>NC_081289.1:132864094-133605344 GCF_030490865.1 Poecile atricapillus
GATACCTTTTCTTGGACACTAGAACATATGACCCAGAAGATACCCTGTTTGCAAGTGCTGAAATGCCACCTTCTGAAACCTAGTGCACAACAAATGGCATCAGTGCGGGGAACTCCAGCAAGCAGGTCTCTTATGCTTCCTTTGAACTTCCATTTGCTGTGGCGAACAGCATCACAGAGAATCAGCTAATGCTGTTTTCTTGGCTTCATTCCAACTATGCTAATCTTAATGTTGAGTCACATATTATCATTTCTTTAACCAAAATGGCACCAAAATAACCTTCTGTTCCCTGCTGCCACAGCAGAGTGCTTCCAGAGGCCAGAATTAAACCTTTTTAAACCTTTTATTCCCAGGAAAATTACCTGAGTATGGCTTCAGTGGGAATGTGGAAGGAGAGAGCTGGTATTGCTCTTCGTGAAATAGCAGATTCAGACCTGATTCATGTTAGACCTCAATGCTTGCAATGTACCATCAGCCCCACACAGCTTGGTGTTATTTTCTTGCTGTGCAGATTGATTTCAGCTGTTTGACATTTAAGCTGTATTTTGTAGCATTTATCCAGATCCAAACACATTTGCATGTACCAATCCAGCTATTTTCCCACTGAAAACACTGCCTTTGAGGCTGCTATATTTACCAAAATCCAAGATACTGCTGCATCTAGCGCAGGCTTATAAATTATCTAGGCTGATTTAAGAAAACAACCTTATATCTGTTTCTACTACAAACCAAAGCACACAACAACATCAACAAGTGTTGCAAAATAAAGGGATTCCAGAGGGAATTACTGCAGTAAATAGTACTGATTTCTCCAGTGGAGAGCTCTTTACTCTGAAACCTACCATGATATGTTCCTGGAAAGTTGCACTTTCATAGTAATATAAGCTATCCTGTGTCTATAAGGTCAATTAAAAAAAAAAAATCACTTTCAGACAAACAAACAAACAAATATCACCCTGAAAGCATATTTTTTTTCTCCATCGGCAATCTTTTTTACAACCCAAATTATTTCTGTAGTTTTCATCAGTATAGTTAGTTATTCAGCTAGCTTGCAAACAGATCTACATATTTACACAACTGTTTTTGCAGCTAAATTGAAACCAAAGTTTTTTTTTTGGAAATAGAATTTACATTTGTGCAAAAATACTTTTATCCATACAAGAAAAAACAAAAGATCAAATGCATCATGGTATTAAGACAGAAAAAATTAATTTACATTGTTCAACTTAATCACAAAAGAAGCTGAAGAGTTAGTACAGATCTCATGTAAGAGATCTTTGAGTCACAGGGTTCCTAATGACTTTGGTGAGCATAGTGGACACCTCAAACAGAATGGTTTATGGATTTTAGAAAATTCCCAGGTGACACCTTCTACACTTGCTTTCAGCAAAGTGCAAGCATTTCAGCTGTACTGGCACAGAGAGACAGAGAGTACTACACTGTAAGTATGAATCCCACTTTTTGAACCCCTGCATTTCCTTCAGATATGTAGGTGCTTTTTACATGAGAGATGCTTGACATCTTGCAGGCTGGGGTAGGATAGCCTGATGGCCTGGTGGGAGAGCATTTCAGCTTGTCACAGTTCTCCACTGGTTCAGGACAGCAGAACATAGTAGCCAAATGGCAGGTGTCCCAGCCAGGACATCTGAAACAAAGCTGCAAGTACACAGACATAAACTTTTTCAGTTGCAAAGAGATATTTGGAGATTGGGGATCAACAGCACCCTGTATCCCACACTTACAATGTATAAAAATGTTGCTCCTGTTTTAGCATCAGTGTGCAGGATGTGCTTCTTTTTGTAACTCATCTGAAATGATTGTTTTAGTATTCAAGGAATACTTACACTCAAAATGCACATATTAGCCAATATCAGGTTAGGATCCACATTATATTACTCTTAGAGCAAAAAGCACCAAATTTTTGTAGCTTAATATGAGTTGCTTTTAGACACAGAATACTTCTTGCTCTGTGTCTTCTCTTTTTTTTCCAAACAGATTTCTTGTTGAGAAGGGGGGAAAAGTGTGCAGGGTCTGACTGGCATGTGCCAAGGAGCAAACTGTGTTCATTGCCATAGAGGGAAGGAGATGGGGGGGAAAAAAAAGGAAAAAAAAAAGACAAGGTGACATACATGAAAGAGAAGAAGGAAACAAAACCAAAAGAGTAAAGGGAAACAGGACTGGCCAGCACCCCACATTCCCTTATCTTTGCAACATGCAGTTCATAAACACATGTAGGCACTTCACACAAACAAGGAGGGACCCAAAATAGAGATCCTGTAAACAGGAGAAACAACATCCCACTCACAAGGTTCTTGGGGACAGCTGCCATAAGAACAGTTCCCAGTGACTTCAGGGGCATTTGTTTGTGCACATTGATGTGTGTCTGGAGTCACAGAAGGAGAAGTATAGGGAGAAAGTGTCAGTCATAACTTCTCCAATTATGCAGCAAGAATGTCTATCTAAAAATATGCCAGGCTCCCTAGAAACTCCCTCCTCACTCCTCTCATTCTTGTAATACCCTGCAACATCACTCACACCCTGTTGGGCTGCCTCTGGGGTAGGAGCCCACAGAAACAGGCCTGCCTCCAAAACAGCTGCTTTTGGTATGCATTGTGGCTCTTCTAAAGGAAAATTCTCTAATTAGGTCACCACAGGAGAGGAATAATCTGAGACATCTCCACTTGTGCAGGCTTGACCTTATGAACCAGTTTAGCTGGGATACTGGAACTGGTACCAGATCTTCACTCCATTTCACTGATTATGGCCACAAGAAAAGGCCACATCATTAAAAGTCCTGCTCCTTAAATTTCCTCTCATGTCAGTTCCCTTTTTGAAAGCTCAGCTTGTCTGTTTTGCTCGCTTACCAAAAATAAGTACAACTGAAGGAAAAGTCAGTGCTAATGCCCCTCCTGCACTGGCCATCCATGCCTTATCTGACTTGTGTTACTTGCAGGGGGATAAAAGCCCTATGCTGTGGCTGGTAGTTTTGTCTCCAGCAGACTCAGGAGAAAAGCAATATTGGCCTAAGAATGAGGTCAGCTATTCCATTCCTTGGTCTAATTAAAAAAAAAAAAAAAAAAAAAAAGAAAAGCAAAAAGTAATTAATTTTATATAATTGCTCTTGTTTGTTTTAAATAATGATAAACACATTTTTCTGCTTTTCTCTTTTTTCATTTTCTTTTTCTTTTCCTTTTTCTTTTTCTTGTCTTTTTCTTTTTCTTTTTCTTTTTCTTTTTCTTTTTCTTTTTCTTTTTCTTTTTTCTTGTCTTTTTCTTTTTCTTTTTTCTTGTCTTTTTCTTTGTCTTTTCGTTTTCATTTTTATTTTCTTTTTCTATTTTTGAGGGTTTTAATGTTTGTTTGCTACTTTATTTGTTTCCTTTTTTCTCCACTCTTTCTCCCTTACATTTTTCTTTTGTCCCTTTATCTTTCTCTTTTCCATTTCTTAAAAATTAGGATAATATTCTTGTCCTGGAATATTCCATTTGTGCAGATCCAGGAATACCCTGATTACTTCACCCATGTTCAAGATGTTATGGAGAAACCCCACAGTTAGGATTCATTTAGAACAAAGTTGATGCTGTTCCACATTTGTGCACAGGACAGGAGTGAGGGTCCAGTTACTGACCTGTGATAGTCAGCTGCTGTGGTATTCAGCTGCTGCTGACAGCAAGAAGATGCTGGATTGACATCGTGAGAGGGCAGAGGTGGAGGTGGGTTCCTTGGTAATATATTTAGAGTCCAAAAAATATCCTTGCTACTGAGTCACTGATGTAATTGAAGCCCAGCTCAGTTATTGATCTTAGGCTTTTCCTGCAGGTGTGCTATTTCACTGGCAAACCATAATCAAACCTCAGTATTTCCCCACACATGCAGGTAAATGTTTATACCCTTGCCTCTTGAGAAGAGATTTGGCCTTGAAAATGAGTCAGTACTTGAGAAATCTTTTCAGGAGCCCCTCGCAGAGGACAGATGCTTTGATGCTTTCAGTACATTCTCACTCCTTCCAGGTTTCTGCAAGAAAGATCCTGTTTGTATTAAGTGGGTCTTCCAGTGATAAATGACTCATATTGCTCTGAATTGAAGGTAGCTGGCCTTTCTTCTGTGCAACTCCTGAAAAAGTGCCAAATAACCTCATTGCTCCACTTTACATAGCTTGACTATATTTAGTATGTGCTACACCACAAACTCTAATATGGCCTGTCAATCTTGCCTTTTGCTCAAGAGATGCAGACTGTTTTCTCAATCTGTTGCATGTTAACATGCATTCACATCTCCTGAATTTCCACTTCATCTCTTTCTTCTTAAACCTTCAGTATTGTGTATGACATAGCAGCAATTTGGGTTCTTTTTCCCTTTGAACTGAAGATTGATGAGAGGGAGGCAGTTTTTTCTCTCGTTTGGTCTCAGTTGTTTATTTTTTCTTATCAGCATTACAAGGTACAAGGAGCTATGTGCACTATGATAGAAAAGGGGTAAAATGGCTAACAAAGATCTTCTTCAAGGTCTTTTATATGTCCATTTACCCAATTAACAGGTGCCAACTAAATTATTTTTCTTAGTGACCCAATGACCCAACACCTGTGTGCTGCACTGAGGCATTTTCTATCCAATCACCTACTACTACCCAAAAACCCCTAGGAAAAGAGCATGAAGAAGAAAGAAGGACAAGAGACAACACACTAAATCCTCCATCTTGTCTCCTGTTCTCTAAACTACTTTTTCACCCAGTGATTTAAGAAACTTTCTAATCTACACATTTACACTTTTCCTATCTAACATTTGTTTTCATGTGTCACCATGAAAACATGCACATGAATTTCATATTATATGAAATTCAGTGTTTCCTTGAATCCTAGAACTAAATATTAAAAACAAGGGCACACAGTCTGTATCTCAGATTCCAACAGGTTACCAGTTCATGCACTGTTTGAAATAGAGGAGAAAACTCTAGTAAGACTTATTCATCAAAAGGCACATTAAGTATAAGAGTCATCTTGGCAGTCTTCTTCCCCGCAGTTTTTTTTCTGTTTATTCAGAGGAGATAAGTGAGTGGTTAAGATGTGAATTAGTTTTTTCATTGAACTTGGATAGTTTTTGAGGACAATCACTACTTGCTGGTTTACCACTTGCTGTTTTGTGGTGTTTTATAATAAGATTTAATTTTTGAAAAAGGAATAAAAAATGTGCTTGAAAACATGAAAATTGGGGGATTTTTCACCGTAATATTTTTCTTTCCAATTACATTAACATTTAATGGTGAAAATTGAATCATTTTGTGGGAATGTGTTCAGACTCCTATAGAACTCCTGTGGAAAGCCAGCAGTCATTCTGTTTATTTAGACATCTGAACTGGACATATTTTTTGCTGTATTTTGGAAATGCTGGCATGGTTGTTATACTACTAAGCACCAACAAGTTCTCATGTCATTAGCTGGATGGTCCCAGAACCAAGTGATCCCAAATTTAAAAATTAGCATTTCAACATCCTTGTAGATAAGAATTCACAGTTTCTTATAGTTTAGTCTTGAATGTTTTGAAAAGATGGAAGTTATTTTTATTTCTGTAGTCTGGAAATTTTCAAATGGCTGTTCAGTCATGCTTGCATGACCTTGAGTAGGACTGTTCATAGAATATAGAATGGTTTAGGTTGGAAGGAACTTTAAAGATCATCTAGTTCCTATTCCTCCACCACAGTCAGGGACACCTTCTGCTAGGCCAGGGTGCTCAATGTCCGATCCAACCTGGTGCTGAATACTTCCATGGGTTAAGACACCCACAGCCTACCTAGGCAATCTGTTCCACTGCCTCATCACCCTCTTAATAAAGAATTTTCCTCTTAATATCCAATCTAAATCCACCCTCTTTAGTTTAAAGCCACCCCTTCTTGTCCTATTACTACATGCCCCATAAAAAGTCTCTCTTCAGCTTTTCTGTGAGTCTTTATGTACCTTTTAGGTACTGGAAAGCTTCTCTAAAGTCACCCTGGAGCCTTCTCTTCTCCAGGTAGAACAACCCCAACTTTCTCAGCCTGTCCTTGTAGAAGTGCTCCAGCCTTCTCCTCTCGGCCTTCCTCTGCCCTTGCTCCAAGGGGTCTTGTTCTGAGGACTGCAGAGCTGGATGCAGTGCTACAGGTAGGGTCTCATGTGGGCAGGGAAGAGGGGCAGAATCTTGCTGCCCACACTGCTCCAGATGCAGCTCAGGGTGCAGTTGGCTCCCAGGGATGTGGGTGAGCACAGCCAGGTTGTGTCCAGCCTCTCATCAACAAGCAGGAAGTCAGATTTGTTGAACTCTCCTACCATGCTAGAAAGTTGGGTTCCCATTTAAAACCTCATGGTAAATTGTAGATTCCAAGACCAAGCAGTAAATGTTTATGGGTTACAACCCACATTTTTAAAAACTTGTCCCTGTGGTGTTTACTTTAAATGCTTAAGAAAATCAGATTTTCAGAGAACATTTGGAGGTTGAGGAAAATACCTTATATCTATAGAAATTTTTGAACTATTATATTTTATTAAAATGATGAGCTGAGACACATGACTTCAAAAGGCATAATCTTATGCACCTTTTTAGGGTCATATATTAACTACAAGCAAGAGGTCTGGAAAGGTGGAGATATGGAGCAATAATTCGAGATCCCACTTGCTGTTTTTTGTATAAAAGGGGAGAGCTAGTACAATTTAGTACATTTTACAGTTTTTACTGTTTGTGTGTGAAATCTGTGAAAGATCTTCCCAGAAATGGGTTCATAGACAGATTCCCAGAGGGGCCCACTTGGAAAACACCTTGAAAATAATTACTGTGACAAAATTAGAAGCTTTTCTAAGGAACTTAACAGCATATTTCAGCAGCTGGCACTGTCTTCAGATATATTGGAAGTTCAAAACCTCAAAATTATGCTCACAGTAGGAAGCTGATCCTTTCCAGTTGCTCCCAACTTCTCTCTCTGAAGCATTACCATTAAAAGAGCTGTGGCAGTTTCAGCACATCTGTGCTTATGATTTAACACCAAAATATCTCTATTCAAATTTTATCTTTAGCAGCTGAGGAAATACATAAATAGAAGCAGATGTTCTGTGTGAAAAAATATTACCAGAAACTTAGGAACCAATCCAGATACTTCGGGAATCCATGTTTTCTCTACTGAGTTTGGATGGTCCTGCTTTTTGCACAATACTATTAAAGGGAAATCATGTTTGCTTTTGAACCAGAAATTGTTAGTGCATTTGGAGACAATGCAAAAATGATGCTGCATTCAGGAGACACACACTCCTCTTGTAGAAAGTGAGATCTTTGTCTCTGGAGGGGAGGCAATGGCAGGTTGCTACTGCCTGGGAGTGGTACAGCTTAGACCCACCAAACAGCCAAATCTGTGGGTGGCTCAGGAATTTTAATGATGGGTTTGGGACAAAGCCATGGGCATTCTTTGGCTTGTAGCAGACCCCATGAAACTACTGAAGATGAAGATGAAATGGAAAAGGCAAGGCCATTTGAGAGCCTACAAATAAATGTTCCTGTAATCATCAAATAACTGTAAAAGTCAGAAGTTCCAGAAGTTAAGAGGAAGATATTAAAGATAACACCCTTCAAAGAAGAATGACATACATTTTCCAAAATTTTATTCTGTTCCTTGGCCTGTATGGAGGTTGTCATGCATTCTTCCTCCCACTCTGTCTCGCCTCTTTCCTAATTCCCTCACTATATGTAAAAAACATTAAAAACTTAGGAATTCCTGGAAATTACAGGAGAATGAATTAATGGCAAAGATCTTTCTGTGGACTTCTATTTCTATATTCATCCATGCCATCTCAGTGAGACATGAGTTATTCTGGTTTACAATCTTCTTCCCACTAATCAGAATGAGTCTCTTATATATGTGTTTGCAAAGTGATGTTGAGCCTCTCTGTACACACAGGGCAGTGACCCAAGAGGGAAAATCAATTTTTCAACAACCCTTAAATCAATGAGTAAATGGAAAGGGAGGAACTCTATGGACTAAAGATTAGTTGATCACTGTCTTTGTGTATTGGCTATATTTTATTGAAATATTATGTTTAACTATCTGGGCAGGGATTTCTTTTTGTTCATGTATTGTCATGCTTATATAGATTGTCAGCTTTATCTTAAATTTCTCGTTCAATTGCCCCTATAAAGAGCTTTTTGCAAAACTCTGGTGAACTTCCTAACCACCTTTATTCAAAATGATGACATGCTTTGAAAGATTAAATAAAATTATTATTTTTTAGTGCTAATAATAATGAAATGGAGATGTTTGATATTCCCCATTTTTATCAGTGACTCCATTTCACAAAGTTAGATCCAGCAGTAGAGCTGTTATAAGTATTAATATATTCCCAAGGGCAATCCATTCCAAGTGCATTTGGTCTGAAAAAAAATGTTTGTTTCCAGTTTGCTCACAAAAAAGCATGCAGTTAAAAAACTATTCATATTTGTGTTATATGATCATTTGACCTTTCCCACCCATGCTTAACTAGAGCATCTTTTTTAAATAAAAACCATTTTTGCCTCATGTTACTAATTCCAGATGCTGTGAACAAAACAATGACATATCAGCCCCTCAGAAATAGATGCTCACTCTTCATGGTCCTGAGAACAAAATACTGTGCTTTAACTGATCTTGATGAAAATGGTTAAGTACTTAGCTTACAGTCAATTTAAATGGCTGCCAAGTTAAATGACAATCAAGTTAAATGTCATTTAGGCCCCTGATGCTATTCCTATAAAGCTCCTGATGGTTTGGTAACGGCAGGGAGAGAAACTGGATCAGATTGATCTGGAAAAACACTTTCCTTTATGGGAAAAATTAAATATCATTAAAAAGCTATTATAATAGCAATTTGGTTCTACAGAGGAAGGGCTCAAACACATTCTTGCATATCAGCTGTGTCAGGGCAATGTCTACATGTGTGCTACTTGTCTGTGGCAATGCACAGGAATTTATATGAGTTTGGCATTCTTTCATTAAGTCTGAGCTAATTGGAATTACTTCACCTCAGCCTGGGGCAGGGAGAATCCACGTACATAGTTACCTCAACTCAGCCAGCAATAGCAGCTTCCTGATGAATGCCAGTGAAATCTGACTGCTGATGGCTGGCTTTCTATGCAGAGCCACAATTGAATTAAAGTGTCCTTCCACTATGAGAGTGTACTTCTGAATTGACCATTAGAAAGAGAACATCTTGAATAGGAGTCTGAGGAGACCTGAACTATAAAATGCCTTATAACCAAACTGCAGTGACAGCTTTGACCTGGGCTGCAGTCCCACACCTTTATATAAAATAATTTCCTTTTATTGCATAGGAATTTATTTATAAACCAAAAAACCATATAAACTGAAGCCAATTTTGCGTTAAACAGCACTTATCTCATAAGTGAGCTCATTTGAGTACCATCTCTCACCAAAGAGCTCATTTGAGCTTGATAAGCCTATGACAGAAGTTAAGGCACAGCTATGACTGGTGACAGTCAACACAAATGAGTTACTATCAAGATGTTCCTTATCTCCCTACAATGTTCCCTGTGGAGATGGGTTGAGCAGGATCTAAGATGTGCCTTGTAATCCTCATCAAGCTCCTGGAGTGCACAGAGCTCCCCTGCTGCCAGAGTGGAAGCTGCAGCATCCCGAGCACATGAAGGCTCCATGCTGCTGCTCCTGCTCCTCAGGACTCTGCACCATCACTGGGAACAGCACCACGAGTGACACTGCCAGAAAACCACAGCGCTGCAGTGCCTGGGAAATGTGAACCTCATGGTCCCAGCACAAAATGCACAATTTCCAGAGTGATGAGCAAAACTACCACTGTCACACGTGCATTTCGGAGGCTTTCAGGTCATAGGATGAGTACGCAGTGGCACAGCATGTAAGTGAAGACAACAGCTGACAAATCTCATAACAGATCTGCTGCAGATAAAACATAAAAGAAATCAAAGTAACTTGTTATGTAAGCCTGGGATTTTTCTTCCTAGTTGCTGGCCTGCTGCTACCCAGCTACTCCCTGGTGAGAGAAACAATCACAGGTGACAGATTTCTTCCAGCACATTAAATCATTATGCATATCATAAATATCAGTCTTCATCTAGATTCTGGGAAGTTGGAATTGAAAGCTCATGATGTTTTCCTATCATCCACACCTAGATAAGCATGACCCAGCCCAAACACACTGGTGAATTACTTGTCTTAGAAAGGATCCCTTTTTAGCACACATCTGGTGGTGCTTTTTCCTTGCATCTACCAAATGAAAGATTATGCATCCTTGCTCTAGAAGGCAAACTACATTTTTCCTTAATGTCTTTCTTTCTTGCCACAATCGCTGGTGTTAAGGAACTACAACACATATGCAGGAGGAATTTGAGTTTGTTGATGTTTAATCAATACCTTAATTTGGGGTTTGCTTAGGATTTTTTTCTCTGTTGATTTTCCATAGTTTCTTGCACTTGTGGTATCATTAATCTTGCCAGTATTAGAAATGGCTGGTACTGAAAATGTTGAAAAATTGCAAGCAATAGTCTACAGAAAGATAAATACACCTGAAGGCATGCAGATAATTTTCATATCTCAAAATTCAAATCAACATAAATCCAAGTATTTTCCAGCACAAGATGAAACTAAAAGTAGGAGTACTCATCCTGAGCTTTTATGGTCGCAAGAAATTTGTTCCACATTTGCATTGCTGTCTCAAACATGCTGGCCAAACTTACTGCAATACATGCTGTTAGATGGAGATTTTAATTAGATTATTTTTTTTCTCTCTCTTTTTTCAACTTAATTTCAGAGTCTCTTTAAATTTAATTTAAATTTAAGACTCAGATTTCCCTCAGTTCAGCCAAGCCAGAAAAACTAGTGCATCTTTTCACCTGTCACGGGCATACAAAAACATACATTACACATCCAAGTTATGTAAAAATAATCTCATATTCATGACTTGAATGTGCTTGGATTTTTCATTAAATTCTTTATGCTAAGAAGTATATCAATTCAATTCAAATCTTCCTAGACCAAGCTCTGGGGAAGGAAAGTCCATGTTTAAATTTAATGAAATGTGTAACTGTGCAGAATTCTCACTTTGAAAGGCATGCTGCAAAATGTGTGGCACTTCCACAGGGAGAGAAACCCAAGAATACACTCTGTGATCTTTGCAAAATATTTTCTTTTTGTAAGATAGAAAGTGAGAAGCAAATTATTGTCAGGCACTTGACAAGTGTTATAATGGCTTGGTAATGCAAGCCTCAGAGAGCTTTATTATAGTTATAAAATGGATCTGTGTATCTATAAAAAGAATAAGTGAAAAAGATAAAACATCACTGAATAATATCCAAGTCTGCATCACAATAAGGTTATGTCATTCACTAGAACTATGAAGACATAATCAAAGAATAATGATTCACCACTAAGCCATCAGAATTTTTTGAGTTTACAGGGCAGTTAGCAAATGAATAAATGATAGATGAACTTAGAGACTGCTCCACAAGAACAAAACTCCTCCTTCTTATCTAATTTTTTGGGTCATGGACTGTATAGCACATCATACTTCAAAATCTCACCTACACATACTTAGGGTTAAAATGTATATATATATAATACTAAACAATTTTATTCTGACTCAGGAAGTTTTCTAGCTGAATAGAACACGGGTCATTCTTATTCTTCAAAATGAATGTTACTTTTTTCAGTAGCAGAAGTCTTTTATCTCAGAAAACTTTGTGTCTTTCAGCACTTTGCATGAAAGTTTATTACCTGTTCTGTTCAACTTCTACTTCATCATTGGTATACCGTCTCTGAATCTTCTCATCCCTTTTTAGAATTAAATACTGTGTCTGAAAAATCTCCCTGGTGTATACTTACCGTTATCTCTCAGGCCTTTCTCAAGGCTTTCTGAGCCCTTTTTTCCCTTGAGAAAAGCTCTTTCCACTTATTTCCAGTGAATGACCATTTCCCTGGTGAGAGAAATCTACATAACTCCACTCATGTAATCTGTTTGATGTATTTGAGGCACATACATATTCCTGACACTGCATTGTTGAGATTTCTTTGCTGCCTATTTAGTTTATTTGCTAATAACTCCTGTAATGCATGAAACAAAATTTTCACTAGTTTTAAAGAATAAAGAGTTTGAAGTGCAAATTGAGATATTTGGTGCCAAAGCCCTTCTCTGGACACCTTAATCACAACTGGTTGCAGTGTTGAATTTAATCGAAACTGAAACCAATGTGGGCTTTTCAAAGTACAAAAAACCACTAGAGTAATGGCTGTGGACAATTAGTATAAAAACGTGTGTTCCCTCTTGCCAAATTACACATTTACTTCTTACGGTAACATCATTGCTCAACTTCACAATGAGGTTTCTTAGCTACTTTTCTTCAGCACCGCATCTACCATTATGAGGAAGTACTGAAATATGAGTCTGCTTTCAAGAGACTAAAGATCTTGTGTGATCAGTCATTTAGGGATAAGTAGAGGGAAGAATTTCAAGACCCTTCTCCTCTTTAGTTAGAGCTACTGAACTGAGAATATTGGTAATTGATCTGGTAATCCACCATCTGTTACTTTAGTGTTTCTGATGGTATGGACAATTAAAGCCTATAAAATAACTGGACACAATTCACATTTTTCAGGCTCATGATCTGTTAACAGAAGAGACAGCTGAACATTGTAATATCATTTTTTTTGTGAGAGATGACATCAAGCCAGATCTAATGTCACTGTAAATCTTTCTGGATGGGTGGTCATCTTTTTCTTCTGCATACAGCAGTGTCTGGTGTATGGTAGGCTGTGGCCCTTAAGTGCTAGGATTACACTGAGTCACTTCAACTGTGAGAAAAGGTGAAGCTTTTTGGTCGGAAAGGTGGGGAATTAGGTGATGTGAGTGGTCCCACAATGTGGATAGGACATAAACAAGAGGGCCTTCCCTCTGAGCAGTCCTCTGTAGCACTGGGAAGACGCTGCAGCTGGGTCCGTGGTTCCACATACCTCAGGTGGAAGGAGCAAAATGGAAGGCACAGAGCCAGAGCAATTCTGGTGTAGTTGTAGCTGTGCTGAATATGTATGCTAGGAGGCACATGCAGCCAGACACATATAAGCAGACTTCTGGCATTCTTTGTAGTGGGGTCTATAAATAAGAAGGTTGCAAGAGACTTACTTATTTTTGTTTATGTCCAGGAGCATACTAAATATGTTACATTCCTGTGATAATTCTGATCATTGCCCAAAATTTCCCAGTGTTCTTGAGAAAGGGAAGGATACTACTCCCAGTGTTAACAGCAGGAATATCTTCTAACCAGTATGACAGCTGTGAGCAGAAGATGAAAGGAAAACATATTAAGAAATCAAGAGCTGGCTTCAGGAGGTAGAATAATGAGTCAATATGAGAAATTAAGGTCATGAAATGCTTGTCTGCATCTTACTCAGGGAGTTGCTTAGAAGGCTAGCAGTGAAACCTGAAACTGTATGAAACTGGCTTGCTTTTATACTGCATTGCAACTCTGAAAATCACTGCAGATTTCTCAAAACAGCCACCAAATGCCTGCAGGAAAGCTGTGTGGTGCCATGGCTCTTTCAGCCAGCAGAGACCACAGTTTTGTGTCCAATGGCTCCATGGAAGCTTGTTGTGGCTCCGCTTGCCATGGGCTGGCCACCACACAGCTGTGTCTGCACAGCCTGAGCCAGGAGGTCCTGCTGATAGACCACAGTGCTGTTTGCTGGTGTCCAAACAAGTCATGAAAAAGGAGTCTGCAACTAGGAAAATATACAGAGCAATGAAATGCTTGCATAAGTTTGGGTGTGAGGCAATAACACAACCTCAATAACTTTTTTGTTCATGGGGTCCTACAATGTTTTCCAGTAACCTGCATCTGCTTTCTGGCACAGCTTTTTTGGCACTCTTGGTTTCCCTTTCTATTAATGAGGGATTTCTTTATCCTGAGACCAGAAGGCTCTACCTTTGCTGAGATACTGAAATAAATTGAACTGAAGATACTGGAATAAAGTAAGCCCTTTCTCTTCCATAGTCAGAACAATCGTTGAAACTTTTCCTTGTCATAGCATGTCTCTGAGACTCATGACTGTTGCCTTCTTCAAAAACCTTTATTAGATCTTAACAAACTCTGAAAAGATGGAGAAGGAGAGGTAAATTTTCTATATGTTGGTAATTTCCAGCAAAGTTGTGTACCTCTAAAGCTGTTTAGACTATGGTCAGCAGGAAACCAGGCACTTTAATTTGAGGAAGAGACAATTCATCCTAAAATAAGTAATCTGAACTAGGACAATTGAGTTGTGGGGTAGAAGGATCTGTTTTCTTCTGTTGACTACAGAGGGTTGCCTCTCCAATCAAGAGACATTTGCAAACAAAACCAACCTATTCTCACTCCCTCTGGATGCATATGTATTAGAAGTGTGGGAAAACCAACCTGTCTCCATGGAAATCACCTTTGATTTGAAATAGTATAGATACTACCTTGTGTTTCTGTGCCTGTTGTTTAAAGAGTAGACTATCTCCTCTGAATATTGCATTTAATATTGAATTTATTTGGTTGGGCACAGAACTGCACAAATTGACCTTGTTGCAGATGTACATAAACTGGGATTTTGTACCACTCAGGAAAGATTTACCAGCACACGTTGGAAGTAGCTTGAGAAATCTTTGCCTAGCATTCCACATGTAAGACATAAACCTAAATAACCTCTCACTCATTATTTAACTGTGCCTTCTCTGTAAGTGAGTTAGAGGAATATATCAAACCACATTTGATTCTTTTGAACCACCTTTTCTGATCAGGTGTTTGTTGCTATCCTTCAAACAGAGCACAGGAGTTTGTTGGTGGTAGATTTCAGGCTTTTCACAGATATCAACTCTTTTTGCAAGGAGCAGAGGACCATTCTGAGCATTCCTGGACAGCAGTGACATTATTTTGCTTTTCATTTCTAAGCAGATGACTTTCTTTTATTGTGGGAGTATTTAATTTCTTCATAAATAATGTGTAAAGGACCTGCTGGCAGTCATTCTAGAAGGCTCCAGTGAACAAATCATAGTGTCTTATTATATGCATACTTCCACAGATATGGAATTTTTTAATATTGGTCAGCTTATCTACTTCATTTTTCAGCTATGCCAGTAGTGTGGAAAATGAAATCTCAGCACCTGGTATTCAGTTGCATTAGGAGTCCTTTCAGTCTCTTGCTGGGCCCACTCACAGGGTTGGTCATGTAGGGAAAAGACTTCAACTGTCCCATTATCTTCAGCTACATCCTCTCCATACTGCTCAGCACCACAGTCTGACGATGTGTCAGGTGTTGGTTCTTCTTTCCAGGGAGTGGTTTAACCTGAGAGGGGCTGCTGCATCTTTTGCTGCATTCCTGGAGAAAGAGAGCTTAATAAGCATGGTTGTAGTGTGACAGACTAGACCTTGCCCCACCAGACCTGCCATGCTGCCTGCATCAGGATAGGTGAGTAGGATGCGTGTTGCCTCTTTCAGATGTTTCCCTCTGGAAAGTGGTCTATAATATATGAGATATAAATTCTTTTCCTTCTTGGATGATATTATTGCTCATTTTTTTTTTCTTACTATACTGAATACATTTTTATACTCTTTTATTACTCTTCAGTGTCAGTTTGCAGAAGGAAAACTTCTAATGTACTCATGTGCATGTGTACATGTCTTAAAATAGTATATTAATGTGTGGATCAGTTATTTTCTGAAGAAGAGCATCTAAGACCTAAGTTATCAGTACGGCACTTAGATTACTTTCTATAGAAACTGAGTGTACATAGTCACTTCCTGAAGGGTCAAATAGTTTAATGCCAACAATGAAGATAGTCCCCTAAAACAACCCCTAATATTCCCTATTTTAAGAAAGGAAGTTTAATTCATCTTAAAAGCTTTCATCCATTCTCAGTCTTTAATGTCTTTAATATGACTTGAACAAGAGTTCAGAACCCGATTCCCAGTACCAACCTCAGCATTTCTTGTCTGTAAACCATAAAAGGGAAATAAAAGTGCCTACTATTATCACTCATCTCTTCAATTCTTCACCTTCTAATACTAGTGAGAAGCAGCATTTCAGATTATGCACACCATTGCATTTCCCTTCTGTCAGAACAGAAGCTTTCTGCAGCAGCATTGACCAATTCCCAAGTAGGGCTTACACATCATGACCCTCCTTGCACGTATGAATTTCTATAACAATTCATATAAAGAAGAAAAAAACATATAATCACACTCCCTGTGTAGTTTTGTGTCAAATATTTGGTGTTCAGTTGCAGAAGACCCTTATTGCCATGGCTTTCCCTGGCTCCTTTGTGTTCCTTTTTTTTTTAGAAAAAAATCATTATGAAAAGATTTTTGAACATTTTTTTGCCTGTAAGTTTATCCCATAAAACATCACACAAAAGAAACTCTGCAGAGTTTTTGTTCACATGTATAGCTGTGTAGAAAACTTTGATTCCAGCATGGGGGAACATAAGATTATGTGATGTTTATAGAGCACAATGGCATAAAATATAGGAAATAATCTAGTTATTTCCTTTACTAAGTACAAAACATTGTGTTTGTTAGTCATTTAATTATGATTTCAGAAATGAATTTTTAATGATGGAGGGAGGACAACATTAGTTAGTAATTAGGGAAATGAGAGACTGTATTTATGCAAATAAGCCCAGCCCTTCTGTTTCCTGGATGACAAAATGTTATGGAAATATGATTTCATAAGGTATGCTAATTTATTTTGGAAATATGGGAAATAATTTTCCAAGCAAACATGGAAAAAAAGATTGAAATTTTAGTGGGGCTACATTATTTTGCATACAGAAATTCTGCATCCTGAAAAACACCTGCAGTTTCAATTTTGGCCATGATTCACTACAGTACACACTTTATTTTTGACCTGAAAACATGTTAAATAACACACAGACAGTGAAACAAATAGAATATAAAATGAAAGTGAATATTTAATTGAATTCAATTTTTTGAACCGTTAGCTAAAATTACATATTTTCTCATAAACTAAACAATGCAGTAGAATAATGTAGTTTCACTTTAGAGAGCTTTTGGTTAATAATGAAATATATTCTAGTGAATTTTAAAAACTTTCTCAAACCAGATCTTTTCAGTTAAATGTCATCTTCATTGTTTTAGTTTATGACACTGTTATTAATTATACTAGTGCAACTATATTTTTATCTGAACCTAGTACCTAATGCTCGCAAGATACATTTTGTTTCTGTTCAATTCCTGTTGGTCTAAAGTCCACATTGTTTATTATCCTTGATTCTACAAAAGTCATGGTTATCCTAATTCATAAATAAGAGTTAAAAACAAAAGGAGTTTAACATTTTCTTGTTGCTATTTTTCTTACTCCAAGAGGATGATAAAAATGTTACAGATAACTAAATGTGTCACTTATCCACATGAAATTATCTCCATAAAATGAGTATAGTGCTGAGCTATAATTGTCTGCAAATATTCATGAGGACAATCTACATAACTAAATCCATTCATTGGCAATCACAAGAAAGAGTCCAAGCTGAGCAGTCTCAAGAGCTTCATTATTTCTACACTGAATAAAGAAACAGGAAATGAATGGGGTGGTTATATAAATGAGCGTAATACTTTGGACAGAATGAAATTCACATGATTAGCCTGAACATTATACAAGTAGATCTACTGACTTCATAAATGACATACAAACGTAATTAGGATTTCCCAATCCTTGTTTATTAAACTGTCCACAAACTAGAGATCTGTAAAACAAAACCCCTAGTGGTGAGATGCAGTTTGGTAATATGTATATGCAGTTTTGTGTGCATATTATAAAAAGTTATGTTCAAATTTTGATTTTAAGTGGGATTTTTAGACATTCTAGAAGAAATAAAACATTTTAAAAGCTGCACATATTATGATTTTATGTGAGTTTAATTGTATCACTCATATAAAATTTTAAAGTAGATTTTATAACCATATTTTCACCATGCTAAAATCTTAATGCCCAATAGAAAGACCACTGAATGAGGCAAATCGTAATTAACACTATCTTTACTGAACTATTTTCTTTTTCAGTTTTTATTTGTTTGTTTTTGGTTTTGTAATTGTTAGATTTTTTTGAAAATCCCCAAACTGTATTATGGTAATCCAGTCCAGGTTTTCTCCCACCTATGGAGAAAGGAATTTCTCCCATCTATGAACTCCACAGAAAATGCCTATAAAGAAATAAATAATTGAAAGAGTAGTCAGATTTTCTGTCACGTCTTACTTGGGAACAAACAGTACAAAGTGCTTTCTCATTATGTGGAACACAAGGATTCAATAAAAAAGTGGAGTTGGCCAGTGGGTAGCAGTTCCAGTACATGAAACATTGATGTTTCAAAATTTGTTTTTATTCTGGGTTAGAATAGGAAAGAAACCATGCAAGCATTTTGAAAAGGAATTCTGTTGAAACAAACATTTTTAAAATTGAAAAGGACTGTTTTCTTAATTTCTTTTTCAATGAAAATAAGTCTTGAGTTGAAAACTGTAGTGATCCACTATCACCTCTGCAAAGTGTGGGCTTTGGCAAAACATTATGCTACATGAATAAAAGAAAATAAAATGTAAAAGTACATGTTATCAATTTTTCTAGTGATTTATAAGACAAAGTAATCCGCAGAAACTCAGTGATTATGCTTATCATAGCAATCATTGCATATTACAGCATATTAGCATAGGATTTTAAATTAATGACTAAAAATCATAAACTTTGAATCCTTTTTTACTTTAAGAAAAGGGTGGACACCATCCACGTGCACAAACATAGTCCATAATTTCCACTCAATTATTTGGCCAAAAAATTAATATTTTGTCATCATTTTTTTTCCACATGGGGATGATACTACTTAAATATAATGACAGTGTGATGAGATGATGTTTATTTTATGACTTTCTTTAGTACTGCCATTCTTTTTAATAGACCAGAAGCTGTTAACCACATGAAGTTGGCCACTTAAACCTGCTCACCATTAAGTACATTTGCTCTGCAGCCTCCTGTAGAGAAGAAAGCTTTTTGCTAATATGTCTCAACAGTCTGAATGCTCTTCATGGAGTCATACAATTTTGGTCAGGCACCATATGTAATTTTTTGTGTTTCTGATAATATTTGAACAATAACCTGAGAAGCACAATGTCTCTATTGGCAGATTCAGCCATAACAGCCAAAATCTGGTGCAGTCCTAGAGTGTTTGATGTGCATGATGACTCTCAGGAATCTCATGCCAAAGGCCAGGGTCCAGGTGTAATCATGTAAATGGGCAGTTCCATGGCATTACAGTGAAACTCCAGCTGAACATCTCATAGTGGGGTTATTGCTGTTCTCAAGTACACCATGGTATCCATGAGCAGAGAAGACCTGGTTCAACAGGGCATCCAGGGATGTGGTGAGACTTCCTACTAGCTTGGGAGTCTAAATTAGGTGCATAAACCTAGTCAGATACTACCTTTCTGTAATTCCCAGGACTCAATTTCCCTCACTCCCCTCAAAAAACCCCACAGAAGAAAGACTGCATACTTCCTTTCTTGTACTTTTCCAGTGGCAGCAGTTGTTGGCCTCTGACTGCAGCAGCAGAAAGGTAAATAAGAGCTTGGCAGACCCCATGCAACTCTATCTTTATGCTCTTTGCTGATGAATGCATCTGTCTTCAAAGCAGGGGCACAGGGTATCAATATTCAGTCTTCACATAGATCTGACTAATCTGTCATCTTTGCATGCATCAGATACCAAATGTTTCGGAACTGCAAGGCTCCCTGCTCCCACAAAATTTTCATCCTTGCCTTTCTAATGAAAAGTGCCCTTATGCTGTCAGGTGTAGTGGGTGACAGCTTTTGAAACTTTTTTCTTTAATGAGTCTCCTCAACTGATGTTGATGTTCTGAACTGTTGATGTTCAGATCATGAATACAAATCTGCTCTTTCTTTGAATTCCATTGAATCTTTTGGCCTTAGTCACAATAGCAAGAAAAGATACAGGAAAGGGAATACAAGATTCAGTGTGATCACAGCTATGGCTCGCAACCACATCAGCTGCCCCACAGAGCATTTTACAAGAAGCAGAACTTCAGAATCATTTCCTTTTTATCCTCTAGTTAAAAGTCATTAAGAGAATCAAACCTCAGTTTCTTTCTAACCACATACTCTTAGGGGCTACTTTTAAAGTTTCTCTCTGTAATTTGTAGCCTTCTCTGTATGCATTTATGTAATGTAGCAGTGGTTAGACTTCACATTTTTAAAGACAATGTTACTTTGAAATGGATTTGCATCACATATGCAACATATTTCAATACATTCAGTAAATTTCAAAGTCCTTCCCAGGGCTCAGCCTGGGAGCTATCAGGTGGGTAGCAGTTCTCTTTTAATGTATGTGTTGCAGGTGTTGTGCTTGTATAAACCCCCAAAAGTATTTGATTTTGTCCATCCTATGGAACAAGAAGATATAATTTCAATCTGTGAAGAGCTGAGATGAGGCGCTGGTTGTTGTGGGCTAACTGGTGCAAGACAAAAAATCTATCTGGGTGGTATCTAGTCAGTGGAAATATATTTGGGAGCTGCTGCTGCCCTTGTGAGCTCCAAGTCAATTTCTGGTGAGAGTAAGCCACTGAGCAGGACTGTATGAAGGATAATATGCTGTTATCTGACTAAATGACGCTTTTGGAAAGACGCTGGTACCTAGTGAAGGTCAGGATCTATGGAATTCCATCACTAGACTGGATTTAGAGTAATTTTGGCATTTAGCTGTGACTGACACCAGTTAGCCATTTTTTTCAGCCACTGACATTACTGACAGTGTTGTATAACATTTTTCTGCATATTTATATTCATAAAAATACCATAAGGCAGTTATCACTGGTAGTTTTTAGTGCATTTTAAAAAAAGCATACACCCCATTCTCAGGGATTACATGTTACTATGAACCAGCTCCCATACAATGAAAATACCAATGCCCAGGTATTAGGATATTACCATGAAACACAGAATCTCAGTTATGAAGGAAGTATCTTCTTGTTTACAGCTGCCTCTGTCATAAATGCAAATAACTTAGGAGTATCATGGCTGTTCTAACCCAGGCCAGGCTTCAAAGCAAGATAGTGTCAAGATGCTCCTTGAAAAATATCTGTGAAGGAGAGAAGTCTGCCTGATCTTGAAGAAAAGCTAGGTGAGTATCACATAGGCTGTGATTCATCCTGGAAAAAAGATGCAGTTGCTCCTCTCACTGCCTCATGCTCAAGCCTATAAAAAAGAGGATTGGTGGACTTTCCTGGAAGAGGAGGGAAAGAATCCTCAGGAATACAAAGAATGTAATATTAACATACAGAATGAGTGGATTAAAATGGAATATTCTGAATTTAAGATGAATTTAAACATGCTATTTCCACTTCCACCGACTGGTCTTTAAATACTTTTTTTTTCTAAATGTCATGGGATGAAGTCATTGTTTACTTTTCAGAAATTTTAATCTATGTAAAAAACCCCAACCTGTGTAGTAGTACCAGCTCAGTAATGCAGTTTATCCTTCTTTTGAAGGTGAAGGATAAAGGTGATATTTGGTTTGACTTATGGAGGCTCTAGTTCAGGGTGGGAAAGAGAAAATTTCAAATCCAAGATGTAACTGTATAATGAAAATTATTCCCTTGTGCATTTGTCTTATAACTGCTTAATATTTTTGGGGCGAGAGAAGTGTTCTGAAGGGCCAGTGGTGGTTGAGGATGACACAGGCAGGAAGGGGCACAGGTCAGCAGCTCTCTGGGTGGTGGCTGTGCCAGTCATGCACCCGGGCTCAGAGGGGTTGTGGCTGCTGAGTCACAAGGAGCTGGTGGCCAGTGTGACTCTGCTGCTCAAGCCAGGCTTACATCCCAAGACAAATGGTGGGTCTGGCATAGAAGCTGCTGAGGAATCAGAGCTCTTGGCAGTGAGAGAAGATGATCCCACCAGATCTGCTGAGGCAAACATGGCTGGGTTACTCTGGGTATGAGCTGTCATGTCCCCTACATCGTCCCCCCCTCCAGAGAGCAGGACATGCTGAGAGATATTGTCAGCAATACCAACAGCACACATAGAGGACAAAATTTTGTCGTGGATTCATGACCATTAAGGCAGGGCTTGGTAGAATTATGGCTTCCTTTTGGGTGTATGGGACATTTAAACATGTGCCAGAACAAGGGAGCTAACTGTGGTCAGGAGCTGCCTAAATATTAAGCAGGCTTTTAAAATCAAGACTGTTTTGTTTTCATGTAACCATTCAAAATTTGTGGTGGTTTTAAGCCCTGCTTATTGCACTACACGACTATGTGATGTTGTAGGCAATGATCTAGATAAATCGTAAGAGGTACCACAATATCAACATTACAATGTCTAGAGTACAGAAACTACACATATGTTTCTATACAAGAGTATAAACCATATAGGAAATGTGCATATACCAAAAGAATGAAAGAAGAAATTATGCAAGCTCTTTCTTAGACCCACTCACTGTTCAGCAATGCCACATAGCACCAGGCAAGGATATGTAAATGATTTTCATAGCTTAGTTTAGAATTATTTTGTAATCTGTGAACCAAGAGCTAATTATAATGATCTTAATAGACACATAAATGTCTGTTTAAGCCCTTGGTTGCTGCAATCTTTTTGGTAATCAATTTAATCCATGATCATTGCAAATGGAACTTGAAATGTGGTTAGGTCCTAATAAGGTTATGGATTCAGCTTCACATCTGGAAGCAAAGCCAACGTATCTGCCTCTTTAAGGCATTTGATTGAGCAAGGCTCCTGGTTTTCTGCCTATTCACACTGCTAAGCTTCCCCCTTGACCCTCTGTATGTATATCCTCCTTCAAATCCCCAAAGAAATTATTTAAAGTACATCTTATATGAATGTTAAATCCTTTTTCCAAGAAATGTAAATGGCATTTTTATAACACATTTTCCATTCACTTTCCATGAAAAAATTAACTTGGACTTTATATAGTGCCAAAAAAGACATAAATTCCCAAAGCAGGAATAAAACAGTTATGTGCCAACATATGGCATCATGGTGTGGAAATTCTGTATTTAATTGTCATCTAAATTAATTTTATTTTACCTCTGCAGTTACCTTGTTTTTGACCTTAATATTGTTTAGTTGCTTAGAATTGCAGCTCTGTTAATTTCTAACACTGCAGTTGTGTCCACAGCACTGAGTACTTGGAACTTAATTAATGTCCAAGCTTAAGAGGCATCCCAAAATGAAACATTTCTCTCTTCTTTGAGGCCTTGAATAGATTTATCCAGGAGACATTGGGCCAGTAGCAGAACTGGGCACCTGACAAAGATTTCTGAGACTGTCACTCTAAAAACTGACTGTGTTTGAAATTCAGAATTTCTGCTCTTTACTGAGTGCTCTGTTTAGCAAGACAGTCCCTCTTGCTCTCACACACATACACACATATTGTTTTAAAGTTACACTGGAATATATTTTATTTCAGGTTTGTACAACATCACCAGAAAACATCCTTTACTTGTGTGCCAGAGGAAATTGATAGCCTCCAGTTAGGGCATATTCCCAGGCAGATGAGTATGTAGAGCTGAAGAGTGCCAAATAACCTCATGACATTTCAGATCCATGTTTTATCCATTACTAGAATATTCAGTAAAAGTGGTGAGGTAGGAGAAACAATGAACAAAACCTATAGCAGTTGCAATGTTACAGTAAGATTGATTGGTCAATAATATTCAGTGTGTCTGGTTTTACTGTCTTCTTTATGTTACCACTTTATGTTACTGCTTTTGTTTATGCTACCACTTACATACCCCATGTGACAATAAAGACAATTTATTACAGTGTGAATGAAGGCACATAAGAATTTTTTCTTAATATTGCACTTCAAAACAGCAGAATAGAGTAAATAGTGATTGACTTTTGGAAAAAAATATTAATCATGCCAAAACTGGGAGGGCATCTGTGCTGTGAATATGCATGGGTTGGGACGCCCATAAACAAATCTGCTGAGGAGCATCTTTCGTCACAGAAGTTTTCATCACATGCTCAATCAGGATGACTGCTCTCTGAGAATAAAATTCATTACATTGCCTGTTCTGAATGAAAGTTTTAGGCATCAGTTTTTCTCAGATGTCATACAACAATGCAAATAATTCTGTTTTTCATAAAGAATTTCTCTTTAGAAAACCTGATTATTTTTTGGTTTGTTCGTTGGTGTGTTTATTTTTTTCTTTTGCTACATTTAATTTTTACATTACTTGTAGTGAGACAAGGCCCCGAGCTGTTTTTAACTTGTAGTCTTAGAGTTATAAAATAGCTTAGGTCGGAAGGGACCTCTGGAGGTTGTCTGGTGCAATATCCTTTCCAAAGTCATTGAAGTTAGACCAGGGTATCCCACCTCCTGCTTGTCAAAGGGTTTCAGCATCTGAACTACTTCGTAGCCCTTTGCCCCTTCTCTGTTTTGTCCTGGTCTCTCAGTATCTACTGGGAAAATCAATGCTGGACAGGGTATTCCAGGTGTGGCCTGAAGAGTGTTACATGAAGGTGAATAATCCTCCCTTGATCTGCCTGCTCGTTCCTTGTTCATGCAGCTCTGTGTGCAGCTCTTCCATCCTCCAATGGCACACTGCTGTCCCATCCTAAACCTGTTGTCCTTCAGGGTTTTCCAGATTCCTTTCTTCAAAGCTCCTTTCCAGCCAGGTAACCTCTGGAATGCACAGCTGCATAGGGCTGATCCATACCAAGGGTAGCACTTGGCATTTGTTTTTGATGAACATCACGAGGTTTTGGTTTGCCAGTCTGAATCTCTGGCAGTTCTGCCCTCCACAGTGTTGACCATGGTTTTTTTTTTGGTGCCCTCTCCACCTTGCCTAGGTTGTGTTCTGTTCTTACATCCAAGTAGTTCTTAAAAATCTCAAAAGCATTGTGCTCCTTATTAGCCCTTAAGCAAGACCAATCACAAGTGGTGAGTCACCACCTGGACATCAAATTGCTGATCACTACACTTTAAGTCTCAGATAATTTTCTACCCACCTGGTTCATATGTCTGCAGTTTAGCTATTAGGATATTACCGAAAAACAAGTTAAAATCTTTTTAAGCTTCAGCTAACTGATGTCCACTGCTCTCCCCTTGTTCACAGAGCCTCCTGTATAAAGGCTATCCGGTTAGCCAGGCATTATTTGTCCTTGGAAAGTTCATGCTGGCTGTTCTTGTTCACCAACCTCTTCCTCTTGCTCTCAATTCACTGAGAGCTAGCTTTGTACTAAATGAATGTCTACCACCGTAGTGGCAGTGTGATCTGCCACTTGAAGACTTTAGGTAAAGATTCCCCTCTAATTAGCTAATTTCTCTGTCTTGGGCTAATCTAGGTGGGAATCAGGAGTTCTGTGTGAGAAAACTCACAGGGCACAACTGCAGAAGCTGCTTTACCAGAGGAAGGTATGAGATACATAAGACTACTACATATCACCTAACCAGAATGGATTTATTTTGCTTATGATGTAAATAAATATGTAAGGTCAGGGACATTTGAAAATATGACCCATAAAGCCATTTGCTGCTTGATTTAATGTTCAAAAAGCAAAAATGAATGAAGAAACTTGCCACAGCAAATATATTTACCTATTCAGATCCACTTATATGCAAATTTTCAAGCTGCAAAGCAAAGCTTGAAGACTTTTCTGAAGGAAAGTCATGATCAATAGGACATTAGCAGCCTGAGGAAGTTCAGCTTTGTTCTGATAACTGCTGTGAAAAGTGCTCTTCCAACAGTGGCCAGGCTGGAAACACTTTAAGGATATCAGTAGTGTAGATTGGCTGCAAATCAAACCATTTTGTCACTCATTACCTTTACTAAATCACTGAGATATGTGCTAAGTAAATCTGCTGCTAGCAGTAAATGATTTATGAGGCAGAGGGAAGAAGGCTAATAGGACTAAATCCCCCTTAGTACAACTGCACGTAATAATCTGTCATCACAGAGTGGACGAGAAGCTCTGCAAGTCCTTCCCTAATCAGCACTGAAACCATGCCCAGACCTGTCTGACACACAACTTTAGGCATCTGTCTTGTCTTTTGTCATGAAGAAAACAGATTTTTTCTAATGATTTTTATTTCTTCATGCAGGTTATTTGTAGTCATTGATAATTTTGTTCTCTCTCTTTCAGATTAAGCCCTACTTTAAGAGTAATACTTCTGGTATTTTATATATTTTCATGGTCTTAATGTATTTGAACCTCTCCTCTGCAATATGCCATACTCTGCAGTGGAATTCATGATAAAATATAAATGCATTACATGTGTAAAGGTTACAAGGTTTGCTCAAGTTAATTGCTGAATGAAATAGAAAAGGTCTAACTGTTGACTTTCTGCAACTTCACAACTTTCATCCTTCCTCCAATTTTATGTTCGTTCTGAAGATGAAAAGAGTTAGAAAATGTTTTAACATTTTGCTATGTGATTGTATTTTTCCCCTTGGCAAAAGAGAAGAGTACTAAGCTTGTTGGAAAAAAAAAGCTGCAGTCTGACAGAAGCTGCTCACAGAGCTGGCAAATACTCTTACTTTACTGCTGAGGAAGGTATGAATTCAGTTCCTTTTATTGTTATGTAATTGGGAAGAGGTTGGTGTGACAGGAGATGTGAAAGCTCTGTGTTATAGATGCATGGGATGTTTTAATTCAATGTGATTGTCTTTATATATCATTATGAAACTTGATTTGATGGTATAGGTTACCAAGGTCGGTTTAGGAGGCTCTGGATTTATTCAAGTTATTTATATTGCCAAATCATTTGGGCATATATATTATCTTTAGAAGCACTGAAGCCATGGTTTAACCATGTTTTCTACTGCCAGAAAATCTGAGAATTCAGTACGGGATCGAGCTAAATATTTACAAATCCAAGACAGAACTTTGGTAGACATCAATTATCTCCTGAAATACCACCCAGTCCCTCTCTGTTCAGTGGACACCAAACAGTACCAGGACCCAACTTCACACAGTGCTTCCTTTTCCAACTTGACCCTTCCTAAAGAGTCTCCAGTGCTGTTCTTGAGCCTGTGTGTGGCTCTCCCACAATGGACAGGAAGGTGCCTAAAGGAGATTCAAAATACAGTATGAGGACAGTTGTCCCACCTGTGTCCTTGTGAAGGGTGAGGGGAGAAATCCATGAGCCTTTAGGCTGGTAGTTTCAACATGAAGCAGGAGTGAGAAAATGAGTTTTGCTGCTTCCCAGGCTGGCTTCTATAACATCCCATGGCTACTGAATTCAGCAGAAATTACAGGAGTGGTTCCCCTGATTAGGTAGAGGCAAGCGAGCTGGTGTGAAATCTCCCCAGGCTGGGAAGGCAATTGAATCAGGCTTCTCTGGCTCCCCAAGGGTTATGAGGACCCTGCTATCACATGAAGCAAAGGCTATTTCTGACTATCCACCAAAACAGTAGCACATCCCATTAAGTCACATGAAAGAACAATAGATAAAAATAGAATAGAAAAATCCTCCTTCAGCAGCTCCCATGTGTCTGAAAATGCAGCCTCTGCCAGATGTGTCAGACAAAGGGCAGGGGTGGCACTGGCACTGGACCCCTGTGCTCAGTGGTTCCTGGGTCCATCCTGGCAGAGCCGGGCTCAGAGTGCAGAGATCATGTTTCCAAATCTTCCAGCTTCGCCTCTGCCTGGCAGCACATGGGCACCTCATAGACCTGCTGGTCATAGCACTTAAAAGCTACCCCACCTATTTATTTCTTTTGCTTAACTGGACAAAGCCTTTATGACCTCTGAGAACCTAAATTGCTCCATCCAGTAAATAGCTGTTCATGTGAGAACATTAGGACTTTTAATTATAAATCCAAACTGCCACTGGTTACTGGTACCACACAGAGAGAGGAGGAAGCTTTGATGATTCTTGTGCTTGCTTCATACATAAGGATAATCATGATTCAGCAGGTGGTGGTGTCAAAGACTCATTTACATGAACTTCAATATATTAAATATTCTTTCTTTTAATTTTCCTGAAGATTATCTGAGAGGTTGCTTGTTTTTCTTTCTCCTTCTGTAAAGCTGTGTTTGCTCTTTGCCCATTAAGAGGCATGTCCATTTGTTTGGGGCATGTCCATACAGAGATACAAACATCCTTGATTTAAGTGTTAGTCAGTAAAAACTCGAGACTTTTCTCATGAAGGACCAGGAAACGTAGTTACATTAGAATATTGTCTGACCTGATGACAGTTTTTTAATATTGTGACCATGGGTATAAGCAATGAATAACAATTACTGCAGGGGAAAGCAATCCTTTTTGCAAGAAATTTAAATTGGAGACTATTAAGTACTTTATACCTCTGCTAAATTACTCCTTGCAATTCTCTGTAACAAAAAAAGCAGAATACTGTTTTTAAAACATGCGTATTATTATTTTTCTAAGCAGACAATGGTGGAGCATTATAAAAAAAAATAAGTTAGTAATGGAAAATTTGAAGACAGAACTATGACACTCAAAAAATTTCAAATAATGCGGAAAAAAAAAAAAAAGAGAAGAAGTGAGGATGTGAGAAGTGAGGAACTCCTTGCTATCACCATTACTTTTCTTGCTGTATCTGACAAATAAAATACAGAGTAGGTGGCTGTCTGTGAACCACTGAATATGATCCAGTCCCTAACTAATGCAGCTGAGTTGGCACTGACATTCTGTCAGCCCTAACACAGATGCGCCAACATACCTCCCAGGTCATGTGATGGCTTACAGATCACAAGATTATTTTTGAGAGACAGAATTTTTCTATCATTATTCCTTTTTTTTCTTACCCATGGCCTCACAAGATTGACTCTAGCTGCGGAGACACATTTTTATTTTTATAGGTAAACCCTGTGACAATGAGTTTTGTGTAGAGACAGGGGCCAGGTGAAACAACGGTTAACCTATCTATACCTTGTGCTAATTTACTAATGCAAACAACCACTGTCTGAAAACACAGTGATTATAGTCCTGACCACACAAAAAAATCAAATACTTATGAATTAGGAATCTTTTTATTTGTTTTGATCAGTGAAAAGCATGGTGATCATCCTCCATGGGCAGGGGCCTGGAGTTTTCCTGCTGTCCTCAGCCTCCTAGGCAGAGTGAGGGAAGGTTATCCATTACCAAATGGATAATAAGGGAGATGTGCTCCAAGTCCGTGCTTCTTGTAGAGCCTGGGAAAGGGAAAGGTCTGAGTCACTGACAGAAATCTTGGATGGGACAAAATGGTGGAAAAGGAGAAGAAAAGAGGAGACCACCAGCTTGGCTGAGAGAAGAGCACACATAAATCTGAAACCAGGATAAATGTTAGGATTGCTCAGTTTAAATTAGAAGCAAACCAAGAGTGAGTGAAAGGAAGAGGGCATGATGCATCGCGGATGAGGCCATGCACTGACAGAGGTGGTGATGACTCAGCTAAGTGCATGACTCAGGTGCTGGGAACTCTGACATCGACTCTTCACCACGATTCTGGGCGAGTCCCAGCTTTTCTCTGAGTTGTGTCTGACCTCTGAGTAAGCAGATTGATTTCCCACCATGCTCAATGCAGTTTTCATGTTTTCAGATGTTGGCTTCATCTGTCACAGAATGCTTGTCTGTTAATGTTGATGCTTAATGTCTGGTTTGTTTGAAGACATGCCAAAATATCTCCTTCTATTCTCCTTACAAATTTTAATGGAAATTTCTGGAGATGCCAAGTCTAGAAGGAAGTAAGAGGGAATTGTGCAAATAAATGTCACTATCAGAACGAGCTACAGGACTTTTAATACTTGTTAAGATCACTGATCCTGTTTTTGTATATACTGAGCATCAGTTTCCTACTCTGAAGTGCCTCAGGAACTGAACACCTCTGTCAATCAGACCACACACTCCCCTTCTGGGATGTTAAGAGGTTATTATAGTCCACTGTATAGTCTCAGATCAGCCAGCTGTTCTCCTTTAATTAGTTAGTTCCCTTGAACACAGAAAACAATTTTCTTTTGGTTTATTTTTTGGCTGACTTTTCTGCCTTCTGATGATAAACCACAATTTTATTTTTCTCCTTCCAAATAACTCTTTCCCGTATGAGGATTATTCTTCTTACACATATTGCCCTTGGATTTCTGAATCTATTTGGATGTTCAAGACACTGACCCCAGCAGAAACCTAAATTTATGTATGCACGACAGAGCTCACCAGTGGGACTCTTCACTGAATTGCTGGCATAGTGATGTGCTGCTATCTCACTCTTCAAAGCCAACATTTATTTGCCTGTGCCAATCAGAGCATTTCCATCTAATTAATTCCTTTCTGTAACTGGAAGTTAAAAAACAAAATTCTCAATCTGTCCATCTCTATACCTGTATCTTATAGCTCTTGGGACTTAAATGTCATTAGCTGTGGTGGCTATGGCTCCTGGCATGTGGCTCTGTCTGGTGTGTGACTATTCAGGCAGCTGTGAACATAATCAGGTATCCTCCAGTCCTCCAGCCTTAAATATATGATTAGCTCACGCCTGGGCTAGCTCTGTCCACTGGCCGCTGGCAGTGCCAGGAGTGGGGAACGGTCTGGGAGCTGTTTTCCCCAGACCGAACCTTCAGAGCCTTTCTGCCACACAGGGCTCTGCGGATCTCGGCGTCGTGGGCTTCGGCAAGGAGATGGAGGAGACCCAGAGTCCAAGCAGCTTTCCAGAAACAGGATTTATTAAGGGAGAGGGAGCGGTGACAGGACGAGGGCTGGAAAGGCACACGGGGACCCAAGGACTCTGAGCAAGGAGCACCTCTGTGCGCCCCAATTTAAGGTGGGGAGGGTACAAACACAGGAACCAATCAGGGCATCTCAGGGGAGGAGTTGGGGGGAGGGTTTACAATGTTGCGGACCAATGGGAGTAACATGTGGGAGGGGCGGCAGCCGCAAGGCCAATGGGGCTTCGAGTGAGGGATGAATGGCAGGGAAGGAGCTAGAACAAAAGGTGGGGTTTACATAGATTGATGGGGTTCAGGGGCAGGAACAGGGTGATAGACAAGGAAGGTTCAGGAAAGAGGGGAGGGGTTTACAATGATAGGCACTTAGGGACAAACCATGTTGGGATAAAGGGGGAGTAACCGGGGTAAACCAACTTTAAACCTCATGAAAGTGAACAGACTTAAATGAAAGTAAACAAACAGGCGGCAACATCTCCCCCTTTCTTTTTTAAGAACAGGAGGAAGATGTGGGGTCTGGGGGAGCAGAGGGTGTTTCAAACCATTCGGGAGCGGGCAAGGGAGGAGGAGGAAGGGGAATAAGGGGTTTCAGCTCAACACAATTTGCTTGTGGTGGGGGAGATAACAAGGAGGTAATGGACTGAACTAAACATCTTCGTAAAATTGCGAATGCGCATAAAATAATAAATATAACAAAAACAATCCATAAAACAGTTCTTATAATAGAAGAGAGCCATCCGGAGACCCCCCATCCTGAAAAGAGACTGGTGACCCAGTCATCAGTCTCTTGGTGTATCTGGTGGATCATGCCCTTCATCTCTGTGATGGTCTTCTTGATGTCCATGCTTTTGGTGGTTAGATTCATGCAGCAAAGTCCCTCAAACTCCTTACAGTCATGATTATGTAGGAGCAGTAGGAAATCGATAGCTGCGCGATTTTGTAGCGTTGCTCGCCTGGTTATCTCCTCGTCTTCGAGGAGGTCGCTCAGCGCGGTTGACGTTAAGTTGGCTTGCTTGACCACCCAACATTCTAATTGGCCCAATTCTCCGAGAGCTTGTGCCGCGGCCAACCATGGCAAAAATACTGACACAGCAACTCGTTTTGGTTTGTTCCAATGAAAAATTTCAGAGTCGCAGTCAGGGTCAAGGTCTTCAAGACTGCGCTTCTTAATAGCCGAATTATTTTTTAGTTCCCAACTTTCAATTTGTGATGCGTTGGGGGCAAACAAAGACAACCGGCCTAAGGTGCACGGCCCTCCGAGAAGGCGAGAGGGGATGCCAGCCCACGCTCGGTCCCCACAAACTAAAAACAAGCCCTTAGGCAACTTAAGAGGGTAAGAACTGAGGGTCGAAGGCATCTTCACATGTGCGATGTTTTTGCACCAGGAGGCTGCTTGAAATTCTCTGTTATCCTGAATTAACTGAGAATAAAGAGTAGGATCGGAGGGGTAGTAACGAAAATGGATACAATAGGGTGCGGGAGAGGAGTTTAACAAATCAAATTCCTGAGGCTCCGCGGCTGCCCGCTCCAAGAAGGCTATCCAGTCCCTCCACAGGAGGAGGGGGTTCTGGACAGGCCTCTTTATCTTATAGGTGGGTGCAGAGCGGACTACTCGCTGAGCCGGCCTCCCTTTATTAGCTTCTTTAACTAAATCTAATAGGGAGTCCGGGTATTCATCAGGCTTTAACGGGATCCCCACCAGGCAAGTGGTCATCGGATTTCCTGCCGCCCCTGTGGATAAGCATAGCTCATCCCGTTGGAGGGACTTTGCTAACATGACCCAAACATTCTGCTTGGGTTGGGGCACGATCCACATGTTGATTTGGGTCACCAGCATCATCAGGAGCACGATGGTTGGTGCACTGTTTGGGGTGGTCATCCTTTTGATGGCTCTTTCTGAAAACAAAGAAAACAAACACTTTATTCAACATAAAGGGATATTAAAAATTCAATAGAGGGAAAGGGGGGCTCAAGGTTTTCCTCCTCCTCGTCACTCCCAGGGGTTACAGAGGTGGCCTGTACGGACGCGATGACATCCTCCCGTTCATCTGGTGGCCTGGTGGGATGTTTCGGGACATAAGGTTTCACCCACTTCTGTGGGATCCACCTTAGTCCCTGGGGCGAGGAAACGCATGCGTACCCTCGCCCCCAAGTCACCAGATCAAACGGGCCCAGGACTTTTTGGGTCTCTGGGTCCCGGACCAGCACTGGAGGGCGGTGTTGTAGCCGGTAGTTGCTGGTGGAGGTAAAATGCTGCGTCACTGGAGGGTTGGGATTGCCATCACTACAGTTTAGAAAATTGATGGTGAATAGCGCCTTTGATAGTCTATCCTGAGGGGCGCAACCCTTCATGGAATCCCACTGGCGTTTGAGGACGCGCTTGAGCGATTGGTGAACTCGCTCCACGATCGCTTGGCCGGTGGGGGAGTGTGGGATGCCTCTCTTATGTGTCACTCCCCAACTCTGCAGGAATTCCTCCAGTTTCCTGGAAGTATATGCTGGGCCGTTATCCGTTTTTATCTCCTTGGGGACCCCCAGCACAGAGAAAGCTTGCATGAGGTGTTTACAGACATGCTCGGCTTTCTCCCCTGCGTGGGCAGAAGCAAAGACTGCTCCTGAGAAAGTGTCTACCGAAACATGTACAAACTTTAACCTGCCGAATTCAGGGATGTGAGTTACGTCCATCTGCCACACCTCACAGCTCCCTAGGCCTCGGGGGTTCACTCCTGACTCCAGAGAGGGCATAGCAGTGGTCTGACAATGTGGGCATGTGGCCACAATGGCTCTGGCCTGATCTCGCCGCAGGTGGAATTGGCGGACCAGACCAGGCACATTTTGATGGAACATCTGATGACTCAGCTTAGCTTGTTGGAAAAGATCGGGGAGCTGAGCCATGGAAACAGGGGCAGCGAGGGAATCAGCCATCTGATTTCCCTCGGCTACCGGGCCAGGGAGATCCGTATGCGACCTCACATGCATTACAAAGAATGGTTGCTTTCTGTGGGAAACAGCATATATTAGTTTAGAAAGCAACTCGAACAACTTCGGGTTTGAGACCTCCTTCAGAGCAGCATGTTCTGCTCTGGCAACTACTCCTGCAACATAGGCCGAATCAGTGACCAAATTGAAAGGTTCAGAAAATCTCTCAAAGGCCCTGACGACTGCATCCAGCTCAGCAACCTGTGGAGATCCCTCCACATATTCAATGTCTGCTTCCCACTGCTGAGTTTCGGGATCTCGCCAAGTCACTACAGACTTGTGAGATGCCCCGGATGCGTCTGTAAACACGGTCAGTGCTTTGAGGGGCTTTCTGCTCCGCATTTCTTTTGGAATTGGTTCAAATTTGGAATTGAAGAATTTGTGGGCAGGGGCATGGACCGAAACTTGGCCCTCAAAGCTGTCTAGAGCTATCTGGAGTGCCTCATTTTCCCGAAGTAGCTGATCAAACATTTCTTTTGTCAGCTTATCTGGAGACGCTTTGTCCCGAGACAAGCTGACTGGTACTCGAACGCATGCAAAGTCACACCCAGACATCTCCCGAAGCCGGGCTCGGGCTCTCCCGATGAGCTGAGCCATCAGCTCCTGTGGCCTGGTGATACTTTTGGACCTTTGATGGCTCAAGAAAACCCACTCTATAATCAAGAGGGGATCCTTGGAGCCCTGGTCCCACTGAAAAATCAGCCCACTGAGGTGTGGCATTCTCCCGAGTATGATGAATTCAAAAGGCAGGCTAGGTTCGTACCGATGCGCCTGTCTTTCGACAAGCGCATCCTCCACTTTCTCTAGGGCTTTCCTCGCCTCTGGAGTCAGGGTCCTGGGAGAACTTAGCTCCTTCTCCCCCTTCAAAAGTGTGAAGAGGGGGGCTAGGTCTTCAGTAGAGAGGCCCAGCCAAGGCCTGACCCAGTTCAATGTCCCACACAGTGAGTGAAGGTCTGCCAAGGTTTTCGGATTGCTGTTTATTGCCAATTTTTGAGGCACAACGGTCCTCTCAGCAATCCGTAGACCCAGATACTTCCAGGGTGGCATCCGTTGAACTTTATCCTCCTGGAGTTGAAAGCCTGCAGATGTTAAAGCCTTAACCACTCGGTCAAGTGATCGGGTAAGTAAATCGTCATGGGGGGCGCACACTAGGACATCATCCATATAATGATGGATGATGACCTCCCCCATCTCTTTGCGCACGGGAGACAGCAATGAGGAAACATACCACTGGCAGATGGTAGGTGAATTTTTCATGCCCTGAGGCAACACCCGCCAGTGGAACCTCCTCATTGGGGCTTCTCGGTTGAGGGTAGGCACCGAGAAAGCAAACCGTGGGGCATCATCAGGATGTAGGGGAATTTGGAAGAAACAATCCTTGATGTCAACTACGGCCAGATTCCAATTTCGGGGGAGCATAGTTGGGGTAGGCATCCCTGGTTGAAGGGGCCCCATGTCCACAATGATCTTGTTGATGGCACGAAGGTCGTGGAGGAGTCGCCACTTGTCCTTCCCCGGCTTTCGGATAACAAACACTGGGGAATTCCAAGGGCTGGTAGTCTCTACTATGTTACCTTTTAACAACTGCTCCTCCACGAGCTCGTTGAGCGCCCTTAATTTGTCTTTTCGAAGCGGCCACTGATCAATCCAGATTGCTTCATCAGTGGTCCAATCGAGCTTCTGGAAGGGGCGCTCCACAGTGGCCGCCATTAAAAATCCCGAGGGGTTTTCGGGATCTCGATCTTTACCCCCCATTGTGACATAAGGTCCCTCCCCCACAAAGGGACCTGAAAATCTGCAACAAATGGGCGTAAGTTCGCCAATTGCCCATCTGGCCCCGTAATTTGTACTATGTCCTTTGATACTTGTGCCAATTGTGTGCCCCCTATACCCTGAACTTTCCCCGCCACGGGTTGCAACTCCCACTGTGACGGCCATCTCCTTTGGGGGATGATCGTCACATCTGCCCCCGTATCAAGCAGACCCCTCAAGTGAACAGAATTGGCACCCTGCTTGATGCTGCAGTCGATGATGGGTTTGTCTTCACCCACCACTTCTGCCCAGTAGACGCCTGGTGCGTGGTCGTCCACCGGGACCCCCTCCGGGACAGGAATGTATTGGGCTATGATTTGCCCCTTCGGGAGAAAATATGGTGGGTGAATGCAGCGCGCTAAGAGGATGAGGTCTTCCGGACCACCTGGGAAGGTGATCGGGGAGATCTCAATCTCTGGGGGTGTGTGTTTGGTGTCCCCGATGGCGATGTACTTACAGTCACGTCCAGTGTTTGTCCTCTCCCCCTCCAGTGGATTCACAGCAACCACTGTCCAGTGCTGGGTCCGAAAGAGGATGTCCTTAGTATTTGCTAAACGTCGCGTCCGGTGTACGGGCCAAGTCCGATTGATGTTTCCCCCCCCCTCTGCGATACCTGCCCCATTTGTCGCTTCGCGCGGGGCAGGTTCGCGCCGCGCTCTTAGTTTTTTTTATTTAAAACTCCCTCTCCCCCTTTTCCCCCCCTGTTGCCCCTCACAGGTTCAGGGCGTGCAGCGGGACAATCTCGGGCCATATGCCCTAGCTGCCCGCAACGGAAGCACTGCAGAAGCCTTCTAGCTGGCGGTGGTAGCTGGCCTGGTGGGTGCTGGGTCACTGCAGCCATGGGTGATCTCTTGGCAGCCTGTGGTGGTGGTACCCTGGACGCCCCCATTAATGGGACCTTCTTTTCACAGGCGTCAATAAGGTCGTCCAAGGTTGGCGCCGGATATAAAGGCAGACTGAAAATGACCTGCTTACAAACATCATTACAATTAGCTTTAGCCATTTCTAGAATGAGCTGCTCCTGCAGCTCTGGCCTGTCCACCTGCCTCTCTATTTGCTCTTGCAGTCGGTTGACAAAGATGGTAAAGGGTTCATTGGGGGACTGTTTGATGTTCGAAAAGTTTGTGAGGGGTTCACCCCCCGGCAAGATGTTGAATGCTTTCTCAGCGGCCTCCGTTATTTTGATCAGGACAGACCGGGATAAGACCCTAGCCTGCTCTTCTGGCTTTCCCCATTTCCCTTCACCGCACAGGTGATCTATTGTGAGGGGGATTTCATCCGCGTCAACCGCGGAATCCTCGCTGCGCAGCAGCTCAGGAAGGATGGTCTCCAACGACTTCTTCCACCTCTGTTTCCACAGCCTATAGTCAGCTGGGGAAAGGAGGCAGGCAAACAACTCTTTCAAATCGTGGGGGACCATCTCGTTCGCGGAGAAAGTGGCTTTTAATAAGCCCTTAAAATATTCACTGCTCCTGCCGAACTCCTTCTGAGCCTTGCACAGCTCCCTCTTTGTCTGGAAAGAGAAGGGTTCCCATTCTCGGAACCTTCCCCCCTTTCCTCTAAAACTGACCGGTGCGGCAAAGGGAATTACGATCTGTTCCGGGTTCTGGCCCTCAGGCTTGTTACTTCCAGTTTCCGAAGGGTGGGAATCGGATGGAGAGGCGTGGGAACTGGGAGGAGGGGCGTGGGAACTGGAAGGAGGGGCGTGGGAACTGGAAGGAGGGGCGTGGGAACCGGAAGGGGAGGCGTGGGAACCAGAAGCCGGAAGAGGCGGGGCTGGAGGACCGACTGAGAGGGAGGGTTGGAGGGAGGAGCAGCGGCCGGAAGGGGTGGGGTTTTGGGGTGCAACACTTGGGGGACACACCCCCGAGGAGGAGGAATCACCTGAGGGAACATGGGAGGGGTCAGGGCAGGAAGGGAAGGAGGGGCTAGGGAGAAAGGGGTTGGACTTTGAAGGTAGGAAGGGATTGTGGGAAGAAGGAGCACAAGGGAGGGGTCCGACCATGCGGTCCCCACCATTTTGTGTCCCTCGGGGGCCATTTTGGGAATCAGGCGAGGCATGGGGAGATTTAGGGGAAGATTTAGGGGAACACCGGTAATCAGGGGACATAGGGGAACCAGGGTTCTGGGAGAGAAACTGGGGGTCAAGAGCTTTATCAAACTGGGGATTTTGAACTTGGAAAGGGGAAAACTTGGAGTTATTAACTGGGGAAGTAGGGGAATGGGTAAGGGCTCCGGCAGCTTGGCCAGGGCTACCGGGGCAAGGGTTCTGAGGGAGGCTTGGGGAGCCAGGGAGACTACTGCCGACTTCGGAGCCCTGCGTTTTACGGGTTGCTCCGCAAGTCTCCCCCAACTTAGGGACAAGGGACGAGGAGCAGGGGTTTGGGGAAACTGGGGAAACTGTAGAAACTGGGGAAGGCTGCGTTGGCTGTTTCTGCATCTCCCTCTTTTCAACTAAGGATGTCCGAATCAGAACAAAAAGCGGGATTAATTTGGCAGCTGTTTTGTCCCCCTGAACTACCAAAGCTGTTAATTTGGACCCGACCGAGTTCCAGAATGGCACAGAAAGAACATCTTCGGAGGACACATGGGGAAAATGCAGAAAAAGCCAACGAACAAGCCTCTTAACCAACCCCCTTGAATACTTATGTTTCCCACCCTCAAGGAGACCCACAACTTGGAAGTAAATCCCCCTCTGCGGAGCCGACAAACGCGCACCCATCTCTCACACCCCCGGCTCCGCAGTCTCACCACCCCCCAGCAGCAAACAAGAACTTAAAGAACTAAAAATAAGGGTCAGGACTGGGCTACAACACACTCTCCCTCCCCGAGGGAGCCACAACCACACAGGGGGTCCACCACACACTCCCCCCTTTCCCCCACTGGGGAATACTCACCCAGTCCTGACAGGAGCTGCAGGAGATGTCCAAAGCCCCAGGAGCGGTCCCTCGTGCGCAGAGAGGTTGTCGCTCCTTCCCCCGGGAGCGCTGCTGGACAAAAACCAGCCTGCTGCAACCGGGGTAGCTGCCGCCCAAAAGTCTTTTATAATCCAAAAACGACTCCTCCGGGGGTCTCCACGGGCTGTAGAGGCCCCACGTTGGGCGCCAACTGACGCTGCCCCCCGCGGCCCGTCACGCCTGGGCTAGCTCTGTCCACTGGCCGCTGGCAGTGCCAGGAGTGGGGAACGGTCTGGGAGCTGTTTTCCCCAGACCGAACCTTCAGAGCCTTTCTGCCACACAGGGCTCTGCGGATCTCGGCGTCGTGGGCTTCGGCAAGGAGATGGAGGAGACCCAGAGTCCAAGCAGCTTTCCAGAAACAGGATTTATTAAGGGAGAGGGAGCGGTGACAGGACGAGGGCTGGAAAGGCACACGGGGACCCAAGGACTCTGAGCAAGGAGCACCTCTGTGCGCCCCAATTTAAGGTGGGGAGGGTACAAACACAGGAACCAATCAGGGCATCTCAGGGGAGGAGTTGGGGGGAGGGTTTACAATGTTGCGGACCAATGGGAGTAACATGTGGGAGGGGCGGCAGCCGCAAGGCCAATGGGGCTTCGAGTGAGGGATGAATGGCAGGGAAGGAGCTAGAACAAAAGGTGGGGTTTACATAGATTGATGGGGTTCAGGGGCAGGAACAGGGTGATAGACAAGGAAGGTTCAGGAAAGAGGGGAGGGGTTTACAATGATAGGCACTTAGGGACAAACCATGTTGGGATAAAGGGGGAGTAACCGGGGTAAACCAACTTTAAACCTCATGAAAGTGAACAGACTTAAATGAAAGTAAACAAACAGGCGGCAACATGTGACTATTCAGGCAGCTGTGAACATAATCAGGTATCCTCCAGTCCTCCAGCCTTAAATATATGATTAGCTCAAATTAGCTTTTTGTTGTTCATGGTGGTGGTAGTTTGTTTGTTTTTTTTTTTTTTTTTAAGAGCATATTGTATCCTAAATATTAGAAATAAATAAACTCCTAGTTTTCTGCACTTAACTGATTTACATACAAATACTTCCCAATCCAGGGTATAATTCCACTGACATCTGAACTTGTCTGTGTTGCACAAGTTAGAGCAAACATATTACCATGTGAAAATGGAGAATAAGCCAAAAAAACAAACTAAAAAAACCCCAACAAATAAACTCAAACTTTTACAAGTTAGTGCTCTTTACACAGTATCAGAACAGCTAAGCAAGCTGACTGTATTCCCAGAAACTAGGTTCACATATAGTTATAAGAATGCCACAACAGAGGTGACTAAGTCCTATCTCAGTGTGTGAACACCACACTATAGTAATTCCCAAACTGACCATCAGGGAAAAAGATATCAAAAAAGGGAAACTTGACAAAATAGGAAAGCATGTAAAGCAGTGAAATGATATGTTTGAGTCAATGAAATACCAAACATAGCTGACTACCATGCCCAAGAGACTATCAGGAGTCTGGACAGTTCTAGTGACTCACTCTGCATATGTAGATGATTGGCCTAGGTAAAGCCTAACATTAATGTCTCTCTGTCTTTTTTTCTAATATTAAGATTTCCTATTTTTTATTGCCTTCTGTCTCCCTTTAGCACTCTGTACAAGTACAAAATCCTAAAGATAGTAACAGCTAGTCTTTTATATTTGTGCTCATTCAATAAATTTCTTAATTTACACGGACATTAGAATATGCAATATTAATATGAACTGAAATGCTGTTCTTTCAAAGAATTTGAGCTATCACACATTAAAATAGATAGTGAATATCTATTGAAATAGATAATGAAGATTTCACTTTAAAAATGAGTTTCTCCTCTCAAGTTTGATAAAAATGCTGAAATTTGGTTGAGACTGTCTCAGATGTGCAGTTCTTATTTGTTTACAATGAATAAGCACTTCTTGGAAAGCTTCAAAGAGAACAGTGTTTCTAAGATGCATGCACTAATTCACAGCTTTTTGACAATCAGCACATTAAATTTACTGGTTTTACACAGGTTAATCTGAGACCACGAAAGTCTTGGAATTTTTGTCTGACTTTATAACTGAAACTTGGACTTTTTTCAATCAGTTTCACATTTTCAATCAGAAAAACAGCTGGACTGCTGTGGAAAAAGCACTACATATACTTGTGGATGATGTAGTGTTACATGAAATGACAATGTAAACGTAATATTTTTTTCTTCTAAGCCCACCAGTAAGAAGACCAAATTGTTTCCAGAGATTGTATGTAAACATTTTCGTGTTACGTTTATTATTTAGTTCTGTAACTTCTCTTCTTGCCTCCTTTGGGCTGAATTTTCTTGGGATCCTCCTTCATGGGGAGTCCCACTTATCTCAGTCTTTATCTGCAAAAATTATATTATCTGCATTTCTAGACTCTTACAGGTTCCTGTTGCAAATAATTTTATGCTTCAGAAAATATATTTTTTGACTTGCATACCAAAACGTGCCAGTACCTCAGAGAGAGAAAGAGAAACAAGTGAGATTTTCCAGTGTACAGAAAATTCGGCCCTAGCTCTTCCACTGCAGTCTGCAAAAGCCCTAACATCCCCTTGACATCCAGGGACAAAGATGTGAGCCAATCCTGAATATGCTAAAAATTCCACCCAGCTAATTTCTGGTTCTGACAAAAAGACAGCATCCCCTTGTATTGATGGAAAGAGTGAAGAGGTCAACAGAAAGTGACAAGTTTATTTGTGCAGAGGTTTTAGGTGCATAAAAATCCTACTGTCACACAGTGAAATTACTCATTTTATTTTACCTTGTAACATTATCTATTAAAATTTGATTGAAAGCTATTTTCCTCTATAAGGACATACTCCATGATATTTATTTTTTTTTTTCTGGTAATCTGGTGTAGTTCGTTTATTTAATTTTGTTAAGAATTTGTTAAAACTTGTTAGTATGTTCTTGTTTCCCCCTGTTGATCATAATGGTTTAGCCCCAGTTGTCTGTTATGTAAACCCCTCCCAGTTTTCCTGAATGTTCCCCGTCAATCACCTTTACCCTGCCCCATCTCCCCATCCATCACTGTAAACCCCACCTCTCCTTCCAGCTCCTTCCATGTATATCATCCCTTCCTCAAAACACTATTGGTTGTTATGTTATGTTCCTGCCTTCTTTACATCCCCATTGGTCCCTGACATTGTAACCTCCTCCCCTTACCCCTCCCTCAGTGAGCTCCCATTGGATCCTGGACTGTGCCTGCCCCTGAGATAAAACCCAGTGCACAGAGGTGCTCTGGGCTCTCTTTGGTCCTGATTTCTCTCTGCCCAGGCCCTTGTGCTCATCCCCTCTCCTGAATAAACCTCTTCCTGGGAAGTACAGCCGAGTGAGTCTCCTCCTTCCTTTTGCCATCACCCACGATGCCTGATTTGGCAGAGCCCGGCAGGATTCGGTGCTCTGAAGGTTCTGCAGTGGGATCGCCTTTCCCCTGCAGTTCCCCACTCCTGGCGACTGCCCGTGCTGGAGTGGCACCGTAGAGCTAGCCTGGAGCTCCGGTGTGGCCAAGAGAAGCATCAGTAACCATTCAAGACAGCGATTCACCTGTACAGATGATCTGAGAGCAGTGTCTTTCGCAAGTATTTCTGCTCTTCAGGTAATTACCTTAGTGCTTATATGTAAATCAGGAAAAAAACACAAGAACATCAAATCAGTCAACCAGTAGTGCTCATCTAATATAAGTCCGAAGGGCTTTTGATAGATTTTGGGAGCCGTTTGAACAGTGCAAAGACAACTCCTGTAACGAAGTTCTTGAATGGCATGCATTAGTCTGAAACAGCCTACATGCTTTTCCCACTGTGTTTAATTAGGAAGAACTTTGAGGATAAAAAGAGAGATATATGCACTCATAGCCAGAAGTAGACCTTGAATTTGGCCAGCTACACCACCTATCATCACATAGCAGAGTCAGCCTTCCAAATTTGCAGCTGACTAAGAAGAGAAGGAACGGCACTTGTAGGCATAAAATGAATCACACAACCCTGGCAGAAGACATGGGTGATCGTAAAGCAAACTGCAGAAAAGTCTCCAGAAAGTCCTACCTGTAGAACCCTTTCTCCTCTCACGTTTCTTTATCTTCTCCTACTGAAACCACTACCAAGAATAATTTTCTGGCCTTTACTCCCTGTACATAAACATGTCCAAAGTGCACTTCCATAGTGTTTTGAACCTGTGAATACAAAAACATAGACTTTAAACTTTATCAAGACCACAGCTGACACCATAGTAGTGTCCATCTTGTCCGTCTCCTTGGATTTGACCTAGGAACTCCTGGAAGACAAGGTGGTCCAGGGCAAGGCCACCTCAAAAGTTTTGGAAGTGATTAAATAGCACAAGAACCATAGGCCAGTGTTCAGGTCACTTTCTGGATCTCTATAAATTATTATTATAAGTGTCTTAGTATGTCCTGTAGATGATACAGAACCATGCCAGAACATTCCACAATAGTGAAGGATATGCCCACAACAGTTTTTATGATTTTTTAGCTGAAACATTATTAAAGTTAGAGTCAAAATCAGAAATCAGTGAATCAAAAATTTCAGCTAAAAAGCAAAGACAAATCACTCAGACTGAAACTGTACTTGAATGTTTTCAATTTTTTAAAGCCCGAGAATCCATTTGCATTCCAAAAATTCCAGCCATAAACAGTGTCTTATTTCCAGCAACAATGAAATGTAATTTTAAGATAATTTACTTGTTTGTGTTACATCAAGCACATTTCCCTTAGCATTATAAGAACTTCTCTGTGGAACATTGTTGTAGAAATGGCTGAGAGGAGAAGAATACAAAAATACTTGTCACAAGATCTGTGTAAAATGGTGAAGGTTTTAGCAGCTGTGCACTTTGATTCTCTTAGTGTCTGGAAAAAGAGGAAAATGAGAACTAAATTTTGACACTGTATAAATGCTGAAAATCTGTTCTTGCCTTTTTCTTCAGCTCCATATTTCCTACTGAAGATATAATACTGAAGATATTATAATTCAGTGCAACATTTAAGTGAGAAAAGCCCATCCTCTCCTGTGGTCGGGATATCTCATGGTTCGTACCCATGGGATTTAACTTAATTTTATTTTCTGCCTGCTATTCAGTGTGCTACAGGTGGAAGCTAAAGTTGCTCCAAACAATGCACAAAAAATGACAATGAATGTATCAAAGTAAGTTCATTTTGGAAGTAGGGTAGAATGACAGAGTGGATGCACTTTTTTCAGGAAACTTTTTAACGAAAATGCCTTATTTTGTTTTGGCATTCAGTTTTAAATTTTTCCTTCCTTCTCATTTGCTGTATTTCTTCTTTCTCTTTTCTTTTCCTTTGTCCTCTCACGTTGTGAAGAAGTACAAGGGTTGGAGAAAGAGGCCAATAAGAATTTACATAAAGATTAAAGATGTCTACCTGGAACAAAATTGATCTGTTGAGTGAATATTCTCAGTGGATCACTGCAGTTATGGTTAATTACACAGTGAAAAATTCAACTTTGTGAAAGTCCTGTGTATTCCTGTCTGTAAGATATGCAGTCCTTGTGTGTTCAGCTTTGGAAAATCTTGCCACTGCAAATGTGAGAGAGTCTCCCCTTGCAATGTCTGTTTCTCTTTTTTAAAAATCTCTGTTTTCTGTGGGAAAAATTTAAATTTTCAAAGGAACAGTGAGTAGTCAACCTCATGCAAGCTTTTGATTTGTAGCATCTCTCAAAAACCAGGCTACATCATGCCATAGAGTAGACTGTGAATTTCCTTGTTCTTATTCTTGATATTTGAGAGTTCTTTTTGGCACAACTTTATATTGGGACTATTGATGGTTAATAATCTACCACTTCTGAACCCAACAAGAGATGTCATTTATTTTTAAGATGTTTTGTATTATTTGGCTTGGTAATTTATTAGTCAGCTTACTGTAGGCTTCAGTATTATGTAAGTGCCATAAAGTTTAATTGGGTGCTATTTCCTGTACACTTTCTCATGCTTGTTTATGAAAGGAAGTTTTATCTCCTGCTAAGTGCAGAAACATCCCTTGATCAGGTAGACTGCAGAGAAAGGTGCAGGTAAGCAGACTGCAGACCCAAAAATTGTAATTTGTCTTGGTTTTCACCCTTATGTACTTCCATAAGTTATTTTGTGTTGTGTTTTTTTTGCTTACTAGAAGTTGAAAATAATAATAGTATGTAAATTAGCAAGCAACTAAAAATATACTGTTTTACAATCATGATTGAGACATATTGTAATTACAGTATAAATCAGGATCTCCTACACTGGATTCAGTTACAGTGGAGTTAAATACCCAAATGGAGACACAGGAACCTTCATTGGCTTGAACAGTTTTAACAGTGCAAAAGCAGTGTGAAACAGGCTTGAATAAGGATTTGCCAATAACTAAAGGTGCTGCCACATGTGCAGCAACAGGTTATCTTTCAAAAAATTAGCAATTATGAAGGATGACTTGGATTCTAAATGGAGCAAAATCTGCCCATATTGTCACTTGAATATGTTTGGCTTTCTAAAGGTACCTGGGATAACAGAGGTAAAAAACCTTTTCAGGTAAATAGAGATTTTGTCTCACCGGTGATAATAAAGTTTGCACATGAGAAGGCAGAGTGATGTAGTTAGACACAGCTCGACAGAGTGAGTCAAAGTGTTCCCACCCTCCACTATGAATTAAGATCTAGAACAGCAGAAATCATCTTGACACATTTTATATCTGAAGACTTGTGTGTCTGTGCTCCATCCATCCATCCATCCATCCATCCATCCATCCATCCATCCATCCATCCATCCAGGCAGTTTCTGGCCTCACAGCTGCCAAAAAGTCTAATCTACTTTATCTTCCTTGTGGTTAGAGGAAATTCCTTCTCTGTTTGCGTTTCAAAAGGTCAGCTGTCCAGTGAGAGGGAAAGGTCTTCTTGACCCTGCCACCTCTGGTATGACCCTGGCTGCTCTTCCACTGCTGTCATTATTCCTGATGTCTCAAAGGATCAATAGGCAACTTGTAAAACAGTCTGCTGGCCTCAAGCTTCTTGGAGTGGGAAAGGGTGAAGGGGCATGTTCAGCAGGGCTGCAAAGGACTGACAAACAATTCCAGATATCTCACTGACAGCAAAAAATATATTTATGGACAATAAGTCTGTGTCTTGGATAATGCATCAACCATTTTCCTGATACCTATTCCCAGCACTGCTCACTTCAGGTCTAGGTTATGATTTCTTTACAGTAACTCCATGTTCAATGATTTATTTTCATGGAATGCTCAGGGAATTCCTCAAGAAAATAAATATTTCACAGTCAGTGTGGAACCTGCTGTGAGTCTTTTGGTCTGAAAGTTCAAATATCACTTATAACTGACCAAAGCAGTATGGGAAGAAAAAAGTGAATAGTGAAAATTATTGGCTGTCATACTCCATTAGGCTGAGAAGACTCATGTTTACAGAGATTCTCACTGTTCACATCTCTAAACCTGGTGTGAAGTCTGGGGTGAGATTATGTGCTCAGGTTGTAGGAGGTTTCTAAAGTTGCTTCTACATGCTTCTATATTTGTTCATGTAGAAAATAAACAGGATTTAATCTACAATGTAGTAACATCTGATAAATTCTCGGAGGTGTGGTAGCAAAATAAAGATGGATTGTTTCCACCACATTTTTAAAGCAAAATTTAGGGGGAAAAAACACCCAGTAGTACAAAATGATAGATTGTTGATGTCTTATAACATTTTGAAGAATTTATCCTGATCTCAGTGGTTATTTAGTCTTTACAGCTGATCCTGGGCTGGAAGCAGTCCTACTCAGAGCCAGAGGTTGGACTAAATGTTCTGCAGAGTTCCCTGCCAAGAAACATTTCTACAACTTCAATTTTTTGTTCTCCCAAAACCACTGAAAGCTATGCCTTGCTGTCTCATACTGGCTGTGCCAGCTTTCTTGGCTGTGAAGAGGAAATCAAACATTGACTCCCTACCCAACAGGCACTCAGGGAGGAGGAGAACGTTTACCCCGTGGTATGAAAATGTAAGGTGTCAGAGGACCACTCTGTGACATTGCCTTTGCATTGGAGGGGCTTTGTGTGAGGAAAATAATTAGTCTGTTTCTTGCTCTGTACAAGGCCCTGTGAAAAATACAATTGAACTATGTATTTGTTTCGGCAAAAGGTGATTTGTAACCTGAGAAGCTGCTGGGGCACTTCTTTCCAGCTGTCCTAAGTCCAGCCCACAGATGACATGAAATTAAGTGGAGGGGATCCTACTGTGTGGATTGAAGTGTAAGTTTGTGGGTGAAAACAAATCAAATTTTAAAGCAATGTCTGCCACACACCCACTGTGGATTTTAGAGAGCTTCTTCAGGCCTCCTGGAGAGAGCGGATTGTGAAATGCAAGGGATGTTTCAATAAAGCTGGTGGCGCGGTTTGCCTGCAAAGATTATTCGAGCCTTTGCTTAGAGCAAAGAGAATTTGAATGTTTCTTTTTCCATGGGATTTCCATTAGGAGAGGTGCCCTGGCTGGTGTCCAGGACCCTGGAAGTGGAAGCCTTGCTGCTTAGCTGTGCTGTCTCACCATGCTCGGCTCAGGTCTCTGGCCCAGGGGGCTCCTAAGGCTGGGCACAGGCCAGAGCTACACAGGAAACCCAGAAGCAAGAGTGTGGTGCTGACAAGTATATTTCCAAGTATTCTATTTTGAAATGTTGAACCTTGTACACAGAACTCCGGCTCACCCACTCAGTTTTTCAAAGTGACTGAACAAATACACTGTGGTCCTGTTTGCTTTATCCCTTGCAGATAAATGTTTTCTTGTGTCCACTGCTCCAGACAAAGGAAGGAGGTTTGGCTCTGCAGGGGACTGCCAAACAGGACAAGAGGGTGAGACAGGTGGTTCTTTTTGAGACTAATTCTCATTGTGCCCAACGAGGAAATTAAATGAACCTTCAGAGGACAAAAGTTTTGTACTAGGTATGAGGAAACATTGTTCTAATAAATTCCAGCCTTTAAACCCCTCTTGACTCTGCCATTTCTCATAATGGTTGTTTATTGCTTTTTAGACTAAAGGGCAAGCTCTCACCATAAATATGTTCCTGGAGTCTCCTCAGCTAAAAGCAAGTTTCTCAGTGTAATTCAGTTTTAGTTCCCTCCTAAAGAAAGATCAGCCATAAGGGTGATTACTCCCTACATTAAAACTTTCTGCAAAAATGTCTGTATTCCCACCTGGATTGTTTTTTTGCTAGAAACAGAGAACATTATCTTTGCATACAGAATGTCTATAGAAATTTCCTATGTCATTTTGCTCCCCTTCTCATTTTTCTATATTGCAACAGCATCCACAGGCCTTAACTGAGGAGAAGTCTCCATGGCACTAGACAGCATACAAACATAGAGGAAGGTTCCAAAGACCTTGCAATCAAATCAAGCAATATTATGGTGCCTTTTCTTTAGCTGCAGGAGAAGAGACCTAGGACCCAATTAGATTAAGATCATTCTTAGCCCCAATCTATGAGATTACATTTGCAGTCTCTTCCTGACACTCTATCTCTTAGAGAGCACTTGCATTAAATAAACCATATTATGGATTATGAGACAATATCTGTTGCAGCCTGCAACCTCAGGATCTTGTCCAGGGAAGCAGCAGGGTTCTGGGGACCAGCATGAAACACCAACGAGACGGGCTCCCGTTCATGAAACCATTTATTCAGCATGAGAACAAACTCAGGTCCAGAACAGAGAGCTCCGAACAGAGGCACAGCAGGGGTTTTTGAGGGACAGAACCCCCGAGGGTTTACACCTTTGAGGGTGGAGTTCAGGGTCAGGGACCATTAGAAACACAGCAAGGGAGAACCCCCCAGGGACTCAAACCCAATCAGAACTCCTGGGCCGCCCTTCACAAGGGGTTTGGGGTGGAACAATGTTAACTCTTTGCCTCCCTGAGGCCGCTGCAACATCTGCTCCTTTTTTATTTTTTTTTTTTTTTTTTTTTTTTTTTTTTTTTTTTTTTTTCAAATTTTAATTAGGAGCTTAAAATGTTTCCAAACATACACCTTAAAATCTCACTTCTTCCACAGAGCACCCACTTTGCTTTGTGGGACACCAATAGCTCAATCACAAAACACATTAGGCAAACAGAAAAAAAACAAAATTAAAAAGAAACACTTAAACCTTGGACCACGCCGGGCAAATTAAACGGTGATGGTACTTAATACAAACATAGTATTTTTTTTTTGTTCAGTCTCTTCCAGTTTAGGATTCTTTGTTAGGAAGGGTGCAGCTCTTAGATCTCCTCTCACGAGGGGCAGAATTCTTCGATCTCCAGCTTCGGCTCCGGCTCCCATGTGGGCGTCGCCCCTTTAGATGATCTCGGTGAAACACTGGCTTTCGGAGCTCGGTTACAGTTTCGATTTCCCCAGAGGAGGTGTTGCTCACGATAGAAAAGCACAGCCCCCAGGGGTGGAGCACCGAACAAAGGGATGGGGCCAAGCAGGAGTTACTGGGAGGTTCGGGAAGGGAAGGTTTGGGACCGGAAAAGAAGGAGCAAGGCGGGAAACCAGGGATCCCAGACCGCGTGGCCGGCGCCATCTTGGGATGGGGGGGGAGGCCGGGACAGGCTTTCCCGGCCAGGGAACGGGAATATGGAAAGACAGGGGGTGAAGGAGGACACGGAACGGCGGGCAGACGGCAGCAACCCCGAGCCATCTTAGCTTTTTTCACCCTTTGTCCTGCCCTTAGGAACAGAGGAAAGGGGAAGGTACAGGAAGGTATACACCAAAAAAGGAACTCCACAGAAGACAAAAACAGCCCACCGGAAGATCCATACCGTCCATAATCGTCCATAATGTTGATATCGTCCATAATACGTCTCGTTGGGTGATGTAAGGTGTTTGTCCCAGCGTCTGGTCTCGGCTCCCACACCTCCGTAATCCCTTTACTTCCCCCATGCCCGAGGCACTCCCAACCCAGTCTCCCTGCCAGGTACTCTCGAGTCCTCCTTTCCAAGGCGGGGGTCTCGCCGGCTCTCAAGCCATCAGCCGGGGACTTACGAGGTGTCCATGGAGCCGCTCCTGCTGTTCTCCTGGATGCCACGCATTCTCTCACCATTTGTTGCAGCCTGCAACCTCAGGATCTTGTCCAGGGAAGCAGCAGGGTTCTGGGGACCAGCATGAAACACCAACGAGACGGGCTCCCGTTCATGAAACCATTTATTCAGCATGAGAACAAACTCAGGTCCAGAACAGAGAGCTCCGAACAGAGGCACAGCAGGGGTTTTTGAGGGACAGAACCCCCGAGGGTTTACACCTTTGAGGGTGGAGTTCAGGGTCAGGGACCATTAGAAACACAGCAAGGGAGAACCCCCCAGGGACTCAAACCCAATCAGAACTCCTGGGCCGCCCTTCACAAGGGGTTTGGGGTGGAACAATGTTAACTCTTTGCCTCCCTGAGGCCGCTGCAACAAATATCAACTATGTTAATTCAAGTGGAAAAAAAATCAATATGAGAACTAAACAAAACACTGTGATTGTCTCTGCCTTTTGATAAATCCAGTTATTTGCTTAACCTTTTCTGTGTTTGAAGGCTGTCTTTTCAGGCTTTCCTCATGTAGATATACTTTCAAAAATATTAAAATTAACTGGAATCAACTGAAATGAGGTGGGGCCCGTTCTTGACTCTGATGATGCAGAAATAATAGAGAATATTTTCAGAGTTATATGACTACTATTTTGTCTACATGTGCATCTGACCTGTTATGAACATCACAAAAGCAATCCAAGAAATACACTTTAAATGTGTCTCGTAATCAAAACAGGCTAATAGAAAATGACTAGCTGTTCAGATATTAGTGAGGAAGGGCACACACTGTACTTTAATTCACAGTATATTTACCTTTGAAGACAAAATCGTAAAATCAGTGATGCCTGCTACTGGCACACAGACTATTCAGGATGGCACAATATTAAGAATGAGTATTGTATATGAATAAAAATGAATTGTCTATTTTACCCCAGAGGTCCCAATAAGAGAAAAATCTGTCATGTGTAAGTGAAAAGGAACAGGTGTCATATAGAGGCATTTTTATTACATACATCCAGCAAAACTAAAATACACAAGAAACAAAGTGTAGCAAAACAGAATATGCACTGAAGCTACAGTTAAATGTACTTCCAGGTGCCAGTTCGGACCTTAGAATCTTTGTTCATAAACATTCAAGGCATTAGCAACCTTTTCCATCAATTAGTAAGAAGTGGGTTAAGGATGTTATAAAGACACATTCTAAACTTGATATGTGTGAGTTAATAATGCAAGAAAACTGTGTTATCCCAAAAACTTAAAAGAATGAACAAACCCTGCCTCTCCCTAATCCTTCTCAAATGGAAATGGAGGCTTTCAAGTTTCTGTTAAATTGCCAGAACTGTGAATAAGGGGGCTCATTTTTTTTTAAAGGAGCTTAATTGAGCTTAACCTTTAAATTTTGCTTGAACGTTTAGAGACCCACCCGGTGCACAGTCTGTGATCTCCTTCAGAGCTGATGGAGAGCCAACAGAGACACATTCTACTTACCCTGCACTCTTCTCTGTTCCCATCTGCAGCCTCAGTGTTTGCCTGTGTGAGGTCCTCAGCTGGTCCTGTGACACAAATTGTCCCAAGTCTGCAATAGTAGGACAAACTGAATAACCACAGCTGTTAGTCAGGGGTGGAAATTCTTTTTACAGCAACGTTGGACAGATGTCCAATGTTCCCATCCTACAGTGACACAACCTGTGTGAACAATTGCAGTCCTATTACTGGGACTTTCAATATCTTCAGACAATTTTTCATTGCTCCTGTGCAAAGCAGATACCATCACATGCTCCAACTGGAGCGCATTATGGAGCAGATAGTCTCTGATGATGTTCATCCCAGGGTGCTAAAAGGTCAGGACAACTTCATTATGGGATCTCCCTCCATTATTTTATAATGGCCTTTAGAATTTAGGTAGCACACATTGACTGAAAGATGTCAAATGTTGCCCCTACTGTCAAGAAGGTTAAGAAGGAAAATCCTGGTAATTACAAGCCTGTCAGTCTCACTTTCTCTGCCTGGTAAAACTATACAGAATGTTATTCTGGGAGTTACTGAAAAACACTTGAGAGGCAAGGCAGCCTTTTGGTCACAGCCAGCAAAGGTTCATGAGCAGGAAGTCCTACTTAACCAACTTAATTTTTTTTTATGACAAAGATCAGCATTTAGTCTAAAGTTAAATCAGTAGTTGTGAGGTTTTGGATTCAGCAAAACTTTCTCTCCTATCTCACTGTAGCCTTCTGGACAAACTGTCCTGCACATGGCTAGACATGTCCATAAAATATTTTTAGAACAAAAGGGTGATGGTTCTGGCAGAAAGTGTTACAGTAAGGGGGTTACATCAGGCTGGTCAGTCACCAGTGGGTGCCCCAGAGCTCAGTGTTAAGGGCTGGTCCACTTTAATGTTTTTGCAGGTTATCTGGAAAAAGAAGTCAAATGTACATTATTAAGTAACTTTGCTGACATTACTGTGGACTCCCTTGAAGATAAAGAGGCCTTGTAGAGAGATCTATATAGACTACAGACCTGGGGAGTTACCGAACATATCAATTTCAGCAGGAACAAGTACAGTTTTCCAGCATCACATTAGAGGACAGACATCAGACTGTTGGAGTATAACCAGAGGAGGGTCACCCACATGGAGAAAGGTCTTGGGGGCAAGTCTAATGAGGAGAGGCTGAGTTCTAATGGAGAGTTGGCTTGTTCAGCTTGGAGAAGCCTGAGGACGGACTTCACAGCAGGGTACATCTTCCTCATGGGGAGCAGTGGAGGTGCTGGTCTCCTCTGCCTGGGGATGAGCTGCAGGACACAACCAAGTGGAATGTAGCTGCACTGGAAAGTTCAGGTTAAGTATTAAATATAAGTATTAAGTCTCTTCACTTGGAGGATTAGTCCCTGGAACAGCCTCCCCAGGGAAGTGATCATGGTATCAAGCCTGTCAGAATTCAAGGAGCATCCAGACAATGCTTTCAGTGAAACTCCTAGATTCATCTAGTCCTGTGAGAAATAGGGAGTTGGGCTTAATGATCTTAATGGCGCTCTTCCAGCTCAAGATACTCTGTCATTCTACCATTCTGCTTTGTTGTGATTTTAAACCAGTAACTAAAAAAAGATTACTTATTTTTTGTTGTGAGATATGGATTAGAACAAGAGCAAAACAGGCTTAAAACTTAAAAGGAATAAAGAAAGTTTATTAACAAACTACAAGAATAAGAACATCAGAGTAAACTTCCAGAAAACCCTTTTTATCTCCTACTACCCCCCATTCCCTTGTTCACATGACAATAGAGACAAAAACTTTGGAACTTTGGTGTTTAAAATAGTCCTAATTCTTGCTAGAGTCTTTTCATCAGTCTTTGTAGAGAAACAGAAGTGTCTTTCTGCTAATCTATAGAGTTTCTCACAAGAAAACTATTTCTGCTATAGTTTTCTATTGCCCTGATGTCAGCTGCTCAGAAATGCTGGTATCAGAGCTCACTCCTCCCATTCCACATCACTCTGAGGTGTGTTATGGGCTATGAGTTTAGGGATGTCATTTTAAGGATGAGTTATTCAAAGGCAAAAGTCTTTTTCATCTGTCTCTGTGAGCTTCACTAGAAAACAGTTTTCTTATTGCCCTCTAAGGCTTAAAATCTTCACTTTACTCTATTCCAGCACTTCACTGTATCACAATTACTCTACTTTTTACTCAAAATTTACACTTTGAACACTCTATTCCTCCCTATATACTGTCATGAATTAAAGGAGTATTTTCAAGACCTTATTGTCCATTTCCATAGCTTCAACAGAAAGGTATTTCAGCTCATAAAGCATCTTCTTATTCTCTACCCCTTCTGAAACTTAATTATTTTCTTTACTGTCTCTGATAGTTTTATAAAGTCTCTTTACATGTTGATTACTCTCTTTCTCTGGATATAAAAAAAAAAATAATCTGCAAGTCTCATATGGGTAATGAAAGGGTTAAAATATTGCCCAGGCTTTTGTAGATGGTTCTGTGATCTCTGCCAGAGCAGGAGCTGGAGCTGTCTTCGATAGAAAATTCCTCATGGCTGCCCTGGAGAGTGTAGTCGCCGCCCCAGTCCACTGCAGGTTCAGAGCCCCTTTCTTTCTTCCTTCACTCGGCAGTCTCTGGTGAATTCAGTCACAGTGAAAACTGCAGCCAAGCCAGGCCTGGCAGAGCCCGGGGCAAGCCCCGCAGGCCCCATCTCCCGGCCGGGAGCCGCTGGGCCCAGCCCGGCCCCTGCCATGGGGCCGCATGGCCGGGCAGGGAATGGGAGGCCAGCCCGAGCTCTGTTACCTTTCACAGCCAGGAAACAAAGAGAACAAGAGAGCTCTGACTTTACATCTTAAGGTAGGGTTCACAAGTTGATCCCACTTTTCAATAGTCAAAACTGCTGTCAGTTCTCAGTAATGACTGATAATTGGTCAGGAAAAAAATCTCTCATCAGTCAGCAGCAACTTTAACTTCCTTGGCTCTCAAAACCACCTTAAAGGTAAAGTCACCTCATGACAGACAGCCTTTCTATTTGGGAAGCTCACAGCTCAGTGCCACCTGCAAGAATATCTTGGGGGCAGTGATGGGCACAAAGCAGATTGGAGGAAGAAATCCCTCCCTGACCCTCAAAGAGACCCCCTTCAGTTTCACCCTGAAAGATGTGGGGGTGGCTGTCTTGGTCTCTATTCTGTCCTGTCCTCATATCATCTCCTTGCAGATTTGCTAGTGTCACCTGAGCTTCCTCTAGTGCTCCATAACATTTGCATCTTCTTCCAGTGCTGCCCAAGCTGGACAAACAGAAGTGACAAAGACTAGGGAGGTGAAAAGGTGAGGGAAGGGACTACAGGTTACACTGTTGAAGCAGGGAAACATGGCACCCAAATATTTTTCTTATTCCTTGGCCAACGGAAGCTCATGTCTGTGATGTGTTGTCTAGTCATATGCTATGAGGCTTAGGGGGAAACCAGCTCTCAAAATGACACATCCTACTTCTGCCATTCTCTGTGTCCCATTTCCAAATTTGCATGCCCACAGATAGCTTGCTGGACTGTAGCTTGCCAAGTTGTCACAGATATCTCTGTCTTTGGATGATAAGGCTATGCTTGGAGAAAGTTGGGTGACTAGGTTTCTGTGTGTGGTTATTGAACAGCTGGTTTAGATCTTGTTTTCATGATGTCCCCTGGAATTCCTGGAGTGGCATGACTCAGCAAATACTGCCCCTTTTTTCTTGCTTCTGCAAAAATATAAAGCAAAATCAAGTTCCATCAGGGACTGAAATTTGTGCTAAAATCAGTAACACCTCTGAATCTCTTCCAGTTTTGCTATTGGCTTCAACTCCTAAAAAATGTTTTAAAAAAGGTGTATGAAAAATAGAGGATGATGTTGTCACTCAGATTAAACTGGTGTTGGAAAAAAATACTACTTATATTTTTTTTTTAAAGCAAATTTATTCTTCAGTTTAAAATTTGCTTTTTACTAGAAATTATGCACACAACCAGAAGGATATTAATATCCTACATATCTACTTATGGTATTAAAATACATGATGGATTTATTGTTGTGGAAGAGTCAGGTCAGTAGTTAAAAAGGGATTTGATTCATTTGCAGGAAGATGTATCAGTAAGCTTTAATTAATTAGGAAGTCAATGAATAGCTGTTAATTCATACACTCCATTTTTTTCAGTGTTTCTCTGATAACTAGCTGTCATAGGCATCTAGGTATAAACAACATATGGTAAACTGCAGCATGAATTACAAAATTATAGGGAACCTCATCAATAGGAGCTATATTCATCTTGTACATATGACCATGTGATGTGAAAACACAACCAGTTGAATTATAATGCATAAACTAGTTATTATGATCTCAGTCTATGTGTTGGGCATCCTGAGCTAAGTTCAATTTAAAAGGAAGAGGCCAAATTCAAAGCACCCCTAGTTTAGTTAGTGTTCTTGTTGTACAATCCAATCTCCCAGATTCAAGACCTGGTGTTTACAGCAGGAATGAGCTGCACCAGGACATCAGTCCAAAGATCTGTGCATTGAAGAAGGAGCTGCCCAGAGCTGCCCAGCAGGAAGGTGCCAGGTCATCCCACCATGCTAAGCATCAACTCCAGTTGTTTAAAGTGGCTGTATAGTCCAAGGCCTTCCTTTCTGTGGGATGCAGAGTGCAGCAGTATCTTCTGAGGAAATGCCTACAGGCATTCTTTGAAAACACAGCAGCAGGCCAGAAGCGCCTGCACCAATCTTTCCTGGAAATGGAGACTGCCTGAGGATATCCAGCCTGTCAGCATACCCACAGGGCTCAAGCCTGCTTTCCTGCACCTGAGAAGAACGGAGAACTTCCTACATCAGCCTGTGAGGCTGCCTTGGCCAGGCTATTTTCTGTGCTGGTGCTGCTGTGCTGCCCAGCAAAGAGCTCATGGGTGCAGAAGGGAGGAACCAAGGGAGCCTCTGCAGGGAGGTGATGAATCCTACATATCCTTCAGTTTAGCAAATCTGATTTTAAACAGATAGGTGTAACAAATAGGTACTGGTGCTGTTTTTCAACTGCCCCTTTTGGATTACAGCTACTGCAGCTACTGGCTTCAGCACGTAAAGTTTGCATGTAAAAAGCAAGGGCTCCTTAAGGGCTCTCACTGCTCAGATGAGAGGGACCTAAATTATACTTCTTTTGCCTATTTTTATATGACCTATTATCACTAGCTCTTATTAAATGTATTAAGAACCCCATTCTCAGAGGCTGAAATGTGTTTGCCAACTTATCTTGGTCTTAAAAAATTAGTGTACTATAATTTGGAGAGAAGGGGGAATCATTTACATTTGCTTGTGAAAGCAAAATTAAAATATCTTCTTATTTTTTGCTGATGCTTCCAAATTAGAGTAAATTTCACTAATATTCCTTCTCTACACAAAAATGCACATTTTCATAAATAAAATTTTATTTTGAATGTTTTGCTGATTTATTTTTCCCTAGAAAACTCGAGGAAATGGGTAAGACTTGTTCTGAAGTATGAAGATGACAGCCTAAAGCAGAACAAAACACCCACTGCAACTTATCCTCTAGATAAGAGACGAGATCAAATGAGAGGAAGGTAGTAAAGATCCTTTCAATCTGTTGACATCTGATAGAAATGGAGATGAAATTTCATTGAGGTTCAAGATTGTGACATTTGTTTAACTTTTTTTTTTTTTTTTTTAAAGAAAGATAAACAGTAGAAATTGGAGAGATGTTTCCGGTTGTAATAGAGTACAGAAAATTGAAACAGTATAGCCATTTTAAAATGTATTATGATATTAATACAAAGTAGTAGCTGCTAGCAGAAAAGCTGCAAAGAAGGAAAGATGAGAAGAAAAAAAAAAAAAAACCACAACAAAAAACCCTACAAGACTTTGCGTCTTGTAACATATGAAATACAAAAATCTTTTTAAGTCTCATGAGAGCAAAGATTCAGAAGAATTTAGTCATGTCATCCTGTGTGCAATAAAGTGTTTCAGTTCACAATGTTACATTCTTTCTAAGAGCTAAAATAACAGAACTGTGAGGAAAGCTGGAATAGTCTGTCAGAGCTGCCATAGGAGCAAAGAGCCTCTGACTGCTGGAGAGCATGCTGGGGGTGGCAGCACCAGGAACCTACAAACTTGGCACAGGATTACAGGCTAATATGTAAAATCAGGATGATTATAACCTGACTCAGGATATAACCCTTAACTCTATGTGATCAAATAAAATGCAAACAATTTTTGCCATATTTGAGGCTTAAGAAAGGGGTTATTTTTGAGGTTTAAATGTTCCATGTTAAGGTTTATTTAAAACTCAAAATGTGTCTGCTGAAACAATAAGGATCTCTGAAGGAACCAGGCCTGAGTTTTGTCAAGAAGCTTCTATTAATTAAAGACATTAAAATGGAAGACTCAGCTCCATACGTCTCTGACTTTTTCCAGGGAATAAATTGTGATAGTAAAACATAGTCCAGGTGCTAGAAAGGCTTAATAAGTGAATGAGTACAAAATGGCTGTATTCAAATTGTTGTGGTTATTTTCCCAAACTACTCTACTGTAGCAATTATAGCTATGAATTTGTCTTGGTAGATACACACAAATATAATTTTAAAATGCACTTTTAAAAGATACAACATTCAGCTATTCAGAAAGCACGATGAAACAGTAAAAAAAACAAAACAAAACAGTGAAGTACAGCCAAGAAATGCTCAGCACCATCTTCGACTGCTTTTACTATGAAGGTGTGAGGAATGTAAGTGGATATTTTAACAGAGGAATGAGTACGGTAGAGCTAAATCTGTTCCATGGACTGTTCCCAAGCAACTGGTCTTTCTTCACACGTAGAAAAGAGAGTAAACACCTGCCCCTTGTTTTTACTAGTCTTAAATTAGTTTTTTACATGAGGTTTTAAGCAACTGAGAAATAGGCAAATACAAGAGTACACAAATACAACCTGTGCACAAAATATGCGGCTGTAGCTCAGAGTGCAAGTATGTGTTGTTTGTTTAAAATGGACCTATAGCACCACTTTCCTGATAAGACCAGTGAGGACATTTAGCTGATGAAGAGAAAGAACTTACCCCGCATGCAAAGTAATAGGTTTCCAGAGACTTAAAGTGCTGATGGTAATAGAGAAAGCAAATCTTGTATACTTTTCTTTTTCCCCCCAAATTAATAAGTTTGAAAAAGTAGCATTTTTAAACAACATAGGGATCCTCAACTCCACCTCAGTGTTACAGAGTTGCAAAGAGGAACTGTTGAGAGCCAACACATGAACCAGTTGGTCAGGTTCACATGAGGAAGAGCATCAGCTGGCACACCTCTTCTGCAGGGAGCAAAGGTTCACAAAGGCCAAGGAGCAGTGTGGGTAAATCTGCACAAAAGCTGATGCTCGTGCCAATTTTCTAGAAAAGAAAACTGAAATCCTTATAGTCATCAACCTAGTATATCTTTTGGAGAAGTTCCCTCTTTCATTATTGTTTATACCCTTCCCTTGGTCTAAATTATGCCACTCTGCCTCTGACATATTCATTGACACATCTTTCCAATGGCAAACGCATTTTTAAGCCCCAAGTTATTAAGCCATTTCTACTGTAGGAACTGAACAATCTCTTCTATTAGATTTTTAAACCTCCTCAAATTGTGCAGGTAAATTGTTAACTCTGAGGTACAACAGATGAGTTTTACTATGGCCCCACAAGCTTGAGGATAGAAATTCCCAGTTCTCTGGGCAGGAATTACCTGAGAGCACTGCCAGAACAAAAACAAGAGTGACTTGTGCAAATGCATCCCTGCTTGTGAAATAGCCTCTCTGTCCTTCAGGCCCTAAGCTCTGCTTCAGCACATAAAGATTCAGTGCCTGGCTGGAAACATGGGAATCCCACCAAGTGCAATAAACTTGCTTCAGTGAAACAGAGAGGGCAACCTGAACCTGAGATCTTTAGGTAGTGCAAAACATCCAGTGGCTCCATACTGAATTCTCTTTATTCAAAATTTGGCACATGGTCTTTGCAACTTTCAAGAAAAAAATTGCATGGAAAAGACGTCCAATGAAAATAAAAATAACAAAAAATTGTACAGACATGGAATAATATAATAAACTGGAAGAGAGAAGTTGCAAAAGAGGAAATGTGAATTCTCGATATTTTGCAAGCGGTGATTTCCCTTCCCCTCCCTGCCCTTTGCTCCCAACACACAGGCTCAAACACCCTCCTTTTCACTTTCCCCAGAAGGAGAACAGATTTTGCAATACTTCCCTGCAGTAGTGAACTCTTACTGACACAAAGAGTTCTACTAAGATCTCACAGACATGAGAAAACTTAACACAAAAAGGGAGCAGAAGAGGCGAATGGATGGAGCTAAAAAAATGTCTGGGGCCATTGAGTGTCTTTGCTCTGAGTGCATGAATCCTTCATTTGTCTTCATTTCCCATGTTCACCTTGTTTCTGAATGATTTTCTGAAAACGACATTGATGGCTGCTTGGGCTCTGTATCTCCATGGGTAACTTATTAGGCAAAGTGCCCCTTGACATGACAGACATGAGGAGAGACACTAAGCAATCCATAGAATACATTTTTAAACCTTTAGAGATTTGAACCTATAGTCCCGACAAGACTCATCAAAAAACCCAGAAGAACATCCCTTATTTCTTCTGATCCATGTAGTCACATGATGTAAGGTAACCAAAGACCAGTGCAGTGACCAGAAGGCCTGATGAACTCGGTCATTTTGGTACAGAATTTATGATACAGAATTTGAGGAAGCTGTCCTGGATGAAAAACAAGCCCAAATCAAATTAAATCTTTGATTTAAAAAATCTTTTTCTGCTAGCTGGTAACTGCTGTCCATAAAAAAAGAAACAGTCAAACAAATGGATTGACCAGACTACGAACTTGCTAGACTCAAATAGAAATTTGAAGGAGTATAGCGCTGTCTGCCTATAAAAACATTATTCACAAACATGTATTGGTTAAAAATTGATTTTATTCAGCTAAACATTAAATTTGCAATATAATGCTATTTGCTATTTGCTCCAGTTTCTGGACAATACATTTTCCCAAGGGCACTCTGTTTAAGGAAGGGTTGTGTAACAAATATCTATGACTTCCCCAAATTACTTCTTAAGAATTTTAGTAGTTAAGTTTACTCAAAATTTGGTATAAGTAAGCAATGCGAAAGAAGAATTTCATAGTTGAAGCTGTTTTGTTTCCCAATCATTCAGTGAAGTGAAGGATTTTTTGTTGCTTCTATGAAGGAAGTTGGAAACTATCACATGCTCTTCCCAGATGTATAATAACTCTCTCCTGCCAGACAGCCCTGGCAGGTCAGCTCATGAGAACCTACAGAGGGATTTCCTGAGGTTTAGAGCTTTGCTTTTCCCCAATAAGCTCTACAAAGTCCTTCCTAAATTCTCCGAATTCTACAAATAGATAAAACTAATGTGCTAATCTCATCATCCTGAGTCCCCCAAACATTTTGATATTTCCTGTGTTTTACTGGCCTGAAAATACTGTCATGGCATCTTCCTTCAGAATTTTTAACCACATCTGTGCCCGGCTCTTGCTGAAAATACCTACGATATATGCATAGGATAGCAAAGTGGCATTTATCTCATTTTGGGAATTATTCCCCCTGATACTTTCAGTCCTCAAAATTCTCATCTGGTTCAGGATCATAAGAAACACAAGACTGAAGCTTTGGAAAGCTGTTATCTGAAGCCAGGCTCTACCTTTTCCCGGCCCAGGTGCGTCTGTGCTCTGCTGGGAGCGCTGCACACCACGGCAGCAGCACTGCTCAGGGCACTGGAGAGCACAACCTCTTCTGAAATTCCCTGACTTGGAAGTGTGAGGGCTCTCTTTCCAAGTCAGGACCCCAGTTCTCCTGGTTTCATGGATCTATCACTCTAAGATAAATGGCTATGTCCTTGGCTCTGCAGCAGCAGATGTACTTCAAGGTGCTCACAAAGTAGGTGGTTGGGGTAGTACTTCCTTCCCAGAATTACAACAGAAAATACAAAATAGCTTTGCCCCAAAATAACCTCTCCTAGCTTTAATTTCTATCCCTTCAAATCAGAAATTTCCATAACATTTTTTAAGAATTACTATTAAACTGATTTTGTTACATCTGCATATAGTTATGTTTTTAAAGCTGCAGGATTCAATGCTTGATTGCTCTGCTAGAGATATAGATAGTCTGTTTCTAATTTCTTTGTTGTATCTAGTGCCTTACAGATATGAATCATATCCCTCACCACTTGCCATATAATTGTAAGGGGATATAGTACATCCTCATTCATCTTTGTGGCATGATGCTTACATAACTTGTACTATGCACATGTAAAGAAAATCATGTCAGTAGCCAACTTACAAGAAGTCATAATGATTCAAAAAGTTGATTTATCACTTTCAATTCTAAAAAAACTCCATTTCTTTTGCTGTAGTTTGTTCACTCCAAAGAGAAAAAAAGCAGTCCTTTAGAATGATTACAAGTACCAGAAAAAACAGAACCATTTTTTTGGTCTACTTTGTTGTTCATAAAAGGACATATATTGATCCATTGAAGTTAAGCAGTGATAATTAGTAGCTGTGATCTACAAAAGTCTATGGGGAATGAGTGCACAGGCTGTGTCTACACAGCAATAGCTGAATCTGGCCTGGGGGATCATGGAGGCTGCACCTAATTCAGATTACATTGAAACCTTAGCTGCCCTCTGAGCAGGAGGGACTGGTGCTCTTTGTTGGTGAAATCATGGCCACTTCACTATGCTGTCCTGTTTTTGAGGGGCTGGGTGACACACGTGGGAGTGCTAAAGCACTGCTGGCAGCTCTTCTAGGACAGTCTGCAATGCCATACCTGCTCATCCTGACCACCCAAGGGAGCTGCAGGGCCACTGCCAGCCTCACACTCTGACACTTCACCAAGCCTTTGCTCACTATGACACATTTCCAACGGGGAGTGAGAGGTAACAGATACTTCTGACCTCTGTCCAACATCTCTCCCAGGGCAGATGCAGGCAATGGATATAAATTCCCATAGGCAGTGACCAAAGCTGAAGCTGGATCTTCCCTGCCACAAAATGAAAGCAGTAGTGCCTTGTTCTTTTTTCAAATATTAAAGCACTGTGACTACCTTTTCCGTTTGTTTTGTTTTTAATTAATTCTTTGGGCTTTTAGGGCAACAGTGTTGCTTTGGGACCAGGTAATGAGAGCCCCTGACTTGGCCTAGGGCACGCCTTTGCCCTCAGTTGCCGCCTGGTAGCATAAGCTCATCCTTTCCCGTTTCCTGTCTTTTTTTTAACTTGTGATAAAGCAGCTTTTGGAAACACATTTGGACCCTCAAATGTACAAGTGTAAAATTGTTTCAGAAAACTGGCTATGATTTGCTTTGTAAAATTCTGAAGAGAAGTGTGGGGTTTTCTTCTTCAGAATTATTTCTTGTATTTTGCTTTAAACTATGCCCAAGCAAAGAAACTGCTGCAACAGGATGTTGAAAGCTTCAGAAATGGAGTCTTGTTATTCATTCTGATAACTTACTGTAAATAATTAACATATTTTAATGGTTAAAAAGAATGCAGGAGCATCAGTTTTCATTCATCTGTAATAATAAAGGAGGAGGAGGAGTGAGCTGACAGGAGGATATGAGATAGTATGAATTAAAGTTAATAAATAATGTCTAGAGTGTTAGTCATCAGTTTTACCTTGCACATCTCAACATCCCATATGCTGCACATTGCAAAGTCTTACAAGCATTTTGAAATGGGCTTGTTTTATGTGGACAAAAATCATGATTGTATTTGAGCAGAAATTCAAAGAACTCATTTCAGATGGGAATTAAACAGAAGGAAATAAATCTAAACATTATTTTCTCTATCAGTTTCTTTTTTTTTTTTCCTATTTGTATTTAATGTGATATGATTCATAAATATTTGATGGGCTATGACTCAGTAAATGTTATTTTCTTGGCTCTGAAGGGAATTTTGAGAGTTGATCAAAATGATATACAGTCTCTCTGGAACAAGTAAGACAAGTACTGTATATCTGAAGGCCAGGTCTGTCAAAATAAATCACAAAGCCTCAATTGTATTCCAGGATTAAAAGGGGCAAGTTGTTGGGAAAATCTAGGTTAAAATTTTAGCAATCCTGTTACACTAGGAGATTTTCTCTGGCTTTTCTTTAGCTCTTCACTTGATGATACTGAAAGAGCAATAACTTCTGTAAACCATACAGGTGTGCCCAACATCATGAAAATTACTCAGAGTGACTATGGCATTTTTCATGGTTGTTTTCAAACTTCCTCCTGCCTAAGAAACAGATTTGTTTCCTCTAACCTCTTTGATGTGCTGACTGTAAACCGGGACAAATCTTCTTTATTTCCATTGCCTTTCCATACTCAAAAGGTGAGAATCAGCTCTGACCAGAAATGAGAGGCAGACACAAACTGCATGTGTTTTATCAAGCCCTCTGTGATTTTTGGTGGGCTGTGCAGCAAGCATCGAATAGCAGCTGGAAATGAGAGGTGCAGGCTGTTTCCAGAGTTTTGTGGTGAAACACTCCACTCAGCTATAGAGTTTGGAAAGACAACAGAGGAGGATTCAAGAAGATGCATCTATTACCTACTTTGCTGCTTTCTTCTATTTACTTGTGAGTTTTATCCCCTCCCCTCCCAAGAGATGCATAAGTCCTGAAGCATAGGACAAGCTGATTACTTGAGCAACAGGCAGCTGGGAAGCCTTCCCAAACAGAAATTCTTGGTTTTCAGTGGAAATATTTTTGACTTAAATTTTTCAGTTTCCAAAACAACAAAGCACTGATGAAGCCTTTTCCCATACAACTACAACTTCCTTACTAAGACAAACAATATGAGAATTCAGTAAAAACAGAGGAAGAATAATAGTGTCAGAGGTACCAGCTCCTACATACTTAAATATAATTTTTCTTTCATGACTTTCTTTTGGTTTCATTCTATGAGAAGTGACAGTAATTAGCAAAGAAATAGATCATTTTCAAGCACTTTATCTGTCTCCTTACGAAATTATCCCTACAAATGGGTAATTGCTATAAAAATTTTTTGATCCATGTTTCCTGGAAACTGTGGCTGATACTCTGATACAATTGGAAATGCTGGTTCTTGCATATTCTTTCTACAAATGGGTTCTCAAACCATTTGTCCTGACATACTTGGAAATGCGAATTTAACACTTTCGCCCTGTGAATCTATGTCTGTCCCCTCCTTCTTACATGAATCCTTTAATTGCTATACCATTATCTTATTGAGGAATGTAAAAAAGGGGAAGAAACAAAATTAGAGGAGGGGATCCAAGAATATTTCCCCTTCACAAGCACAAAAAAAAAAAAAAAACCAAAAAAAAAACGGAGAAAATTACTGCATTCAACACATTTTGTAGCAGAGCCTGATGGCCTCAGTGCATCTTAGGTGCCACCTGGCAAAACTGCCTGGGCTTGGGGCTGTTGGGAGCTCAGCAGGAAACAGGCCGAGTTTGGGATGTGGCTGGGATGAAGTATGATAGTTGTGCCAGCTATCTCAGCCCTGTCAAGATGCAAGGCAGTTCTGGACATGCTCAGAGGCACTACAAATGCTGAGTGGGTTGGCTGTTAAAATCACAGGTTAGAGTTATGGCACTTGAATTTTGCTGAAAACCCACTCTAGAGCCATAAAGCTTTCTGGGAGTGGCAGGGAAGGAGAAGAAAAGGAAGATTTAACCTTCATTTTCCATAGCTTTTGATTAGCCAAAGAGTCAACCCTCAAATTTATTGGTTGTTTTGCTTAGATTTATAAAACAATACCCGTTGGATTGGTACACTCCTGCCAAATTCTTCATGAATAGGTGACGACATGAGTTGATTTGGAAAGTTTTGTATTAAAGGAAGGTGATTTTTCAAAACTAATTTCCTTGTGATCTTGGGACCAGACAAAGGCCATTTCCATCCACTCTCATGCCTTTGGCAGCAGGCAGAGACATCAGTATTTCAAAAGAGTTTACCAAGCTCCAGAAGCTGTTTTGTTCAGTCATTAAGCTTCAGGAGAAAATTTTTATCCCTGGAAGCACAGAGACAGACAGCTGTAACTAGATTAAGGAAAATGTCATTAGTATTGATTAAGTGCACAATATTTTTGAATCGTCTTTTTAGCTTTTCTACAGCAGGACCACATATAAGAGTGCACTTTATGAGACTGGAACCTGGTAAAGAGAACCATCATTTTTGGCAGCCTTTGGCAGCCATTCCACCCTTCATTATCTACTGCTTTCCAAAGGACACTAAACAATTCCTTAATAAATAAACTTACATCACCTGTGGCTGGTTTTGTTCCTTTTGGTAAGCTGAGCTGTGAGTTTTGGGTGGCATTAGCAGGTAATGAGCAGTTGCAGCCCCTCACACAGCTCTGATGACACCAGCTAAGCACTGCCTTTACTGCCAGCATTGGTAATGCAGCACAAAGAATGAGCCTTTTCACTGCCTTGGCCTCCTCACACAAGGTAGAAGAATGAACACAATAGAAGGAGCCCTAAAGCCCCATCTCTTATGAGAAGGATATGTTAGTGCAAGCCATATGGAAAGCTGCCATGATCCACCCTGCCAGTGGGGACCTCTCAATCCAGGCACAGCGTGTGTGCAGGGAATCCTGGGGCAAGACATGACAGAGGCAGGACAAATCCACACAACACAGAAACCACAGAAACCCTGGACTGCCTGGAATCCCATATGGCAAGGCAAGGAGACAACACAGCCCCAGTGAGGAGAGAGATGTGAAGGGTACGCAGAATGCACATGAAACTTCTCTCACGGACACCAGTTATGTAACAAAGGAAATGACTGGTGGGGATGGGCTGGGGTGGAGGATGACTAAGACCTAAATCACTAATGATAACCTCTGGCCTAAGAGAGATTTAGCTCAGATCATCACAGCTTATTTAGAAGTGATCACAGAATTCAGTGGCATAGTATGAACTAATATCAAAAGAGAGGCTGGTTTCACGTGAGTATTATAAAAGTGCTTTAAGTATGTCCATGAAAGATGTGTGAGTTACCCTGTAGCTGAAAAGGGGTAATGGTGTAAGGAGTAACTGTGAAACAGAAATTATGCTGTGCATTCATATCCTTAGCATATTTCATGCATTGGCTTTATTGGAGTCATGTGCAAGGCAGTCCTGTTATCAGGATCATCCTCTCACTTGGGGATCAGAGCAGGTAAGATTTTAATTTCTTTCATGGCCAAAGCCATGGTTAAAGGGTGTGTTGTGCTACTAGAAGAAATTATATGAGGAGAGTGGAAGAAGAGACAACCTGAAGCTAATGCATGTATGGCAGAGAGGAGCTGTGAAGAGCCATGTGTGAGTTGTTCATCTCTATGTAAGAGGTAGCTATTCAAGAGAAGGGGGATTTATCCCAAACTTGCAAGTAAACCATAGTGTTTAGCTAAGAGAGATACTAACTTTTTACTGTTTTTTGCCCTTCTCTGGCTGGATGGGAATCATCAGGACAAGAAAGGAAATTTTGTTTAATGAAGTTGTGCAGTAATTTCTAGCAGTTACTGGTCATGGGAAAGGACTTACAGGAGACTGTAAACACTATGTCCTGGTTAGTAACCAGGAATGGGTGAAAATGAGAGGACTTGAGGAGCCCCTCAGGCCAAGGGAAAGAGCAGCAGAACCTCCAGTGCCTCAACTCTGTGACAGGCATGCCAGCGGAGCAAATAGCTTTTTCAGTGGCATATGAGGACACTGCAGTTACTGCTTTTTGAAGAAACACTGGAACAAAATTTCTAGTTCAGACCTGCTCCCATGCTGTGTACTCAAGCCTGAAGGTATTCTTCAGTTTAATTATATAAACTGTTTTGTAAAACAGAACATGAGAAGTGGTATACAAATGACTGACAGAACAGAGTATGAATGAGCTTGTTGTTTTGATGGATTAAAGGAAAGGGAAAGTTTATTTTGTGCAGCAGTTTGAGACAAGCTATCACTCAGTTTCAGGCAAATAAGGAAAGATGTGACTAATTATTTCTGTGCTCTTTTATAAAGCAGTCAGAAAGATACGGACTTAATCCAGATCCCAAGAAAATGATCTCTATGATTCCCATTCTTATCCAAATACTTAAGAGAAGTTCTCAGGTCAGCACTATGGAGTGTGGTGGAGGAACATACATTATTGTGCCACAGATTATCTTCAGATTGCACGTAGTAATTTTGCCTTATGAATTGTCCTGAACTCCGGAGAAATACTCATATGAGTTGCTAAAAGTCTATTGCAGAATACTGAATCTTCTTACAGATGCTTTATTTTTATAAAAATATTTAAGAGGGGACCAGAAGTTTCAAGATTTCATTTCCCTGGGTGCTCTTCTTCAATTATGATATGTCATATTAATATGAAGCTTGAAAGGTGCACTACTTACAATTTCAGTTTTGGAATTAGGATGCCGAAAGATTTTTAGCTTCAGCATTTTAAAAACAAAATCTTCAAGAGTGGAGGAGTTGATAAAAATAACTTTTTGGGCAGTCCCAAGCCTCCCCCAAGAGGGAATAATTGTAGGAAAGGTCTAGGTCCATTTTTAGATAAATCATAAATTATGCACTCTATCTAGTAGTCAAAGAGGGAGAAAGGCAGAAAAATGTAACCTTTTGACCCTTCCTTCCCCAAGCAGCTAAAGTTCTCAAGAAAACATGAACTACTATAAATATTAGTCACTCCCCTTAGAGATTAATTTGCTGCTTGAAATGCTGTTACAGAGCTTGGTCTTTGTGCAAGAAAGAGAGTATATGCCACTTTGAGATCAGGGCTTGGGGAACATATTCATAGTACGGAAGGCAATCCTTGCTGTAGATGATCACATTCAGAGGTAGGAGAGATGGCTCAGCTTTAAATTTGGATGTTGACCCAAGAGATAGAGTGGCAAGTTAGTACCAGTAATGAAGGAAAGAATAAATCCTCTTACAACCTCATGGTTTTATTCTGAGTTCATAAAAGAGGCTTGGTGGGAAAAGAGGGAAGGGGAAAAATATCAGTTATGATGGAGGGGTACTTTAAATCAGACTGAACCATGCAGCACACTTTACATTTACAGCTGAGACAAAGCCTCAAGTTAGAATTAATGTTGCTCTTAATGACTGCTCTCACATTTACATAAAAATCAAGGAGAATATTCCCATCAGTCAGATGAGGGTCCAAGCTCTGAGATGAGGTCCCTGATGACCTGATTGTGATGCTGGCAGCTGAAAACATGCCACAGGCATGCCCAGACAAATGGGAAAAGATTTCCCTTGTGCAGGTGGCACTGGCATGAAGGCAGCAGTCTGAACTGTTGACATTTTGGAGGACATTTCTCAGAGCACTTGAACAGCCAGCATGTAAGCTGTCTTTTTATGAACTACAGATCTTATTAATAGGGAGGGACTTGTCTTGACACAGGTCTGGTAGAGTTTCTTAAAACAAAGGTAGTCATGTATCACATGACAGACCATAAACATGTATGTATTTCATCCAGACAATTTTATACTTAAAAATACATGCTCCTCCTTAACATTCTGCATTTTTTCATTCAGACACTGCATATGCTTCCACCCACTACATTTTCCATCTGTATCTTTACCTTACTGACTTGTCTTGATATAATCTTGTATTTGCTGTCAGGATTAGTGTTACGCTAGTGAAATTTGATTTGTTCTTAGCAAATTATTCCTTAGTAAAGTATTTCTTTCAAACGAGTACGGAAATTAACTGCTTTTTGGATCTGCTCTGTTCTGCTCCTGTAACAGATATGACAGTGTTGTTGTGTGGCACTTGCAAACACCCAGATTCTTCTTTTTTCCGTGAACTGACCCCTTTAAAAGCACAGCAGGTCACCTTGTTAACCAAAGTGTCAAATTTCTCAGAAGTAGTATATTCATACATCTCTCTCAGAAACAGATGCTGCCAACCTGCTGTCAATGTAGTCCCATATAGTTAAAGATATTTTAAATATTCCTGTAAAGAAACTGTTGGGAAAAGTATTTAATTAATGGGCATTCAACACAAATAAAGCAGAAAGCTACTGACATGCATTTATTGTTTGGAATAACTTGTCAAAGGAGTTGGCAAAGAATTTAAGTAATATTTATCTTTAGGGAGTAATACATAATAAAGCTGTTCCACATTTTTTATTGCTTGGCTGCTTTTATTTTTTTTTTTTTTAGTTTTTAATTTGAAATGCTCAAATATTAACTTCCATAATATTTAGTCCTAACATTATGTTACTGAGACTGAGATGCAGGTTAATAGAGCAAAAAATGTATTGAAACATGAACCTAACAGTAGTTACTGAAAATATTTGGATTTTAAATATTTTTGAAGCTGAAAATTATGATTCATGTCTTTGAATAAAAATGATGATTATAAAGGACTTTTGATTCAATAGTGGGAAGAAATGAGCCCATTATTCTGCATCATTTTCTGGGGATATTCCAGGGGATAAGCTGCACTTTCCTTCTTCCATGGAAAGCCTTCTTTTAAGTATTTCAAGTACTTCAAGTACTGAAACACCGGTTGCATAGATACCAGAAATTTCTGACTACATGTTTGCTGTAATCCTAATAATGATCTATAAAGAGGTGGAAAACAGTACTAAAATATTTCAGAGGAAGCATCCTGGAGCCATTTTCAGCTGATGAATAACAGCACACAGATTAGAAATCTCTTCAGAAACTATTCCGTTCCAGTGGGTCTAAGTTGCAGGGGCAGACATGGACACAAACCACAGGCAAAAGGAAGGAGTTGGCTTTACACCTCTCCACTGACAATGAAACACTTAAATATGAGCCCAAAAGAAGATTCTAATTCTCAATTTCAGATGTTCAAAGTAGAGAGCTTAGTTCAGGTACACTGGTAGCTTAAATAATGTTCTTAAGCTATCTTACTTGGGGATATTTATATTTATATTTATATTTATATTTATATTTATATTTATATTTATATTTATATTTATATTTATATTTATATTTATATTTATATTTATATTTATTTTGTTGAGCCTGTTCTTATACGGTATGTCTCTCCTTTCAGTCAGGCACAACTGGAGACTTGCAGCTAGACAGCCAGTTTGAGTGAGTGGTGTGCTGGATGGAACAAACAGGGCAGTTTGTTCAACTGCACTGTCTGGGGGACATCCCTCTGTAGCTGTTCTTGGCTTAATGCATTTAGTATTTAGGCAAATGCTTAAAATTAAAATTATCTTACAAAACCTATTTTCAATCACTCAGTTGAGATTTCATACGTTATAACAGACCAGTTTAAATAAATGGGATGATTTGGCTGGTAAAATTAAATTAATTCATCAGAATTGCAGATGAGAGTAGTGTGTAAAGATCATTACAATGAAAGGCACAGGACAGATTTTCACTCACTACTTTATTCAAAAATATCAACTAGGACATAAATAATTAGTCATGAAGTAGTGTTACAAAATGTTAGCAAACCTAGCCAGGTATTAACAGATTAATAAAGGGTTTGCAGTGTCCCCTGTTCAAACTCCTGGAGCAGGGTGGAACACCAAGTTAGCCTATACACTCAACTCTACCCCTTATTGTAGAAATAAAAAGAAAATATATAATGTAGCAAAACCAGGGCCACCACAGACTGGAACCACACTGAGCATTCAGCTCACTCCTTTAGACTAGTGGCTTTCAGTCACATCTGCAGCTGTTGACCTGAGCCACCAGATCTTGGGGCTGGCCAAGACAAATGTCAGAGTACAGGTTATTAAAGTAAATAAAAGGGACTCTACAGAAGTTTAGATTTTCCAGCTATTAAAAGCTTAGAATTATCAGAGCATAAAAAGGCTAGCAAGCCCATTTTCAATTTCTCTGTCTGGTCTGATGTAGAAAAAAAGTACAAAACTGTACAAAACATACTACTGATACATTTTTTTTCTCTGCAGATTTGTCTGCAGCAGTTTTCAGAGGCTATTCATGCTAATTATGCTGAGAGACCCACCAGTTTCTTTGGTAAAGAGAGATAAGCTTGTTCACTCCCACTGCCCACCCTTTCAAAGGAATGCCTTCACCATCCCCTGTTCACCACAGAGACAGCCTGGAACCAGCTACCTGGCATGAGATCACTTATGGCTGCTTGAATAGAATTCTATAATTCTCCTAGTCTACGTATCTGCTTTCTTTAGGGCCCTCAATCTGTTTCGGAGAACAATTTAATAACATATTCTGACAAATCTGTAATGCACCCCAGTCTGATGACAAGGGTAATGCTTTTCCCAGTCCTGTCAAAAGGCAACAAATTCAAGTCCCAGAGACAGGATTAATAACTGCTCCTAAGCATAGAGCAGAAATTTGATTTATCTAAAATCCTATTGGCCAGCTGGCCCATCCATTGCCCTTCTCTCTGCCATTCCTGACAGACAGAATACTTTTGTTTTTTCCTCCCCTGTCTAGACAAAACCCTCTGAGGTAGCAGGACTGCATGCTGCTGCTCTGATCACAGATGGAGGGACTAGAGTCAGAACATACACGCTGGCAGCTGACTACACTGGAAATAGCATTGTGACACAGCATTTTATGTGCATGCACATGTACACGCTGTTTGAGCAGCATCTGTCTAGAGATGAAGCGAGTATAAAGGGGAAAATGCATTGGAAGTCTAGACACATACGTATTTGTCTGGCTCCAAATTTTTGTGAGTTTATTAGCACAGGGTTGAAGAAAAGTTTTCCACTACAAATTGCCTACAATGAAGAAAAAAGTTTTTAAAATGTCAAATCATTTCTCTTTTACTGACTCTTTCAGAGGCTAAAATAATTCTTTTTTTTTTCCACATGGAAGGAGAAAGGGAAATGGAGGTTAGGGGATGCTCCAGACATTGTCACTGGCAATCTGGCCTGGCAGGATACATCCCAGACATCCTGGCCCCAGCGCAGCCAACAGAGCATCCTTTTCCAGAGAATTAGATACAAAATGCTTTATTTCAGTGGTGAGAGACTGAAGGCCTGGGCACCCAAAGCGCTGCTCCATTTCAGCCCGTGTTAGAGCACATGGTGGGAGACCATGCTTACAATTCCCATGCTTACAGTTCACGTTCTGACATCTGTGGTCTAGCATGTACAATTGAAGATGCCACCAGAGTCACCAAGTTTAGACTCCAAAACTGCAGGTAGTTGTTTGCTAAGCTGAAGGTCACCGAGAAGACACTCAGCTCTGCCAGCCAGAAAAAAAAACCCCAATAGACTTGTAGAGAGTATGCAGAATATTTCAACCCTGCCCCCAGACTTCAAATTTTGTATCAGTCCACAAAGAAGTCCACAAAATCTTGGACTTCTGCAAGAGTAGAGACAAGTGACCAGATGGGATGTGTCCTATTAGAGCTGTGCTACTGGCCTTACTCTGTATGATGGGAAAAGGGGGAAGAAATGGAAACAAACCCCAAATTCAGTAATCCTACTCTTTTGTACCTGGAAAATTCTTAGGAATTTAGAACAAATTTGACAACTGCTCTAAGCATGCTAAGTAAATAAAAGCAGAGGTTGTAAGGTGTCTCAGCAGCATCACTACAAACAGGAACATATCCCTTCCACTGCCTACAGGGCAGCCCTACTAATTATACATCTCTTAACGATGGAATACCTCTTCCTCCTCCTCTCCGGAGAAATGTAGGAAGGGATTTCTCACAAAACCAAGAGGGAAAATCTCTGCCTATCTTCATGCCTGCAGTGCTCTCATATACACTTGAAATGAGAGATGAAAATTTATCCCCCTACCAACTGTACCAGGGAGTTTTATATACTACTAGCTGGAAAAAAATGAAGAAACAAACAGCAAAACTCTTTGTTTTAAATCATTGATTTAACAGATTTCATTTGCAGGTGCTTCTGTATTTTGAGGTAAATTACAAGTGTCAACACAGGTGTGCAAATAAACTAGTCATCCTACCTGTGTATACATGATGAGAATCCAGAGAATAATTTATGTAGGTTTCTTTTGTTTTCTTTCATTTAATTAATATCTAACTAAGATACAGATGCAAAAATCTCACTACACATTCACTTAAAATTAATTAGTTCCTTTCTCCTGTTCTACATGTTTTTATACTAATGTATTGGTTACAAATGACAATATTAAAAGTGTCTACACATTGACATTTTGCTTGTTACACTAGCTATAGTACAGCTGTTGTGTTGATGTTCCTTTTCTCCTAATTGTGCATTGAAGTAGCTCTGGGAGCTATAACAAAAACAAACTGCATCCAATTATTAGTGCATCAGAGTTAATGTTCCAGACTAAAGTAAATTTTCATGCCTCAGATATCATTTACAATTCTCTCTAAGAGAGACGTATGGAAACTTCTGACTATTTGCATGCTTTTTCATTTCACTCTGAAATTCACAATGAGCAAACAAAACTTCACCTGGGAAACAAACGAAACTGCTAATGAGCTCAAATGAGCACGGGATTGATTTTGTATTAAAGTGGCTGCTGATACAGATTTCAAAACACAATGAACTTAATGCACAGTATTGGAATCTCACATGAGGTTTAGTCTGGCCCAGATTAGAAGAGACCTTTCCAACTGTGAACATTCTCTTCTACCCAATGAAGGTGAGATAATGAGCAGGGAGCTGTGAGCAGTGGATGAAGAAAAGCAAAAGAGAAGGAACTGACAGAAATAATCTATACAGGTTTCTCACCTTTCGGAAAAGACTTAAGTTAGGCATTAATATAAAGAGAAAAATGCATCTAACGTGTAAAACGTTCTGTGCATTTCTTTTTTGTGAGGGCACAAAAAAACCTCTTAACATAGGCAGGGCCCTGATAAGAAGCAGAACATGAGAAGCACTATGCAGTCAAGTCAATATTTGCCACTGTCTGCTTTAGTTTCAGTGAAGTAAAAGTCCATGTGTTTATTGGAATGACCAAAAGCCATGGAAAACTTATATTATATTGTGTAAAAAGCATATTTAATGCTTTCTATATAGCCTCCTGGAGTAATCCTGCCTTGAGAGAATCAAAATATTTAATTTTAAAATAGACTCCAGAGCAGATTCTGTAAAGTTATTAACATGTTATGAACAGCATAGAAGAAAAAAAACAAGAGTCAATTGTGAATATTATTTTAATATTTGGGTTTTTTTCTTTAGAGCCTGACTCATGTTTTTTATGATGTGAGTCTGGTCCAGCACATTACTATCTTTTGTTTACTTTACAAGTAAGTAGCAGAGGTGGACAGATCACATAGTTTTATTCTGGAAAGAAACCAAAGCATGGATCACCAGATAGAAACAAAAAACAGAAATTGCAATAAAAAATGATAGCAGCAGGAGCCTGAGACAGTAAAAACCCCAAATTTATTGGTATGGTTCCACACTTTTTGACTTCCTAAAGAATAAATAATTCAGAATCCAAATGTTTAACTCTTGACCCTAGTCAGTGTGTCTTCCACTCCAGACTACGTTCTTACTCTGTAGGTATACATGTGAAGTGTTTGAATGGAGCTACATCTCATGTGATAATTACAGAGCTTCCTGTACACCTTCTGGGTAAAAACAGTTATTTCACAGTAACATCCAAAGAAACTGAAACAGCCCATCAGCCAAGCAAACCAACAGGAAACACTTAGAACTGAGTTATTCGACTGGCCAGAGCAGGCCAGGCAGCAGACAGGCTCCAAGCAATTAACCAGGCCCTTGAAAAAACTTCCCACGTGGAGCAAAGTACAGACATCCTGACAGGCTTGTACGCACTCTGAAGACATGATTGTCCTATTGACCATCCTATCAGCTGTGTGTGTGTGTCTTTGCTGTACTTATTTTTTCTTTTTACCCACCCTGTAAACTTCAATATCCTGACCCACATCCCAAAGTTAGGTAATTGAGGAAACTCTGTCTCACATAATGAGGAAGTATATAGGTGATAGTCCCAGTCTGGTCAAAAGGCTGGATTCAGATATCTTACACAGGGTATAGAGAGGTACCTTTATATTCTCCCACTGCCTTGGTGGGTGTGCAGTAGCATCCTGATGAAAACTTTTGTTTTTACCCGTACTGTGGCAGAATTAGGTTCCTTCAGTTTTTCCTGTTGAACTTGCTACCTTCTCTGTCTAGAAAAGAATTGACTCAAAATCAAAAAGAAACTATATCACAATTGTAAAGGCATAGATTTAAAGAGAAAACCAATTTGAGTTGAATTCATAGCAAGAGGATATATTAATAGTGGCTTACACTCAGGCATTCTATAGCCTGGAGGCCTGGCTAGGCTTCCTGCAAAAATGGTCCCTCAGTATCAGAGTCTTTCAGTGCCTAGGTGTCTTGAAAGAAAGAGTGTTTGGAAGAGGAATAAAACATTTATGCAGAAAACACTGAACAATCCTGCTGTAAATATTATAGCTGAGGCATTCACAAAAATCCACCTATAAAATGTGTAGGAGAGGTGGAATTTGTCAGCCCTCCCTGTCAGCCCCAGAGACTTTGCAGGTGGTTTTGGCTGAGACCATTGGATATTATCCACCATCACCTCCACATTTTTATAGAGGCAGAGCTTTTCAGAAATCTGTTCTTCATGAGATTAGGCAAGTAATGACAGCCATGAAATCCTGTATTGACTCCTGGGTGGTTGTGCTCCACGCTCAGCCTAGTCAAATTGTCTGTGATATTCATTGCATTGCACACTCATAAAAGGATACAGCTGAGATAAATACCTGGGGCTTTCTGAGTCTGTACATGGTTCATGGTGTTTCTCAAAAGCTGTAATCTTGAATGCACTTTCAAAGTACCATGGTTGCATTTTCAGAATCTGCTTCGGCCCTGGTCACCATGGTGTCAGGTGGATGATAAAGCCATTCGTGTAGCCTACAAATACATGTTTATCAAATGCTGCCTTTCTTAGCCTATAAGTACTTGCATAAACTGAAAATTTCTAGGGTAGGCTCCAGGAAAAGAACCTGGATAAACACAGCAGTTCTCTGTCTCTAACGAGCTAGCAAACATCAGCCCTGGAGATTATAGAACTGCCCCTGCTGGTGCCAAACACAGCGTAGAAGGTTCATGCCCAATCTTGTACCACATTTAATGTTTTGATGAATGATTGGTCACAAGGGAAAGAAGAAACATTATGCTGCCCTTCAACTGACAAAAGCTAACATAATATTTCAGAAACAAGTGGTACATCTTGTCGTAACAATGTGTCCAGCCAGATACACAAAAGCAGAAACCACTCTTTCTGACTGGACTTGGGAGTTCAGCCCTTCGTTGGTACAGATTCTTGAACAACAGAAACATTTTCTGTGTATAATGATACTCTGCATGTGTGCTGTATTTAGCATCAGTGAGGAATTCAGCAGGAATAGTCCTTCTCCTTGTAACTTTCAGTAAGACTTTGGCCTATTTTTAAATCACTTAGGAAAATTTTTGGCTTAGATAAAACTAAAATGAAGTTTACAGCTTTACATCAGCAGGCAGGTAGACTTCCCCTCTACAGTGTCTAAATGGAACTCTCCAAGGGAGTCTTGATGACTCTCTTCTAAGAAAAGTGTCAGTGATTATAAACATGCACATAGCAGGAACTCTGCCATCAGTTTTCAGATGCCTAGGTAACACCTTAACATCTGCTTAACTGCTAACAAAATCAATTCTAGTCAATTAAACAGAGAACCAGAAAAGGTGTCCAGGGACTTGCTACCCAGACAATTGAACTATTTTGGTATTAATCCATGTGGAATGAAGATTACCATTTTAGACAATCCCCCAGATCTATAGCTAATAGAGAGTTAGGTGCAATATACAAACAGCTTGGATGTAGGTACTGTGTACTGGAATTTAGTGATATGGAGCCTGTGCAGTTGGCATCAAGGTTAGGCAAAAGTCCTGAATGTGATTTATTTATTCATATTGTTGAGAAAACAAACCCCAAAGAATTTAACACTGTGTTCTACTTATAAATTATTCTGTTCTGGTCCAGGTCTCATAAAGCCTAGAGCTCACTGGCTTATATACAGCCAGGAGAAACTACTAGTCTAAGAATGCAAAATTATCTTTGTAAATTAAAGCACAATATTCTGGGGTGGGGGAGGGGGGAATGCAGAAAAACCAGCTAAACAGAAGCCAGATACAGTGAACTTAGCCCAAATACAACATCTTTTTCAAGAACAATCAGCTGTACCAGTTCAATGTGGAGTGTAGGGAACAGTCTAGAAAAAAGTGGTCTGGAATATAGGTGCAAAAATAGATATTAATCTTAATGGTGTCACAGTCTTGTGAAAAAAGCAAACAGTGCCTCTATGAATAAGAAAAATTTTTGTTGGCCTAATTGAAAACATTGCATTAAATTGTTAAATTTTTTTTCTGTGTTGGGGAAATCCAGGGAATTTCCTTCTTCCTTCTCATTCTTCCCTTTCGCAAAACACTCTGAAGCAAGCGGAGAAAATTCAAAGAAAAATAGAGAGACTAGAACATAAAAATATCTAGAAATATTACCTCTGTAGAGGTTAATTCTGTGTAGAGGTTAATCTCTGAAGACTAAGTTTTCAGATATGGAAAAACTAGCAGGAGATGAATAATCTGTTTTCCGTATTGGCTTTATATAGGATCAAGTGTCACAAACTTCCTGCAGCACTGGACCATATTTCCTCTTGAACCTGCAGATGTGCTGAGGGGAGGAGGATGGCCATATTTAGAGCAGGCTGGACAGTAGTTGTAAGGAGCGGCATCAGCACACTGATATGGGTGATGATCCTTTGAAAAATCACAATTTATTTTCTGTGATTTCTAGATATATTTCCACCTCATTGGTGTATATCTGAACTCCTGCTAGAACTAATACCTGACTCTTTATTCACACTTAGAGAATCTCTCTGCTCAGTGGTGATTTCTTACCATATTTTTTTACACTCAGTTAACTAATTAATTGAAACTTTAGTGTTAACTTTGCCTATTATGTGACACTTTAAGTCACACACACATTACAAAATCTCTGGTATCTAGTATCCATACAGTTGCATCAGTTTGCTGTTTGGTTCCCAAGACAGCACACTCAGTTCTACAGACTAGGTTCTTTAATCCTTCAGCAATCAGGACTTTTTCTTCCTCATGGGAATGTAAGACTTTTTTCCTCTACAGTGCTTAGGAAGTTGACAGTGTAGATTGTGGCCCTAATCCACTGGGGATTTATCAACTGCCTTTTGACAGGTAAAAAGGGTTTAAAAATGGTGGGAACATCCTGAGTACTGAAATGTGAGAAAGCAATAGCATCTCAGTCTCTCTCACATTCAAGAGTAGACAACAATTCTTAACCCATTACTTCTATTACATTCTCTGCAAAATCACCAGAGAAGAGATAACCTGCTGTGTTGTTTGGACACTTTGAAGATCAGGTTTCAATTCGAGTTTCATAAAGACAGGAAGGACTGATAATTCCTGAGAGGCAGGAAGATATGTTCTCCCTCTCTCTCTCTCTCTCTCTCTCCCTCTCTCTCTCTCTCTCTCTCTCTCTCTCTCTCAGTCTCTCTCTCTATGGAGCAGCCCCCTCTTCCCACTGGAAATGGGGAGTTGTGAACAGCCATGTACAGAATGAGCTGAGCAGATTTCAGCTATTACCCAGGAAGACACCAGAGTCTCCCTTGCTCTGGGATTTTTTTTTTCTGCAAGTCCTACATCGTGTCTTTCTGTTGCTTATGAGACAATAATATAAAGGAAATAATAAATAAATACCCAGAAATAGATGAGCTCCAAGTAACAGCTTTTATTAACCATACTTCAGTTGCTCATACTTGTTACTATTCTGACTGGCTGCTGCCAATTTCCAAAAAATAAACTGTTCACTTGTAAACTATTGGAATCGCAGTCTGCTCTTACATAGATTAGCTGGTAGATGTAAATCTCACATGGATCAGCCCCCAGAGCAAGAAACTCATTGCATATCAAATGCAGTGACTCAATTTGCAGGTCCTCATGTTTCAGTGCCCGCCCTACAGCTTTCGTAAGTATTACTCTATTTTTTCAAGAGTGTTGTGTGCTACTACAGTCCATTTCAAGTAAACCTTTTGCACTGAGAATGAGTAGAATGACTGATTTATGTCAAACTGCTCAGAAGTGACAGCAAGGCTCTCAGCATCTGCTCCTTGATAACCTCCAGACATGATGCATGAGTTGAGCTACATCATGTAATCTGTGATATGTAAAACAAGGAGAGTGGTATCATTCATTGCCAATGTGGATTTTTGGAGATAATTTTATTAGCATTATGAAGTTCTGAGACTACAGAGCTCACAGCAGTACAGATATCTAGACAAAAATCTTGCAATAGAAACCACACAACTCAAAGAGCAGAACTGTCTTTTTGTTTGCTAAAGAAAAAAATGGTCTTTTTAGCCAAGCAGAAACAAAGTTGAAAGTTTTTTGCTAAATTATGTTTCTTCCTTTATTCTCTCTATTTTTTAAAATATCAATAAATTTATCCACCTTTCTTTGTACTTGCGTTCTGATTTTTTTTTTTTTTTTTTTTTTTTTGAGATTTTCTAACAGAAGAGGCAGGTAGCATTTTGCACAAACCAGACATATCCACCTGTTAACAGTGCTGCTTGTTAGGCTAAAAATAACAGCTTTGGTCTTCAACTGAAGAGGAAGTGTTCTCAAAAATTACCCACGGTTCTCTGAGAACAGCATTTATTTTTACTTAGTGTGTCTGATTCTGATATTATTTTGATCAAAAAGGACAGACACAGCAAGCCACAGAAAAGCTTTTAAAATCACCTCTTTGCTGTATACATAGGCTCAGTATAAGAATCATCATTGTTACATCACCAATGTTTTCTCTGGTCTCTTCAACCAGCAGGAATTTCTCTTGTTACTTCCTTACACCTGCTGCAAAATGTCCATGAAAAATGAGAAGGAATCAAGCTTTGCTCCAGGTTATGCCCTTCTCAAAAGCAGCTTTACCCACATTTGATAGTAGAGGAGGCTTGATTGACATGGGAAATGCAACCCCAAGCTGGTTTCACTAAGTGCCAAGTGGGACAAAGGGAGTTTTTGACAAAGCCTTAGAGGAATGGAACAGAAATGGCCAAGTCACTTTGTTTGAGTCATTGCACAATCCTTACATGGTAGCTACTTCAAATATATCCTTAATGTAACAGGAGAACATCAGACACCCAACACTTTGATAAACAGACCTCACCACATCCTGATTTGCATCCAGACTCTAGAGTTAAGCTCTGTTCATTCCTTTTAGCTGTGGTTTCTTCAGTTCTTGGAGGAAAGAAAGGAGTTGTTCAACTGACATGATATTTTGCAAGACAAGTCCCCAAATTACAAGAAGTTGAGCAACATTTTGGCAAAGATTTTGGCATTTTCTTTCCTTCTTTCACACATTTATCTTTGTCCAAAGTAGATCTTCTCCATGACTCTCCTGTCTGCACAAATTACTGTTTGCTGAAGGAGTCTTCACCTACTTATAATCCATCCTGAACTTTGCAGCTTCCTTTTTGTTTAGTTTTCTGTACTAGACATACTAGACAATGTTTTTTCCTTTTTTTCCCCCCTCTCTGATGATTTCTTCTGCCTGTTGAGGTTTTTTCCTCCTTTATTTTTTTCCCATCAAGACATGACATGGTTCCTCTAACCCTCCAAAGGCTTTAGCAATTTTTAAAAATTATTAGTGCTATTATTCTTTTTTCTCATTAGCATGTCTCCTTAGACAGACTTTTACTAGTAAATTTCTGTGTTAATGAAAAGATAAGCAAGCATTTACAAAAGCCTACAAACTAAAACCACAAAGCTAGTTTCCAGTTTTTCCATTTCCAGTAGATTTTTTGCATTATTGGTAGTTCTGAGAGTGCTCAGGGTGATTTCCTTATCTGTTATCCTTTGAGAATTACATCAGTGAACAGCAATCTGAATTTCTCAGAAATTCTGTGGGAGAAGTTCAGATGGAAGCAGGAATAGGAATATCATAGTTATTCTGATCTTGTTCAGTACAAGCTGAAATGTTTAGGGGTGAACCCATGCTACAGACAGTGGAAGTCATTAAGTGAGACCTGAGTATAAGGAATATAAAGAACAGACCTACACACTGAGAACTCTTTTTCAGCATGTTTGGACAGTGTGAGTAATGGCCACTGTTGAAAATGCAGTTTATGAGAAAAGAACACAATCACTTTTCCAAAGCAGCTGACTAGCTCTTTTCATGTCCAGCAAGAAAGGAGCAAAATGTTATTTGAAACAGAAAACAAACTGAAAGGCTACATAACCGGATTTGTAGAAATGAGGCAGAAATCCTTGTTTTGAGAATACAAAGTCCTGTACTTCCACAAGAGTTTTTTGTGCTTGCAGATGTGCATGTTCACATGTATTTTTGAACATGTTTGTCTTCAGTGACATATCAGGAGTCTGGGTAGCAATTTTCAGATATATATTGACATTTTTACAGTTTGGCTTGGTATCTAATATGCTCAGCAAAAAAATTACCAGGCAGAGCAGGATTGGGTTTTATTTTATCAGACTATATATCAGCTTTAACTAATAACATTTCTTTTGATAAGATAGGATCACAAATATTTTATATTTTATACACTTCATATACATACCTTTACACAAATGATGAGTACTGAAATGATGAGTACTCTGTTGACTGTTTTTGATATAATGTACAAATCTTTAATTAATTGCTTCTTTAGATTGCTGTTTACTTGTAAGGGATTATAGATGGTACAACTATCATTCAGCATATTTATTATTCTCTCAAGCCTTTGTGTTGACTTTTAAAAACAAGACCATGGCATGAAAAGCATAAGTGGTTTTCTTATTTCAGTTTATAATTTAACTGAACTTGTGTATAATCTAAAATGTTTTTTCTTAAAAAATATAAAACTGCTTTTGTTTGTAGAATTTTCCATGGACGTGATCCAGATAAGCATTTGGAATAATCAGTAATAGTAGTAAAATCAAAATAATGTGCTTTGATCTTACTGAAACAGATAGTTTCACAATTTAAAAAGAAAAGGAAAATAATCATGGAAATATTACAGTTTTATACCCATTTACATCCGTGGGGAATTTCTTATTCCAAGTTTTGTCTATTCTTTACGAAACAGTACTCTATTAGCATTGCATAGATAGTCAGTGGTCCTATCTTTCAAAAGCCTGTCTTACAGAGCAGCTTGGATGACAGGCTTTAATTAAGCAAAGTTCCATGGCTATTTTACCCTTTATTTTATTGAAACCCAGTTCATTCTAGGCAATGCCTACAGAGATATCACTGGGGATTTACTCCAAATGAAAGTTCCTGGCAGCACGTGCTGCATAATGCTTCATGGCTAAGACCTCCAAGACATACAGCCCACACCCTAAAGAGTCAAAATCCCAGGCAGTGGTGGTGATGCACGTGGATAACCCATTGTGACAGGGGTGGGCTAAATGGGAACCAGGGTAACCTTGTGATTTGGGTTCCAACAGCCCTTCCTCCCTCATTTCTTTTCCACAGCAAGGGCTACATGATAATCCCTGAGGGAGCAATCTCATGCTCAAGGATTCCTAATGCACAGAAGCTGTACTCAATCTGCTCGTAAATCATGAGTGGTTCCCCAGTGGGCATTCTTTGGCAGTGGCTACACATATTTATATGCTCACACACAAGTGTTTTGCCATGTATGGAGATGTAGAGTCTGGGGTGAGAGGCAACAGGAGTGAGCAGTTACAGAAGAACCCAAGGATCTGTGAAATATCCTAATTTTTGTCTGGGGTAGTGTTCAGCCAACAGGAGACTCTCCACAAAACGACTTTCTTAAAAAAGCCTGTAAGTATCTTGCAGCACCTGAAAGCTTGCTGTGTTTGCTGAAAGAAAATGACACTGTGTTATCTGTCTCTTGATCTACTCATCAATAGTCATTAATATTTATATAAAGCGTTTTAACCTACTACAAGTAAATTAATCACAAAATCACAAACCACTTTACTGCAGGGCATTTTTAGTCTTCAGTGGAGGGACAAGAAGGACAGTGTTGCTGAGAAGTGCAACTGAGGTTCACCCTCATTGTTCTTCCAGGTGCTAGCTACCATCTCTTAGTACACTGTTGCTCAATATAACACATGACTATCCACTTAACCTGAGCTTGGTTCTGACATAATGCCATGAACTCACCTTTTCAAAGCTCAGCATCTCTCATCTAACAAAAGCAGCCTTCATCACCAGTACTTCTGTTCAAACATATGTGGTAATTAAATAAATAGACCCTCAAAGAGAGAAAAATTAATAGAACGAAAATCTGACTGAGCTCACTGCTTTCTCACATACTGAGTTTTTTTTTAACTCGACCGTTTGAATCTCATGTGTTCTACCTTTGTTTCTTGACAAAGATTTGAAATAAGATATCCAGAGAAGTTATCAAGCCTGTGTAATATGCTACCTGCTTATGGGTTTGGTTAGGTTTTTGTTTGTCAATGTTTTTTAGTTTGTTTACTTTTTTGTTGGAGTTTTTGTTTGCTTGATTGATTGGGGTTTTGCCGTACTTCTCTATGCTTTGTTGCTATGTGTACTTAAAATTTTGTGGATACCTTTAGCTGAAAAGTTGTGTGTGTTTGCTGTTAGAGTGAAAGGCTACGTCCTCCCTCCTGTATCACACTTTCCAAGCAGTATTTGCACTAGCCAGAAGTATCACCTTGTCATGCCTCCTCCCATTTTACGTTTTTCTGAATTGATGGGTTGAAAACCCTACCACTTAGGGCATTATTATTAGAAGTACAGAGTGGGAAGGGATGATCAGTAACAGGTATTATTAACACAGATCAGGCTTGGATTTCTCATATCCTTACAGCTTCACCTGTACACTTTTGGTACACTACAAGAGCTCATGACGCCTTGTCTGCCCACATTTGTACAAAGGACAAATGGACACAAGTGGCAACAAAAGAAATTCCAACCAGATATAAGGAAAAGGCATTCCACAATAAGAGTGGTTCAGTGCTGGTGCCAGCTGCCCACATAAGCTGCAGAAACTCCTTGAGTTTTTAAAATAACTATAAAACCTAAATGGACAGATATGACTGAAGCAGGCCTTGCTCTTGAAAAATAGGTTGAACTGTAATCCTCCATTCCAACATGAATTACTGTTTATCCCTATGCTTTGAGAATCCGTCTGTGCTGGTGGACTGCAGAAATAACGCAAGAGTGCAAGCAGGTCTCTAAGAACAGGGCAAGTATGCTCAAGACTTGACACCTGCTACTGCAGGAGGATTGGAAAAGAGGCTCTGGACCGTCAAGAGATTGGGCTGGGAGAAGGTGAAGGGAGAGAAAGTTAAAGCCCTATCCCAATCAGGCAAAGGGTATGACTTTTCCTGATTGGAGTATCAGACCCCAGCATGAGGGAAGCAAGGCAGAAACCAGCAGGTACATTAATTACATATAAACTGATTCCATCTCAAGACCTCTAGATAAAAATGGGAGATTGGTGTTTTTCACAAAGTTCAGAATGAAAATGCAAACTACCAGTCACAGAGAAAACACTGGAAGCATAGTATTTTTTATCTAAAGCTCAGGATAAGTATATAAGTGTAGAGTATGTTTTTTTTGTAGAAAAAGTGAATGTATCTCAAGAAGAAGTTCAAGTATGAGGGGACAAAAGCAAACACAAAAAAAGCAAAAAAAAATATTTTGATTTCAAGACATATAGGAATTTTTTGCAACCACATTTTTGGTAACAAAACTTCAGAAGAGAAAGAAAACAGCAGTGAACACAATGAAGGGTGAGTGTGTAGTATGCTCTGAGAACAAAGACTGTCAAAATTAAGAAAGCTGATATAAACAAGAACATAGAGTTACAGAATCACAGAATGGTTTGGGCTCTAAGGGACCTTAAATACCATTTAATTCCAGCATCCCTTCCACAGGCAGGGAACCTTATACCATATCACATTACTCAGGGCTCCATATAATCTGGCCTTGAATGCTTGTCTAGGGATGGGTCATCTGCAACTTCTCTGGACACCCCTTTCCAGTGCCTCACCACTTGCACAGTAAAGAATTTCTTCCTGATATCCCATCTAAATCTACTGTTTCAAGCCATTAAGATGAGTGGCAAAGAGGGAAAAAGTCATTCTAGACCAGGAAAACAAGAGGCTATTTATATAGACTGCGTGTTTGAATTGGGTTGGGCAGGAGTGAAATCATCCCAGTGCACAGTTTATGACTGGGTGAGGTTCCAGATAATTTGAAAAGAGCAAATGAATTTGAAAAATGGAATGGGAGCAGCTAGGACACTGGTGACTAGCCAGCTTAACATAAATTTTTTGGAAAATGCTAAAATAAAAAGTTGATCTATTATAAACATCCCAAGGATAACACAGAAATAAGCAACAAGTAATGCAGATTTGTCAAAAACAATTAAAAAAAAAAAAAATCTTGTTTTTTACCTATAACAAAAATAACAGTTTTTGACAAAAGAAAAGATAAGGTAACCAGGGAAGGTCTGTCTGAATCACCTAAATTAGTAAAAATGTTTAGATTTAGTATATGTTAGGAAAAGGCTAGTTTGAATAGGAAAGTCCAGATTTGTCAAGGATTTACTATCACACTGTGTATGAGGTTGTATTTCAGGAGGCTCTGTCTGTGATTTAGGACTAACCAGTGTTTGTATTATTGGAGTACTGAGTATTCACATTTGACAGCAGTTCCTGATAAATGGATTTTTGTGAGTAAGTTACAAAATACTGTGCAGTTGTACACTAGGAAAAATTGATTGCAGGTTTTCGGACAAGGTATTTGTTCTAACACTGGTCATAAACTGTGCCCAAAGCAGAAAAAATCTTCCAAATTTACTGCCATATCCAAATGAAGTTCCATATTTGAGGCAGAGGGAATAATTCCTTCACTTCATGGGCGGCAGGCAAGTTCTCAGCTGTTTCCCAGGCGACCAATGGAGAGTGCAAAGAGCTACAAGCAGGCCAGATGTCTAGAGAATATGAACTGTAATGAAAGAACTGTATGTTTTTATTCTTACAAAAGAACAAAGTCTATGGGGAGACATGATAACAGCTTTCAAAAATGCAAAAGAATATTGCAAAAAGGGGAGGTAATAATTTCTACTGTGGATAGAACAAAAAAATAATGGTTTTAAACTATCAGCTGGTACATTTGAGATGGACACCAATACTTATTTTGTAATGGTGAAGATAGCTAGGAACAGGTTATCTCAGGAGTTTGCCAAATATCTCTGTCAACAACTGTAAGACAGAATTGGGGATGTTTTATGCCTATGTGTTTAGAAATAGTTGATCCTGACTTGGAACAGAAAGGTGACCTATTTAAGTCTTTTTCATCCCTCTTTTCGCACCTTTCTTCCTCTTACTCTATGAGAAGCATACAATGATACAACTGACAAACATCTCCAACAGACCCTTTGATTTGAAAAACAGATAATAACAGCAGGAAAAAAGGCACCATGATTATTTGTTTGAAATCAGAGCCTCTAAAGAATGAAATGTAAAAGGTTCTATTTGCTTAAAGTATTGAGATATCTTTTAAGGAATGGTCTCTTCTTGAGTGATTCCTGAAACCCTTGTAATCATGAGACATCTCATAGGACACAAGGTACACCCTAAATTTGTGTACAGGTATAAGATTTTGTACAGGCATGAGTATGGGCTTCTGTAGAGGACACAGTTCACCATCTTTACTGTAGGTCAGGTATTATAAAAGACATCTGGCCAACTTCTCTTTGTACATGATGCTCCATTTCTCTGAATGTCTTCTTACCCCACTTATTAACAAGGGTAATAATATAGAATATCTCCAAACTCTGTGCCATGAGCTGAATCTCTCACCTCTAATGAGGAGAAAGAAGACAGTGTTTAGTAGTTGTGTAGTCTTTGGTTTGCGAAAAGAGTAAAACTCCAGTCACCTTCCTGCTGTGGTAAAAGGTGTTCCTTTAAACATTGTTATGATGCCAAAAAGTAATGCTAAAAATTAATAGCTTCAAATTTAAAGCTAAGCACAATGGGTATCAAACAGTGTCTTTAATGAGTCCACTTAATGGGATCTTCTCTACCATATAAAAAAAACCTTTATGCCTTGTTGAACTACTAAAACTGTAACTTAGAATCAAATACCCAACTGATAGCTGGTTCTCTCATGGCTTTTCTTGAGGCCACTTGTGTGCATACAAATAAGCATATCTTGCAGAATCATGGCCAATGTAGAAAGATGATTTTCAGATGTAGCATAGATACAATCATAGTTTAGATAGAAGTAATTGATAATAAGTATTTGTTAGCAGAAAAAACACTGTCAGCCCTGCAAACACTTTCTGGGTCAGTAATTCACTGTTACAAACTGTGGTCTGTGGTTTTTGATGAATTTTTTTTTAACTGTGCAAACGCCTTATTTTGCAAGCAAGAGAAATTAGGGTCAACTAGTTTTCTTCTGACAGTTTTTAAAGTGTAAGGCAACTCAGCTCAGTTTTTAGACCAAATAAATCAATGGCCATAGAAATGGCCTGTTGTTTTAACAGTGAGGATATGTGGGTTTGCTCTGTTGCAGTGGAGTCGTTGCTGACAACAGTAAATTGATGCTTTCAGTCCCTCCCCCAACCAGAATTTTGGTTAGAAAATTTGAATTGCAATTAATTTAAATAGGAGCTGGTTAGAGACTTATGGACAGAGGAGCTGTATCTCTGTCCTGGCTTCCCTCTGCAACAGCAGGCATCTGCAGAGAGAGAAAAATCCTTTCCTGTTGGTAGAATGAACAAAGACAAATAGCAAATCTAATATCCCCTTCCTCCTGCAGCCTGGAGTGTACCTTCCTGAGAGGACAGGTGATTCCCCTAAGGGGAATCCCCAGAGAGGGAATCCTGTTGAAGGCAAATGGAAATCTTCATGGACACCAAGGAAAGAAAGTTGAGCTTTAAAAATAAACAGATATTGCCTTTCTTTATTTGTTTTGTGTTTGTTTGGTTTGGTTTATGTTTATGTTTTTTGGTTGCTTGGTTGGTTTTGGGTTTTGTGGTTGTTGGGTTTGTTGTTTTGGGAGGTTTTTTGGTTGTGTTTGGTTCACCGTTTTTTTGGTATGTGTGTTGTTTTTTGTTTGGTATCTGCTTGGTTTTTTGATGAAAATTTTTAGATTAATGGGATTATTGTGGGAAAGACCATGTAGGTTCAAGGAATTACCAGTTAGCTGGAGACCATACCTCTGAAGAAAACTCCTTAAATATTTTAGAATTTAAGTTTTTTTTCAAGTTTTTCTTAAAAGAAAATTAAATAAAGAATTACTACATAATTTTTGACTGGTATATGATCACTTCTTTTGAAGACCTGTTCATGATGAGCAGGCAGGTGAAGATTTGCTGGGAGTAGAAGGGAGTAAAAGAAAAATTCAGTTATCTTCTTAGTAGGATCATACCAGGATAATGTAGCTTTTACTTTGGGGTATTACAATGAGCCCTAGAGCTACTCCCACCAGTCTAGCTCTCTCCCTGCATAGAACATGGTCTATTTCTACTCCAGGAGAAGAGTTCAGCTCTCATATCTTAAGTCAAGAGGTCCTCCTCCAGACCTCAGCACATTAACCAAGGTAGTGTTTATCTCATGTGAAAATTTTGCTGGAAAATCCAGTTGTAATGCCAAGATGCCAGGAAAGTTCTCCTCTTAGCAATGTGTTGCAAGCAGCAGCCATCAGTCTCCTCCAACAGAACTGCTCTGGTGGTGATTGTCACTACTTTCAGGGGAGGGTCTGCTAACTTGAGCATTTCTTTGCAAACAGAACGATATGCTGTGGTGCTGCAAACACAGGAGGCAGAGCATTTATTTTTCTCCCTTCTTTTCCAAGACTCTGACCAGTGCTTGAAGAAGGCATGCAGCCCTTTTAACAAGCTAACATTTATAATGTGACATTGTTAATCTTCAAAGTAAAACCTTGCTAAACACTGCATCAGCTGCTCTGAAAAGCGTTTATTTCTGGGGTTCAAATGCTTTGCAGATGGGTGTTTACAGACATGAAGGGTATCAAGATCAAAGCAGAAGGAGGAAGACGATGCTTCACAAATCATCTTCAAGCATAGAAGTGCTTTGCTCTTCTTCAGAAATTTCTCCCTTTTGAGTACCTCAGACCATTTTATAAACAAGCATTAATGCAACTTCAACTCACCTCCTGTGTTGGTTATGCACTCATATTAGGCTGGGTAAGTACATAGCTAGAAGAAATAAATGTTCTACAACAATGACAAATTATGTGCATTAGAGATGGAAACACTCTGCTAAGAGGCTGGTAAGCCACTGAGTTTGCTGCCTTGCTCTGAAAGCATGTATTTTTCAAATGTGGTATAGTTTCTCATCTCAGTCTATTCTGATTTTCCACAGCTCTGTCAGTAACAGTTCCATTCTACCACTGAGTGATATCCTCAAAAATCCCTTGATTTTTGTGTTTTACAGATTCCTACTATAACTCTTTGTAGTAGAAGTCAGTCCCTGCTCAAGCATAGCTTTTCTTTTGTCACCAGCTAGACTCGCCATGCTTTGTTGCTCAGCTACCCTCGAAGAAAATGATTTTGTGACCAGCTGATCAGGCTATTTCTTCATTAGCATATCAGTTTGAATGTCATGGATAAATAAATGAAAGATCAAAGAAAAAGCTGTTTCGGAACAAAAAGGGGAGGTGTAGTTTTCTATTTGAGTAATGATTTATTAATTGAAAATATTATCAATGGGCACCTTGAACTTCAGCCTATTGCTGACGTTTTCCCACATCTGTGTAACTGTGATAAGACACTACACAGCTATCTTTGCATGGTATTTTTATCAGTAATGAGAAACCTGTCATAAACTGCCAATCTGAATACCTAGACTGTACCACACTACATGAGTTATTACATTTTGCTTAACACAGGAAATCAAATTCATCTGGAAGTTATCTGGTGCTTGTAGGCAAAACATTTTCATTAGGCTTCTTGGCAGATGTTAAAGATGAATTCTAAAAAATGGATAAGTTTGACCTAACTGATCATTGTGTTATATGTGGAATATATATATATGTGTTTGTGTGTGTGTGTGTGTTTGTGTGTATGTATATACATATATATATATGTATATATGTATACACACACACAGATATATATAAAAATACACCATAATGTACAGACTATGGAGTTTAATCCATGTAAATCCCATAAACATTAAAATTAGTCAGTTATATACTGTATCTTTAGTTAGCTCAAAGAGAACTAGACATTATCTAGTGCTGTTACTTAATTCTTTGTAAAGAGTGGCAATTTGAAATACATCGGATGAAAGGATATTACCGTGAGATGAAAAAATTAACAACATGTCATCTGATACTCCTGTTATCACACAAAAAGTATTCCCCCGCATTTTCACATCTCCCTTGGGTGTAAGAAAGAGCTTCTCTCTGCATCAGGTTTCTAAGAGCTAGGCAAGGCAATAATTCTGACTGTGTTGCATAAACATTCTGCCTATCAGCTGCAATGAGACAGCAGATAACAACTTGAAGGAGAGTTTAATTTTACAGTTTTCATTTAATTCATACTACTCATTTTCTTTCTTAACAGCAAGGATGTTAAAAAAATTATCAGGATTCAAAATAAGCAGAAAGGGTTTCTGCCAGAATAGTGTCATGGAGGGTTTTTTTCTAGGAAATCATTATTTTTTCATTTATTAGTCATTCCAACTATCAATCTGAATTCCCTTTGTTTTGGAAACACCAGTTTCAAGTACTCTGGAAGAAATTCTTGGCAATAACTGTTATTAAGAACACATTAGCTAACAGCAGTGTCAGTTCTTCTGATTTTACAGATGAAAAAGTAAAAGGCAAAACAAAAACCAAAAAGAGTTTCCATTTGAAAGAGATGTCTCCCAACCACCAAAGTAAAATGACTTGGAACTGCAATGATAAGAGATTTTTATTGTAGGCACTGTAAACACAATTTTTTTGTTTCACTTAAGAACTCCATGTGCTAAAACAACATAAGTTTTTATGTCAATGGTGATAAATCTTTTTTCAGTCCCATAGCAAAACACAGAAACATTCTGTTTCATGATTTCAACCACAAGGGCACAAAGGCTAGCAGAGATTTTTCCCACAAACAGCTCTTGCAAGAATATTTTAATCTCTGCTGATAAATCAGAGTGTTTTGATGATTAGCACATTGCTTTCAGACTGACTGCCTTCTACTTGGTTTTCTGGCTGGCCACTGCACAGGACTTTTCTTGTGAGATAACTAGATAAATGTCTGGCTAGTGAAAAGAACTGACTGTCAGGCAAATAACATTATGTTGAAATTATCATATTTAGGATCCTATCTTGAACCCTACATGCTCTTTATTTCATCCATGAATCACTCTTTGGATCCCTCTTTTATTTAAGAAGAAATTGCCCAATTACATTATGGGATGTGCTATCCTGAGCCCATATGACATCTGCTGAGCAGGAAAGCTGAGCCCCTGCTCAGCACAGATTAAGGACTGTACCAAGGGATTCAGTGTCAGGTAAGAAAGACTATTTGAGTGAGGGGCTGGCAAGAAAACACTGTAGTTTTGTGATCATCTAGAAAAAATTACCTGGTCAAAAAAAGAGTGCAGTTACTCAAATGCCCACATTTCTCTCCTAGGCTATTTTCAGAGTGACTCTCACTTGCTGGTGACTGTGTTTCTGGCAGACTTTCAGGCACAAACAGGCTACGCACATATCTGATCTTTGGACCCATTGAATAAGAGTGTTCAGAGGATTTCCTGAACATATATGGACTCAGGAATACCCAATGGTGATCAGGAATGTTCCCCAGCATTAAAGATGAAATCAGAGTAAAAGCCATTTGGAACCATAAAATCTCAGCTAATTTAAGCTATATCCTTATTTGACTGCTCAAATGGAAAGGAAAGCTTCAGATTTTTTTATTTTTTTAAAATAACCTCTTTCTCTTTTTCTAAACCCCCTTTCTGTCACCTCATCTCTTGCTCCCAGACTACATAGTGTAATGTTTACACTTCACCCATCCACCAAATTATCTATTCTCTTTTGAACTCACTTCCCTTATGTTTCCTCCTTATTTCACAATGTTAATCGCTCTGGACAGAAGTCTTGCCACCACTAGCCAGCTGGGATCATTTTAGTGCATTTTTCTGAAATGGCTAAAGTCCACTATGACTCACAAATTATCCTGTAATAGACTTATTCTAGAAGGATTGCAATCAAAATTTTCTAATAAACAAATATTATATTGAATGGAGTTCATGGACATATTAAATTTCTATTTTAAATAGTGCTTCAATAGTTTCATAATTTGAAATAAGTGATGTATAGGTATTTTTTATTGCTCAGCCTCACAGGAGCGCTTATCAAAAGCTTTACACAGATAGCCTGGTAAAAAGGAGGAGAATTTGATGTCTGTACCCTGAAGTAGATATAAATGCTTTCAAAATGAAGCAGTGTGATTCTGATGTAACATGAATGTTACAATGTTTCTGAAAGCCATGCTTTGCAACGCTGATTTTTTGGTGGGTTTCCCCCTTCACTCCTTCACCCTCTTAGGAAATTCCATCACCCTGCTGTTATGGTGATGCATGCAAAGCTTGGACAGAATCACAAAATGGGATTCACGATGGACATTGTAAGGGTGAGGTTTGCTCAGAACATTCTGTCCAGGTTCTGCACAGAGGAAAGGCATGTTGTTTCTACAGGGCTCAGGGCACCTCAGTCACAGTTGGGTATCCCTGTGTCCTGGGCCTTTTCCTCAACATGGATGTCTTGCTTAACTGCTACACGGAAATAATTCTCTTCACTGAATTCTTACGTGACAAAAAGGATGGTGATTAGGGTCATCACTAATGAGACTCTAAGAAAATTTGGTTTGATTTAGTGTATTACTGCACATTATGCCTTCCCATGGTGTGCCTCAAGCCTGAGCCAGCTCTGGCTAGACCCACAGCCAGCTGGGTCCCTGTGTCACTATGTCCATGAAATTTCCCTTCCTTTAGAATGAGGTGCATTTCCTAGGAACAGCAGTGCCCTGGCTTTTCACACTCAGAGGATATCTTTGCTGACTGCATGGTATGCTGTATAAAATAACCTTGAGCTTTTATCAAAGTTGTGCAAGGGTTAAAGACCCAAATATGTGTGAAGGACATCTCTCATGTTGCTCCAGAGACTCTATATATGATCTTGTATTTATCACAGGTAAGACTCCTTACCACAGTTTTATTACAGATAGCTGTGCTTGCTTGTTGTTCCTGCTGCAAGCCCATCCCAGACAACGCTGGACAACTGCACTTGGTAAAAGCATCTTCCTTATAAGCAGTCCTGCTGGCATTTGAAAATAAAGTCACTTCTACTTGCTTGGAAATTCCAATGAAATGCCTTTTGAGAAGACAGAAGGGAAAAGTATTCGTCTGGATTTTGTGCTGATCATATACAAAGGGGAGAGTGGTGTGGTGACCCAGTGTTCTCACAGGCTGTGTTTCAGCTGATGTTGAGCAGAGCTCTTACTCCACTGGGCCTGCAGTTGGCTTTCCACACCATCCAGGGAAAGGTGGCCCTGCTCCTGGTGGACTGGCACTGTCACATTGCAGGAGATTACAGCCAGCTTGCATTGTCTACCATCCTCATTGCCCCAGGGATGAATTCAGGCAGTACACAGGACAGCAGTGGAGAAGAAAGGCTGAAAGTCTTGGCTATTCTGTGCTGTACTTCCCTCTTTTGAAAGGTGAAATTAAATATATGCACAGCAACATTTGTGTTCAATGGCAGTTGTGGTTTATATCATATGCAATAGACAGAGTCTTTTAAGGAATAGAGTCTACATGTATCAACAAGATGTCTATGAAACTCTTACCTAATGTACTCAACTCCAAGCATTCATAAAGTCATTTCACTTAAAAAGCAATAGCACATTTAAGGACTGTCACGTCCTCAACTTTTATTTTGAACTTTTGGAGTGCACAGAGCTTGAGCTCAGTTTTGTGACAGCAAAAGCTGGAACCACTTAAACAAATAAACGTAGACTCTCTCATTATCACCTGACTACAGATGTGTATTAAGAAAAATCCCAACTAAAGTATGTATAATGGAGAGCCCTCCGTTAATCAAAGCTGACTACCCTGTCACAGTGTCTATATATATAGTAGATCTCCCTGCCAATGCCAAACTTGAACTCTAAACACTTGCAAAATGCAATGTACTATAAGCATGGCCCTCTCAGTGCTGTTTCTTCTCTCCACTTGTTATTAGAGGAGAACATTTCTGTTTAAGTTTGAAAATAAATTAGTGATTCTCCTGTTCCCTGATGACTCTGTATGCTAGGACCCACTGGAGGGCAAAAGACACAAGTTTCACAACAGCTGAAAGTTTCTGAACAGCAACAGAATAGAGCAATGAAATCTGCATCCAGAAAGCTAATCTTCTATGTGAATTATCCACTTAAAGATTAAATCAACCCCTTTGAATTTCTAAAGGTTAGGGAATGGTGAAAATTTCAAACTTAATTTTCTACAGTGTGATAGATAAACTTCTTTATGACAGCCCCAAAGACATTTATTATCACACCTGACACCTACTGCATTTCTTCAATTAATTTTTAGTGCTAACACTGGAAAGAGAACAATTACTTTTGTTCTTTAGAAGAACAAAGAGAAATGGATGTAACATAGCAATTATTATACCAGATATCTTTTCACTTACAAATGAAACCTGAATGAAAAAACCCCAAGCATTAACTTCTGTTGACCTGCTTGCAAAATTAACCCAATCAGACAAAAACACACAGCCTTAGAAAATGAATATAATTTTCATGTAAAGTTTTCTACCCAAAGACTTAGGATAAATTGCTGGCAGAATGGCTTTCAGAAACACCACAGACTTCACGGAAAAACCAAATAAGTACATTTTAACTAATTTACAGCTTCTATCCACTTCTGTGTTTAGGAAAAATAGGGACAAGCTCAGGAAGCTCTGTTGGATACAAGCTGACCCTGTGCCTGACCTGATCTTGATTCACTAAAGGCAGTTAACACAAGGGAAATATCTGTGAGATTGTTGTTTGTGATTGCTTCCTGAAATAATTATACAGAAACAGAATTCAGACCGATGTTGCCGCTGAAGATGAATAGATCACACGGACACAGGTCGAGGTGTGGTGAGAGAAAAAAGAAAGTTTATTTTTCCCCCCAGGATTTATAGGCTTCTGACCACGGCCAGGGATTGGGTGGTCAGGATAACACTTTCTCACTGCACTGGCCATGAGAGATGTCCATCACAAGACGTGTAACAGAAAGAATGTACACATATCTATGTTTACAGTTACTGTCCTGGGAAAGTCTTTAGAAAACCATGTCAGCAAGCTCAGAAGCTGAGTTTTCAGGGCGACAGACCTGCACTTGCATTTTTAAGTAAAAGTAGCATTTTTAGAGCTGAACATGAAAGGCCTGATCCTGCCCTCTAAATTTACCTCCCCTCCTACTGAAATCATCTCCTTGCCCATAAAATGAGTTCACGAGAGAAGAACAGCTCCAGACACCATAAATTAACTAATCCAAAGGCTATGCACAAAGACACTACAGGGAGTCTGGTTTGCAATCCACTTCACTCGTGTTTGCAAACGTGTCTCAATATCCACCTAAGGCTATAGGTGGAACACTACAGAAGACAGAAGCAATGCCTCAGGGATCACCTCAAATTATGTGACTCCATGCCAAGCTTCATCAATTTCATACTTTCAGAGCAATGTAAATCCTCAAATCTCTCTTAAGGTTTTGGAGGATTGAAATTTTATCTGTAAACACACATCAACGGTTTTTGACATTCTAAAATGCTCCACAATTATCTTTGAGGTTATTTTACATATACTCCAGTAAACCCAACTTGGCTACAGAAGGGAGTCCTGTTCACTGCAAACTATCAAGAAATGTGAGAGTGGTTAATTTCTACCTTTGACCTTTCCAGTCATGAGCATATTTTCACTATCAGTAACTCCACAAACTCTCAGAAATTCTTTAGCAATGAGCCAGATCTCAGGCTCACATCTCTTATACCTCCCAGCCCCCACCTGCATCAGCACCATGTTCTCTCAGCCAGCTTGGCTCAACCCTAACTGTTAAATATCTTGCTTGCCATGAGATTTCTGTATTTCCCCATAGGTTTTCTTCTCCTTCCAGAAGAATCTGGGAGATTCAGAGGCTAGTGTTTCAGGAGGGATATACAACCACTGCCAGATTCAGTGTAATTACTGGTGCAAAAATGCCATTGTACCTTAGTGGAAAGGAGAGAGAGATGCAGTATCAGTGGAGAAAACAATCATGGCTGGTGGCAACTGAGTTGTTGACCTTGATCTGTAGCTCTTCACTTTCTTTGTTGCTTAGCTATTTGAGAAATAACTTTGCCTTTTTTAGGCAGCTAAGGGTAGTCAGGTTTTCTCAGGGTAGAGGCTATGCAGTGATCCATGTGAAGCTGGGAAGCAAAGGACAAAGAGCAGTGTCCTTTAACCTGGGATTCACTGAGCCAAAATGCGACAGAGCCAAAATATACTGAATCTCTGGTTACGATGCAAGGCTTGACTATTGGCTCAGTTTTTTGTCCAGGGCTGGGTAGAACTCAGTCATCTCAATACTTGTTTTTCATCTATCAGTATGTTTCTAGAATGTGTTCTGAGGGTCCAAATCAAAAAAAGCTGAATTTTCTGCCTTCCTAGATTTTCCCCGCCCCGTTACTCTTTCCTTATTTGATTGGAAGCTTTGTCATAGCACAGGCTACCTTTATCTCATCAATGAAAAAAAGACTCTTCCTAATTTCAGGAAAGAACAGTGAACATAAATCAGTAAATCAAAAATTATAAAATACCTCAGTGTCATTCAGACCAGAGCAAAATAAAATGCCTGGAATGCTAAATAAAAATCTACTCTGTTATAGGACATTGTAGAATATATCCTAGTATTTTGATATGAGTATCTCTGTATCTTGTGAAGGAAAAGGAGTAGCTCCTTTCTGGAGCCTCCAAAACTTACAAACCTAAAGACTGGCATTTATGAAAATTCCTTTGGGATTTAAAAGTCCTTGGAGGTCATCCTTTTAATTTTTTTCTTCCCCTAGACATTTTGAAAGTTTTAGTTTTATGTTTTTTGTGGTTGGAGTGGATGCAGACTTAGAGTAAGCTTTGGCACATGGAGGACATCAGTATGCCAAGAAGTTTCCAGAGATATTTTCTCCATTTCCTCTTAGGAAAGGCCTGGCAGTCACATAAGATCATCAGATCTTTTACCCAACATCTTAGTGCCTCTCTTCCTCCTCTCTGCTTGGGGGTAGCATAGCTCAGCACAGGTTATTATAGACTATGAGTAAAGTGTTGACAAAAAAAGCACTAATCTGACCACAGTGTCCAAGAGTTCTGGTCTTCATGCTTGTATCTGTCATAACCATTCACAGACAGGGAAATAATGTAAGGAGGCTTTTTCTGAAGCAGACACAGAAATTAAATATTCAAATTCCACTGGTTCTCAGTGACATTTGGAGATATACCTGTATTTCACACCTCTGGAAATCTGATTTTACATCTGTCTTCTTCCCTGTTTTGAAGAGAGACATGATAAATGTTTTCTAATTTCCATGTATTTTAACTTAATTTTAAGATTAGAATTAAAATATCTGCCCTTCCTTTTCAACACTGCAAAAAAGAAGTGTCTTTCCTTGCCCTTCACAGTTCTTCACCATATCACCCAGGGCACCTCAATGCTACTGCAAAATAGTTGTAAGTATCTTTTAGTGATTTCTTTGAAGATATATGACACCAAGCTTCCAGGTAACATTTCAAAATGGGGGCAGACCACAGCACAAAGTGAATTTTTCACTTTACAGGTACTATATAATTTTAACTTGCAGTTCAAACTGCTTAGGAGACACAGTCTATGGTGACAGAATTATTAGACTCCACCCTTGCCCTCAGCTGGAAGTAACAAGGTAAGCAGAAAAAAAGAAGGTGATCAGGTGTGATCTCTGTCATTTAAACAGTGGAGCCATGCCTAATTAACCTCCCTGTGATACTTTAAAAATCAATCGTCATTTTGTATTCATTCATTCCCAATACAAAACCATTAAAAGAATTTTTGGGCTGACACATTCATACTTTTGATGCAAACATGTCAAGACATGATTAATTTGAGTAGTATGAGCAAGAATACAGGTTATTAAAAGTGATTCAATAGCCAACACGGTAAAACAAATGTTAAACAGTATTTTTAAATTACTGATCTAATGACAGAGAGCAGCATGCTGCTCAGCAGTTCTGCTCATTGCCTGAAGCTTTATTTTCATGCAGCCCTGCTGATATCTGCTTGTGGAATATGATGCTGATTGGTGTGAACAGAGTACAGAATCAGATATTTCCTAATTAAGATACATAGGAGAGACAGAGAACCTTTCCCTCCTGACGTGCCAATTTGCAGTGTCTTAGATTCTGTGCCACTGGGCACAAATCTATTATCAGCTCAGCAACGATGTGGCTGTCCAGCCCCAAGGATTGTACTTCTCTTCCTAACAAATCTTCATTCTGGGAAATCAGTTTGCCAGTCAGATATTGTAGAGAAAACATTCTAAGCCCTCACTATTTGTCAGATATACAGCTTACTTCTCTGTTAGTACTTGCCTGTACATTACTAGCCTTCCCTGCTGCCCTTCCATTGGGTTATGGGTTTGTTTGTTTGTTTATTTTTGTTGTTTTTGTTGTTGCTGTTGTGTCAGTTTTACATAATCTGTCATGGGAGCTTTGAGACTTCTGCATCAATTAGGAATTCTGCTTCTCAATTGAATTAAGCGCTTCCTAGCAGAGATTTCCTCATTATTTCATTTATAAAAGCCTTATTATCTTGGCAACTTTCACCACTCAAGTGTCCATAACAAATTATACAACCATTTAAGCAAGATTCCCTGCTTATCTCAGATGTAAACACCATGATTCATTGCATTTTAGATAAACACTGCTAATTCAAACCAAGTTTTTGTTGGATCCATGTACAATTCATCCTTTACAGCAACAAAAACTACAGGATTACTTTTATTCACGGACACTAGGCAGCACAATCTGGCTTTATCATGGTTACCAAGACTCTGTCGGCTTTTCTTTCACTTCCCCAAAATGCAGCTGAGGAGGTTAAAAAGACCCTCCATCCATTGCAGTCTCTCTTCATGGGAAGGAAAAAACATTTCTATGCCTTCAGCTGTACCTCCTCCCCATTTTCACCACATCTTGGCCTGCTCCCCACCACTGCAGTTGAAAGAACTGTTAACTCCTTTCTATCATAAACATTGATTTGCTGCTCAATTATATGCCACAGTGGATATGTCAAAGGAAGTACCCAAGTATTTAGAAATTTACTTTGACTCACCTCTTCGCTAGTCAGCTAAAAGCTAACTCTAAAAAAGACAGTCTTTTGTTTCCCTTCCCATCAGCAACCTCAAAAACCTGTAGGGTTGCTTCTTGTCTGTTTCTGTGCAAGAACAATCTCAGGGATTTCAAATTTCAAAAGTTCTGGTTTGTTTTTGTGTAAAGAGGATCAGATCCATGCATACATTCAGTGACACTGGACATTATTGTGATTATTTTAAATCTTTAAGTTCTTCAGAAAACTAAACCCCCAAATATTATTTTGCTCACAAGAAATAATAAATCCAAGTAATTTTCTTATAGTGAAAATCCCAAGGACAGAGAGTATAACATAGGGTTTACTCTAAAATTTTGCATTAGTCATTTAAAACAATTTTATTTTGGCTTGTCACGATGGTTTTTCTAATAGAGACAAAGTAATGCTTCTGAATAAAAAAATAACAGCAGGAAGAACTTATCCATGTCTTCACACAAAAATTAAACTATGTATCTTCAGAGTACAAAATTAAATAAAATTGTCAAATTCAATGCCTTCATTCCTTTAATTACAATCAGAAATGCTGCTGGAAACAGGACAACAATAGTGCTTTCCTATGTTTTTTAGATTTTTTTTTAAATCCAGTTCTTGGAGCAAAGTGGTCATATTACCACTAGAGTTCTTAAAATGAGATAAACCAAATCAACAGTATATTGTCATGAAAAAGCTAAGACCCCACTCTCTGGTCAGGAAAAACTCTAGACAAAGCCAAACTCCATATTTGGGATGCATTTTACTGTTCTCACAGAATAGAGACTATCACAAAAATATCGCAGAAATAATAAATACCACAAAAATACCAGTTTTCCTAAGCTGTGTGTGCAAATTACAAACTGCAGATGTTCTTAGATCTCATTGCTCCCTTTGTTTGCAGGAGCAGAGGATATGGTCTCAAGAAGGAAGCTTTTCATCCCCAAATAGAAAAATGCATGTTTGTTCTGTGGGTAGGGAAACTACCTGCAGTTTAATCTGTGAGACATAAAGGTCCCATATTGCACATGTACTACCCACTGCGGCCTCTAGACTTGGTGAATTTTTGCCATTGATGGGGGAAAAACCCCACAAAACAACAGAGAAGGGTGGTGTTCGTGAACTGTCAATAGAAAGAAAAGAAAATATTTTCTGTGTAAACTGCTTGATGGGTTAAGAACCTGGGGTAGAAGCAGATACTGTTGAGGAGCCATAAAATCCATGTTCTTTACTCCTCTCTGTTCAGCAGAAATTAAGCTGCCTTGACTAGGGCCTGAATATTTCTTAAATGAAGAATAATTTCTAATATACTTTTAAACCACAGTTTTCGTCAATTTTATAGGTGCTATTGTCTCAGAAAAACTGAATGTTCTAGTTGAAATTGTTTACCATAGTTTTTTGGGTTTTTTTTACACTCAGGAAGAGAAAGCATTAAACACAAAGACAAAATACAAAATGTAAGCTCAGAGGGTAAATATCAAGTGTGACTATTATCTGTAATTCTTGGGGAAAGGCTACAGAGGAAAAACGTTATTTTGAGACTTGTAAATAAATCACATTTAACAAAACAAGGACATAGTCTCATGTCCATAAATTATCAGTAAAGCTATTCTCTCAGCCGGGATCATCTCTCTGAGAGAAAAAGCAGATAAATATTCATAGCACTGGTTATGAAATTCTTGCAGAAGCAAATTAAGCAAATTGGCAATTGACTTGCTGTTCTCAGTAATGTACTCGCTCCAGGGAATGGCTGGACTAATCCAATACTCAATTGATTAATATATTAGCAGCTGCCAAATGTGTTTTCTCAAGGCATTGGGACTTTATGTGTACCAAGTCTGGAAGGGACATGTGTACAATCTTGGGAACCCAGCTTCAGTAATAAGAGGAAATATCTGGGAAAAAAGCTCAACTTTGTTCTTTCTCATCTGCTCCTGAAGGATTCATATGTCCATTTGTGATTTTGAGAATTTGCTCATGGATATTTAACACTTGCAGTATAAACACGTTTATATTTACATGTCTGGATACGCATTTGGCTGTGCTTAGACAATAAAGCTATTAATTTATTCACATATTTTGTCTAGTAATCATTAAATGGACACGTTTTAAAATAAAACTCTGTTTAAGGGTAAACCTTAGTGAGATTAGATGGTATCTGTGAAGATACTTTTATATCCAATTGTGCTCTGTATAATAGTAACTTACTTCATGTTTTCATAAAAAGTTAGGCTATCTTGTAATTATAGACTTGAAAAGTAATAAATAAAATTAACTAATTGATTAACTAAGTAATGTGTCATTTTTATAAGAACATCTACCTGGATTAACATTAAATGTAGCTGAAAAAAATTTAACCAACCTATGCTCCACAAGAAGGATAGGTTTAGTGTTTCCCCTCTCTAATCCCCCTTTTAAATCTATTAAAAAATAAAGATAAAGAATTTGCTTTCCAAATTAAATTTTTTAGTTTTAACTAAACTAAAAATCAAAAGTGTAGATACAAACCTTTCCTTTTACCTAGTTATGGTCCTTTTTATATGCTATATTTATAGAACTTTTTATATTTAACTATTTTAAAAAAACTCCATTCAGAGAGATTTTTTTTCCTGGCTGTGATTTTTGTTAAAAAGACACCACACAGTGGAAAAGAAAACAGATAATATTGCATTCCTACATCATTACCACCTTCCCTATGACACCAGCCTGAAAATCCCTTTGTATATTTTGACATCATTTTTCCTTTCTTTTAGGATTTTCCACCCACTACCCCACTGCACTAGCTAGTTTATACATCTAAACATCTGTGCTTTTGGGTTTTTTTCCCCAGAACTACATTGTAAATAACTTATTTGCTGAGCAAAATAGCTAAATATTATGTTTCCAAATGATTATACAGTACCTGAATGATAAGGCTGATTTAGCACTTTCTCTAAATGTAGTGTTTGCAAACATTCAAAAATAGCTGTCATTAGCCATTTGAAAAAAGCAGTCAATGTATACACTGTTGCTTTCCCACTCAGTACTCTAGAAACCTCTCTCTATACAGCTCTGCAGTCTGTGCTCCTTAAATCTGAAAGCAAAAAATACCCAAATCCTCAACACCCTGCATTGAGACCAAGATAAACTGTATTACTTTCATCAGACAAGAGTGAATTCTGGAATTATGAATACTTTGGGAGTTGTTGACACAAGGTCACCTCTGATGGCAGGAAAACAAAAGACAGGTAGAAACTTAAACAACAGTCTTTATCTAACTTACATTGTTAATGTTTGATTTTAGACTCCATCAGCTAAGCAACTTCCACCTGTGTTTCCTTTTTCTAATCTTTGATTGTGAACTCCTGAATGCATTTGAAAACTAAGAAGTCATCTCTCAACAGAGGGAGAGAGGACAAGTCACCATCTGGAAGAAACAGCTGGCTTGGGTCCATATAAGAAAAGACCTTATATTAGATACTGAGTGTACAAGCCCAGCCACAGCTTCACAATCCTCACCTGCCCTCTGTAGTTTGTAGGGAGGTTTCACACTGCAGTAGACTGAACTTTACAACATAAGAATTTTAAACAAATGTCTATTGTTATATGATAATACACATGATGTTTTCAGGCAAGAAAAATTAGCAAAAAAATTTGTCAGATTAATTTTTGATGGTGCATGGGCCACTGGAATGTATATTATTTCCTATGAAAAATGAAGAGCAGCTCTAAGAATCTAAGAAAGAAAATAAGCTTTGTAATTAATTTCAATCCTGAGTTTGGTTCACAGGAGGTATGTTGCAAAGACATGTGAACATTATTTACTTGACTACAACTCCTTCCTGCAGTTATTTGTGCACAGAAGGATCTATATGAGCCAGGCCATTTTTTCTTAATGAATATTAAAAGTTCAGCTTGATCCCATTCATTTCCATTGTTAGTGAAAGCTTTAGGCTTTCCGTGCTCTTTTGGTCTGTGTTAAGTATTATTTACCACTGGTGGATCTGATTGCATCTGTATGCTTTCTGTAGGTCATTTCTGGGTTTTCATGTGGTTATGACATTTTTCAGTGAATGAGTCACTGCAAGTACAGTGTGTGCACTGGAATGAAACCAGGAAAGGACAGCTGCAACTGATACGAGAGGAAGATACCAATTCTCATGACACTAAATGAACTAATATGGGGACTGCTCAGTTAATTACATCAAGATAAACAGAAAAGAGCCAACATGTGCAAAGATTAAGGCATTAGGCATGCTCATCAGTCACTATTCAATCTCTCTGAAAATAGGGTTACCATGGCTCTGTGTGGAATTTCCAAAGCTTTCTGGAAGCTGGGGCCTATCAGGAAGATTCTACATATGCAGACAGGCTCAGTTCTTGAGTTGCACAGTCAACATTGCCTGGAAATATCCAATTTACTCCAATTTTAGGTAAAGTGAATCATCATATATCGATATATGAATGTCAAGACCAGATATTTGGCAGCTGTAGAAAAATTGCTCTGACTCAACCAGTGTGCATTTCAGTAATTAACTGAAAACTTCAAAATCATGTGCGAGAAACGTCTTGGGAAATTGAAATATACAACACTACTTGGGAAAAATACCAATCCTGTGTGAAGGAAGCAGGGTTACAGAGAAGAGTGTACAGAGCACTTGTCCCTTTTCAAGCACACATGATTATTCTGCTGCAACACAAGTCATTAGGGGTCAGTCGGTGGTAAAAGCACACACAGAGCCTTGCTTGTCCACGGTGACTACCTGGTAGTGCTTTTTGTTCTCTCCAAGGCACAGCCTGGAAGGCTTTCTAATTACATTGCACCCTAAGAACTGCTTCCACAGCTGCATGGAGAATGTGAGATTGTCTCCCTCTACCACACTATTTACTCCTTCAAGTCTCTCTAGGAAAAATTTGAACCCCCAAGGCTCCCATGCTTATGCCACAGCCCAGTTGCTAATCATGTGAGGTCATTTTTAGTGCCATATCTGAAGCGCAGTTCTCATGTTCTGTCAGACAGTTTGAACGGTAAAAGCACATGTTAGATAATACTTTGGGCTGCAAAGCTGCAACACAGGGTCCAGAATAGGTCCAGAGGTTGTGTTACTTGGATATGAGTAGCAGCTGCAGAAAGTGTTATCCCTAAAAAGTGTGAATACATGGCAGTGGTACTGCTTGGCCTTAGGCTCAGGGACGGCTCACTGGCACCCTTTATTCAGCAGGTCAGAGATGTGCACTTCCATACCTTTAGAGGTCACCTACACCAGCACACTAATTCTGAACACAATATCAACCTGTTTATATTTGTAATCTCCTTCTGATCTGAACATATGCCCCCTTTCCATTCTGGAAATTGCCTGAGCCATCTTACAAATACTATGCCAACAGTATCATTCCAGGCATCATTTTAGCATCAAGAATAACATCACTGTGGTGCCCTGACCCTGTGGATCTTCCCCTGTAGCCTGTGAGGGTATTTATAAACCAGTGCAGGTGTTGTGCTGGGGAGAGGCCAGGAAATCCTGTGTTCTCTGTCTTCTAGAAAGCCAGTTGTTCATTTCTATCCTATTCTATGTGCAGACAGCTGTGGGTGTGCAAATTGAGTAAGATAAAAAGTTTCACTGAGCATTTACCTCTGCCAGCAATGGGATGTGTGGGACGCACTTGTCATGTTGTAAAATTACAGCTTTAACTCAGTCAATTAACACCTACAATATTTGGAAATGTAACAACTGAAAAACCAAATGGAATGTGTTGATTTTCATTTGCTTGTTTTTAAATTTTTTATTGAATGACTAATAACTAATGTAATCTGTTCAGTAGAGTGCCACACAGATTTTGCCATGTATTTTGCCATGCCAGACGAGACCAAACCTTTCTAGAATCTAGGACATTTTTCAACACAACGGAAAATAAGTATAATTTACCATTGAAAATTGAGTGTGCAGATTCTGAACACTGTAAAATAAATTTAAGCCACATTAGCCAAATGCAATAGAGAAAATCCAAGAATATAAAAAAGTCAATATCATGTTTCAATGTTAGCAAGCATCCCAGCATATTTTAAAGGCATTTGAACTGTAACACTATTAAGAAATAAAGCAATTTTAAAATTTGAGACAGAGGAATAGGGCAAACAATGGCCCATAGAAAAATACATAGGATATATTTTTTGGTATTGTGCAAAAAAAAAAAAAATAAAATTTAGTAAATCAACTAAACTTACTATATAACACTTAAAAAATCTTCATGTGAATTATGTTTGTATTAGAGAAATATAGAATCTCTCTTCATCAACATACCATATATGACTAGTCATTGTAATAATCATGCAAACTTTCAATCTTTAGCTGTTATAAATATTTCTTTTATGTTGATTTACTTAGGTCATTTCACTTTAGGCTATCCAACTGACAGTAATTTCCATTTGATCTATACCTAATTATTTTCAGTATTCTACAACTGAAGTTTTTATATATTCTTCCCTACATTTTTCACAGAACAACTGCTACATTGTCATACAATGTTTATGACATTGTGTCTCATAAAAAAGAATCTGTCCTGATCTTGGTAAAGTTCTGCAAAGAGTAATTTCTCAGGCAGATTTAATGACAGTGCAACCATCTACATTTATATTTCCTCCTTTTATAGTGGATTAAGTACAGGTAGTGTTAGTGTAGATTATAATAATTATTATTCAGGTTATGGATGATGTGAGAGATTTAGAAAGTGTCCTGGGTATTATTCACCCGCAGAGTTTTTTTATAAATAAATGAGTCTGAGTTTTCATTACAGAGAGGGATCTGGTGATATGCATTTGCCATGTGAATTTTAGTTCTCAAATATGCTCTTTTGAGCATGCCATTCCACCTGAAAAAGCCTTTGGAATTAGAACTAATGTACAGTTTTGCCTTTTCTACCATACTTTTCTGTATTTCGTCATATTAAATGACAGTCTTGTCAGCCATATTCAGACCCAGACAGGTTCCAGTTCAAAATCATACGACTCTTTTGAGTCATTTTTATGTAATTTCTGATTGGGAGTGAAAGCAACATATCTGCTCCTTCTTTTTGCTCTGGGGGTCACAGACCCATAAAAATGATTATCCCCTTCTCTCTATACACAGCTGGAGAGTAAGAGGTCTGTCTTTTAAAGTTCATGTAACATGTAAACTAGAGAAAAATTACTGACATCTTTATTCACCATCATTTTTTACTATGGGCACTTTGCTTCCCACAAGGGAAGGACAGGACTTGGCTGGAGGGATAATTCTCTCAATCTTGACAGGAGTGAGACATTAAAAAACTCAGGTCTACTCCCTCCACATATGATACAGGAAACACTAATTACATGAATGGATAAATTAAAAGATAATCCCTTTTATTTTCTAGCATACCTATCTGCTAAGCAAACACCAGAGGAGAAGCACTAAATAATGTTATTATACTTTTCCTTTTTACTGAGGAACATTATCCTAATTCCATGAATGAATCAACAGTTATTTACTCCACATCCCCACACCATTTGAATTCTTCAGGATTAATCTCTATTTTCTAAGGTACTTTTACAGTAACAGCATTGTGGCATGTCCACATTTACTCTCTGGGTAGGGGGTGCAGTACCATGGGGACTGCTCTGGTCCAAATCTTGCCTCTGCCTGCAGTGGCTCATACCAGCATTCCAGATTTAGAGGCCATAGCCTTTTAGAAAAGTGAATTGTCTGTTAATTAACTTCCCTGTCCCTACTTGAATTCGGTCTCATCCTAACAATAACAAAACCACTAATTGTTAAAAGAGTATCCTCTTAAGCAATCTCATCATGTTTTCATGAAGGACAAGTCACTATTTTCCTACCACCATTACGAAGTTTTATCTATTTTTAAGAAGAAAACACATACAAGATTTTTTTAGTTGGTTGGGGGTTTGGAGTTTGGTGGGTTTTTTTCTTTGTTTGGGGATTTTGTTTTATTTGCGGCTTTTTCTCACTTAGAATTGTACTGCTGCTAAAGTACTCTGTTCTAATTAGAAGGTATTTCTTCAGTACTTTTGCACTAAACACAGTGTGTTCCAGACACTGTTTTCTGTGTCTTGAAATAGCTGCCAACAAATTGCAAAACTGCAATGAAATAAATTAAGAAACTGAAGAATACTTTAAAAGACATGTATTTTTGCAGGAGGACAGTGCCACCAACCAATCTTTATACTTTATCCTTTGTATAAAAAGATACCAAGTTCTAAACTAAACCAGTTCAAAAGTTAGAAATATTTTATAAAGATGTAGTTACATTATAGGGATATAAATTTTTCTTCTTAGAACAAAAAAATAATATTACTTTTGAGCATGCCCATGGTTTCTGAATAATACAGATGGACATAAATTACTGTAGATGCAGACCTGATGCCAGATGAGTCACACAGAGCATCTGGGAGGGAGGTGAAACAGATGTTTCACCCACTTGGCACCGTCCCAGCCTGAGGAGAGCTGCAGCTGGCTTGTGTGTGTGTGCATGAGTGACACAGGGGATGACACCCCAGCGGTGCCACACAGGAATGTTTCTCCTGCAGCTTTTAGAGCCCACCAGAAGCATTTATAGAAGACAGCACCTACCAGTGGACCATGAAATATCTAGTGCTGTCCAGATACACCATCATTTGTCACCAAAGTGGGTTACTAAAGTGTAAAAAATCCATACCTGAGACACCTCCCCCAAGAAAAAACAAGCAACAAAACCAAAACCCAGAAGGGAATCATAGCAAATACTTGTTTTCAGAACTGTATTTTTCCTCTAGAGTTGAAGAGAAAAAATATTATTATTATTCACCTTCCTCTGATCTGAAATATTTTTTTTTTCTTAAGAAACAACATGCTTTCCTCAAAAGCAGATGAAAAAGCTTCTCAAAATAATTTGATTTGTGATCCAGAAAAATGAGATAAACAGCAAACTGCTCTGAGTTCACAACTCTTCTCCCATATGAAAATTTGTCTTAGATTGCCCATCATTTTTGAAACTATTGGCAAAGTGCTGTAAGTGTACCCACATGAGCTACAGAGCTGGAGTCCTTCTCTGACATTGCTTGTTGTGTACTCTGGGCTTCTCACTTTTAACTGAGATTATAACTGAGTTACTGCCTTGTAAGCCCAGTGTCATCCCACTCCTAGAGCTTTGCAAAACAAAGTAAAAATATTTTAAAACAATGAATTTGATTATACAGTGGCAATTACTAACGCAAGAAGGATCTGATGATCAATAGCAGAAATTACAGCTACCACTCAAATGTTAATTTGGTTCCAGTGCTCTTACTTGAATCTGATAGAACCAGCAAAGTGCTAAAGGACAGAAATATTGAAGGTGTGTATCTCTCAGACAGGGCTTCAATGTATGCATCACAGTCTCAGGAAGATTTTAAAAAATGAAGTGTGGCACATTTTGGATCCTATCCCTGTGTTTTTTCATTTCGAATTACTACACAAGTATGGCCTGCTCTTGATTCTATTTGCACAAAAGTCTGAGGCGAAACCTCACTGCAAACTCAAATAATCGTGGGTTAACATTCTGAAAAGTGGGCAGGTAAGAATAAAAAGAATAGAAAAAACTGTATATGTAAATGAAGAGATAAGTGAAGGAAGAATCAAGGCCAGGCTAGAGATTGTCCTGGGCAACCTGGTCTAATAGTCAAATGAGAGAGTCTGTCTTAGTTTTATGATGTAAAATCCTCTGACTACAGTATTTTGAAATATGTCTTGTAAATATCTTCAAGATTTTTCTAAATTTATTATCATCCTGTCTTAGAATAATTTTTCTGGCTCTGATTCCATTGTACCAGAGTGGATTTTTTTTTAGTAAGTAATTGAAATGGTGGTGCTTAAAGTTTATTTTAAGCTTTCTGATCTTTTCTGAGTACCTGCTAACAACTGAGTGCTGTTGACATGCAAATGTTGAATAGTCCCCCACAAGCACATCAATATAAGCAGTTTCTGAAAATAGGTTGGTTTGTTTGTTTTCCCCCCCAATACCCTCTTACTAATTTTCTGTGACACTCATCCATGAAAACAGAAAAAACCCAGATCTGTAGGTGACTCTCCAACTTGAATGGAGCATTGTCAACAGAGAATATTTTAGTCCACAGAGAAACTGGAAAACAGGAAAAATGAAGTCTGGGATACCACAGAGGGGGCATTCAGTATCTTGTATGGAATGGCATGATTTTAGAAACCTGGCTGTCTGTTTTTAGTTGCAACTCACAAGACCTTTCACAGGTCTTCCTCAGGTCAGGTGGCATCATCCTGTTAACAAACTCGCCTGCACGGAACAGCCACAACCACAAACAGATTTACTTAAACTGAACTGACATTGTTTCATCTGCCTTAAGCTCACTTAAAGATACTTTCCTAGATATGATTTTAAACGACTTCATCTTCATTTTCCTAGTGTTTATATTGGATGCACACTTTCAGAGTATTTTAGCCAACAGGCAGCTCAGTGCCTTCAAGAAATCTGTCACTTCAGGGCTAGAGTGCTAGAGCTTCTCTCCTCTCAAAGCTCTTCTTAAATGTACTTTCCAGAGAACAAGACTGCAATACTTACATTGCAATACTTATATTTATAACCAAAATGTCTTGCCACTCAAGGCAATACAAGCTAAAAGGGATAAAATTCAGTAAAGTTCCATTTGGATTGGATAGGGCTGTGATTTTACTGCAGATTCTGGCTTTGCTACTTCATCTCTCTGAAATTGTAATGAGCATATAGTACAAATGAGTCATAGCAGACTATGCATAAATGCATAAATATATGCATAAATGGCAGTAAATAAATAGTATATAAAATTTTCTGTCTCCACCTTCAAAATATGTGCATTTCCGTACCAGCACTGTACAAGGAAAACAAAGAATACGGCTATGATATTCATAAGACAGAAGGAGTCTAGGATCTTAGAAACGCCTCTGTTGACTGAGGTTTTAAATCATATTAGATATTACTGTCTGTGAAACGTTTCCATCAAGTAGAGTTATCTTACAAGTCATGCTTTAACACTTTTCATTTCAATGTAATAATCTAATCTGTTAACTGCTATTATAAATTAGTGATGCTTTACATAAATGGAGGTAATTTAGAGAAGTCTACTGATCACCAACAGGAAAAATATCTGTGATGAGCCTGATATTTTCTGCTTTGAAAGAACAACCATCATATTTTAAAGATGAGTGCTATTTGTATTTAAGTGTGAAACAGTATTGATAGGTGTTATAAATCGTATTTTTAAAGGGAATGCTTTGATGGAAGAAAAATGTTTTATACAAAGTATTACACAGATAATTATGAGTTCTTGAGAATATTAATGCATGTTCTTTTTCTTTTATTTAGGCATAGCTTATCAAGGTAACAGACTAAGGAAAAAGATCTGTCATGACTGAGTAACCCATGTATTCTCTCTTCACACAAGCAAAACCCACAGGTGAATAGAAAAAGCAGGACCATGGAATATGTTGGTAAAACCAGGCTACATATGGCTGTCTGGCACCAAAACATGATCCAGTTTTCATGCATGACTCCAACCCCTACCTTGTAATAGACATGAACCAAAATATCCAGTCAGCCAAACAATAAATATTGAGGTTTTAAAAATTAGATCCAAATTCATAAAACCTATTTCTGTAAGAGGCACAGTAATTTTAATATGCTAATGAAATTAATTTACTGATGCAATGTAATTGACTTGATATATTTCCTATTCTACTGATATCTTGTCTGTGTGCCTATTACTTCCATGGTGTAGCCAGCAGGGAATTCAAGGTAAACACATTACCACAGCAAATTGCCAAGACAAACTGAGAAAATAATTAGTATTAAGCAAAACATAGACAAATCTAGACCCTGTACATTTAAAGAACAGCCTCCAGGTTTGTACAAATTATCTCAGGATTAAAGCAAATACTTGTTCCAATAGAAATAAAAAACACAACGAGGAATGAGGTTACGAGTCCCTACAGATTACTAACACCTGCTCCCAGCTGCTGGAGTGCAAGAAACAGGAAAATTATGTTTATTTAAGACACAATGAAGAGACTCAAGTGTGGCTAAGCTTCTAAATATTATTCTAATGATTTAATAAGATTCTCTTCATAAGGCTAGCTTGTACAATCAGGGGCAATACATTCAGTTATTCTCCCTGCCTTTTGTGGAGCCATTTAAAAACACTGAAAATATTGAAATTTAAAGAAACTGGCTTGGATGAGCTGCACTGAATGTTCAAAGGGATAGATGGTTGTCTATGGCTGTCCTGGTCCTCCCTGAGCACAACAGCTCATCCTTGGGCCTATGCAGCATTTTGCAAAACCCTTGGCTGCAGTGTTACCTACATGGCTTCACAGACACCTACAACAACAATTCTCCTGCTTTGAGAGCATAAAATCCACCTGTAGGCATTTTTCCTCCATTGGCTGTGAATGCTGATCAGGATTTCACCAGTTTTGTTGATGGGGCAAACAGTCATTTACCAGTCTAGCAAATTTGTTCTGCTATATCCATTTGGCAGTCTTAACACTTTTCTTTCCCATTTGCTACCAGATCATTACTTTTGGCATAATTTCCTCCTGAATTAATTCTTTCAGTAACTTCCAAAATATTGGCATAAAAATCAGAGGCTTTAAAGGAACAAATATGTCCATATTTTGGCTCTTAATCTTTACAGAGATATTAGTTTCCACTGTGATTCTGCACCAATAGCCAGCCTTCCTGGAACAGAGGAGTGACTACAGGAATATTCTTCTGTAGCTATCCAGCTCTTTTTATGAGACTGTGGATATTGCAACATAACTACTCTGGTAGTAATCAAATTTGGCCTTCCACAACATGACTTTTTCGAATTTAAGAGATATCCATTTTCACCAACTGACTATCTTGACATTTCTGTTATGGTTCTAACAGTTTTTAAAAAGTCTGTCTATCTAATTACCAAATGGAAATCTTCATCTCGAAATAATCATATGAGCATTATGAAGGAAAATCAAAGCCCACATTCCTTCTCACACAAAATCTTGCCTCCTTGCTAAAAGGGATATATGCTGAGTAATAAAATTTTAAAAAATAATCCTGTGTTGAACCTTCCTACACATTGTAGAATGTTTTGCAAAGTTTCTTCTATTGGATTTATAGTGTCAGTGCATGGTAGAGAAAACCATGCAAAACTGAGGTAAACACATAAATAACTTCCCTGAAATAAAAGCCTAAAACCAAAGCTACAATCCAGCTCACAGTGAAGTACCCAAACTAACTTCACTAAACTAAACAACACTTTATACATCCCTTGATGTGAGGAATTTTACAGATGATAAATCTGGATAAAAACTTGCTGTCCACTTAAACCAGGAAAAAACACCCTACAGCTAATGACAATTCTGGCTCCAGCACCCGATTTTTAATATAGTTACAGAGGGAGTGCATGTCAAAATCTTGGGGAAGCCCAGCCACACACCCACTCTCTGTGCACCATGAGCTACATGGAGATGAGTGGGCATTACGCAGTGATAAAGCCCAAACAGAAGTGGACAAACATTTGTCCTCTAGTTTGGGCCAGAGCACAAACAGAAGCATGACCAGTAACAGCAGCTCATGAAAGCTGCAGAGATCACTGCAACGATGCTCAATGATCTGTCCCAATGTTCCTGCTATCCTGCTGGTGCTGCAGCTTCCAAGCTGACATTGTCCTTCCCCTTTGCTCTCTCAAACCTTCACACATTTTCTTTTATATGCCCCCTAAAAATAATTTCTGAATCAAAACCTGTCTCTGACTGTGCATTGTCTGGTTTTCTAGGAGAGAGAAGATATAGACTGAGAACATAGAATTAGAAAGACCTCAGTGTACTGATCATTCCCAGGGACAGGAAAAGCCACACCTATAATTTGGAATCAGAGGCTTACAGATGGCGACAAGGAACAGAAGGTTTCTGCAGAGATTGCCTGGTCCTGCCCATGGCATCTGGCCACATATCTACCCAATCCCTTCTCACAAAGCTTCGATCAGGAAATCTCTGAAGTTTTCCTACAAAAACAGTTTGCTTTGCTCTGGTCTCTAAAACATTTCCCCAGTGTGCATTATGAATCTCCTTTGCTGCAGTTCATGCCTACCACATCAGATAGGTTCTAAAAGGTACTTGGAATAGGTCCTCTTGCCTCTCCCACATCTCCCTCCACAATCTTTTGCATGTAAACATTTATATTTTTTCCCATTCTTCTCTTCCCTGCAGTAGGGAATCCCACTTCTGTTTTTACTCATAGTTCAGGCTTTTCATAGCTCATAAGATGTGCAGGATCTCCTTGGGAACCTCCACCTTGTTCTCATATATTGCTTTAAAAGCAAAGCATGAATGGGAATGCAGTACTCTTGCTGAGGTCCTGAAATGGCTCTCTGCTCTCACTAGTTTTGAGATGAAAAATGCAAAAAAAAAATTTTATGGGACTGATATAAATTATGATAACAGTAATTCCATGTCTTTTCCCCACTGTTCTCTTTTACTAGAGAGGTATTCTGGTTCATGATCTGTTACACTTGTGAATTGCCATTTATGTATTCCCAGTTTTAAATGAGATAATTATTGAGTTTTGGAAGTTAGACCACAAAATTAGTGCTTTCTTATCTTTCCTGCAGAAACCCAGAACTTTGACCAATAAATATAAGCAGGAGAGTTTCAACATAAAACAAGTACTGTAATGCAACAATAAAATAGCTACTGGAAGACCATTAAATACCTTGTTTTGGATGATTGCTCCTTCTGGCAGTGACTACAACAGGGCACAGATTCTGGAGAATCTTCCAGGGGCTTTTTGTTATGCACACATGATCATAAATTCAGTGAAAGAGTTTCTGCCCATAAGAAATTACAGTTTCATTGAAAAATAAACATAACATACTGATTGATTCTTTTAGTCTGATCGTATCATAATAATGTTGCTGTTTCAGAAAAATATATCAGTCTGATAAATATTTTAATTTTTTATTTTTATTTTATGTCTTAATATTGGAAAAAGCTCCACATAATTTGATTCATCTGAAAAATGAGCAGCTTTTCTTGAAACTTCATTATTCATCATCATCATTATCATCATTATTATCATCTAATATCATCAAATACTCCATGAGGCATGAATTTTAATGTTTGAAAAGTTTTGTTTCACTGGAAAGCTAAACTATCTGTTCTAATTTAAATGGAATGAATTAACCACAGAATGGAAATTTTAGCTTCCAGCCACCTTGAGCACTGTGGTTTCATAAGAAAGCAGCTCATTAAAAATCCTTTTTATTGCTTCTTGAATGTCAGGTTTCAGTTATAAGGCATGATATACATTTTTCTGAATTACTGTGAATTATTAATTCAATGCACAACCAAATAAATTTCTGAAAATCCAATTTTTTGTCATGATGCTGAGAATATTTAATTTCTTGACCATGTTTGTCACCATTACAGAACAGAGAGAGCCAAGCTAAGCCTGCACTGCCGCAGAGCCACACCCTCCCTGCATGTTAGCAACAGCACTCAAGCTGCATCTCAAACCAAGTTAAGGTGTTGATTTCATGCCCTTGTTGTTGTGTTGCTTCTCAGCAGCTTGAACCAACTGGGCAAGCTGACTGTGTAGCTGCGTGAGACTACATCTGGTGTTATTATTTGTGTGTTTACCATTCCTATCAAACACATACAGTCTTTTGAGCAAGCTCTTTCCCTGTGAAACAGCTGAGCCAGCACCCCAGAAATCAAATGTGTCCTGAATACAAGAGAAGCTAGTCGAGATTTTTTTCTCATTTAATTTTGCAGTAAATTAATCTATGGAAATAAACTATTAATACACTTTCACTTTCAACCTAGTCTATCTTAATGAAATGCAGATAAAAAGTGACTGGTCAGCACTCCCTCATCTGTCACAGGAGTGTATGTCAAGCTGTTTCCTTTCCCATCAATGTGAGCATTTCTTCTTTGTCATATATACAGTCATCATGTATTCAGATAGAAACAACTTCACATTTGGATTCACAATTCACACAGTGTGCTTGTTTACCAGGACTTTACCAGTTCCTTCTCCTTCTCAGATCAGAACTACATCCAGTCCCGCTCCACATCAGCCCACTATCAGCTTGTTTCCTGCTTCCCCTTCAGCTTTCTTCCTGATTGCTCATAATAATTTTATTGGAGATCTAATTTGTTCAAGCTACCTGAGGGCTGTGAGTGTGCTGTTGAACTCATCAGGATAGTTAAGCTGAAGGCAATGAGTCTACTCCTCCTTTTGACTGTAGGCACATGGCTGAAACAAGTCCAGAAAGCTCAGCACCTCTTAGGGCAAACCCTTTATTATCACTGTTACCTTATATGAATGTTATGAATGTGTATCAGTAATTGTGGAAGGGAATAAGGGAGGTTCCTTCTTGTAGTCCAAAAATACCAAACTTTCCCTAAAGCAATTGAAGGCAGAACAGTACTGAATGTCCCTGCACCAGTACTGGGAACTGTTCTAACATCCATTTCTGACAAGCCAACTTTTTCATGAAATGCAGCAGAGGAGCAGAGATATTGCTCCTTTTCTCTCTAACCAGAGGGGAAATGATGGAACATTCATTATAGTAATTTATGTCAGTCATGTAAGCATTTAAACCAATAAAAAATTCTGCCAAATATTCCTCCAATGCCAAAGTGTGTTCTTAAGGAATGATAAAACATTTCACCAAACACATACATATTTTTTAAACAAAGTCTCTGTAGAAGAATCCAGGTATTTCTTTTGATGTTATATCATGCCTGAGAGTTAAATATAATAATCCCTGGCTCTGTTAGTGTTTGTTATTCAGCCTCTATACTGAAGGCTTCTAATTTGAGAAAATTTACATTGGACCAGAGCCTAACACAAGATATTAGCTCAAATGTAAAGAACTTGTTTGGGTTTGGTGGGGGAAATATTTATTGAAAAGGGAGCTTTTTTTAAAAGTTGGTTGCAGTCAGTATAAATTAACATTTAGATTGTTTGAAAATTTTTCATTCTAGCAGAGAATCAATCAAACATTAGGAAGCTTACCCCATTTTTCTAACTTTTTATATTTCTCTCCAAGCTAGTTTAGTGCCTATCTATAGCTATCATCAGAGAAATGTCATCACTTAAAAGGATTCAAAATAAAATCTTAGAATCAATTTGACAGATTAAATATTTTTTCTTTAAATGTTTTAAGGGATATGTTCTATTTTGCCCTAAAAACTCTTAATCATTAAAAAGACACTTTAAAATACGCTGAGCAAAATTCTAAGTGTTTACATTTTTCATTGTTTGATTTTTCTATAATTTATGGCACATAAAGTAAATTGTTAGCTGCTTTCTCATAGCTTTTCTCTGCTTTGGCAGTTCTCATTGTTAAGAATCAACAGAACATCTGTTAAAGTGACTCAGTATCTAAGGGTGAATCTATCATCCATTACAACATCCATGATCCAAGTAAACAAGTCCAACACAGGAGGGCTACCCTATAGCCCAGAAACATATTTCTTCATTGCTTGGAATACAAATGACCCATGAACTCAACTGCTATGGGAAGAGCCTCACCACTGAGTCTCCTCTCTGAGGTATTCCTGTTCCCAAAGCCTCTACCATACTTTTGTGGTATTTGTTGTCATAATCAACTGGCAGGCGCTTGAATGGAGCCTGTGCTTCAAGAGAGTCTCATCTGATACTACTGGGCATGGAGGGAGACTTTATAAAATAATCAGAGACAGTTTTTCTATTGTAGTTTGTTACACAGACATTCATTTACCATTTCTATCCATATTATTTGTTCATATTTACATTCTTCATCTGTTTTATCACCAAAGCCCTTACTTACATAGACAAACTTAATGATGGCATATCTGAAAGGCAAGGAGAAGTTGGGGTCTTATATACTGCTATCACCAAACTATAAATAATAAATGCTATATGCTATTAAACTGTAAATGCTAAAAAATAATAATTCATTTGAATTATTATTTATATCAAATTCTCTCTGCATCTAAGTAGATATTTTGGTATATTACGCTTTGCTCCCAAAGAATTTGACTTCTCATCACCTGTACAGCCATCTTCCCAATGCACCCCATTCTGCCTCATTTGATGTACAAGGAAAGACTAAGAGAAAAGGCTGGGCTTGTTCAGACTGGATTATTCTAATTTCTGTCTTTAGGTCGTTATAGAAGAGATTGAGTTGAGTCTTCTCAGATGTGCATGGTGAAAAGACAGGAAATGGACATAGGTCACAACATGGGAAATTCCCAATAAATATACTTGGAAAGAACACCCTCTTCATTGAGGGTGATTACATGCTGGAAATTATAATTTTCCAGTGCTAATTTGTTGTATGTTTGTCATTAGCACATCCATTTTTTAAAAATAAATTATTCTTCTAGACTTTATTGTGTCTTCATTCAAGTAGAAGAAGGGGAGTATTTTTCTTGTAACCCAACTATAAACCAACAGAACCTATAATCAACACCTCTGTTTTTGAGCAGTCAAGCTACAAGCCTTCGTGATTGCCCTGAGCTTCTTACAGGGAGCTGGAAGGTCTTCCTGCAGTGCACCCCAACCACATGATCAAGATGTGATGAAAGCTTCAATAAAGGAGGAGAGGACACTGAGAGCCAAAATGGACCATTGTCTAACCAGGGAAAGATGCCATATCTTATAGCCATTAACAGTTAGACAAGGAATTTGTCCTGCAACTGTCCCAGAGAATTTGTGAACTCTGGGTTGAACAAACCAAGCAGGGGCAAGCACTTCCACTAAAGGAGACAGATACATGACTGTGAATTCTTCTTCGGGTTATTCCTTTCCATTCCACCCATGGAACATGAAGTGCTCAGGCTCAGTTGTCCCATCTTTCCATTCAGGACTGATTTTAACCAAGCAGTAAAGACAACAGTGCAATAGGATAAGTTGTACAGTGAAATAAAACTGCTGTATTATGGATGATATGGTTGCCTTTTAATTTCAAATGGAAAATACATCTTTAACAGACCTAAACTTTCACTGATATGTAGGCAAACAACACATGTGTGTCTCAGCCCCTATTTTTCTTGCTTAATGAAAACAGAATCTGAACGTTTGCTTCTAGACAGGTTTTTTGAGATTGTTGCAAAAACAAGCTTCCAGATTTTCTTTCATAATAATAGTTTCAACCCAAGACAAAAAAATTGCCTTCAGCTTTATATGTTTGGTTACTTCTCCTCCAGTTTTCCCTTGATACTACTAACTGCCAGCTGCAGAACTCAGAGTGCCTCTGGGCAATTGTACTAAGACAAGATTGTTTTTTTCCAGAGAGCTTCTTTAAATTGTCCCTTAAATTGCCTTTGGGGGCAAGTACTTTCAAAAAAACCCAACAACAACAACAACAAAAAGTACTTCTGCTATCTAGCAGCTTCCAAATTTATAACTAGTTTAAAAGCCAAAATCATTCTACTCAGTGCTGTCTTGACAGATGATATACAATTACATCCTACATGGCAAGATGGAACACATACTGTGCAAAGGAATTTGAGCAGTTAAAAAACCATGGCTAAACTGCTGTCTCCAAATATTATGCATTTCCTATTCCTTTTGGGTGCACAATTAGCTATGAGCTCCAAAGACATGCCAGAAATAGCAGAGCATCACAGAAACAACATTCAGAGTAAAAAAATCTTCCTGACCCCAAATCCATCTGCATGGGTAGACACTACAGATCCTGTCAATTACCCTTCTCTAATTTTCCTTTTATGAGTTTGAACTTAGAAGAGCTTAAGAACAAAAGCTGGTTTTGTTGCTCTCTTCTAGAGGCAAAGGAATTCCCAGATTCATCCCAGGGAATTTATCTACTGATTTGAAACCACTGGTCATTCACTCCTGACAAAATCCACGGACCCTAACTTTGCTTTTCCTGGTTGCTAATGGGAAATGAGAATTAAGTGCTGCTCTTCTCCCAGACCAGTAGATGTTGTTTTCCATGTTCCACATCATAATGTCAAGGCAGATCTCACAGTTCAAATATAACCACACATGAGTTTATAAAAACCAAATACTAAATTTGGAGAAATACACCTCAAATTGGAATATTTTTGAATATGTGTTTTCTGATAATAATTACAGAAAAACCCTTAAAATGTGAAATGAATAGTATATATTTACTGGTTTTCAATTAATATCTTGGATTCTATTCTAGGAAGTATATGGAACTATCTGCACGATACCTGTGCCTCTCTTAAAGGTGTCCATGGCATGTAGGAACATATCTAGTGAGTTTTATTGCTATAATTTTTCACCCTGCTAAAGCACACGTTAAAGCAGAAATGTTTCACTATACAAGAGCAGACACATCACATGAACATTTCTTCTGTACTGGGAATCCATTTGTGAACAACAAAATTTTACTACTCCCTGAAAATAAGTTACATGATCTTCTACAAAGAGTTGTGGGAGAATGAGAGCAATATATTCTGAAAATGAAGGTCACTTGACAAAACAAAAGGGAATATTCTCTGCGCTGGGAAGAGACTAGAAGGTGAACCTCTTGGATTTTAATTTGCTTCTATCCAACATATTTGTAGAATGAACTCATATTGTTTTGGACTCTGTTCAGAGCATAAACAGTGGTGTTTATGTTTGTAACATTTCTAATGCTCTGGACTGTAGTGTGTCCTGCTCCCCACATACCACACGTGGTATGAATATTCGCTATCAGCTAGGAAGAGACCCTCATAGCTTAAACACCTTCCAGTCTGATGCTCAGCCACCTCCCTAAAGTATTGTGTGCAATACAATACAAGCAGAAGAGGTATAATCTATTTCATACTTTAAAGAGACTCTCTTATGCTTTTACACAGCCCATTTTATCTTCTTACACCCCTTCTACTTCTGCTGTTCTTGAGCCCCTCCCCCAGCTCGCATACATCTTAGGAACAACCCACTCAGTTCCAAAACATCCTGCTCTATTAGTAGTACAATCTGTTACTATTGCCATGAATCAAGTAGAGATTTTCCACTCTCTTTTGCTTGCTTAAAATAGCTGCGTTATCTCCTGATCAGAGGCATAAACTGAGCACAGCAGAAGACCAGGCTGGAAAACCACTCTCAAGCCCTAATTTATGTAGAGTGGTCTGCAAGGTCATTGTTTCCAAGCCAAAAGTCTCTGATAGTCTATCTCCCTGATAGAGAGTAATTTATTAGGCTGTTCAAAAATAAGGAAATAAGTGTTTTCAAAAAGTCAGAGGTGACTTCTAATGACTATTTTCTCAGCGTGAACATGACTAATATTGTCTTATATTTTATAATATTTAAAAATCTAACATTTGCTTGACATGATGAGGAGATACAGGACTAAGAGATGGTGAAAAGATGTACCAATTGAAATACTTAATCCTTACAGTGGTTGTTTGTTACAACTGTGTTAGGCCTGGCAGATTCTATGTGTTCAGCCATTTGGAATGTTGCCCATGAGACATGTACCAGGTGAATAGTTTTGGAAGGCTCTAGTTTGAAGTGAAGAGATTTCCTTTGTCACCCCAAAATACCTCCTGTGCATCTTTAACAAAATGCTGTTGAGGGATATCAGGAACATTGGAAGGTTTTAAAACCAGAGATATTCATCACTCCCTTAACAAACTTACAGTGAGGTAGAGAAAGGATGTGTATATCAAGTTTCTTCATACTGAGTCAATGGATTGAACACTCTGAAAGACAATTTGGGACAATTAGATGGTCAGATCTGCTTTAATCACTTGATGAAGCCCATTTGGCTCTGATGTTCAGGAGCTCAAGGAATCCTCAACATGGTCCTCCAGGTTAGACACTGTTAGACACTGACATTGCATGTGCACCTTCATTACCTGTCTCATTAGCTCTTCATTACCTACCACCAGTCTTATGCTGTTTCTTTGGCAACTCTTCCCACCAAGTGGAAAATTATTATTGAAAAGTAAACTATATCTGTGATTTAGCTGATGGTAGGCCACAAAAGAGGAAACTGATGACATAAAGCGCCATATTCCATGCCTGTAAGTATTTGTGAATTTGGAAAACAGTATACTTGGATAGCCCTTCCTCAGAACTTTCTGTAGGAAGAAAACAGAAATGTTGACTTGTTAAACTAAGAAAATTTCAGTCTCATTTCAAAGCTAGAGAATTATAAGTTAGAAGGACAGTTTGGTTTCTCTTTAGTTACCTCACTGCTTATTCTGCATGGAAGTGCAGAGTATTGCAGCAGTTATTTAACCTTCTCATTTGATAGAAATATACTTTAACAATATTTTAATTTTTACTATTGTAACATTTTGCCTCTTTTGCCGTAGAAGATTCTGATACAATTTAATTAAATTAACATATGAAGGAGTTAGATCTTTAGAGAATAATTTAATGATATTTGCATTTAGTAGTAGTCAATTATTATTAGAGGTTGGAAAAATTTGATTGAGGTTTTTGCCCAAGTTTTCTGAGGGTGAAAAAGAATATGATTCCTTCTCCAAGTATACGGTGTAAATTCTACATTGTTTCAGGCTTTAATCCTGTGAGAAAAGTTAGATTCAAAACATGAATCAATTAATACAGGGCTCATACATATGCGACACATGGATTGTATGAGCACCGCTGAACACTTCTGTCAGCAAAATAAGTTTATTTGGAAATAATGCAAAGATATAATCTACCTTAGTTTTCTGTCTGAGGATAGCAAGGACAAGACAGCTATATTTTAGCAGGAAAATACTGATATTTAGATATGCAACTTACATTTTTCTTAGTGCAATCAGGAGGCTCTCAGCATTTTGAATGTGAGTATGCTTATGAAAAAGCCAAAAAAGACATGAAAACATATATGTCTAATTTTAGTACCCTGATAATGCAGTTTTTGCCTTCACTTAGCAGAGAGCTTGCAGCAATTTTAGATGGTATCACCATTTACATTTCATTTCCTCCACTTAAAATAAAAGGCCAACGCCTTTTTGAGTTTCATGTTGTGATAAAAAAAACAAAACAACAAATAACAAAATCCCAACCAAGTAACACCTCACTTATAAAAGAATCTATTCAAAATAACACTGCCAAAGCAGAAAGATTTCCTTCCATGTTGACAATTTGTATTTCCATATATAAAGCCAAGTTCTGCTATTTTTAATCTAATGTTAGGAAGCCATACTAGGCATTAAGCAAGCACCAGGTCCCATCAGCCAGATTTTTTATATTAATGGATCTCTGAAAGCAACACAGAATCTATTCCTCTAGCAGAAATGTCTCTTTAAAAACTGGTTCAAGAAAGGCTACAACTGAGTACCAGCCTCTTTGACAAACTCAAACTGCTTCTTGTGAATGTCACAATATACTACTTAATTGTGAGACAAAAAAAAAAAAAAAAAAAATAGATCAAATATCGAACAATAATGTTTTTGCCAAATAAATATTTTGAAGATTATTAAAGTGTCTTAGCAGATAGCATTATAAATAATTGTGTCTAAAATTCCACATCTTATATTCTGCTTTTTTAAATGCACATCTGTGGTAAGTGACGCATCTCTAAGGACTTGTTGGAATTAAGCCCTTTATCAACAGTCAGACGTGGGAGAAATAACAACATACAATGAGCAAATGCTGCTCTGTACTAGCACAGTGAGTACCACACAGGAACAAAACACACACTTCTGACAGGGACTCATCTTATTCTGGACATTCATGTATTTACCTGCCATTCTCAATCAATTCTAAATAAACTTTTGGTACTATAGTTATGGACATGCCTTTCTGAAAGGTTTTCTCTGGGTTCTGATTCATCTGTATTTTCCAAAGTTGTAAATATCTAAAGTGTAAATATCTGAATTGTGATTCATCAAAAGGCATTTAAAGATATGTAAGATATTTAACTATTTTTAAAGATGCCATTACAATACCTCTTTGTAACACTAAATTAAATTTCACTACATTAACCAGCTCTCATTAGTTTACATTTTTATTTATCAGATTAAGAATATTTTCCTAGATAGGCCTGGATTGTAGGAGATGAGAAACTATGAGACCATATTGTGACTGTGAGATTTTGACTTTCATCCTATTTCATGTTGTGGGAGACCACTGTCTTAAAGCCAAAAATCTTTCACTGTAGTCAGTATGGTGAGCTCGACAGAAGGGCAGAGATTGCAAACAGCCACATTCCTGTAATTCTGTAATTCCTGTAATTCTGTAATTCAGTATGGACAGCTGCAGGGGGACACAGGCAGGACTCTGTCTCACTGACCAGAATACTTCCTGTGTTGTAGACTATAGGTCACAAAGTTTCAAAGACCAGTTTAACAGACACAGATACCTAAGATCTCATGGCCAGAGAGCTGCCTGGGTAGGGTGCATTCCACCACTGCTCTCTAAATCCTTCATTTTTGCTCATGTGACACTTCAGAATCCTGCAGGGCAGGGGTTTTCTGTAATATTCCTATAAGCCTTTTACCAATAGAAAGAGCTGTCAAGGAAACAAATTTTTCAGATTGCTCTGTTGTCTGGTAAAGTAAATTTATATATGTTGACTGAGGCACACTCAAAGTGGATACCAGTGCTTTTTCTGCAGCTGTAATTACTGCAAACATATACCCACAAACTCCTTGTCCCTTTCTGAGAAGTATCTATCTGATTCCAGTACTTACAATCAATAACATTCTTGGGCTGTGGGATTCACAGCATTTACATAATCTCCTTCTTGATCTGTTTTGTGTCTATGAACAAAATCTCTGTTTCTATTCTTTCCTCTTCCCCCATTTAATAAAAGAAAATGCAGGATGAGATTTATATGATACCTGTCTTTCTGAAATATTTTGGCTTCTGCAGCTTGATTCCAATGATAGGAAAATTGAAGACTCTCAGAATGGTTTGGGTTGGAAAGGACCAGTAGAGGTCCTCTAGTCCAACTCCCTGGCAATCAGCTGGGACATCTTCAACCAGAGCAGGCTGCTCAGAGCCCAGTCCAGCCTGGCCTTGAATGTTTCCAGTGATGATGCATCCAGAACCTCTCTGAGCAACCTGTACCAGTGTTTCACTACTCTCATCATAAAAAAGAAAAATATTTCTAATATCTAATTTGGATGTATCCTATTTAGCATAAAACCATTATCCCTATTTCTACAAAATCTGTGAATGGATTTTAAAAATTCAGACATCCTTGAGGTCCTAAGAGTGAAAATATCAAATTACTTTATATGCAGCACCAGCATTCTTATTTGGCAAAGACTCAATATTTAATAGGTTTGATAATTTGAATGATGTAATCAAATTAAGGCTTGTCATGGGAAAATGCTCAACATTGCAAGAATTCAGTGGAAGTAGGCAATTATTTTGAAAAATTCATTCACCAGTAATCAGTTCCTGATTTGTGCTAGAAAAAAAATGAACTATCAAGCAAGCTTGAAGGTCATGGCTTGTAATGCCCACACCCTTCTACTCCATATGATCTACTGTAATGATGACAAAAATACTAAGACCCACTCTTCATCTCCATAACCAACAGTTTTGATATTTTTATTTGGCATCTCTATTTTCTGTGGGCTTTATTTTGGCTGTGCTGAACTTCAAAAAGTTTAAAAATATTTTCAATTTATTGAAAAAAGAAAAAGCAAAACCAAAACAAATGAAAGTTTCTTGCCAGGCGTATTTCTCCACACTGAGTTCCCACAGCTCTAATTTTAAATAATGAAATATTTCCTTGCAGAAATATTGTGTATTATTCTATTAAACCAATTAAAAAGGGATTAATGTTGCCCTGTATCACCACTCGCAATTCAAAAACCTTACAGAGGATTTTGCCTTGCTATTATCTATATCCCTTCTGCAACAACCTTGGCTGCAGCTTGCTGTGACAGGGTTCAAATCCTGTCTTCTCTTCTTCATTCTGTGCTTGAAAACTCATGAAAGTTCACAGATTTTCCTAAACACACAGCAGATGTTAAGCCCTGCTTTTCACCATGCAGGGTGCCCTGACTCTGCAGGAGCCTGTCCCAAACCTATAGTCCTGTGCATAAACATTTGTCATGGCAGCAGCTTTTAGTGAAGCTGAAAATGATGGCCTAAAAGATTCATCTTGAGCCTAATGAACATGTTAATTTGTTTCTAGACTCCAATAATAAAAGACTTGTTTGTCTAAGCACCACAGAGGTGAAAGTGAAAATTAACTGATCCTTGGAGAGCTAACACCTGAAATCTTCTTCTTTCTAGAAAAAAGCCCCGAGTAGTCTAGCTTCATTAGAACAGCCATGTGAAATACTCACTTTCCTACCAGCCACTCTCTGACACCTCAAAAACCAAAGCAGATGATTTTTTTTGTTCTTGGATGCAGCCTCACAGATCACTGGCTTCTTCAAGAAAACAAAACAACTTCAAATGCAGTGAATGTAAGGCTGGACCATGGGAAAATTTAACTGCCTGGAAAGTAGACAAACAAAACTTTTCAAAGCCTATCAATTTCCTGTTGAAAATAAAATAAAATAAAATAAAATAAAATAAAATAAAATAAAATAAAATAAAATAAAATAAAATAAAATAAAATAAAATAAAATAAAATAAAATAAAATAAAATAAAATAAAATAAAATAAAATAAAATAAAATGAATCTATAGGATAACCCTTCTGCCCCTTCCCTCCTCTCCCCCCCGAGTTCTTGCAGGCCTATGAAGTACAGTAAAGGCAGTAGTTCCTCATTCCTGCTCCTGGGGCTCTCTGGCAATGCCCACAGTTCCCAGACACAGACCCCTTATCTCCAGATATTGGCAGCCTCTGGGAGGTTGTCTCATTGCCTTGCACAAGTCTGCCTAATATTACCTGGATTTTTGCAATGTTCAGGTGGCCCTTTGGCCCTCTGTTAAAGCATAGTGGTAGACACAAGATTTAAATACTCGGGCAATGAGATTTTACCTGCTTGTGCTTTGGTGTATCCTGCACACAATTCTCAAATATCAGTGACCCTTAAACATAACACTGATAGCAAACCTGGAATAGAAAGGGTGCTTTTAAACCACAGACCCCAGTGATAACACAAACAGCACCAGGTCTGCTGAGAAAGAGCTGCGAGAACCGATCACAGTTTCTGTCTCTCTCTCAAGGGCTGAAGAATCCTACTTCCATGTTAGAGAATCAAATGTTCTCCTTTTAGATGAAAACCACAAGAAGGTATAACTCTAAAACAACATTATCCAAAAAGAATGCTGCAGATTTCAAGAGGTTTTTGGGTATACCTCCACTCTAAGGAGACTGATACAGGCTGGTATCCATGGTGGCAGTTGCCACCTCAACAGGGAAGAAAGGATAATGCCTATGTAGACTCTTGAGCTTTGCATATTGGGGCTTTAAATGCACTCATTATTTTATTTCATTTTCTAAAGTTGGAAGAGTATGATAATATGCTTTGGCCCCCTGAAAATAATACTAACTAGCTGAGGGACCTTTTAAAGTTATATACATATATCAACAAAAACATATTTATAGTACTCAAACATAGTGCCACCCTTCTATCATAAGCCTGGAAACAAATAAAGGCTTTTAAAATTAATTGGGAAAAGTTAAAGTTGCTTGAGATCAGTTAGCAGAGAATATAATAATGGAGTTTATTTATTTTAAGGCAGCTTTCTATCTTAAAACTAGAAAGAAAACGAATAAAATCTGTTCAAGGCAAAGAGTTACTGGACATAAACCAAAGGCTTTAAAAAAAAATTTGGAGCCTTATTCAGCCTATTTTTTCAGCCCCTCAGGAGACTGGCTAGACAGTGAATTTTTAAAAGCTTAGATGAGGTCTTTATATAGGTAAGGAGCATTCTGGCTACTTGAAGCTCCAGCTGTATCAAAAGGTGGCACCTAATACATAGAAACCTTATGTTACCTTGGCAGAGTTTCCAAGATTGTTATGGGTAAAACTCACAAGCAAAACTTTCTTCAGTCTTTTGTATCTTTTTTGCCACTCCAAAAAGAAATTTTGCCACCTCCATTCCTGCAGAAAGTGTATCTGGTCATGAAGACAGCAGAGATTGTTTTCATCTTTATTTTGATAACAGATTGCATTTTCAACTCAGATACCTTAAACAAGGCAAAGACATGTATTGTAGTCTTAGATAGTGCAGAATGAGACCATATAAATTTGGTACTTGACCTAAGTATAAACTTGATTTCTTGGTCAAAACAGCAGGGTGGTATGTTTAGCAGAAATGTTTATTCATCTTTGTTAGCAACTGAGCCGGCAGTTTGACTTACTACCATATTGAAACACGTTACAAATCTGGCAGGAAGGTCTATGAAGTTTGGAATTTGTATAACTTTGACAAAACCAGATTACTGGTCCTGAATATAATGTAGTTTCAGAAGGAAATGAGCAATTTGAAAATGTTCAAATAGCACAACATAAAATACATCTTTTGTGTGATGGAGTTTTGCTACCCTGGGATGGCTTAGAACCTACCTTCCTGTGGGGAGTGGTGACTGAATCTGTGGTTTTGCTTTCTTGGGAATGTGCCTTTTGATTTACCTATTAAACTCTATCTCAGCCCATTAATGATTTTTTAGCTTTACATTTCTGTCTCTCTCCTCTGTTCCTCCAAGAGAGAGAAAGTAAGCAACTATTTGGGGCTGATTTGCCAGCTGGGGTTAAACCATGACAAGAAGTTTGGCTGATCTTGTGACAAAGATGTGTTTGTACTTTTGTCTATGTTTTATGTCTGCTGTCTGGTATAAGTGGCAGACATAAGGTGACACTAGATCACCATGTGAAAACCACTGCAGTGGAGTGATTGTTCCAATCCCAGAATTCTAACACCGACAGCAGCTACAAACATGGATTTCTATATAAAGCCCACAATATATTTCTAGACAGTCCTATATTACCACTGCTCCATATGGTATAGGAAAGCAAAAATTCATTTTAAAAAATGGAGAGAAGGAAATAATCCATACTTGGGTAAATCAGCTTTTGACAGGTTAGGGTTATAATACATTTCCTCCTCCCGCTAATAGAGCCTTTTGCCTCCCTACATTCTGTAGGCTCCCATTAGCACTCTGATTTTTCAGGTCTCCTCACCCTTCAGTCTCAAACCTCTCTCTACTCTTCACTTTTTTGCCATATGGAGAAACCTGCCTCCTTCTGCACCCAGGTTTGCATTCTCAGACCAGCTTGGTTTGGTTGCTGACTGTAGGGCTGTGCAGTCATGCAGACATCTAGATGTTTTGACAGTTCAAATTAACACCATGAATGCACACAGCATCCCTCCAGTGCTTAGGCCACGAGGGTCAGCTAGGTCCATGTCAGTCATGCAACACAGATCTCACTTACTCACATGTTAGTCACCTCTTCTGGGAGACCAAAGAGACTATTTTTTAGTCTCATAAATTTCTATCAACAAAACTGACTAGAAGGGCTGATAAAAAGGGATGGAAAATTCCACATAACCTTTTTGTTGATATTTCATTTTCAGCTAATCTTTCAAAATGTAGTAAAAAACTAATTGCACAGGCACAGTACGTATAAACTTTCCAGCCAACTCCAAACAGGTCCTCACAGGAGAGATATTTGCGTTATATACCAGGAAATATTTCTGTTCTAAGTGCATTTCTATCTACTTCGCCTGTGGGGCAGAACTAAAAATAGATATCAAAGACGGCTTGTTAAGGCAAAATTGATTGCTTCAGCCTTACCACTATGTGTTCATAAGCAGCAGAATTAACCCTTTTTTCACTCTTCTTTTCCCAAGAGAAGTCTTTCAGTTAGCTCACCATTTTCATTCACACGACAATTCTAAATAAAATATCTTTGTGAAGAGAACTTATCTACAACATCTTGATTTTTGAAGTGAAGATTTGGAGTTACATGAAGGAGCTGAAGAGATTGATTTATGTAAGACTATACATAATTTTCAACTAAAACCTTGATGTATAATTAAGTCTGAAAATGAAGGTCACATCTTATCCATTTAATCATTAGTCATCATTTAATGATATAATAATATCACTTAAAAGTGATAGTGCAGATAAGAGAATCAGTTTAATTTTAACAAGAGATTCATGTGGGGGTGGATATAAATGGGTCAGCACTGAACTCTGAATCCTTGCCATGAATTTCCTTGGTTCTTGTCAAATTGTTGGTCAGAGAACATTTAACAACACAATGCAAAACAGTTGAGATTACTTTAATGTAAACATTTTTCATTTGCCCATGATTTCCTCCCATGTCACTCCTTTTTATCAGTCACTTCATCCTATGAGATGAGGAAAAGGCCTTTCCTCTTTTCAAGCACTTTCAGCAGTAATGAAAATATCCCTGTGTTATCAACACTGTTTCCAGGACAAACACAAGACACAGTCCCATACTACCTTCTATGAAGAAAATTAACTCTATCCCAGCCAAGACCACTGAATCAGCATTGCCACAGAATCAAAGCATCAAGTGTCCTCATATGTGTAAATATTTAGTTAGTGCCACTTCACTGTTATTTTCAAGAGCCCCACCTTTCATGGCCTCTGTTTTTAAGTGGATGATCTCCAAGTCCTTTCCCATTCAATAAAACATTCTTCAACAAAGAATGGAGCACAGCTTAAGCCAGATTTCCATCATTTTTTGCTTGCAATTGTTTAATAAATTATCATCTGGTAAATATTAAGCATACACTTTTACTCTTGAAATCAAACCAAATCATCTTGAAGACATTGTCTTGGCTCGAGGAAATTTGGCCCACCAAGAGGGTTCTGGGTTAGAAGTGCAGACTGCAAAATGGTGTTTAATTTAACAGGGATGGAAAAGTCCAATGCCATTAATCAGTACAGCTCATTAATAATTTTTCTTGTATTAATTATCTGGCAAGGGAGCAACTCTATTACTCAGAACTGAATTAATTCTCTGTTTATTAGGTTTGTCTTCAGACTCAAGTATATGCTAATAGTGAAACTTCAAGTCCTGCCTAACCAACCTAGTGATCATCTATGATGGATTGACTACATCAGTGAGCAAGGGCAGTGTTACAAATGCCATTTATTCTGAATTTCTGTAAAGCCTTTGACATGATCCCCACAACTGTTGTAGTATGTTTATTCAGTTCTGTTAAAATTGTTAGTGTTTTGTCTGATTGGTATGTTCCTGGTTCTCCCCCATTTACTGCTTTAGTTGGTTCCACTTGTCTGTTATGTAAACCCCTCCCAGTTTTCCTGAATGTTCCCCATCAATCACCTTTACCCTGCCCCATCTCCCCATCCATCACTGTAAACCCCACCTCTTCTTCCAGCTCCTTCCATGTGTATCAGCCCTTCCTCAAAACACTATTGGTTGTTATGTTATGTTCCTGCCTTCTTTGTATCCCCATTGGTCCCTGACATTGTAACCTCCTCCCCTTACCCCTCCCTCAGTGAGCTCCCATTGGACCCTGGACTGTGCCCGCCCCTGAGATAAAATCCAGTGCACAGAGGTGCTCTGGGCTCTCTTCGGTCCTGACTTCTCCCAGCCTAGACCCTTGTGCTCATCCCCTCTCCTGAATAAACCTGTTCCTGGGAAGTACAGCCGAGTGAGTCTCCTCCTTCCTTTTACCACCACCCACGACAACTGAGTTGGCAGAGCCCGGCAGGATTTGGTGCTCTGAAGGTTCTGCAGTGGGATCGCCTTTCCCCTGCAGTTCCCCACTCCTGGCGACTGCCCGTGCTGGAGTGGCACCGTAGAGCTAGCCCAGAGCTCCGGTGTGGCCAAGAGCAGCATCACACAACATCCTTTTCTCTGCATTGGAGAGAGATGGCTTCACTGAGTGGACTGTTGGATACAAAAATGTTCGGATGGTTGCATCCAGAGCTTAATGGTTAACAGCTTGGAGTCCTGAGGGACATCAGTGACAAGTGGTGTTCCCCAGGGGTCTGTACTGGGATCAGTGTTATTTGGAATCTTCAATAATGACACAGATGAAGAAATCGAGTGCATCCACAGCAAATTAGCAGATGACCCCAAGCTGGGTGGTGCTATTGACACACCTGAAGGATGGAATGCTATCCAGAGGGACCTGGACAAGCTCAAGAAGTGGCCCATGGAAATCTGATGAGGTCTGACAAGGCCAAGTGCTGGTGCTGCACCTTGGGACACCCCTGGTGTCAGCACAGGCTGGGCATGAACAGACCCAGAGCAGCCCTGCCCAGAAGGACCTGGGGGTGCTGTGGGTGAGAGGCTGGACATGCCCTGGCCATGGCACTCACAGCCCAGAGAGCCAAACGTGTCCTGGGCTGCATCCAGAGCCCCGTGGGCAGCAGGGGAGGGAGGGGATTCTGCCCCTCTGCTCTGCTCTGCTGAGTCCCAGCTGGAGCACTGCATCCAGAGCTGGGGTCCCAGCACAGGAAGGACATGGACCTGCTGGAGCAAGCCCAGAGGAGGGATGAAGCACATCTACTATGAGGAAAGGCTGAGAGAATTTGGATTGTTTAGACTGGAAAATAGAAGGCTTCAGAGTGACCTAATTGTGGCCATCCAGTACCTGAAGGGACCTTATTAGAAAGCTGGACAAACACTACTTAAATAAGCATGTAGTGACAGGACAAGTGGGAATTTATTCAAATTAAAAGAGACTATATTTAGATTATGTATGAGGAAGAAATTATTTACTCTCAGGGTGGTGAGGCACTTGCACAAGTTTCTCAGAGCTGTGGATGTCCCATTCTTGGAATGTTCAGGACAGGTGGGATGGAATGTGGACAACCTGGTGAATCTAGTGAAAGGTGTTCCTGCCCACAGCAGGGAGGCTGGAACTAGATGGTCTAGGGTCCCTTTTGACCCAGGCCATTCTATAATTCTAATTTAATTTTTGAGAGTCCTTTATTAATATATTCTCGGGAACAAATGGACAAGTATTGTAGAAAGAATGTACAATTACTGCCAGTGATTGATTCTCTCACACTTTCCCTATAGTACGATCAATGATAACAGAAGGAACATTCATTTTGGACACATGGTCCAGGATTTTCTCTTATCCCTTTAGAAACTTAAAAAAAAAAAAAAAAAAAATCTGTTCTAAAATGTGCTCTAAAATGCTTGTGTCAGTGCTTTTAAACATCCTTATATATATATATGTGCCCAGCTGAATGTGTATGCATATATTTGTATGTACATGCCAAATAGAATTCCATGGTATCTATATACCTGGAAATTAATGTTTTATTAGAAAAACAGATATTTTGTTCCTTAGCCATTTTCCATGTGAGTACCATGCTATTTAAGGAAGAAGCAGATGGAATTGTTCTGTAGATGCATTATGTTTCACAGGTACTATGGCCTCCAGCAAGATATCAATCAATTGCGGGACAATAAAAGGGTGTGAGTCACAGCCCGCAGTTCTTCATTTGAATGTCTTTGAAATAAGATCTGAAACTTTGCTACTGGTTTAATGGTTGCAATTCCCAGCTTCACAAGGCAGCTGAAAATAAATCCTCAAAGAGCAGTGATTAGTACATGCTCACTATTTATCAGTGTATTTTCAAGGTCACACAAATATTTGTGACCGTACCTTTTTTTAATTCTTGAAGTGAAAAATCAATCTCCAAAGATATCCTACACACATAGAATGTTCTCCATGAGGGAAAAAGGACAGGAGAGGAAATGAAATATTAAAAGGTGAACTAACAAAGGTTTCTGTACCTGACACATTTTTTGTCTGGGAGCATGTGATATTTATCACAAGTTAATTGTTTTGTTTTGTTGTTTTGGTTTTTTTTCACTTTGCATGAATACTCTTGTTTCAAGATGAGAAAGTGTTTGGGGAGTACAAATTTACTCAGCCTTTCCTATTTAGTACTTGGATTTTTTATTTCAGTAGGACTATATTTTAATGAAAATAAAAATTCTAAACCCTACCTGAAATTTCTCTTAAAATAGTTTTACTAATTCTACAGAAACCATAAAGTCATATGTAGAAAGGTCACCAGAAAGAATATTGTCCTTACCAGACAGAATATGGTCAGGAGTTCTGTGTGCAGGTTCATTGAGGGATATGCATGAAGAAGATGTTAAAAGGCTCATTCAAGAGGAAGGAGTCAGAAACTCCTCAGAGCTCATATCAGTGTCCTATTGGCAGCAGACATCAAGGTTTTATTGATTTATTGACTTTTGCTGAAGTCAGATGCCTTGTGCTTCTCAGGGTGAAGCTTTTAGATGTTGCAACTGCATCTAATGGCTTTCTGTCCCCAGGACTAGAAATCTCCCTTTATTACCACGTCACCCCCTAGCTCAAGCCAAATGTTCCCAGTCCTTCCCTGGCACCCACCCTTGCCAAGCTCAGCCCCTGTAGGGATGCAGATCAGCTTGCTAATGTGAGAGAAAGCTAATTCAAGGCAGAGGATGAAGTCTTTGCTCCCAGGTTAGACAGATAAATCAGCTAACACAGCTAACAGAGTGGCAGCCACATGCCAAAATCTGTGCAAACACAAGGATGGGGCTGCACAGCAGGAGTGAGGGGAATTGAAACGGGAGGTTTTTGCTTCTGGCAGCAGTGAAACTTGAGGTTGGCCCAGCTAGTCAGCTAACACCTAATCACCCCAGGGGCTTTAATTCTGCAGTGCCATATTTCAATAAGGCCAGACCAAAGCAAGTTAAAGTCATATATCACTTCCTCTACCATGACCTAAAAATCACACTCTATGTTAAAAAATAAATATATTTTAAAATCATACATTCTTTTATTGGTCTTCTGAGAATGCACTTTTCATTCTACCAGTTTGTGTTTTTTTAACATTAGGAATGAGGTAACAGAAGCACAAAACAAAACAAAAACAAACTTTTCACAAGCCTTGAGAAACCAGAGATTTTGTTGACTTTTCTTTTTATTTTTTTTTTTTTTTTAGGATCAAGTTAAGTATCATGAGACCACTGATAAAACTCACAGTTTGCAGGAATTCTCTTTCTGCTCTAAAATTTTTTTATATCAGATGAAGCAAGACAAATGTGGTGGGGTTTTGTTTGTTTGTTTGTTTGTTGTTGTTTTTTGTGCTGGCCTTATCCAACTACATCAGGCTAAAGAAAGCTTTACCTCCTTCTTTCATCATTTTTCCAAGACACATGCTTCCATAGAAAGAAATTTAGAGGAGCAGGAAAAAAGGTTTGGGGTTTTTTTCTCTTTCTGTCTTTTCATTTTTCATCTCTTCTGCACAGCCAATGTCATATAAGTCACATTGTTGTACAAACATATATCAATAGAGTATTATGATGAGTATACAGTAGAATTGCTCCTGATTTTTAGCAAACAAATGAAAATTACTTCTGTATCTTTCAGGAGAAATCAAATACCAGTATGTTTTCCTTGTGTATATCTCCTTGTATAGCATAACCTCCAGATGGTGAATGACCGTTTGCAAGGGTAAACTCGTGTTACACATCAGCACTACTATTTAATGACATCTTTGAACACAGTGTATTGAAGTGGAGGAAATGACTTAGAGCTGAAAGTTATTTATTGGATGAAGCATTTAGTATGAGACTGCAGACAATTACAGGAATGTCTGCTGCTCAACTGAAACACAGAATTGCTCCATTAGCTCAGTGAAAGAGAGATGGTCTGAGAAGAAATACAGCAGCAGTTTCCTCCCACAGCACAATTTTTTTCTTCCATTAATAAGATATCAAGAACAATTTAAGTGTGCTATCAATGACTTTTACATCTGTGAACCCTTGGTACTAGCAGTTGAGAAACAACGTGACTGAACACAACACATTTTGTATTATAATTTGCTAAATATAAAATGTGTTTTGGAGTTAAGGATTTAATAACCTTGGAGTTTCTAGGTTAAATTTCATGTAGACACTCAGACAAATTGCAAAATTGAAGTTCATGGTCTTTTTATGGCTTTCTGTGCATGAAATCAAGTTTTTAAAATTTAATGTATTTGAATTTCTGTATTTTTAATTACTTGTGCACCTCTAGTTCACAAAATTTGAAGTTGATTCAATGTTTAGGCTAAGGAATTCAAGATAGGGGAAGGGATGTATGTTGATGCAGACAACAATATTGTGCTGCCATGTTCATAGAGTTGTTAAATCTTTGCTTCAAATAATTCTTTCCACTCCTTTTTGGGAGGCTATTTTAGAAGTATATGTCTAAAATCACACTTATTTCCTGGCCACATTAAATCACAGACAGTTCCCAACTTGCATAATTTAAGATTTAAGATTGGTTACCTAATTTCTAACTAGTGAGGATGCATAAGCACACACACAAAGCAAATTTCAATAGCACTAGGAAAAAAGCTTAAAGAATCAGGGACAGCCTTCAATAACAAAATATACACTCAAAGTTTCAATACATACAGAAAATACAGAGCATGAAGACAAGCTGTCAAAAATTCAGTCATTAATATAATTTTTTTCCCCAGGTATTTGTAGCAGTTTTAAGAATGACTGAGTCAAACTAACCTTAATTAATAGGTGAACCTCTATAAATAAGCATGAAGATGAGCAAATTAAATTTCTTAAAGAAAAACATAGTTTTGAAATCATTTCCATATATATATACATGTGTGTGTGTGTGTGTGTGTGTGTGTGTGTGTGTGTATTTTATGTTTACATGGGTGGTAGATACATTTATGTAGGGGGTAGTTCCAAACAGAGCAGATGCCATCTGATTCTTTTTGAATGCCAAGGGGATCAGGATGGGTCTGGAGCTGCAGCTCACACAGCTCACACCGCTCATTTGTTCTCCTGTGCAAGGCAGGCAAGGTGCTTCATCCAGCCCAGGGGAAAGGCCTTTGTGCTGGTGGGACTAGAGCCAAGCTTGTCTCAGTTGTCTTCTCTTTTAGAATAGATTGGGAAAGAGAGGATTAAGAATTTGTTTGCCACAATGAACTGGAAGCAGTATATCACTCCCTCCTTCAGCAGTGATTGAGGGGCTCTGCTGACCTTGCCGTGCGCACACGGAGCACGGCTGATCCCATCGGCCCCACGGCACACACTCCCAGGCTTTGCACAGGAAAGCACCGAGGGGTCACCGCTCTCCTCCCTCCCCAGGGACAGAGCTGTTCACCCCTTCCTTTTCTTTTTAACATCAGGCTTCTCTCTCTGCTTCTCAGGAAAGGGGAAATCCTTTCTTTCAATAGCTCTTAGGATATCCTGAGTTGCAAGGGACCAAAAAAGACTGCCCAAGCCCAAGCAACCTGGGCTCAAAGTCAAGGTGGGCAAAACTTCATCACTTCATTCTCTCATTTGGGAAGGCATCACAAGGAGCACTTGTTCCCAGTGTCCCTTCATCAGGGAGTGTCAAGGCTTGCAGGTTCTCTACTTTTTCATCATTGTTTGTTTGAGAGGAGGAGACTGAATGACAAGCTGGTATGATAAGTAGGGATGTGGAGCTTCATATGGTGCTATAAAAGAAAACAAACAAACAAACAAAAAAATCACACTCTTGATTAAAAAAAGTCATGATTTTCTAATTTTGTTGGAGTTTTTTTCATTGTTCCATGATACACTGATCCAGTTTGCCTAGCTCTGCTGGTATTGCATTTTAGTGACTGTTCGCAAAGTTAATAGAGATGGAATTTCCAGGTTTTAAAAAAACTATAAATTGATTAATTATAGAAGCTGCCATTTGAGCAAAGAAACTCCACTTTCCAAAGTGATTTTGTAATACTTACCTATTTCAAACATAAATTTTGAGCTACCGTTAAAACAAATACATTAGAAAAACAAGCACCAAAACAAAAAAACAAATTGGGACTGAACCTTTTAATTTATATATGTTTTCTGATTAGATTTGTCCACTTTCTGCTACCTACAATCTGGTGGGAAGAAAACCACAGAGCAGTAGCAAAAGTCTGGTGAGTGGGGAAATATGTTATAGCAAAGAAAGTGCTTAACCATTTCCCTGTACTAGGAGCAAAGCAGGGTACCTTTCCCCATACTGGTGCTTGTAGCCCTCATCCTGCTGACTCCAGGTCAGGAAATTTGACATAAATCCTTCCCAAACTCTCTGGAAACTAGAGAGCCCTTAAGCATGATGGTAGCATTTCTACGCGTCAGTAGAATTTTAATCATCAGTAGAATCACAAGTGTGATTGGATCTGCTCCTAGAATATTTGATCATTTTATTTCAACACAATATATCTCTAACGTATTTGAGAATTACTTATAGATGTCACTGTATGTCTGTGTCAAGCACTATAACAATCCTGATTCATATCCCAGAGGATCCTAAGACTGTTGCCACATATTAAAACTTGGAAACTTTTACTTGCCACTGATTTGTGCTGTATGAATGTGATTCTAAGATTTATTTTAAAATCATAAACACTAACAACTTCCATCATCAAAACTAAACGCTCAGTTCATGACATAAAATACCCCCACGGCTCAGGAAACAAATCTGGCATCAAGAAAATCCACACTTAACATCAATAGACTAGTGAGTGTGGGACACAGTGCTGGACTGACTCACAGAATAAATATTTCTGAGGTAACTTTCACCACTCATTCCATTCAAGCTCCAGGTCACTTCTCTGTCTCAGTTTATCTGTCTATACCATGGCAAACACAGTCTGCAATGAAAATTAATGAGGACAATTTCAGTTGTCAGCAAGAGCATTTGGCACATCCTAGAGAAATCAAGCTGCACGAACCCTTCTGCAGTCAACTTGCAGTCTAACTGAGGTGCAAGTGCAGTCTATTAACATACAGAAAACACAGTAAACTTGAATATACCAGACACAATGAAGGAACCATACAGTGGCATGTTTTTTTGTTACGATATGTGCAAAAAATTAGTGAAGGAAGATGCATGGTACACGACCCAGGATTATTAAAAATAATTTTAAAAATACAGAAAAACCTGCTTCTTCCTATGCCAGGCCTCACTGCATTTTCCAGCTTCAGCCAGAGGGCTTTGTAATATGTTGGAGTGTCTGCAACCAACCCTGTCAACAGACCTGTAGATTTCATGACAGTAACAAGGTGAAAAGGGGATAGAATGCAGGGTTTTTCTATTCTAGTCTGTTTGTACATAAAACTAAAATGTGGAATGTTTTTGCCTGTGCAGACTGAACTAGAATAACTCTGCGATAATTTCTTTCCCTGGTATCTCATTAAAAAAAAAATAAAAAAATCATTTTACATACACTTCTAAAGAAGACTTTGACCTTACTCGAGCATGCTTGGTATTGATATCTGAGTAAACTTCTGTGTGACAGATATAAATGTGGTTAATGAGATTTTAAAACATGTTCCCAAGTAATTAATTTAATTATATTACACTGGGTTAAAGTGACCTTTAAAGGCCACTCCCAAGAGATCCTTTACAATTACTTGAGAGCTATCTACCATTTGAAAGAGAGATGACCTTACACTGAATAACAACAAGAAAAAATTGTCCCCTTGTTTGACGAACATCACAGTAGGATTTCAGATTCTTAGCATTCCCTGCTGAAAGGAGAAAGCAAGAAGAGAGTATTCTGCAGATTTCCATTAATGGAGAACAAAAATTTGATATCAATACCTGCAGACAGACTTGGTAGGCTTTCTTTCCTTAGCAATTAGAAACACCTTTTCTCTCAGCCTCAAAGTCTGAAATTTTCAAAATTCCTGAGCAGGCAGGTCCAACAGCTTGCTTACTTAATTATGTTTGTTTCTTTTAATAATTTATGTTCAAGAGTGGGACCAAAGTTAAAGTCTTTCTTTCATTGGAACCCTCAGCGCCTTTCCAGGCATGACAGGGAAGATTGGATACACTCCCATTCTTTTAAAAAATACTGACATCCAGACTAGCGGAGATTACAACAAGTCCCCTGTCACCCTGCATCACAGGATACAGGAGAAAACATGAGAAATAGCAAGACCAGAAATACAATTTTTTAGTTTGTTCTTTTGCATGGTTAGAAAGGTTCAAGGACGTTGCCCCAAACACCAAAATAAGTATATACTACTGAACAAGAGAGGACCAAGAAACAAATTTAAGTGCTGTATGGTCCATCCTATTGGTGATCATAGTAACAGAATTTTTCCCCATGCCAACTAGCACTCACCAAGAGAAAGCTCAGGAAAGGTTTGGAGGGCATCATCCACAAGAGCACATTTCCAGCAGATGGTATGGACAAGGCTGAGACAGGTGGTTGTTCCTCCAAAAGAGTCCCCCAGCATGGAGAGGGGTACTGGGATGGATCAAGGGATGTCAGGTTTTTCATTGATCTGCCTTGCCTTGAACTGCGACAGAGGTACATGACAGCCTGGGCACCTTTGGCTCTGATGCAGACTTAATTGAATGCTGCATAACCTTTAGAAATAATCTACTTGAAGTGCCAAAGTCATTAATGGGGAATTATTTTTCTCTCCAGGGCATCTGTTTTACTGAATACAATTAGTGGCAATGCTTCAGCACTTCCTTTCTACCACTTTTCTACACATCTTTCATCAGCTGAACTTGAGACTTGCAGTCTAATAGACTGTAGAACAGTGAACATGTCCAAGCAATTGAGCTACTGATTAGGTTATTTGTCTTCTCTTGATAGCAGATGGGCATATTCCACCTTTTTATGGCACCATCTCTCATTAGCCTTAGCAATATCTGGATCCTCCTACATCAGGACTGAATTTAATACACAAAAATATATCATCTGTGTTTGCTTATCTGTTGATGATCCGTTGACTCCAGCTGAATTCCCTTGCTGTGTTTATTCTTTCCATGTGTGTTTTCCGCATGTCCTTCTCTTAGCAATTTCACAAGAATGCACTGCTGAACAATTTGTATAGATCTTCATTATCCTAATTTACTGCAAATGGGGTGCTTTATGTGGCTAACAGAATCAAGCTTTTCATAGATGTGTCATTCAGCCTCATAGACTTGGTTAAAAAGAGCAGTGATGAGCAAGCTGAAGAGTTCATATGCTCTCAAAAATGCAAGATAACATGCACAAAAAATGGAGACTATCAGGTCAAACAAATGGATCAGGAGAGGATCCATCATTATGGCTGAACTAAAAAAATAAATGTGACAGTATGTGACTTAGAAGATATTAAGCCCTCAGTAAAGCCAATGAAAGAGATCACACAATTTACCCACCTAGTAAAGGGAAAAGCTTGGTTGACATAATTTCTCTTAGTCTAGACTTTTTCTGGTCTACTGGCCATCTTGTGTGCTCTGGATCAGAGGTCCTATATGTCTCCTCATCTCAATGTGCTCTGACCCTTTGCTCTTTTTGTAATTTGTACCTATTAATTTGTGTTCCATGTGGCACCTGCAGGGAGTTACTTTTTGCTCCCCTGCCTGCGTTAAAATGGAACTTCTTGGAGGAACAAGTTATGAGACTTTAAAAAAAACTTACCCTTTAATAATAATAAATTTCTGTCCATAATTACTGACAAGGTTTCCTATTCCTAAATTAGTTTTGTTCATAACCTGTAATCCTCTGGAACATAAAATGTCAAAATCAGGGGTCATATAATTTAGGCTACTTCAGGAAAGTATCAAACTTTCTTATGGCTTATAATAAACTAAACCATTTTAATCTAAAGCCAAAGAAAATAGAAAAAATAGAAAAAAAGGTACTGCAAATACAGAAATAAATTTGCAGCAAACCATTTTTAATGGAAATGGCTACCTATTTTTCAATAAATGATAACTATTTCTAGAAAAAAAAAATCATTTCATACTGCTAGAGCCGACTTTATTTTTAGGTAGATGCAATTTAATTCTCCTGTCCTGGAAAACATTTCCATCCTGTATCTCCTGTATCATTTTTTCTTCTGCATGGTGAAAAGAAGACCTTTGGGAGATTTTCATGGTCATGCCAGGACGTGCATCCGGCCAAACTAGTCAACAGATCTCTTGGACAATAACCTAGGCATGAGTGCCCTCATCTGGCACTCAAAGAATGAAGGAATGGCTTTGCCTTTATCAATTGTGCCAGATTTCTGAAGAACCACATAAAGAAGGCCACAGCAGGTCAGCTATGCCTACCAGAGCTGCTCATTAACTATTCACGAAGCGACAGAATGTTTCAATATGCCAAAGGTCAATTTTCCTGCAACGCTGGGTTACAAGACTTTTTGTATGAAAAATACTTGACAGTTCAAATTCAGAAAGGAACAACAAATAAAATGTCTGTAGTTTCCATTCCAGGTAAAAAAGCAGAATGAACTTCTATCACTGGCAACCTAAATTAATGCTGCAAGTTCTGCCTAGCAATTGGTACCAGGCACAGCATTTTTGACCAGAGACGCTGTCAGAGATTTGAGAATTGTCAGAGAAGTTTAGGCACCATTTTGATGCCTTGTCATCCTCTGAAAACCAATAGAAATTTATCAGAAAATTACCGAGTACTTCAGCTTAGCAAATTTCCTGTATTTTTAATTCTTTTCAAGAACAGCACCAAGTGCTATTCTCACTAGGATAATCAAGCTTCTCTCTTAAACTAGCTTTACTGTGATGTCACACTGTTAGTTGCCAAGAGGCTATTCTTGCTTTAGGACTGATATAATGGGGTATTTATAATGTTTAATAAAGACTGTTAAATAAAGCTGGGAATACATTTAAAACAAGAGATGATAAATTTTACTGAGTAGATGTGCACAATCCATCCCTCTCACTTTATCTATTTATGGACATTCTGAATGTTTTCATCTTCACAAAGGAGGTGATTTTCAGAAGTAAGAGGACTTGCATGGGTTCTCAATAAAAATTTTCAAAGAGGAAAAGAGATACCACTAAAAGCACCACATTGTACCATATTTGATAATTTTATATCTGCTAGAATAAACAGAATAAACAATCTCCTAATGCTGCCATTTATACAATCTACTCTTTCAAAAATACATCTGAGCTTCTGACAAAAATCATTAACAGGTTCTCAGTCAGTTATTAACATCTTCCCCAGATCAGTCCTGAAAAGAGTTTGCTGCCTGGACATGGGGTTACAGCAACATTTACTGATGCATTTCAGAGATTCTTACCTGTGCAGGTCACATCATGCAGTAAAATCATAAATGTCATTCCAGAAGGAAAATCACCTTAAAAGTTTTATTACAATTTTGTGTAAGGAAATGTGGTTCCCTGGATCACCACACAATTTTAACCTTCCTCATTGTCACAGTATGAATTATGTGAGTGTTAATATTGGCTCTGATATGCTTCTTAATTTTCCTTTTAGAGTCAATACAGAGTGTGGAAAGTGCAAAAACATATTGCTTCAAAGAAAGCCTCACCTCACATGAAAAGGACCAGAGAGGACTCTTTTTATAAAAATAACCCCAAAAAATAAAAGAAACAAACAAAACCAACCAAAGAAACAAAACCCTGCCCCAAATCTGTCTGATTGTATTTGCTATATACAAAGCCCTCGAGTGAGCTGACAGTAAATGACTAGATACAGCAAAATTGGAAATCTGCAATGAGTAAAAATTAGTTTCCTTAGTTTGTGTGCTAGGGCTTTTTCTTCTGGCCAGGCATGGTCTGGCATCACACCAGTGCAAGCATCTATTTTTGAAATGTCAAAGTTTATACCTTCAAAAAAATCCACTTTTACAAAATTATAAGTTTGATCCCTATGTCACAGAAAAATGCAGATGTCAGCAGGCAGGCTTAGGCAGAATGGTGGTATTAAATGACACTATGAGCAAGCTCTGAGGCTGTGACAGGGCAGTAAAGGGTCCACCCAGGAGCAAACACAAAACCTGTGTCAAAATGATGTTGCAGCTGACATACTCATCTCCATCTCTTAGCTGGCCTAATCAGCTCAGCAGTGGTGTTATACTCTGCCTCCAAACTGCTTCCCTTTTCCAGCTTCAGCTATTTCCACTACCTCACATATCTCTGCTGAGTTATGGAGAGGCCCTCCGTGCTGTTCCAGTAGGGAAAGCAAACTGAGAAGACAGGGAATTATCCCATGAGCAACCAAGGGTCAAATTCTTTCTAAATTGTTTACAGTCAGCTTGTTAGGGATACATCTGTCACTCTTTCCATCCAAATTGTTTTTTATAATGTTGCTGACAAGCATGTCTAGCTGTTACATAATGAACAGTCTTTTCCATCATTAAAAAGCAAATTTAAAAAAACATAGCAAAGTTCCTTTCTGCATATGTTGTTATACAAGCACGCAGCTTGTTTTTCAAAAGTGAAGACATGAACTAGATTACTCCCTTTATGCTTTTTTAAGTCACAAGTTTATCAGGATAAGACTACTTAAAAGAAAGAAAAGTTTGCAATCTTTTGAGAAGTGCTGATGAGGTGGGTAATTTTCTGTGCACAAGTTTGCCAAAGCACATGCTGAGTTACCAGAGAACACAAAACAAACTCCAAACAGAAAAGCACATCTAGTTAGCAAAATGCATTATTAATAGGAACAGCACTGGAATAGCAGTCAAAACCATGTGCAATGGAGGCTGTTGCTTGGGAAATCACTGCAGTTCCCACCAGAGAGCTCTTCTGTTTCAAAGTATTATACCAGGACAGCAGTCAAATGCAATTTTGTAGAGAATTAGGATGATCTAATATCAGAATATAGGTTGTTTGCATTACAGGGTATGTGTAGCCAGACATATGGAGACAGAGGCAAGTTTATGTTCCTGTGTTCTAAATTGGATACCTGTGATCTAGGCCTGTTCTGCTCTTCCACGTCTGGTCCAAATGATGTACAGCCACACTACCAGCCACCCTTCCCCAACAAAAAACCCACTTCTTATGTGAATCATGTCACTTCAAAGATCATTGCTTAATGTAAGGAGGTAGAACTTCTGAGGCACATCTTCATACATCTGGATTGAAAGCATTACTTCCAAGTGTTCCTCTTGCTTGGTACACGTGCTCTGGATAGTTGTGCCTTTGACTTGGAGAAATTACAGCTGCCTTTTGCATTCACATCTTTGAATGTGTAAAGTCAGTAAAGTTAGTGCAAATTAGAGCCTTCTGAAAATATGACAATCTATTGCAGATTTATTTTCGTTTCTTTCCTTGAATCTACTCATGTTACATGAGTTGATCGTGGACACCATTATTTGCTGCTCTAGCTGTTCTAGCCCACCTATTCACCTGAAGCAAATTCAACATATTGCTTTACTGATGAGGTTATCAGTGAAAGCAGGAACATGCTGCAAACAGACTTGCTGGGGAACACCTCTGATCTGTAGTAGATATTTTTTCTCTCCTAAACTGTGCTGCTGTTTGTATCTTTCTGACTTACCTTGTTGGTATTATTCAGAGCTGATTTTCCAGCAGTTTCACCAGACTATCCTGTCTTTGGTGTCTTTTCAGGGTTGATGCATAATTTTTCAGTTATTTCAAATGCTTTCCTTTCTCCTTTCATCTCCCTGATCTAGTAAATGTGTTTTTTCTCCTAAACCCAAACTTCTGGTCCAAATTGATATGTATGTCTTTTTCTTAATTGCAGCATTTCCCAAGACATGGGGTATTAGCACTTCATTTTCTTCACTGTGCATTCTGCTGTCCTTAACATTCCTCCATCTCATGACAAATCCTCCTTTACTCAATCTTTTCCTTCCTGTATTTATTGCCATCAGTGAAGTTTATAGAAGGAATCTGCCTGCTTCCACCATTTCTTTCACAATTCTAATTTTCTGTGCCAGACTCAGTGCAGGATGACTGGTTTCTGGGCAGCATTCTTCACTGACTCCTTAATTTTTTACCATATGCCAGGATTTTTGTCTAAGAGCAGGAACTCCTGGAGGAATTCTGGTCAACTGGAATCAAACAAGAGATACAGAACTGAATGGTAAAATACTCTGCGTGGAAGCAAAAGAATTGTAAACATATTCTCATTTAAGACAATGTGGATCTATACAACATGACAATTCCTCTTTGATTAATTAGAAGGAAAATAATTACATCTCAACAGCGATGAACAGGCTTTCTTTTCAGAATCACTACATAAGCCCAGTGGGAACTATTTGTTTTGTTCTTTCTATTATTTTGGACTATCTACCAGAGTTGAGTGCAAGCTTAATATTTAGCTCATGTTCTGAATAACCTCACAATACAGATGAAAGATGATTTCTCAGCCGTTCCACATTCCTAGCGAAATACTCCATACAACGGAAGTTGCGGACCCTCTCTGTGGAAGAACTAAATCACCCTCTGTCTGAACAATCATGATTCACCTTTTTGTGCCTTTCCTCAGCGCACAAGTATTCTGGTCCCCACACTGAGTGCGGGGAGCAGGCAGAGCTCGCTCCAGTTCTCGCGTAAAAGGAACTGCCTGGGACAGTTTGTGATGTGGATGTGATGGTGGAGCGGAGTCACCGCTGGGAACCGGCTCTGCGAAGAAGGGGACTCACCACGGGTGGCTCTGGGGCTTGACAAGCCTTCCCACCAAGACTGTTATTCTTCTGACTACTAAAGCAAATCTTTGGGGCTTTGTCACTGAGGCTGTTTAAGCAATTAATATACAAGCGGATATATTTTGGATTGGAAAATGGAGCCGTTCCAAGTCCATCTTTGTAAACCAGAGGTTAAAAACATATGCTGAAGGTACACTTAAACATGTCATGAGTGCCAGATTAGTTAGAGCATATGATGTTTTTCTCTTTACAGTTATATAGCAGGCTTTCAAACACATCTCTCTTAAATATTTTCATAAAGCACAATGTAATGCCTTGCCCAGAGACAATGAATATCCAGCTTAGATTGTTAACAGCAAAATCCACATTGTGGCTGAAAGGTGATAAGGTATTTCTGGACCATCCCAGTTTTTAAATTTAATAGGATTAATAAATCACAGTGGGAAATCCACAGTGTTGTTTACACTGTATAGAACACATCTCTTTGGCTAAGAAGGACCACTGCAAAATATGACTTTCAAAATAAACATATTCAAAATGGGCAGACTGGTATTATATTTTCATTTTTTTAAACTTTTTGTATCAGGTATCCGGGTATCCAGCATCTATACTTTCAGAGCAAGGCAGTGTGGCATTACTAAAAAAAGAAAAAAAAATGGAAATTTTCACTTTTATGGCTATGATTTTATACTCAGAGAAATTCAAATAATACCACTTATGAAAATCTTTTCTCTTTTTAAGCATGCTTTGTTTAATTGAACTCACTAACATTAAATCCTTTTTTGTGAAGGAATATTATTTATATAGGCACAATAGCATCACTGCAAAAAGCATTAGTAGTCACAAATCTGTGGGTCTTCTATTTTCTGTCAATGGGTAGCCCTAGATCAAATAGAAATAAAGCACTGATGACTTTTCTCCCTCAAAATAAATTGGCTCAATAGAGCACAGTGTCCGTATAGACAGACTATAAAACCTTCCAGTTGAACAAATTCTTGTGAAGTTAAAAAGTGCATGGCTCTGCCAGTGGGGCAGGGTTACCCTGTGTGTTGATGCAGGCTGGGAAGTATCAACCCCACTCAAAACAAGATGGGATCTGAAAAAAGCCTTAACCAGACTGTGACTTTTCTATAGAAAAATAAAATAAAATAAAATAAAATAAAATAAAATAAAATAAAATAAAATAAAATAAAATAAAATAAAATAAAATAAAATAAAATAAAATAAAATAAAATAAAATAAAATAAAATATAAAATAAAAATACTTGCTGGCTATGTCACAGCACTGAGGTCTCTGTACTTCTAGTGCAGTTTCTTTTGTTTAGAAAGAACAGTAAGTGTCCACACAAATGTATCTTCACCATTTTACCTCTCACAGTAATTGGATGGAATGTCTGTATTTACTTCTGCTTATGGTTTGTGAGGTTTCTATATCAATCTCTATGACAGAAAGATTTAATCAAGTATTTTTCACTCCATTATTGAGATCAATAAAAGATATCATGTCAGAGTGTCAGTTTTGCCAGGGCTCTCAAACTTCCTTCTGTTAAATGCACTAGTAATTCAGCTTATTTCTCTGATTCATCCTTATCTTTCACACACATTTTAATATTCTAATCTCCTACCATTAGAAACAGCAATGTTTTGCAAACATATAATTTTTGGTAAGCACTTCTGACTCAACAAAATTTTTTGTCTGGCCAAAACACCTAGCTTGACTAAGTACTATTTTTGTATGTGACATGTCCTTCTCTTAGTCTAAAGTTTTTCTGTTAGTCTGAAGTACTTCTTTCATTAAAAAAAAAAAAAAAAAAGCAAAATTTTATTACTAAAAATCAAATAATGAGGTCCTTTCTTAATTGTTACCTGACAGTGAGTGTGATTAAGTAGAAATCCACAAAAATCCTTGGGAATTTAAAAGTTATATTTATTTAAATGGTAGAGTGTAAGTTATTGCATAAGCTATTTTTAATGTACAACACTGCATTTTATCTGTTTTTGCATTTTATCTCTGGGTGATATCCATGTAGCAATGTGGTAGAAAGTCAGGTTCATGTGACTATACTATTTACTTACTACTCTTGATACTCATTGATACAGATGGTGCAAAGAATGAACTTTTACTGCTTCACAAAACTGCAAAAAAAAAAATGGAATTTAGTTCCTATTGCAACTATCTTATGGTATGTGGTTTTTTTTTGTCCTTGCTTTTGTTGTCCCAATTCAGTGACTAATGCATTCCTTGAGATGAATATGCTTAAATAGTACATTTTAATCTTTCTTTAAATAAAAGGGGGCATCAATACTTGCTATGCTTTTGAGACAGTATCTCCTGAAAATTTATGATCTCCAGTGTGTCACAGAATTAAATGGTATCTTTCCATTTCTATTTTCAAGCTAAGAAGACCTTAAAAAAAAATGTTGTACATACAGTCCATGTCCAGTAAGTCCACAATTATAAATACAGTAAGAACTACAGTAAGAACTAAAGTTACAACTACAAATCTAGGAATAATGCAGTAGAAAGTATCACCACTTTAGATCCACACTTCTTTTTCCCCTTAAAATATTTTGAATATATGTTTTCACCTTGTGCAGCTTAGTTTGGCTGTTGCTGTTACACTTACAGACATTGACTGCTCTTACACTTATTGTCATGTGAGTTTGAGTCCTGGTCTTATGAGTCTGAGGAATGTTACCCACAGCTTTCTGAGGGTTGAATTTGTTGGCATATCATATTTTCTTACTTTAGGTATACCTTGGCATAAACCCCTAAATAGCATTTTAATAGAGTCCATGTCCACATGATGCGATTTCTTAAGGGGGGTCTCCTCTAAAACAGAATCTTCAATAACCAATCCAAATATTGAAGTTCAAGCTATTTTAGAAATATGGCCACTGGTCATATTTCACAAAAGAGCCAGTGTTCAGTGGTGGCACATTTGGCATATCCATTCACGCTTTGGCATTACTCAATTTCCAGCATCACAGCACAAACAACAGACTGCTGGAGATTTGAATGGAGACAGAAGCTTTAAAGAAAGTTGTTCACAAGGGGGAGAAAGAAAACAGTAGTTTGCACAGTTGCCTTTCCAGCTGTTTACCAGGCCAGGTATCAAGGTAACTGTTAACCTTAGCAATCCTTCTCACACTATGGAAACACTTCTGCAGCGTGCCAGACCCAGAAGCACCCAGAGAGAATAGGGTGGCTCAGTCACAGAGATGGAGATTTACCCTCTCCAAGCAGCAGCCAGTGGAAGAACTGTTTGGACATGCTGCTTCATACCAGCTACCAAAGAACTCTGACATTCAGGATTCCCACTCTGATGTCAGCCTCAGGAGTTTGGAGGTGAGCCCAGAGGTAAGAGCTGAAAACAACACACTATCCAGGCTTGCTGAACACAGCAGACAGTGAATGAATTCTTTCCTCTGCAACATTTGTGAAACCCTCTTCTCCTCCACAAAGGTCCTTTTTTCTGAGTTAGTTTTGGTTTTATAACCGCTATACAAATATAATGTTTAAGCCTTTATATGTTTTCCTGAAATGATATTTATAGCTCGTAGTAGATGCATAAACTTTGTTTACTTTCCACTCTACAATGATGCATATGTTCTCCAACTGCTGCTCTTCCTTTAATGCTCTTTTGTCCACCTGAAAGTGTGAAGACTGTCCAGAGACCTGGTCCACTAGTAAGTTTACTCAGTTCAAACGCAGACAACTCACTACAGTACATCAGTTCCTGGGTGTCACAAGGCAAGCAGCAGCATTCCAGGAGAGGCATCTGGTAGAAGCAGCAGCTCCTGAATCCCCAGAATAATGGCTGTTACAAACTGAAGTTTGGCAAAGGGAGAAGTAGCATTGATGGTACGATCACCTGGATTGTTTGCCATGCTGCCTCTCAGCTCCATACAACTCCTAATGACGTTTCACCTCTATGTCATGAAAGAAAAATATAATCCAGGAACCCCTTGAGGCCTGGTGGTCTATGCATTGCCCTCCCTGCACTACACTGACATCTTTCAGAACCATGAACCTCGTAACATTTCCAGATACATAAGCTCAGCATTTTGATGCTCTTTATTATTGTTAGATCAGAGAAAGGCATTAAGATGATGGGGTTGGAGTGTCTGGGGGTAGAGAGGGCTTTGGATATCTTTTAGGTTTTTTTCGAATTTAAATTAGTTAATGAAGAGTTTATTTGTGGCAGAGACATTCAGAAATTGTTTTTTCCAGTCAGATACATGTATTTGTATTTCAGGTGCCCATAATAACTCATTTTTGAAACCTTAAAAAAAACAGATACTCCCCGAAAACCCCACAGTCTGTTTTTTTTTTTTTTTTTAATATTTCTAATTTTTTTTTTTTTAATTTTAAAATAAATCAGCAGCAGCCTATGAAAACCACAGATTCAGCATACTCATATTTAAAAACAAAAATCATTACCCCCTAGCAAGTTTAATTAAATGAACAGAAGAGTTTACAATGCAGAAGAAATAGGTCAGGAAGGAATAATATAAAACAAAATTACATCTTGAAAAAAGTCCAGGAAAAGCAAGTCTGAACTCTGTAATTAATGGTATCAGGGAGAAGATGGGATTCTGAAGGGTAGAAAGTCATGGGAAAAACAAGGGCATTTGTTATCTAAACATAGCTGCAGAGCATTTCTGTTGGTTGTTTTGTGAGGAAAGTTGATTTTCCACATGTAGTTTGTGGTAGAAAGATGTTAGGCTCTAGTCTTGGCCTTTTGCATGTACTGCTCACTGGTCAGTAGCTTTCTGAATAATACAAACTATTCATGCACTCTTTTAAAAGCTTGGCTTTCTGGCACTTAAAGCAGAGTTTCCAACATAGCTGCTTTGCAGTGTTAACCACTACTTATGTGTAACACAGAGGTATGGTTCTCACTGACTTACTGAGATTGGCATCTAGAACTTTACATTGGTCATTATTTTCAATAACTTCTCTAGGGTCATTCTACATTCAAGAACCCATAAAATCATGTGGATTTATCTTGTTGAGTCTGTCTTTTGATAATATTTCAAGAATCTTAGTTACAGCATAGCGAACTTACAGCAATTTCACCTTGTCTCAGCACCTAAATGCAGACTTTATTATGTTGTCCCATCTCATACAGCAAATATTTTTACAATCATTATTCATACAATCATTATTCTTACAATAAAACTACTTAATATGTTGGTTGAAGTGAAAATTTGGATGAAGTAACATTAAAACAAAAATTAGTGACTTCTGGGGCAATAAAATCATCCCCAAATTCTGCAAGGGGAACTGGTTAAAGAAATACCCAGCAACTGAGTTTAGAAAAAATCTGCTCAGCCTTTGAAGAGGGTCACTCAATCTTGCAAAGCACTTTCATCAATTCTGTGAACTCATGTGTCTATTACTTCATCTTGGGTTCTATGGTAATGAATGTTTTGCACTCAATGGAGTAAACCTCTTCCCTTTGCAGCTAAACTTCCCTGTTTTAGGGGAATTGAAAACTTCTCTGTATTTTGCAGTATGTGCATGAGTTCTGCTCTTGGATTGCTGAGGTTTCTGTCCCTGCTGTGTGCTGTGAAACCTTTCCTGCTACTTCTAGCTCCTTCCCTGGCTTCTGTTGTGGTTATTAAACCACAAGGAGATAGCTGTCAAACTATGAATGGATACCTTGAGTGTATTACTCTTTGAACCTGCCTTGTATTGTCCCATTTGCCTTCTGAGTTGTTTAAACATGAAACGGTGGTTGTTTACAAAACAGACCCACTCATATTTGCATGCACTGATTCAGAGCTTTGCCACACATCTGTCTCTGTGTCAGCCTGAACCCAAAGTCAGAGCAGATGCTGGAAACAAGCCCATGTGGCCATCACAGACCTGCTAAACACAGGCACAGCTTTCCTGTGGTACTTCAGCAACATGAGCAGACAGCTGCAGGAATTCAAACATTTGAAGCAAAGCCCTCTAAGCCTCACAGAGGCATTTCCTCCCCCTCCACAGAGGAAAACAAGAAGTTGCCATGAGGAAAATGCAATCCCAAGGTAAGACTGTATTTAAGGGGAATGAACAGCAAGGAGAGAGCTTCAGTGCAGGTAGAGTGAGGGTAATCAGTAAAGACCAAATAATCCAATTTATTCTCAGAAAAATGAAGACCAAAAATGAACCTGTATGTAGCCGCTTGGTGAAGCCATGAGGCAGACAAGCTGGACTGAAACATCTGCCAGGTCGTGGAAGAGTAGAATAGCTGACCTAAAGGGTCTGGTCTCCTCCTCCCACTAACTTAGGTAAAAGAGAAATAACAGTGCTGACATTTTTGTTTCTTGTGTACTGTATAATGGTAACAAAATTTTTCAGCAGCAAAATTTGCAGGTCATGAAATCTAAGTAACAACTTATGTTCATAACTTCAGATTGTTCTAGCCCAAGAACTGCCAAGAAAGCAGGTCTGTCTGTTTCTCCCAGACAGGGGACATTCATGACTGAAACCAGTACCCTATCTTCTGAGATGGCTGGTGTCTTTCCAGCAAAATGACCTTTATATCAATTCCTTTTTTGCTGTCCTCACACAGGAGAAGATGCCTACAGCAACTTGCCTTGCTGTAGCCCTGACAGACCTATTAGGGGGAAATCCTGTCCTGCTATGTGTTTGAATTTTCCGTCTAGGGTTCAGGAACAAGCATAAAATAACAAGAAACCCTTCCTTGTCACTGCCCTGCGGCTTGGCCCCTGTGAAGACTTTGGGGCCTACAGGCACAATCCAAATCAGAAAAATAGTGTCTTTGGCTCCTTTCATTCACCATCATCACTTTTACTGCTGCCAGGGAGAATAGGTATCTGTTGCCTTTTCAGAGAATCACAGAATGGTTGAGGGTGGAAGGGATGCATGGAGGTCATCTGGTCCAACCTCATGCTCTGGAAGGCCACCCAGTGAAGGTTGCTTAGGACCACGTCCAGATGCCTTGTGAATGTTACCTCTTTTTCTGTCACTGGGCCTCACTGGAAAAAGCCTGGCTCTGCTGCCTTTGCACTTTCTGTTAATGTATTTATAAACATTGATAATATCTTCCCTGCATGCAGATAGTTTCTTCCTCTTCCAAAACCTCGCCAGGTGTTGAGATCAGTCTGCCCTAGTGGCAGACAGCTTTCCCCCGCTCATTAATTTTTCTCTCATATTCACTCACAGGAATTTTGAGGGAGTATATATTCCAGCTTTGTTTGTTTATCCCACTGACCTCCTTTAATAACTCATTAATAAAAAGACCATTCTTTCAGCCTTGCTTTCTTCAGTGAATAAAATTACCATGACATCATATTGTAGGAACTAAGCACAGAACATAAATTTCTTAGTGTTTTTTCTCCTTAAGCTGTCACCTGAAACACTTCAGGCCTGCAGCAACCTCTCCTCAGAATTACAAGGGCCTGCTCAGCTGAAATATGACTCTACAAGTTCTTAGTGTCCAAAATCACCTTTTCTTCCAGAGCTCCTAAGACCTGCTTTTTCTCTCAGACCTAGTAAAGAGCAACAGCAAGGAGAAAAATGCAAGAAACTCCTGGAGCAGCAAAGAAATCAGATGACATACTCAGCAATGGCAACAAGGACAAGCCTCATCCTTGGGCCAAATGTGATTTTGAAGGTACTCAGCTAAGTAGTTGCAACTGTGCCAGAAGTAAACCCAGAGGCACATGGATGGCCACATATCAAACAGAAATTTAAAAACAAGATGCACCAGGTATCAGATACTTAAGCAGTGACACAAGCATTGGAACATCAGTACAGACAGCCTTCAAAGATAAAACAGCTTTCTTTCTAAGGTTGGTATTTGTTTTAAGAGGGCAGGAAAATGAGATTAATCTCTACAAAATAATAAAATATCTTAATGCTACTAGAGAGTTTTACCTTCAGCTGCCTGAATCACGTCTAGGACATGTTTTCACTCTTTCAAGGCTTGCCACAGTTTGCATACTGAGGATTTGCTAAAACCAAGGCAATGCATGTCTTGAAATTAATGGAAGAGAGAATATGGACCTTAATGATAGAGTCTCAGGGATATAATAACCACTTCCTTTACTCTTCCAAATAACTGTGTTGAGCATAATCTCTCCTATTAATTCTGATTGTTTTGGGAATAAATCAGCTTTCTAAATTCTCACAACTGTTAAGTTCTTACTTCACCTTGTATAAGGTTTGAGTTGTCAGATCTATTTATTTGTTGATTTGTTTGCTTTTTCTAGGTTCTTCCCATCATGAACTCTTGCTCTTGGAGTGCTGGACTGGTGCGTGAAGAAATAAAGTGTTACTGTCAGCCACTGGTGACTAAAACCTATGGCTTCTGGCAAAATAAATTTGAGCAGAAACTTGACAATCACTGTCATCTCCCAGCAAGAGTCTGATGCTGCATGGAAGAGAAATAAAATAACAAATATTTCTTGTTCAGTATTGTTCATTTTGTGATCACTTTCATGTATGGTTGTTGAAGCTTTTAAGTAAAATTTTTAGTTAATTTTATTAAAGTTTAATTAATTTTAGTAAAAATACCCTAGCAACAAAAATAGTTCATAGGGTTTGCATGGGAAAGAATGTTTCTACTGCATCCTGTCTTTCAAATAACTACAAACAAAGTTTACTGTTTGACTAAAGAAATAATGTATATGGTAATTAGCTACCATTAGAAATACAGTTTTGTTATATGTTTTTAAACTATGTCCTAAAAATTAATTTAGAATGTGCTATTAATAGTAATTGAGGAAATGAGCTTTTCCACTTCCTCCTTTGGACCTTACTTCTCTTGGTTACCTCTAAATGACCAATGTTCATAAACACATTTACTAACTTGGGGATGGCTTCCCTTCAATTGAGGTGTTCACCATGGGAAGCGGTGTTTTGAGTGGAATAAACACTGAAAATGTACTAGAGCACAATTTTATAGTTACAAAGGTAATCTACAACAGAAAGGTAAATCAAGCCTGACTTAGTGTTGTACACAGTACAAATAATTATGTAGATTTGTCTTGTATGATACACAGACATCATAGAAAAACAACACCAGCAGTGAACACTATATAAATCTGATCTCTTGCACAGTGCATGTCTTGTATTTAAACAATTTTTCAGCCCTTGTTTCCACTCCTCCAAGAATTTCTAATCTTGATTGACAAAGGTGCACCAACACCACTGGCAAGGTCTCCCAATGATTACTTAGTCTCAAAAGGCTAAGCATTCGTTGGATTGCAAAGCGTATTTTCCCTCTTTAAATGTCAAGATACAACTTCCACCCCTTGAATTTTGTGTCTAATGGGATTAAGATCTGTCTTTACCAAATTCATGTTCCAGAATCAAATATTTATTAATATACACTAGTCTCAATAGTTCAATATTTTTTAACAGATAAGAGACAGAACATCCTCAGCATTCCCATAGGAAATGTGTTTTCCAATTCCATCATGACTTTTCTTTGTTGATTGATAGTGTCTTACACCGATACTAAAACTGGACACAACATTCACAAATTATGTACTACAACAGTCAAATACAGAAGAAACATCTATGGCATTCATGATTCCTGTCCACACCTTTCGGGACAATATTCTTCCAACTGATTACAGCTTTTTTTGGGTGGGGGACATTCAACTGAATAGTCACTAGAATATCCAGGTTCCTCTCATATGTCAGTTTTCCAAAATCAAACCCTTCTTATTTTGTACTGTCCAAATCCCTTCCACTTAATTTTAAAATTTGAAAGATAAGATACTTAGAGCTAGAAAACTAGCTCTATCTACATTAGATTACAGTCACCTTTCACAGATAAATATTTATTGGTATTAATGTAATGTTTTATTCTAGTACTGTAGGCATTCCAGACCATAAAAATAGTAAGAGTCGTTCCATGGATAAGCGGAAGGATTGCAGTGGGTCCTTCTACCTAAACATCAACCCACTGATATCCAGACACTCAAACACCTTTAGAAGTCTGTATTGATCACTGTATTCATTCTGAACACCCAACAGTCAGAAACAGATTGTGGTACAACAGGAATAAAAGCAAGTTAACATAAAGAGATGGAAACCTTTTTGATGTCACTCTAGACCCAATCTTAGACTAATAAGTGTGCCATTCTATCAAGCCAGCATTAATTATCAAAGGATCTGTAAAAAAAAACAAACACAGAAATAAGAAATTAATACAGCTTCTCCTGTCTTTGTTAAATTGTCATACTTTGTACTTGAACAAGTGATGATTGTGAACTCACATGGATTCTTTCAGAAAAAAAAAAGTTATTCCTAGATAAAATTATTCCTGTACATAAATGTGTAAATACATTTTAATTTGCAAATCAGATTTTACAGGACAAGGAAGAGAACAACATTTAGGTCAAATTTATTTTGGTCTCATATGAGGTTTTTTTCTGACATGAATCTCTACTACATATTCCTTAAGATTCATGCTTCTGCCTCCCATCCAACTGTTCTAAGATCAGGGCCTATAAAGTCATCTTCCCCAGAATCTAGCAAAAAAGTGATGATGCTGATTCACTAACTAATTTTTATTTGCAAGCAGTGTACCTGGACAGGTGCTACTGAAAGTACAAGTCTGAAGAAGAAATCATGGAAATGCTCATATTGAGACAGACAGATGTCTCAATCCTATCAGATATCACAAAACAGTTGCATGTGAATTAAAAATACATTAACATTGCAGTGGCATGGCTATTATGTGATTTCTATAATCTTCTTTCTGTCTTCCCACCCCTACCCCTCTTTTATCTTATCTATCCAGTTTTTCATCTGTACTGTCCTCATGCCTCAATACCCTGTCTTGGCTACCTAGAAAATAAATGAAATGTTTACTGCTGCTGTTTACAGTGCTCCCAGCTTCTCAAATGATGTTAATTGTAAGTGATGAATCAGAGATCAGATATTAGTCAGCAAATTTTCCTGTTATTTGCACAGCAATATTGGTCTAAAGTGTAACCTGGTCATTTCCTGTTTGGTGGTAATGAAGCATCTGAACGCTGTCTGACCCTTAGGCTCAATTCCATTGGGCTATTTGTAGAAGGATGATTTTCCCAAGAACATCAGAAATTCACAGGCTAGAATTTGCTAAAAACAAATCTTTAGGAAACTAGTATTCTCAAATCATATTGAAAATATGTAATTTTCTCTGAAGTAATTGAGTGACAGGTACAATAAATGAAATTAAATAGTATTTATAAAAAGTATTTTTTTGCTTGTTAGGAATTGACAAAAATCATGTTTCTAAGCCACAGCTTGAGGAGTCAATGTCAACTTTCTCTTTCCTACAGAACATAAGGTCCACAGTAGCACTTTGGTTTGTTGGTGTTGGATAAGGCAAACATGCTATGAATATAGCAATGAAAAGTCCAATATAAAAACATTTGCACATTTTCTATTAAAGTCCTAACTACATTATGGCAGGATGGATCTATAAAGTATATGATAGTTGTTGACTTTCATGCCATCCTACACACATACAGCAAAATACTGACACAATACCTCTACAACTACAACTACACAACAGTACATCCTCTGTGACACTATTTCAAAACACATTACATCATAAAAAGCTGCTGCAAACACGTTCAACAACGTCTTAAAATATTGCTCGTAATGCTTTTTAGTAGGATTATATTGGACAAAATATTCCATAGGCATTTGAGATTTAGACATGCAGCTGTACTTTCTTTGAATTGAAACAGAAATTTAAAAAAAACCCTGAAAAAAACCACATTTTGGTTTAAATTTTTCAGGCTGCCACAGGACTCTTGAGGAGTTTTCATATACATCATAATACAGATTTGGGAAAAAAAAGCTAATGAAAAAAAAACCCAAAAACTTGTCTAAACTCAAACTATTTTATTCTGAAAATATTTTTCTTCCTGCCCCAAGATAACCTAAACAGTATGATAAATGTTAATCTATTTCAAAAAAGATATTCTTGTTTAATCTGAAATATATGATGACATAATAAATAGCTATCAAAATTTAATTTCTCTGATCCAATGAAATACTATCTTTTATTATCTATTCCAAAAATGTTGGAGATAATCTCTGTTTTCATCTTCATTCCTCTATTTTCTCTTTAGTTTTTTTATACCTAATTGCAGATGACGCTTAGATAACTTTAATTATAGATATTTTTATATATGTATTTATATATAATACATTATATATATTAATATATAAGTATGTATATTATATAAATATAATAAATATTTATAATATATACTATAGATTATATTTTTATTTATATTTATATTTAGGTTTAAAGAAACAACAGTGACTTCATTTACTGGACTACACATTTTTCTGGTTGCCACAGAAGGCTGCAGACTAACTTCCTCACAGCTGCCTAAAATAGGACAGGACAGCTGGATCAGCACTGCAATGTTACATTTTAGTGATTTATTTGAAAACAGGTGTTACGTAAATTATTTATTATTCTGATGAGAGGATATGGAGAAACATGTGATTAGCCATAAAGGGCTATGACGTTTTAAAGTTGAAAGAAGGAGATGGAAACAACTTAGCTTTCTAGATAACTGAGAATAAGCAGAGCAAATCAAAATGGTATGCTAGGTGGTAGGATGGTCTGAGCAGGAAGACAATGCTACTGAGCTGACAGGGAAGTCAGGTGAGAGCACAGTGGAGCTGAGTTGCTCTGGTACATAAGGGTAAAATGCTGGTCTGACACATCACACATCAGCTCAGAAACCACTCACCATGTGGCCTCACCTTAGCAATTCTGCGTAAAGTTTTTGTCTGTTTAAATTTCTTACTGAAGTTGTTGTCTCTAAAATTATGTGTTCAATGGTAAACTCATCAGATTTGGAGATATGAACATATTAAGTGTGGAAGTAATGACAATCCTTTCAATAAAAATATCAGACTGATTATAAAATGGATATAAAATGAACATGAAAGAGTGTAGACAAATTACCAACCAAAACACCAAATTGTTGTTATTTTGGATAGAGAAAAAAAAAAGCTCTTAAAGTAATTGATGTTAGCCATGTTTTTATAAAGTTTATGCCTGATATTTCATTACAGAAAACCATTGCAAGTCAATTTGGCTGCTATATCTCTAAAATATTTAGCAGTTAAAAAAATCTTAATAAAGCCTCTATTTGTTTATGAAATGAGCAAACATATCTTCCAGAAACAGCAAGATGCTTTTTCCCTGGCTCTGATATCTTGAAGCTGTATTACTCCAGATGTCCTTTGTCAGTTTGACATGACACCAAATTGTTCCCTCTTCTAGAGGGACAAAGGAACAAGCATATGTGGTTGTCACATTTGTGCCCCTTGTGAGAGGGAAGAAGATAGTGAACACAGAAGTTATTTACTTAGTCTGGTCTAGGGATGCTTTAAAATACTATTTTTAAATTGTGTTTATTTATAACATACTCTTGTCCAGGAGAAAACTAAAGAAAAACCACAAAAAATACCATATCCTTATCTTCATCCATTTTAAATACAGCAAAGGAAGAAAACAATCTAGTAGTCCTCAAATTCATACATGTGGAAATCCAAGGTATTTTTATCACCTTTTATGAGAAGGGATCAGTTAAAGAAATGTGAAGAAGAGGGTGACACAGCTCCAGGGAACTGCATGAGACAAAGCATGAACCAGCTTGAAAACACCCACAACACTAAGTTTTCACGTTTCTCTTCTGTAAGAGAGAGCAGAGTGGCTGCTACACTGGAAGTTCCTGCTGCCATCCAGGGGCAACTCAAAGGGCTGAAGGAAGCTTCACAAAGTTCAAGAAGAGGAAATGCAAAGCCCTGCACCAGAATTCCTGGCCTGGATAGGAAAATGGAACTGATATTCTGGAAAGCAAGTCTGCAGGAAAAGAGCTTGAAAGGAAGAGGAAAGGAACTAATAAAAAGAAGGGGCTTCTTCTAAAACCAGATATTCCCACCTAGCTGGACATCCCTAGCCAGAACAGCAGGCTGCATACTGAAAGAACAGCCATAACTAATTGAAGGAGCCCAACCATTTATTCCATGAATAAATAAATTAACAACTAACCCAGTGAGTAATTCTACTTTTAGAGGTACAGAGGCTCTGTATCTGTCAAGGATGTGTGTTTCAAGGGAGGTGTGTTCTGGGAGGAGATGTTACTGAGAAGATGCCAGGCCTAATTAATCCCACTGATTAGTGTTTCATGTGGGTGTCAGTGACAGAGAGCAGCAGTCTGGGAGCTACATGTATTATGGTGAACAAACAGGAGGAACTAGAGATGTGCACACAGCTTCATGGCTATGGTATCATTGGTATCACAGAGACATGGTGGGGTGGCACCTGTGACTACAACACTGGAATGGAAGGGGTAAGGTTTTTTAGGAAAGATGAGCTATGGAGATGAGGAGGGGATATGAGATGAGGAGGGGATATAGCCCTTTATGTCAATGACAAGATGGAGAGCGGCACTTTTCCCACTGCGTCTGGAAAAGGGTGAGGAGCCAGCCTACAGCTTCTGACTCAAGATTAAGGGGAGGGCAGGGACATGGTATGTTAGAGTGAGGATCTGCTACACCCAGGCAGGTGGATGAAGCCAATGAAGCTGGCTGATAGAAGCTGTGTCACAAGCCCTGATCCTCATGGGGAAAATCAACCACCCCAATATCTGCCAGAGGAACAACACAGTAGAGCACAAACAATCCTGGGGTTTCCCTGAATGCATCAACTACAACTTCCTCAGAGAAGTGATAGAGGAGCCTGCAAGGAGAGATGCTGTGCTGGACCCTGTGCTCACCAACAGAAGGAACTGGTGGGGAATGCCATTCTCCAAGGTTGCCTTGGCTGCAGTGACCACAAGATGGTGGAACTGGAGATACTCGGGGCAGTGAAAGGGCACACAGCAAACTCACTGCCCTGGACCTCAGGAGGAAGTAATCTGTTCTGGAGACTTTGGCGTTTTTGAGGACCTGCTTTGTAGAGTCCCATAGGACAGAGCCTTAGAAGGCAGAGAGGCCTAAGAATGATGGCTGAATTTGAAGGATGATCCCCCCAAGCTCAGGAGCAATGCATCCCAACAAGGAGGAAATTAGGCAAAAATGACAGGAGGCCTCCATGGATGGATAAGAAACTGCTGAGTAAACTCAGAGCAAAAAATTAAGAAGAAGCTGGAAAGAACAGGTAGCCTTTGAGGAATACAGGGAAATTACATGGGAAGTTAGTGATAAATCTAAGGAAGCCAAGGCCCAGCCAGAATTGAGTCTGGTCAGGAATATCAATCACAACAGGGATGCAGAGGGAGCTTTACAGGCCTGAGAGATGCCACCATGCAAATCTCATGAAGTCTCATGAAGGCTTAGTGCAAGATCCTATTGCTGGATCATTGCAATTCCAGGCACACCCACAGGCTGGGCAGAGAAGTGATTGAGAGCAGCCCTGTGGGGAAGGACCTGGGGCTGGTGGCTGCTGAAAAACTCACCATGAGAGAGTGCTCCCAGCCCAGAAAGCCAAGGGAATCCTGGGCTGCATCAAGAGAAGTGTGTGGCCAGCAGGTTAAGGGAGGGGATTCTACCCCTCTACTCTGCTCTTGTGAGATCCTGCTGGGACCACCACATCAGACTCTGGTGTTCCTAGCATAAGAGGGACATGGATCTGTTGGAACAAGTCCAGAGGAGGCCACAAAGCTGGTAAGAGGACTGGAGCACCTCTTCTACAAACACAGGCTGAGAAAGTTGGGGCTGCTCAGCCTGGAGAAGAGAAGGTTATGTGGAGACCTCGTGGCAACCTGCCAGTATCTGGAGGGCAGCTACAGGAGAAGATCTCTTCACAAGGAAATATAGCAGTAGGACAAGGAGTAATGGGTACACACTGAAAGAAGGGAAATTTAGGTTAGATATAAGAAATAAATTCTTTAATATGAGTGTGGTGAAACAGGTTGCCCAGAGAGGCTGTGGATTACCAACCCTGTGGGTGTTCAAGGCCAGGCTGGACAAGGCCTTGAGCAATGTGGTCTAGTGAGATGTGTCCCTGCACATGGGAAGGGAGGCTGGGACTACATGATCTTTAAAGTCTCTTCCAATCCTTAACATTCTATGATTCTATGAAATGGAAATATTCACGACTATTGTGTTAGTCTGCCTTCTCCCTCTGATTTGAAAGGATGTAATTTAAGATCATGAGTTTTTGCTGAAGTTTTCACTTTAAAGTAAAAAAAGAGCTATCCAAATTCCAAAGAGACTCTGAAAACGAGTTCTCACTGCTTTCAGCAAAGGATAACTCTAGCTACAGACATGGCAACTGCTTTCCCTTTACCTTTCATGAGCGAAATCAAGTGAAAATACAGTGAACTATCAGAGATAAATATTTTTGGCCCGGTTCATATGTCCTGAAATTCCATAATTTATGACTGCACTACATCAAGGATGAGCTTCAGGAGACTTGTTGAAATGCTGATTGTTAACAAGCCAATAACAAAATTCTTGACATTAGCTTGAAGATTTCTTTTTTCATGCAACATAGGGCAACTGTGCTATCACAGCCTTGATCTCTGCTTGAGAATATGCAGTGTTTTACAACTCAGAACATATAAATCAGCTTCACCCTAGATTAGTTGTTCTGCCTAATATCAACAGCATGTTTATTTACCCACAACTCTTTGACCTTGACATGACAGATATAATTTAAAAAAAAGAACACACAAAAAACCTCACTGTTCACTTGAGAACTTAGAGAAAATATTAATTGGTGGAAAGATGACTTGTGGTAATGACATTTGGTTAGACATGTCTTTCTGGACACAGATAAAGTAAGAATTTGAGCCATTTATCATAGCCGTGATTGCATTGACAGCCCAAAATACAGGAATCTCCCACAGGAGTTTCTTTGAGTTACTTCAACCTTCTCTCCCACACTCTGCCCATGCCCTATATAAGAAGCAAGTCTTTAGGAAGCACCATAGTTTTCCTAGTATTTATCACTTTCTACACAGAGAGTGACTATTTTCATATTTCCCAAAAGGTCTGCTTTAAGGTTAAGTAATTCTTTAAGGATAACTGCACCCCAGAGAAGAGTTTACAGTTTTTGTACTCAAATCATTCCACTAGGAAAACCAGTGGCTATTCAGTAACTTCCTCCCAAGAGCCACTGTACCCTCATGGTTGGGCCATGTTCTTACAGACAACTCCAGGATTTCCCAAACTGCTAGCATATCTGTACTAGCAGCTAAAGATGCTTTCACAGATGCCAAGGTCCTGCTTCAAGATCACTCATCAGCACACTTCATATTAAAAGGAGTCCACAAAAGATACAGATTCCCACTTATATTTAATCTGTATTTTCATGGCCTTCCTATTGACTTCTAGCTCTGGGCCATTGGGCTATGTTTCTTGCCTGAGCCTTTGGGTGCGGGCTGTAACCAACAGAGTGGAATGTGAAAAGTGGGAACTGAGGGCAACAGAGTATTGGTTACACCCAGCAATCACATCAAGCTGAGTTATTGGGTTCTGATATATCTAAGAGGGAAGTAAGGGGCAGAAATCCTTCCATATGAAATGTAGGAAGACTAGGAATGACAGCCTCTTGACAGCAAGTAAAGACCTAACAAGATCTGAACCGTTCTGGACTGCCCAGAAGCAGACCATCAATCCCTTGGGAAATTAATCATGGAAAAATACATAAGACTCTCAGGACTCCAGATGCCTCCTGGGTTAGATTCTTGGTGCAAGCAGTTCAGAAGACCTGGAATCTGGGCTTTGGTGCCCCCAGGTCTCATATATTAAGTGTCTGAGGCTTTTAGTCCCATCAAATTGTCTTAGTATTAACTGTGTCTGATTATCCGGTCTCAGTGATGAACGCAATCTGACCTTGAAAGAGATACTTACTGGAACTTTTTTTCTGTTTTCGCGTGACTGAAAACTTGGAATGCAGCTCTTCACAGCACAGTACACTTGTAGCAAGTTTAGACTCTAAAGCTCTTACAGCTGAAATCATGGTTTCCCAAAACCAACAAAAAGAGCAATTATTAGCCTTATTTTGACAAAATTGTTTGTTGTAAAAGACAACCTGCTGGCTATTTACCTTGAGCTGAGGGGCCTTGGGTTTACATTATGTACTATGTGATACCTTTATTTCTTCATCCTCTGAGCTCTCATTCCACTAAGGAATGCTACAGAAACCGCTTCCCACTTTCTCCAGGAAGAGATTCATTGTTGGAGATTACATTGTTGAAGATTATTAATGAAGTTAAAAAAATTAAATCCATTATTACATTATCGTAGTACATGAAAGTCCTGTCTTTCTGTTAACAAAGCAAAGGAAAAAGAAGTCAAGATTATTAAAAAATTACGCAAAGAGTTGAGTAACCTTGGACCTACAAAATAAATTCCCATCCTTCACTTAAATTGCAGCTGACCTGGAAGGATGCAGTCAAAGCTTTCTAAATCCACGTTATTAAGCTCACACCTGAATAATCTGTTGGTTTTGTTGCTGTCTTGTTTAGGCAGGCATGCTAATGTTCTGTGGCAGTTGTGGTATGCTGCTTGTCTTAGCAAATTCAGCAATTACATAACTTCCAAATGCCATACAGTATCTAGAAGTAAAACCCTGCATTGTTGGATTGTACATTTGATGATTTAACCTTGCTACAGGAGTCTGCCATTGGTGATCCCAAGAGTAATTATAAAAAAAATGTATAAGCTTTTTTACTTGGAACTTGTTTCCCAAAATTCAGTGACAGAAGATTTCTCAACTTATACAAGGGTAAAGCTAAACACAGTATGGTACCTGAAAGTGATGTGCATGGGAAAAAAAATGGAAAAAAGCAGTCTCTACCACTGACTTTAGTAGATTACTTTTTGTCAGTTTACAGATAATTCTGTAACCTACTTTCTTATTAGTCAGTGTAGCAGTTATCTATGGCTTAGAATTGCTGTTCCTATCTTGACAGTTACAGTACACTCATATGAAACTGAATGCACTTTGATTAACTTCTAAATGAAGGTGATAAAATGGGTATTTCCTAAACTTACCATGATAGGAAAAAAACAGAGTGAAATAAATTTAAAAAAACAAAACAGTGAAACAAAATCAAAGCCATGATTTTCTGGGAAACTTTCTAACATCAAGGAGATGGATCTTTGGAATAGTTTGTGGGGAAGTTTATTGAGTCTGTCTTTGGAGGCCTTTAAGGACATCTCTCAGTAATAATTTTTGTACAGTTGATCCTGCCTGGTGGCAGATGGATAATTTAATGAAGTCCTGAAGTCCCCTCTAGCCCTGATTTTTGTGATTACCAGATTTCCCCTACAAACTCCTTATGAGTATGTAGGGGAAGTCTGCTAATATTAAATGGATTAAAGACCACATCATATTGTGGAACTTTATCCAGTGAATAATTTTTGTAGTGTCCCTTTTATAAAGATTTTGCAAAAAGACCTTTGTAAATAATGCAGTTTATAAAATATCAGTAACAAAATCTAAATTCACCCCTAAGTATGTATTTATCTCTGTCACACAGGGAAATATAAGAAGTCTGAAGGCAATTAAAAAGAAGTTGACAAAAGAAAACAGATGTCAGTCTTTTTGATGTAATATGCTCTCAATTCTCCAATAAACCTGAATTTACTTTTATAAGAGAAGTATTTTACTATTTTCTACTTGAATTGCAATTAAACCATCTTTAATAAAACTAAAGGCTATTCTTGATCTCTAACAAGATTTTTTCTTAACGTTTATAATTTAGTCTGTTACTAACCAGAACTATAGTCTTTCTAAACATCAGTTTTGAGGAAACCATTCACTTCAGAACATGCATGGCAGACCACCTTTTTACTTCTTCCTTTTGACCATAACTTTATTTTGATTCCTTGGAAACATTAAAGTGAAAGGACAGTAGAAATTGGTTTATATAAATACCATGGCAGCAATTTTGTAATTCAAGTAGAATGGAACCAATAGCAATCACAATCAAATTGTGGAGCCCTTTCAGACGGTATGCTAAGAAACTAACAGTTTCCAGAAGTTAATCACAAGAAAATTCACAAACCTGATCATGATTATGAAAAGAGCAGAGGAAAACAATTTATGAACTAATATTTAACTACTACTAGCTTTTCTCCCCAGATTTCAAGTGAGTGTGTGTATAAGTTAACACATATTAATTCTATACAAGAAACTATCTGCTTCAAATTTAGCAATTTTGAAGAAGCTGTTAGTGCTTTGTGCCAGTTTTGGAGATTGGGAAACCTGGCAAAACTATCCTGGGAACCAAGTGCAAGCAATGTGTTCTCTAGGGATAGAGGTTCCTGGTTTGACCCCAGCTTTTGAAAAACTAGCAGTTGGATTTTCTGCCAAGAAATGAAAAACTGCCATGCACTTATTGAAGTTTCTTTATTCCATCCCAACTTGTACTTTTCCTCAGAATGAACATAAATGTGACCTTGGAATATACTTCAAAAAGTGTGTTGTTCCCATCCACATTTATGATGTTTTAGTTGCATGTCTATTATCATTGCTTAAAAACTAACCGTTTTTCCCAATATTAAAAATAGGAAAGGACTCATTGCCTGTAAAAATGAATTATAGCTTAGCAAACAAAAACATTTTAAATAACTTGATTTCACTTTTAGCTGATCTGCCCTGGCCTGGAATCTCATTGCAACTTGACTAAGAATAAATTTTGTGCCATGAGAAATGTTTCTGAAAAAAAATCTACTATCTTAATATTTATGGTAAGCAACTTACTAAGCTGATATTAGTTGGCCATAACTGAAGATCTCAATGAAATTTCAAACAAAACAAGCCATTTCATTCTACAGTAGAGAGAGGACATTTAAAACTAAAAAGATGAGAAATCTAAAACTGGGCCTCAAAAGAACACCTCACAAATATATTAAGAGAAGGATGTGTTTGTGAAACACTAACAACTGTGCAAACACACAGAAATAAAATTAACTTTTAGAGTCTTCATCTTAAAGGATACGAAGGTTCCCAATCAAGACAACACTTTCACTGTTTAAAGTCTGAGAATACTCTGTGCAGTCCACAGATTTTTGTATCTGGATCTCTGGCCACTTTTGGATCCTTCTGTTCCCACACCACAATTGATTTACCAGAAGTTATCTGGCTTTGTCTGTCCAGTTATTTGCAAACCTAATCCTCTCCAGTGAATGTTTTACGCTGCTGGAAGTTACCAGCCTTGGCCTGCTTTCTATAGTCCCATTCAAAGACATTCAGACTTGAACAGACAAACCCCCTAACAACATATGGGTTTTGGAATAGGGGTAGAAGTCAGCTCTCTTAAAGAATTCTTCTTTTCACTGCTATTGCATAATTCTTTTCTTTCACAGGGGAAAGTAAACTGAGGAAAAGTAAGCAGTTGTTTCCATGTTTCAAAGAAAAACAAAGAATTAGTCATCTCCAAATCTCATCCAACAGAAATTGCTGAAAATTGATCTGTCACCTCAGTAATTGCTCATTACTACCTTCCACTTAATTTAACTAGAAAAAGTGCATCAGTCACAACTAACTTCATGTGGACATTTCATACTTTTTCCAAGTCACTGTATAACTTCCTTCCCATGTCTGTCTCCATGATACATTTTTACAGCCAGTTTCTCATGAGGGACAGCACCTGGTTCTCCCCTTCCTTACTAGCTGGATCCCGAGTAGTAAGTATACAGAATTTGATGATGAAGAAAATGTTTGAAGATGAAGAAAATAATATCTATACATTTATTCTTCCACTTTCCTTTGAAAGTACCACCCATTGAGTTCAGCAGAAGTTAAGCATCTAAATAACTTTGACATTCTGGCCTTGCACATGTCAAAAGTCAAGAAGACGTAAAGCAGAAGCTCACAGATATACACAGGAATCATAGCAGTGTTGGCTGGAAGGGACCCCTGGAACCCATCCAGGACAAGCTGCTTGAAGTCAGTCTGTGAAAAATACCAGACCAGGGGTTTTTGAAACTTGGCTGTGCAAAGCCATGAAAGACTCAAGAGTGGAATTTCCATGGCCCTGTGCACAACTCCCTCCAGACAGGCACCACCTCCCTTTTCTCTAATAGCCAACCTCCCAACAAGACATGTGTGGCCACTGTCCTTTCATGTTCTTCCTGTCCCCTCTCAGAAGAACCCAGCTCCATCATGTTCATAACACTTCCTCAAGTTGGCTGCTATAAAATTGTTCCTTAGCCTGACAAATTAAAACTATGCCGGGTTCCCTCAGACTGTCCTCATTGCTGGTGTTCTTTAGGCCACTCAAGCAAATACCCTGTACTTTCTTTCAATACTTCTCATCTGAATTAGAATCTGTATAAAAGAATCATTTCTTCAAACCAAGAAATTTAGGACTACATTTCTTATTTATATTTTCAGACAAATTGTATAAGCACAATAAACAGGTGCATATGAACATGCATTTTCAGGGTTCAAATGTCATTTATGTTAAGCCACTGCTTAGGTGGGTAAAGGCTGATATGGGAGGAAGTCAAATTATACCTATGGCCTGACAATAAATGGAATTATAAAAAAAAAAAAAAAAAGGGAGGGGGTGAAGAAAAAACATTTAGACCAAATGCTCACAAGTAATCATGTTTATCAGTGTCAGCAAGAAGGGTTGTTGGGATTCCAAATCCTGTCTTGGGTCCCAAAGAGTTTCAGAAGTCCTACTCCTTGCACGCTGTAGAAACACTTCAGAATCACCATGGCCATGAGACATTACTATATCTGAGCAAAGCAGTCACTTTCCTGAGGGTCTACCAAATGAACAAAGTTTTAAAAATGCAATTTTAAGAAGTTTTGGACAGCAACCCCTGAAACATAACAATGTGTCTGCTACACCAGCAGAACTGCAGTACAAAGTTTTTTACTCCCTTCCTGGCACTCTGTCTGTCATGTAAACAAACAGTAATGCTTCTTCCTCTTTACTTAATTGTGTACAGAACATTCCATTTCTAAGTCTTCTGAAAACTAATTTCACATAACAAGAAAAACCCATTAAGGTTGTAGAGCTCAGCACTCAAAATTTAAAGTGACATAAGTAAATGCCCTTGTAAACGACCAAAACATTTGTTTTACTGAGCCAGTAAGCACTTAAAACTAGAAAAGACAGGGAGGGAACTACCAGAACTCCTGGGAGGCAGTGATGAACAGAATTTACAAGCACAGAGCCTAGATGGTGCAAGAGACAGGGAACACATGATGAAAAAAGGGCATAAGTGAAGTCACCTCAAACTCCTGCATGTAAGCAAGGAAATGCTTGCAAGACATCACCACGGGGAAGCCCTGGAGACTTTAAAGGATATCAGCAGTTGGGGTGTCTCTCTCAAGAGCTTGTATACTAATGTATGCAGTCTGGAGGATAAACAGGAGGAACTGGAGGTCTGTATGATATTGGAGAAATGGTGGCATGACTCTCTCATGACAAGGGCTGCAATGGCAAGGTGAAGTCTCTTGGATGGACAGCCTGGGAAGATGAGGCAGGGGAGTTTATGTGAGAGAGCATCAGGAGTGCACAGAGCACTGGATGGGCATGCATGACCCAGTGTTCATGGGTAAGGATTAAAGAACAGACACCCAGAGCAGTGTGGCACTGGGTGTCTGCCATAGGCTGCCTGCTCAGGACAAACATGGATGCAATCTTCCACAGACAGCTGGAAGTAGCCTCACATTCACAAGCCCTTATCTTCATGGGGAACTTCAACCATACCATTATTGGCTGTAGGAACAACACAGCATGGCATGAGCAATTCAGGAGACTCCTGAAGATCATCTGTGAATAATCCCGAGCCAAGTGGTAGGGAAACCAATGAGGAGAAGGATTCCACTGGAATGCATAAAACTAAAGGCTCATTGAGGTATGTGAAGGCTGAAGTGACCATGAGACAGTGAACAGGAAGAAGGACCACAGCCCTGGAACTTAGGAGAGTAGATTTTAGCTGCTTCAGAGATCTGCTTGAATAGGTCACATAGGGTAAGGTCCTAGAGGGAAATAGTGCCAGGAAAGCTAGGTAATATTCAGCAATCTCTGAACATGAGGAAACACTTTTTTTTTTTCCTATTTTTTTTTCTTTTTTTTCTTTTTTTTAAATAGGAATCCTGGAATCTCCCTTCTTTTAGGTCTTCAAAAGACATCTCAATACTGTTCTGGGCAACCTGCTTGAGCAGGGGCAGTCTGCTCAGTTGAACTCCAGAGCTTCCTCCCAAACTCAGTCATTCCATGATTTCATCCCGTTCTGAACCCAGAGGAGTTGTGGACAGAAAATAAAACTCTGTAACTCAGTGGTTCGTTCAGAAACTGTACACAGAAATCAGGTTTGAGATGAACACTTGAAAGGGGCAAAAGCAAAGTGCTGACTGCAAAATATTTTAAACTAATCCCTCTTGCACTTAGCTTTCAGTTCAGAAAGATAACAGTTTCTCAGAATGTCTTAGAAGCTTTCTTCCTATGCATTCCTTCCCGGGATTTCAGTGCAGTTTTTATTTGCATATGCTGACTCTCTCACAAATAACTCCCAAAGATTATTACTATTATCCTTCCATCTTGATATTGTTCATCTTGTTTCAACAACTTCTTTTTAATCTCTGTGTCCACCTCCTCTCTGAAATAATTTCCATCCCTTTGCTCACCTTGTACACACAAGGAACAGTAGAGTTGAAATGTTGATGTGTGGGCAGGCAATTTCTAGGTATACAAAGTAGTTCAGTGAAACTCTGCATGCCCAGAGCAGTCAACACTGTGACAGACTGCCATTTAAGTTGATTTTAGTTGCCTAGTGCCAAAACAGTAGGACTTCTGTACATGTAAGTTCAGAGTTTCCAAAATATTATGTCAAAAATTTTCATGGGGAAAGAAAGGAACACTTTCCTGACAGAAAGGCCACAGTACTCTGAACAGATTTCAGATATTTCCTCCAAAGTATGGACAGTACATATTTACTCAAAGAAAAGGTTGCCAGCATTGTTTTAATATTATACATTAAAATGTATTTTCTCCATATTTTTTTTGGAAATGGCTAAACTGTTTTGGCTGAAATGTTTTGGAATAATAAATTAAACGAGCCCAATATCATCTCATGGTAAATTGTAGCCTAAAAGGCTAATATTTGGCCAAGTTGCAAATAAGCTAAGGTGAAGATGTTGTAACAAAGAAGTTTTGATGGATCTCAATAGTCAGTGCTGGCAACATCAGCAAAATGCTGTCCTATATGAAGGCCAGACAACAAATGAGTAACATTTGAATGAATATAATAACAAATGAATAACAACTCAGTGAATAACATTGAGAAACTCTGGCCAAGATGCGAAGTTGGGAAATAATGGAAATAGATGCAAACCCTTACATCTGAAACAGGACAGACAGCTTGTCAGTTTTAAATATCTTGTATGTCACTGCACTAGCCTATGTAATGCTTTATGTGCTCTACTATATATACATATAGACACAGTAAGTTTCAGCTGACACCTCTTTCCAATAAATGCAGTTATTTCAGTCCTGATGCATCAATCAATAAACTGAGCTAAATTAAGAAAAAAATTCCAGATTCAGCAATCATGAGGTGTGAGATAACAAAGCAGACATGTTGCTGCTGTTTGCTTTTGTAATTCTAAAGGTTTATTTAATACCAATACATTGAAAACTTTGCCCAAAGTCATATGGCACTAGGCCAACAAGTAATTCCTTACTCAGTTAATTAACTATTTGAAAAGGACTAAATAAACAAAAAAGCAGCAAGTGTAAGGTTTAGCATATCAAGTTATTAATTCTGCCTAGTTAAGAGTGAAATTGCAATGAAGAAAGGCATGTGTTTTATTTTAAAAATAAAACCACAAAATAGCTTCTTGGGAATATTAACCTGTAAAAACCTGGAATAAATAATTTTATGGGTTACTGTGGTATGAGCTTCTCAGGCAATCATACCTTATCTGAATTCAGAAACTCATAAGAAATAAGATTAATAATATGAACTTAATTATAACCAATGTAATATAACTAATCATGAATTAATCAATTTTTATTAGTAATTTTTTACTTGGAAGTCATAAATATGTTAACATATGCTTTCGTGTCTGAGCCATCATGAGTACATGTTTTACCCCCTTCTTGCCCCAGAAACTAAGTCTAAATTTCACAGCTTTGGGTATAAGAGAATGAACAGATGGAAGTATATGTTTCTGCTATGCAATATGCCAGGTTCCTTGGTCTAATGGTCCTTTCTGACCACTGTATTTCCTCCATTAAACATTCAACTGGGACAGAGGACCATTTACAAAGGTATATCCTGTTTCTGGAGTTTAAAGTGCTTGAAAGTGCCCACAGGGAAGATGAATGGCAGGAATACTGTGCCTGTTGCACACAAGACATATTAACTAAACCCCATTCAGGCACTGCTTCAGAATTACACTAACTACAAGGTTTTTAGTCTGCAGCTGGCTCTCTTTGGAGTACCAACAGAGAGGCCCATATTCAGGGATCCCTGCCTCATGACTGCCCGGTGCTGCTGCATATGTGTGACACTCCTGGACAGCCAGGTGCATTCAGTGCACAGCATGGCTCAACACATGTGCAGCACCCACCACCCATGTGCATCAATCAGAACAGGCTCTGCAACCAAAGTGAAGAAAGAGTGGAGATGCTGTGTGGAATAATGTTTAAGCTCAGTGTTTAAGCTGCTGAATCCAGTTTGTTGGACCTGTAGAAGTTTGGGTGCTGTTTCCAGGACCTTGCAGCCTCTTAATCAAAAGCAGACCTACTGGAAGGCAAGTAGTAAAGTTCAAAATAGGCCTTCATTTATGAATGTCAAATAGCCAAGAAACCCTAGTCTGGGGAGGCTAGACATACAGCTGGACTTTGGTGCCCCAAGACCTGTCTGAATGCCTATGAATAGCATTTATTAAGCTATTAAGTCTCAAAAACCACCTAACTTCACAGACACAACTTTCTTTGTTAAAAGTTCTGGAATAGTTTAGGTAAAAATGGAGGCCCGGGGTTCTCATGGAACCCCGATATCAAAGTAGTCTCAGCTTCAAAGGTGGATGAAGTTTCTTTAAGTCCTTTAGGTCCACTTAAAGTCTCCAAAAGTGAACTTCTCATAGGCTTTGTGGGGACCTGGTAGACATCTGCAGGGGAAGAATCTTTTCTATATATCCATATGGGATGCCCTTGTTTCAATTTATGGCTGTTTCTTCTTGGCCAATGGCTGTGCATGTTGAGGTTTTGGCTCTATTTTTTGAAGTACTCCATCAGGCAGTCAAACAGAGCTCTGACCAAGCCCTCTGTCTTCCAGTCTAAGCAGACCTTACTCCCTGATCTTTTCCTTGTACATCATGCTCCAAACCCTGGAGACTATCTTTTAGACTTTCTCCAGACTGTCAGCAAATTTTCTTGTACTCATGGCCTAAAACTTTGCTTAATACTCCACATGTGGCTTTGGGACTGCTGAATGAATGGGAATAATCACCTCACAACGTGCTGGCTACACTCTTACTAACACAGTCAAAAAAGTAATTAGTCTTTACAGCTGAAATGGAACATCAGTGAGACACATTCCCCCCGCTTTCTGCTGCTGTCTGGTGTACACATGATGAAGTATAAATAAATTCTAGACAGATAGGTCTGTAGCTTAGCCACAAATTTTGATACAGCTGGAGAAAATGAGAATTAATCTGCTTACTTGGCGCTGGGAAAGTCAGCCTAGCAAACTTATTTGATGTAACACAGTGTAAACCAACAGGTTAAGGAGGAATCCCTTCTTCGTGCATAAAATACCATGGTGGTTAAGTGATTGTTGTGGTTTTAAACTACTAACAAAAATTACTTATTTTTTTGTTGTGAGATATGGATTAAAATAAGAGCAAAACAGGCTTAAAACTTAAAGGGAATAAAGACAGTTTATTAACAGACTATTAGAATAACAATACCAAAATAAACTTTCAGAAAACCCTTTTACTTCTTACTACTCGATTATTTCTTTGTACACATAACAACATAGAGACAAAAAAATAGTTTTACAATCTTGGTGGTCAAAAACAGTCTCAATTTTTAGAGTCTTTTCATCAGTCCTTGTAGAGAAACAGAAGTCTCTTCCTGCCAATCCATGGAGTTTCTAGAGTCCACTCCTCCCATCTCACACTATTCTGAGGTGTGCAATGGGTCAAATTGAATCTAGGGATGTTATTTTTAAGGATAAGTGATTCAAAGGTAGAAATCTCCTTCAGTTGTTTCTGTGAGCCTTCCTGGAAAACAGCCATCTCTTTGGCTCCTTTAAGGCTTTAAAATCTTCACTCGCAGGTTCCAGCAACTCACAGCATTACAACCACCCTTCTTTTCTTTAAAGTCCACACTTTGAATACTCTATTCCTCCCATACTCTAGCCATGAATTAAAGGAGTCTTTAAACTACTGTCCATCTCCATAGCTGTAACAGAAAGACCTTTCAGCAACAAGCATCTTCTTTTTTCTCTCTTTCTTATTTAAACTTAACTCTTTTCTTCACTGTTTTTGGTAGTTTTATGATGTCTTACATGTTAATTGTCTCTCTTTCTCTGTCTGTTCTGAGAAAAAGGAGTAATCTGTTGTTTATCTAGGTAGTAAAGGAATTAAAAGAAGAAAGCTACAAAAGTTCATAGTGTCCGGTTTCAGTCTAGCAGCAGACAGTGAAAACTAAACTAAACTGCTAAACTCTGCTTGTCTCTCCTTCCCCCCCCTCCCTGCGGCCTTGTCCCGGGCCTGGGGCAGGGGGGAAGCCAAGACGCAGCTTGTTACCTCTCCAGAGCCGGAAACAAAAGAGAACGAGAGAGCTCAGCATGTACTTCTTAAGGGGGTGTTTACAAGTTGAATTCACTTTTTAATGGTCAGATCTGCTGTCAATTCTTGGAAATGACTGATAATCGGTCAGGAAGAAAAACTCCCATCAGTCACCAGTAGCTTCAACTTCCCCTTTTTTTACTCGATCTTAAAGGTGAAGCTACCCCATGACAGTGATTCGCATGGTTTGGAGACCCAGGTTCATGTCTCTCATGTATATCAGGGATCTTGAACTTGTGCACCTTGAAAGTAGAGCACCTCACCTCTTCCTCCTTCATGCTAAGACCTTAACATAGGAACATGCACTAGATATTTTGCCTTAAACAAGATTTTTTAAGAAATAGCAAAATAAAGGTCTGATGCTAAGTAATCTCTGATCCCTACTCTCTACAGTTGCACCCATTTTCTCTCTCAAATGAAAATATAATTGAGCAGAAAGAAATTGCCACAAAACTTGGAGAAGTAAGAGGAGTTACAAACTTTCCACCTCTCCATGCTGTGGTATGAATGTATAGAACATAAACATTTCATGTTGAAAGTGATTAATTTAAGAATTTCATTTCCAATCCTGACTTGGGTGGCTGTGGGGGGGGGGAGGGGATAGTGATGGTGACTACATAAAATCCCAAAACCCCAAAAACTTGCTGTAGTTCATGGATATGAAAGTGTGCATAAAAAGGAAAGCTCCAGAAGATGATTTTATTTTTGAGATTTTAGAGGATACAGGTAATGCATTGTGAATTTGAAGAAAGTCAAATATCCACTTTGAAAAGAAATTTATTATTTGAGAAAGTCAAGAAAGCAAAGTAAATGTTAGTTCTTTGAACATTTTACTTGTCAAATTTGTAGGAAAAGCTTATTAATTAAGTGGGAAAACAGTTGTAAAATACTCTCAAATCCCCTTTTAATGTCTTTTTAAATTCTGATCAGAGACTGAGTACTTTTGACTACAATGTGATCAAAACAAGAGGGACTTGAGAGAAAGGCTCCCTTCAAAGAAACAGAGGAAAAATCTTTTGCATATTCTGCTAATTTTTCAATAGCAAGGGCAGCAAAGAGTAGAAGAAAGATGCTTTTATCAAGTGTTTAACTTCATTTAGAACACTCAGAAAATGTCAGCTGTGCAGCAGTTCATTCTATGGAATGTAGTCCAAACTAATGAACAAAACAGATATTCATCTTGGCAGCACATGCCCCTTGACATAAAGTCTGGCTCCAGAGATAATAATTTGACAGTGGCAGAGCGAGGCTCCAACATCCCCTTGCAGCCTCAGCTGAAGTCAGCAGTAGCTTTCAGAGGTGCTCTTAATCTAACCCTAGCTAATCTTAGTTACCTGTATGGAAGGGACTCTCTCCAAACCATACACACCTCCACTCTTAACCTGCAAAACTTACAACAGACAAGATAACTCCAACACAAATTGATATTTGGATATCAATTTCAAGTCATCTGCTGTGCATATTGTTGCACAGACTTTTAGCTGTAAAGTTGGTCTCTACAATGTATCTGAATTACTGCTCCTATTAGTACTAGTGATGACAATAGCTGTGCAATTGATGTGAAAAATATTATTACTTCTCTATAGTAATCCTAAATGATGAGCTATGGAAAGCTCCAAGAAGCCACCTCTAAGATTTACAAGACATTTCCAGAACTTCTTATAGCTCATTTGGGGATTTTCTGCTTAGTGAAAAAAAAGGGCTGTGTTTTACTTGAATTGCACAGAAATTGAAATATTTCCCCTATCCTCCAAAAGGTTTGCTACCAGTGCCATGTTTAGAGAACTCAGAGAGGTTTCAGGATATTTCAATCTAAATAACTCTTCCAGCCTTTTCACTAAATATTTGGCTGTAAACTGGTGGACTCAGTCATCCAGGATAATGATAATTGTTCTATGCAATAAAAGGATAGTGCTTTAGTGAGAACATCTAATAAAATGCCAGAATATCCAGCAGGCCAATGCTCAGAGCTCCTCAGTAAGAAACACAGACAGAGGGCACTTCCACCTCCAGAGACACATTCCAGCTCCTTGTCTTTTGAAGGAAAGGGGTTGCTGGCTGTGAAGTGGTTAAGATATTTCCTGCACACCTGAGATACAAGTTCCCCTGGAGCTAAGCACCAAGCCAGTTCAGCATTTTGTCATTAGCACTTTTAGGTGGCTCCTTACTCAACAAATGGATCCTGAAGAGTTAAGTCCTTTCCATGTGCTGAGGACTAGCAGAACAAAGTTCACCCTGTGGGCTCCTTAGGTAGCAGGAAGTGTGAGAGCTGAACCAAGCTCTTCTTCAGGTGTCCTCCCCAGCTCTCTGCTTGGGACAAGAAGCTGCCAATGGCAGCTATGCTTATCATGAACTGTAAAACTGTCAAGGGCAGTAGTGGTCTCCTGAAAGAGGATCATCTCTGCATTTGGCCTGGTCAACAGAAAATCTACCACTAAGAGGCAATCAACAGTGATTTTGGCAGATATTGTGACATGGTGAAAGACATGGAAAAAGAATGAGCTACACTAACAAAATATGGAGAGAAGTGAGGGGGAGAATGAAAAATCACTATGTACTCAAAATAAACATTGGTAAGTTGCACTAGCATTATGCATCCATTATAGTCTCAGTTTTTACAGCAACTGGCATAACATAAATATATTTGATATATTGATCTGCAAGTTGGGGGTAGCTGGTAGAGCTCTGCTCTGAGTGTGAAAGGAGTACTATGTCATGGGTACACAGCTCTAGGTGCTAATGCATCCTGCTGTGCATTGCAATGGCTATTGCTGTGGGGAGGCAGCTAAAGCCCTGGAAAAACCAATTGCTGCCTGTATCTGGGAACTCAAAATAAGTTGCCAAGGTATCTTCTAGGCTTTTGGGTCTGGGCCTTAAGACACCATGATTTATGGTTTGACTTGAAGGCAGATGCATTTCCATGTCTGGACTATGTCTGACATGCTGAATGGACTAATCTAGAAACAGTATTTTTAGAAAAAAAAAAGTTCTAGACATTTGGAATGAGGTCTTCTGCCTGAATTTTCAATAGCTTATTAGCAGGTTTTTCATGCTTTTGCAATGGAGCATATTCACATCAGTAAGGCACGTCTCAGAATTTGCTATGCTTCAGAGTTTTTTATTTTTTAGAATTCCATTTTTACCCATAGCAAAGAGAAATTTTTAGAAGGCTAGACATTGTTGAGTGAATTAATCTGAGTCAAATAAATTGAGGTTGCAGATGTATTTGGTTGCTGTACAAACAACAAACATAAAAAGCTGATATAGTTGGGAGTTTTGGAGAAATTTTTTAGGGTATCTGTATGTACAGGCAATGCAGGGACCATCTGGATTTCTTTCCCAGACCAAGGTGCCAACATCACCTAACATTCTAATTCAGCTGGTCTGGAGACAACATAGGAATAAGTGATCAGTTCAGATTCCTAACCTTTCTGTTCAATAAACAGCACTAGGTGCCATCTGCAATTCTGCTGGAAACTGAAGAGAGGAAACAGACAATAAAAATTATTTGGCAGTAGACAAAGAAAACTGTGTTGAAAAAGAAAAATAAAAAGACACAGAAATTGAATACAGAGAAGTAAAATGCTGGTACATACAAAACAAAGATGTTAAAACCTGTGGAAAATAATGACCACTGAAATAACTGAGAGGCTCAATAGTTATATACAGTTTTGTCTGCTAGAAACACTCATCTGAGGCTCATGCTTAACTTTATCCATCGAGAGGATTTCTAACCCTTCAGTTTTCAGTTTTCTCGACGTGCCAGTGTTCAGCAGAAGTATTTGCAATCTTTAGTTGGGATAATACTTTGAACAGGAATATTTTGCTGTTCAAGTTCTTACAGCTTTCTTCCTTCTGAACCATTATGAGGTGTATGTGTGCTTTTGAATAAAAATATGCAGGAGGGGAAGGAGGAAATCTGGGATACCTATTGCATTTGATGAGTTTTTGATTCATTCCTACCACTGAGCCAAGAAAAAAAAATAGGTTGTGATCATACCATCTCTGATAACAAAATTCAAGTGTTTGTGACAACAGGAAAAAAAAGTATACAACCATAACAGGTTAATTTCAAACCTACAAGAAAAAAAATAACCTACCTTAATACTTCTCAAGTTGTGACTCCTGCATGGGAAGTCATTGAGTTCGTTACCTCCCTGAACAGTTTGCCAAAGGACTTTTCACAAATAAACAATTCAAGTTTTCTAAAGTTAACTTTTAAGAAGCTATTTTAGTTCCCACAGCTATGTCACCATGAAAATTCAGTCTTGTATTACAAACAAAGGAATGCAATTTATGCAAGTAAGGCATGTTAGAAATTAGGTTTGAAAAGCAGAAAATAAGATTTCTAAAATAATTCCTGAGAAGACTGGGAATTTTGTGTTTCTACACTGTATCAGCCTTCAAATCTATCTTGATCTTTTAACCTGCCCAATATGTTGGGAAAGAGCAGAATTCTTTATTTTCCCTAATAAAATTGAATACAGCACAAACTAAACAAGAAAGAAATTGCATTATTTGTATTTTTTTTCAAAAGACATCCTTCTGCTTTTGCTATCAGTTAGAATCTAGTAAAAGTGTTAGAAACTACTTGTAACTGATTTAAGTCTCTTGAATACAATGAGACAGTTTTAGCCACTATTGCATCTACATCAAATGCAGATCCCACACCAGGGATTGCATTGATTGTGACTCCAGGTTTTTGACCAGACCTCCCTGTCCAGCCTGTTGAATTCCAGCCTTCAGCTGCGTGTGAATATCTCCCATATCTCCCTTGTCCGTGGAGGCCAACAGAGCCTACCACTCCTGCACTCCGCTGGGGGAAGGGAGGGAAAGGCTTGTTTTGTTGTTGTTCTATGAAACAAAATAATCTGTGAGAACAGTGTGGTATGAAGTTATCAGCTCAGATCTGCTTCTAACATGGCTAAAGGTTCCCCACTCCCTCATAAACCATTTACATAAGAGCTGTTTATGACTTCTCCGCATAGCACATAACCACTTCAAGCCACTGCTCAGCCATTAGACCTTACCTCAGCTCAGCAGGTCTGGTCCAAACAGCACCTGGCAATGAGGGAAAAATGGGGCCTCTGTAAGACAACGTGGTAATTTGGTTGCTTCCCTCACTCAGATTTAGTGCTGGCTTCCTCCCACAGGACAGCACAAAAGGGTGCTGTGCTAATTCAGGTGCTCAAGTAGGAAATAAAAACCACACTTTCACCATGAGTGAACAAGAAAAACCCTGTGACTCTCTCCCTTCCTTGCAGTCTCCCATTCAGCACAGCAAAGGGGGCTGTTTCCAGAAATCAAGCACCATTTAATTTCTAAAACTTCTATTTTCTTGAAGCTTATATATGTGTATGCACACACAAATCTCTTCTTGAGGATAGTCTATATGTCCCAAAGCACAAAAGCAAAAACAGTAATGTTCAATAATCTTTGTCAAACCTAAACCTGAGAGAGAGGTACCTGGAAAATACTACAAAAAAAAATACTACCAACAACTCAGTGATGAGCAGATCTGCAATACTATATGACAGGAACAATATTGTCTCTGTCATGCACCCCAGGAGAGGAATCAGAAAGGAGCCAGAAAGGAAGGGTCATACCCAACAGGAAGATCACATTCCCTCATAAACACGAGATTCAAAAAAGGCTTTTTGCAGCCTTTTTCTCTGTGGCACACTGAAGCCAGGCCTGTGTCCGTGCCACTCTGCAGAACAGCATCACAGCCTCTCTGTTTTTCTCTGTGCTAGATGTACACAGCCAGGAGACTGCTATCACTTCCCAGCCCATAACTCCTTCGACCACAGTGCAAGTAAGGTCCTGTAGGCAAACGGTGCATCACTGAAACCTGGATTCAGGGAGGCATGGATTCCATCCCCCAACCTAGCACTTCCCTCAGCAAGTCCCCATGGACATGGCCATCACGGTGCTGAAGGAGGACCAACGTACAGGGTCTCGCAGAGAGCCTGTCATCAGTGAGAGGAAGGAGAGAGATGGTCCAAGGAGGTTTTCCCACACCTCTCTGAGAAAGAGTGCAGCAGTTGCTCAGGTACCTCGGTATGGGATGGCACGCTGTGGCACAAGGTTCAGAGTCCAGCCAGGATCTAGGAAACACCAGCATGCTCTTTGGAGACCTGTGCAGAAACACTGTGTTGTGCAGTCCTTAAGCTAGTTCCTTTCAGGGTTCCTCCAGAATTTTTTCCAGCAGATTTTTCCAGCTCCAACCAGGTGCCTAAGTTTCCTGGGGTTTTCCTCTGCATTTCAAGAGCAGAGTGGCCAAGTATGCTCACAACAGATTGTATAAGGGCACATTCAAGTCTAGCTTTGGATGTGACCAAAGAGCATCCTGGGCCGGACCTGGCATGACTCTCTAATAGGCTGCTGACCTCATTTGCCTTAATGTATCCATTTATCCAAAGAACCTACTCCTGGCCAGGGTTAAAGAGTCAGGCCCTGACACGTATCTGCTGTAATTGTTAAGAGAGCTCTTGACACAATGTTGGCCTATGCCAGCCAGCATTGTCCCAGCACTTTAGGGAATGGGAGAAGTTTTCTTGTGCTGACAGGCAGTACAGACAAGGATACTGAGGTTTTCTGGTGCAATGGGCATGGACAGGGACTGCGTGTACTCATACTCTTATATCCAAGATGCAGTTCTAGCCCATTACAATCTATTGGTGAGGATATTAGACAGTAAAAGGTAGAATGAGTGACTTGCCTTTGCTCAGATTTTTCCTCCCCTTAGCTCCTAGAAGTCCATATTTTCCTCTTCCTCCTCTTTAAATTTTTGTCCGTTTTCAAATTTCTCTCCCTGGTAGGTTTTAACACAAAAAAATGTTATGCTCCTCATAAAAGCAAAATAAAGTCAATTTCCTTCTGGGTTTTGTCTTTGGACTGACTGCTTGACCTTAATGGCAAGATCCTCCCTATTCTACAATTAGTTACTAACATCATTATCCTCAGCACCCTATTATGCTTGTTTGGAGGGCTAAATTCATCAGCAACTGGGTTGTCGTGATTTTATTTTCTGTGAATCAGTCAGTAAGACTGTCAAAATTCTCTTCTGAGAAAATACACACTTTCCTGGGATGTAATGCAAGGGCTTCTTTGCTTCTCTGTCAATCCTGTACTCCAACACCTGTCTTACAACTTTTGTATGCAGTCAATGCTTGGATAGTAGTACAAAACCTTTCCTGAAGAAATGGTATAAATTTTAATGAGGTAGATTTTTCTAAGCCATATCTAGAACTATATCCTCATCCCTACCAGCAAAATGTCCTACCTTCAGCTTCTGTACACCTCTGTTTTATTTCAGCACAGATGGTCTTTTTGAGTACTGGCAGAAATTTCCTGGATCTGACATGCAATAGAACAACAGTGACATCCATTGGCTAAAGTAAATCCATGCTTGAACTCTTCATTAAACAAGAATTATTTCAATCAATACTGTGTTTGACATAAGTTATCCTTTTATATTTTTATGGGATCAAAAATTAGTAATGTTTTTGGAGTATCATAGAAGTTAAGTTTCACATTTTTCCCACGGGTATTTACTGAGAATTGATCAGTAATCTTGTCTTGCCTGGGAAAAACACCCACTGACTGCCAGCCATCTGTAAATTAAGAGAGAACTCTTTCCTGGATATTGCAACACTGAAACACTAAAAGCTCAAGCAAATACCAAAGATACCTGCAATTATTTGTGAGGTGCGTATAAAATTATTTGTGGTCTTTCTAGCTTGGTAGGTACTGCCCGAAGTTAGAACCACACTTTTTTTTTTCTCTTGTTTTTGTTCTCTTGCTTTTCCCAGAAGACATTTTCCTTAGCAGCTTCAATAACTTATTTTTCAACCAGTTATATGTCAGCCTACAACACCCTCCACTATCCATCTTCTTCTTATGGCATCAGCCACTTTTGTCAGCAGTAACAGTAGCAATATCTTGTGTCCCCACAGAATATTAATATACCAGGGTAAAAATATGAAATGAAATTGTGACTCCTCACTGAGTCATAGTCAAGTGTTAAGATCAATTAAAATCCAATTCTTAATCTACTTACACTAAGAAACTACAAAACAGAAAACATATGTAAATGTTCCAGACCACTGTATGTATCAGATACTTGTCAGAGGTTCAATGTCATCTTTGTTATTGATCAAAGCCTCCATTACAGCAGAAGAAATTACATTTGTCTTGCAATATCTTTTCTCCACAATCCTGCACTGATTGGTGGAATGACACCATTCTTTTTTGTTGTCTAAGGCTTCTTCTTATTATTTCTTCTTCTACTTATTTTCTTGTAGGCTCTAATTATCCTGGCTGGCCTGTTAACCTGTCACAGAGTTTGATGGAACACTTTTTTTATTCCCCATCTTTGGAAATTCCATGCTGTTCTAAGGTTTACTGAAAATTAAGAAATTAAGAATAACATCCCAGAGAGCTCAAGAGAAAACCTTGCAGTAGCTGTAATCCAGTAATCCACAAATAAAAATTTAAATAAATTTTATATAAAAATTATACCTACAATCATGTAGTAAAATAATATTATTTCTTGTTTTTTCCACCAATTGCATAATATTTCACTGTGTAGACCTTTCTATCTGCTTAAAATAGTTCTAATTTCTGAACACATCAGACTAGCACAGAGCACCAAATTCCCTCCATTGTTTGCTCTCTGGTTGATGCTCACAGCTCCTGAGCAGAGTTTATTGTACAGTTTTGAGCAGACAGTTCATGCTAAACTGTGCTGCTAAACTGTACTGGGGAGAAGAAGAACCTGTGCCATTCAAGTCCTTTACCGGTGACTCTGTGCTTAATCTGTTTCAGGAGTATCTTGTATGGAAAACTATGATGACAACTGCATGATGGAGACAATAAATCAACAGAAAATGTTGTTCTTAGGCTTTTTTAGGGGCAATATATTGTATAAAATGATAAAGCAAATTCTCTTTACAACTTTCCCTTTTAGTAATTTTTCAAAGTTTATGAGTTTATAATAATTTTGCTATTTATCATTGGTAATCCTTTGACAGATAAGATTTCCTATTAATACCTTGTAGCAGTGGAGGTAAAGAAAATGCAAAACTATTCCTGCGGCTATTCCAGCTTCTGTTCCAGTGTTGGTCTTACTCCCCACAGTGGAACACAGGGATCAAGCTGCTGACTTCTTAAAAAAAAAAATTATTGTAATTCTTATTTTTGCTAAGCCATTGCTGGATTTTGCTGCTTTATTTTCGTAAGAATTTTTATTGCTTCTTTCCTGATGTCTTTCTGAGAAACTGATATCTGCTTTATCTTGCAATCTTTTTTTTGTCTTCTCCCTCAATACACAAAATTAATTGCTACCTTATTTACTCAAGTGTATTACTGGTTTGTCTTAAAACTGGCAATAGCAATTGAGGTTTGTATGGGATTCCATTACTCAACAAATAGTATAACATATCTATCTGAAGTATGAGAGCTGGTGTTAAACTTGCTGAGAAATACAAGCTGAACAAAAGAATTTGGCAATTATTTATAAATGCATCTAGAACGCTCTTATTTTTAACATAGGATTTTAGAAGTTTTTATCTTGTGTTTGATTCTGACACTATGCTGTGAGTTTCAAGCAGGCAATTGAAGATTTCCCACTTAAATCCTGTCAACAGCTTGTATGTAGTCAACAAGTTCAGCAAAATTAAGAAAAGTGGAAAGCAGGCTGTGTGAGATGTTCCATTATGCCAACATGACCTCCTAGGGCATATGAAATAAACATTCTATTTACTCAATTCACACAGATGAGACTGAAGGGCTTACATTATTAAGCAGGAGGTTTGAAGAAAGTAATAAAGTAGAAGTACAGAAACAAATTAAAATTTAAAGACTTACTGCTTTCATTTTGGAAATATTTTTCTTTTCTAGAGAATTGTATTATAGTGTGTGTCACTTTTAAAGGAAATCTGGAAATTTAAAAAAATACTTAGATGTCTGTAGAGACAGGCTGAAGCAGTTTAATGGATCCCACCTATTCTCTCTGAAAATACTAACAGCTATTCAAAACAAGATGTTGTCGCCTGTTCAGCCCAAACATGTTTGTTTAGATCTACAAGTATCCTGGATAGTATCAGTTAGGAGAGCAGCAGAAATAGTAAAAGAAACTTGCTAACTTTACTGTTGATAATTTAACTCAATGGACATGCCAAAAAAATTGATGACCCGCACAGCAGTATTTGTATAACTATCTTCCTTATGAAGTGGACTCCAGGGAATGTTGATTTAAAATTGTCAGTGAGAGGATTACTCTGAGAGGGACAAATGATGAGTAATGTCCTCGTGATGACCACACGCAGACTACATTGTTGACACTTGAACCTGTTGTGAACCTGGATGTGGCTGAGGAGGTTTACAAAGCGCAAACATACTGGAAAGGGAAATCATTGTCATAGTACCTCCTCTGGAATTTATTTAGTTGACACCAGAAATCAGCAGGCTGCTTGATTAAGGAAACAATATTCCAAACAGAGGTCATCCTTCAGATAAATCTTTTAATCATTCCGATCAAAGCTGAATCATTCCAGCTTTGCATCTTCGCTTGAGAATGCATGTTAGTAACACACCTAAGGCATGTTGCAGTGAAAGATAAGTGGTGTGGGCAGTAAGAGCTCTGTGGGTCTACTTGCACGAACTTTTTTTCCCATGTTCAACAAAACATGCAGAGACCCAGCAGGCAGAACATTTTTGTGTAGTCCCATGCTGGGTCCTCCACTGCAAGTGCAGACAAAGACCTCCCCAGACTCCAGAACCATCAGATTCAAGAGGAGATCAGTGTGTCCCTTAAGAACTTGAGCAGGAATGCTTTTCTGAATCAGAGCCAGAGAGAGCAGCCAATATCTCCAAGGAATCTGAGGAAAGTCTCCTAGTTAAGAGAAATGTGCTTTTAAGTGTTTTTTAATTTCCCTGATGCTTTCTTTCACTCATCTATTTTGTACTTAGGAGGATATCAGAATGAGAACAAGTTTTTTATTTAATGCACTCATCTGATCCCTCTGATCTCTCAGACTACATTACTAATCTCTGGTATGAGAAAAAACAGTAACTTTTCCAGCAACTGGAAGCACTGTAGAAGATAAGCTCATGCAACAGGGCAAGAGAAAAACACAGAAGTTTTCTTAACTACATGCCTAAAAGGCGGGAAAAAAAATCCTGATCAACTCACAAAAGTCATATTTTATCATCTATCTTTAACTGAAGCAATTATAACAAGTGTTTAACTCTCCCCATAGCTACACATTTAAAATCTTTTCTTCAATATTTGGTATTGATTTATTTGTTCTGCCCTCTTTAGGTAGGAGGATGCTAAAAGTAGGATCTCTATTTTTCCTGTTGTTGTGGTTTTAAACCAGTAATTAACAAAAGGGGAAAAAAAAATTACTTATTTCTTGTTGTGAGATATGGATTAAAACAAGAGCAAAACAGGCGTAAAACTTAAAAGGAATAAAGAAAGTTTATTGACAAACTACAATAATAAGAACACCAGAGTAAACTTCCAGAAAAACCTTTTCATTTCTTACTGCCCACCATTCTTTTGTTCACATGACAACAGAGACAAAAACTTTAGAACTTTGATGGTTTAAACAGTCCCAATTCTTTCTACAGTCTTTTCACCAGTCTCTGTAGAGAAACAGAAGTTCCTTTCTGTTAATTTATGGAGTTTTTCACAAGAAAACTATTTTTGTTATAGTTTTCCGTTTCCCTGATATCAGCTGCTCAGAGCTGCTGTTATCAGAGCCCACCCCTCCCATTCCACATCACTCTGAAATGTGTTATGGGTCATTAGTTTGGGGATAGCATTTTAAGGATAAGTTATTCAAAGGCAAAAAGTATTCTTCATCTGTTTCTGTGAGCTTCACTAGAAAACAGTTTTCTCATTGCCTCTCAAGGCTTCAAATCTCCCAGCACTTCACTATACCATAATTACTCTACTTTTTACTCAAATTTACACTTTGAACACTCTATTCCTCCCCATACTCCATCATTAATTAAAGGAGTTCTTTTCAGGACTTCATTGTCCATCTCCATAGTTTTAACAGAAAGATATTTCAGCTTAATTAAAGCATCTTAATTCTCTACCTTTCTTGAAGCTTCTTTTCTTTCTTGCCACTAGTAGTTTATAAAGTCTCTTTTCATGTTGATCACTCTCCCTTTTTCTCTTTGGATAAAAAGATTAATCCGCAAGTCTCATCTGGATAAGAAAGAGTTAAAATCCTGCCCAAGCTTTTGTAGATGGTTCGGTGATCTCTGCTGAACAGGAGCTGGAGCTGTTTGCGATGGAAATTCCTCATAGCTGCTCTAGAGAGCGTGGTCACCGTCTCTGCTTGCAGCAGGCTTAGAGCTCTTCTCTTTCTTTACTCGGCAGTTTCTGGTAAATTCCATCACGGCAAAACCTGCAGCTGAGCCAGGAACCGGCCTGGCCTGGCTTGGCTCGGGGCAAGCCCCCTGCAGGCCCCATCTCCCGGCCGGGAGAACAGCAGGCCCGGCCCGGCCCCTGCCCGGCCGCATGGCCTGGGCAGGGAACTGGAGGCCAGCCGGAGCTCTGCTACCTTTCACAGCCAAGCAACAAAGAAAACAAGAGAGTTCTGGTTTTTTACTTTAAGGTGGGGTTCACAAGTTGATCCCACTTTTCAATGGCTAAAACTGCTGTCAATTCTCAGCAATGACCGATAATTGGTCAGGAGAAAAGACTCCAGGCAGTCCCCAGCAACTCCAACTTTCCTTAAAGGTAAAGTAACTCCATGACACCTGTACACCTCCTTTTGCCCTATTGTTGCAATGCTCTCTAAAACATGAGGCACTGCCATTACCAGAACAATGAAGGACAATATCCAGAATCTGTTTAATAGTTGTATATACCACCGAGGAAAAAAATACGGTTGAGAATCGTGAAGCAATTAAAGTAACAAAAATCTGGTACACAATTAACTTCCAAGATTAGGAACCAAGCAACATTAACACACTGCTAGTGTGTACCAGGACACCTGTGAACACAGAACCTCACTGGAATCTCACGAGTTGAACAAAAAGGTTTCTTGCAGGGATCAGCAAATACTGAACCAGGCCTTTGGGCAGTAGTGTGACTGAATAGAACAGAGCATCTATGACTGTCTTCAGTCCAGATCCTCAAACATCTAGGAACAAAATTCCTACCAGATCCCTGTGGGAATGAGGAATCAGAAGAGGCAATATCCTAAAATCTTTTTCTGATCCAAGGCACAGATAATTTAATCGGTCAGGGAAGAGATGAGGATTTACTTCAGGAAATCTAAATGCACAGAGAGGAGCACTGCAGGACAGGCTACGTTGTGGTCAGAGCTTTCAGCTGCAGAAGGCACAAACAAAAACCTCCCTTAGCTCAAGGGCACACTTCTCATTCTCCACTGTTTAGCACTTTGCTAGTTCATCATCACCAGTTGAGAGACTTGTCTTTGGAGAACCAGGCTTGGGGACTTCCACAGTATGAGACTATGAAAGAGGTCACAGCTGATTCCTTTCATCTGGTGAAACAGTGGGCATGAGTAAGTACTACAAGAATACAAAGGAAAAGAACAAGGAAAAGTACTCATCTCCTTTATGTATCCTCCAGTTTTCCAGCAATTTATGGCCAAGAGAAATCTGCATCTATGTCTTCATGGAAGGAAGCTACAGTAAGATGACTAGTTGCTTTAAAGACAGACTTTTTTTGCTTTCAAAACCTCCTGTCTTGTGAAGTCCTGCAGTGTCCTCACATGTGTGATGTAAAGTGCATCTCTCTGTTGTGAGCTTGCTGACATATGTGAAGACTGTGAGAAGCAGCAAGAAGTTGCAAGTACCATGAGAAAGGTAAATTTGCTATCTCCACTATCTTTTTCATCAGCTGTGATGGAAGCACTCTTATTTGAAGTAATTCTTCTTAGGTCCAGGCCGATGCTCAGAAAGTAGGCTAGATTGAAATAAATCCTATTGTGTGAAGTTATCGTCAACAATTATTAGCACCACCAAAAAAAACCCACAAAAAACCAACAAACAAATAAGCCAAAAAAACCCAACACCAACAAAAAACAAAACAAAACAAAAAACCACTTTTATAGGAGATTGGACTGATAAGTGGATGAAATGGCATTATACAAATCAAGCATTTTATGCCATAAATGACTGCACCATGAGGCCCTGTTAACATGGCTCCATGGCAGTGATCTCCCCAGGTGAGCAGGGACACCACTCGTGATTATGTCCCAAGGCTGAGATCCATATGACATCAGACATCAGTGGGTTGCTAAATGACATTTATGTGCATGTATATAACATTTAAAATGTGTAGAGTAAGCATACATCATATTTATTTATAATCCTAAATTTAAAATGCAGTAAATAGCATAGACTGTCAAAAAACCTGTACTTACTATTTTGTATACCTAAATTTACTGATTAGAGTGCAATAACATAACTGCTATGTCAGATCTGAGTGATCTTTCACTCCTTCAACATTTGCTGCCCTAAAGGAGAAGCCTAAACCCCCTATTGTGTCACTACTGTCTCCATAGCACAGATCTCAGCTCAGCAGTTTTGTTGATCACACCCCAGATGCTTATTTCTAGAAGGCTTCTTGAATACCAGCTCCTGCAGAGCCTAGAGAAATAACACCCTGTGCTGCCCTGAAGAAATAAAAGCTGTGTGCTGACCTGCCCTCTGCTCCTGCAGCAAAGGCTGTCACTGCCATCCAGCAGCCAAAATGTAACTGCAGCTTTGGCACACCCAGTGCCAGACACCCATTAACAAATGGACACAGATTTGACAAAATCTTTCACCTAACTCAGCTTTAGATAAACCTGAGCCTTGCACTCAGGATGGTGTTTGACAAGAGGTGTCAGGCACGCCTCCTGTCAAATGCTACTTCCTTGACATTTCTGTCTCCACTGACAAGTTCTGCTCATGAGCATACAGGACAAACACCATTCACTGTAAACAAGGACCAGCATTATTTACACTGATAAAACAGAGATCAAAGTGCTGCCTTCCCACACACCACCAAAGTGGAGGTATGGTGTGGTTTATTTTGTCTGGTGTCAAGTCTTTGGAGTCAACTAAGAATCATTCTGTTTACAGATGTCAGAAAAAATAAAGATTGAATGAGAATGTTTGACAAGGTCATAGGAAAGCAGATAATTTGCATGCTGACATGCCTAGGAAGAAGGATGTCTTTATTCCACAACGAAAGCCTGTCAGCAGTGTGACGGTTGATATGATGAATATGCAGATGTTGCTGATGATTACAGAATGATGTGACCACAAAGATGGAAAGAAGGTCAATTACACAAACCCAAGGGAGTTCAAAAAGGGCAAGGGACTGAAAGCAGTTTGTGCATGTTTACTCATACAGAACATTTTTAAGGAAAAAGTCATTCTACGGCAGATAAACTGCAAATTCTGTCAGTGGAAGACTGTTTTTTTTCCAATTGTGTTTCTCCTCCTACTCCTGTCACACCACCAGCTATGGTAAAAAGGTTTCAGGAGATTGGCATTAGGATTTCATAAGTAAGTGAAAAAAGTTCTTCCATTGACACCAGAAATTAAAGATTTAGTTCACAGGGTGATAGGCCTGGCCAGGTTCTTTGCCCTTGCAACTTCACCAACAGGCCTTCGTGCTTCTGTCCACACCATGAGCTCCCATCCACTGGGATGGGAAAGAGAGATAGTGAACTCTTTCACCCACATACTGAGTGGAGGAACTGATTAACACATCCATTCAGCAATAACTCATTTTCTGGCAATTTCTCAGTTTATGATTTGATGGAAAGCACCTCAGCCCTCAGCAGCATAAGGGTTAAATCACACACAACTGTAAAGACAACATTTCCTTTAGAGGAAGCATCTCACTTTAACTTCAATCTAACAAACTTCAGCCTCATTATGTGAAGTGGAGGAGGAGAATAATGATTAAAATTTACATTTGTAGAAAGCAAAACCATCAAGAAATCAAATCCCAGTCAGGCTTTTCACTGACTGTTAAGCAGAAAATTGTTCTTCAAAGGAAAAAAACTAAAAGGGATCACTATCAGTCCTGTTTCTACAGAGTAAAAGGGATGGTTCCCTCAGCTCAGATTCAACAAGGTGAGTACATTCAGTATAAAATCATTGAGACTGGCACACAAAACAGAGCCTGTTGAAGGTTCCCACTTCTGTTGATACAGAACTTAAGCTCAAAGTAGGAACATATATCAATCTGGACATTAAAAAAAAAAAATAAAAATCTTCCTATGAACTTTGGTGGTGCAATACACAGGAAGAAAATGGAAAATTTATAAAAGCACTTCAACTTTAGTAGCAGCCAACGGCAAATATCACCTGTAGAAATGTAATGGAGTATGATGAAAACAGAAACACCAAGAGTCTGAAATACTAGTGAGGGGTCTCTGAATGTTTCTATAGCTCCTATTGATTTAGGAGTAGGATATTTTTTAATTTACTTTTAATTATCTCACAGACATACAAGAAGAACAGTAGGACCCAAAATGTTTAAAAGAAGAAAATTGCCCTTGACAAGACAACAAACATTGGATGTTTCACACAAAGGTTATTTGAAAGGGAAACTCTTCCGGACATGTAGCACACGAGGTCTGAACTCAGCACGAGCCAGACAAGCATGGGGGCATTCAGTCATTGAGGCAACCAGTTTCCCCATAAGAAGCATTTTTGTTATTTCTTACTGGAATTTGCTCCCTACCCTACTAGCCCAGCAAATCCCATTATTACTTGAGCATCAGGGCAGACTGCCAGGTCAACTTTCCCAGGCTTTCCTAAGAGAGTTCCTACTCTCTTTGTGTCCTAACAAGCAGAAGATAAAGTGTTTCTGCTTAAAACAAGTAAAAACAAGGTGTTTTTATTATTGTTGTTTTAAACCTTAAACCTATCAAAGCAAAGTCAGGAGTGGATTTATTTTTTTTTAATTTAAGAAAGTTTTACTTAGACACTGAGGAATGTTGTTCTCCATAGAGTTTACACAGGAGGTCAGACTACTTCACAGTCAACCATTTTGACTTCTGCTTTTACAAACCACAAAGAGCCATATCACACTTACTACTAACACCACTGGTGGACAGAGTAGAGAGTTATTGCCTAAATGCGTGATTACAAGCATATATATTACCCTGGAAACAGGTGCTTTGCTGTTCCCACCCTACCCTGTTCCCAGTTAGATTATATTCATCTGATTATTAACTACATAAATTATTCCACTGTGAACTGCCATGTGTATTACCCATGACAGGGCCATTTTACTCAATAGAAAAATTCTCTATCCACAGTTAACACTAACAAATTATATACGTTATTTATTAATATCCTTAAGAAAGTGCTGTATAAAAAAAAACAAACAACCACACAAAACCCCTCAGCAAACAAATGAACCCCTATAACTCCACCAGTAAATGCTTTTTTTTTTTAAGTTTGGACTTAGAAAACTGATTGGATGGATCCCTGTTCCATTACTTTGTGCACCAGCAGAAACTAGAAAATATATATTAGCAAACTTGTAGCAAAACAAATCTTACTGTCAGTCCCCTGATTAAAATCACACCATAATGAGATGTGTTATCTTCAGGGCCAGCCTTCAGAACAGCAGAGTCCATTACTTATCTGGCAGTTAGCAGCACACTTTCCAACTCATCCTTTAAGTACAAACTAAACTCTGATCTAGAGAGAAAATGGGCCTGAGAGAAACAACAATTCTTGCAAACTCCCATCTGTAATAAGTAAATAGTATGACTTAAATAGTTTATTCTCACTGGATTCTAGCATTTCAAGATGCACTGCCATCAGCTCAGACTGCTGTGAAACTTGCCATGCTGATTTAGTCACCTTGCTGCTGTGTGATCTGTTGAAGACATTGCATCACCTCTCACTGCCCTTTGAAGGCATGCAATGTGGCAAGATCTTTCAGGAACCCTTCCAAATATATTTTACTGACTCAGATCTGCAGAGCTGACCATTAAGTAACCATCCAGGTTACAAACAAAGAGCAATATCTGCCTTTGGGAGTTTTTTCCTACAAAATCAATTTCAAAGGCAGAAAGTGCTTCAATATTTGCTGTTATTTGATAATTGTGTTCTCTTTTAATAGCATTCCAATATAGGAGTTTATAAACTTGTAAGGGTGCTGAATAAAATACTTTGTTACAATTACAATTATTACTTGTCTTTTCTTTTTTTACCCTATCCTCCAAAGGACCATGTAAAGCATTGAATTTAGCAGAAAGTTTTAAATTTGAAAAACTTTTGAAAGCAACTATCATCTTGAGTATGACTTTGGGTGAAATACTAAAACTACATTGTGTCCAAACACAAATATACTAGGATTGTCTGGGACAAACTTTTGTTTTGACTTGAATTATTTCTTTTCAAGCCTAGGCTGCTGGAAGCAGCTATGATTTTGCCTGTAATTTTCTAACTGTGCAAGTGAATAACATGGATTACAATTTGATTACAAAGGGTACTCCCTGTGCCCCATTCTGAAATACTCTCTTGGATAGCTCACAATGCTGAACAGCAATCTACAGAAATTCATATAGTTAATTCTCATTAAAATATTTTTGTCCAATGACTTGAGGTCTGCTCTTTCACACTAGAAATTATTCCCAGTTTTCAAGCCTGCTGACTCACTGATCCATACTGAATCATATCCAGTGGTTCCAACCAACTGGTTTTTGTATTTTGTATACATTGCCTTTGAGTAATTTTTCTTTCTATACAAAGAAACCAACACGTGAACACATGTTACACGTGAACATGGCCTGGATGCACACTTGCCTTACCTTTATTACATTAATAAATACATTTATTTCCTTTCTGGAAAACAGGCTGATGTAAATGCGTGAAAAATTTTGCATCTCAATTCTGATACGAGAAAAAAATCCCATCCTTCTCCCCCACCCCACCCCCCCACCTTTATTTTTAAATCTTATCCCATCAACTCTGCTGAAAAACACTGTGGGTTTTTTTTGTGAAAAACTTGGAGGTAGCATGTTGAAACAAAGGGTGGCTTCAGCAACAAACAGAACCTGACAAGGCTTTCTACAGAGTATCATTACCTAGGCAAACAACTCCCCAGTCTCTCCACTTGTCTTCCCAAGTAGGTCCTGCCAGATGTGCCAAGCTGTGAGGAGTGAGGGATCTATGTTTTTTGGAAGTTCACAGTGGAGGTAACAAAAGAGTAAAAAACATACTTCCCAAACTTTCGCAGCCTCAGCTTTATGGGATCATGGTTAAAAGACTCTCCACATTCTGTGCTTTCTTCTCTTTCTCCAAATGAGTGCAGGAGAAAAATTCTGTGACACAAAAACCCACGCTGTTGGTAATATTGGCTTTTATGGACATTTTCTACTGGTGGGATGCTCACTGCTCATGTGGGACCACCTTTTGTGTTCTGCCAATGAATTCAGCTGGAAATGTTGAAGAATCTAAGCTGCAGCAAGTGACATGAACAAGTTTGTCCAGATATCAGATCAGAATTTCCCTCCTTTCTTGTATTGGAGAGAAAAAGAGTTTTCTGCTTCTTATAATATTTTTAAGCAGTCTACTTTGGAAAAGAATTTCCTTTGCAATTCGGTTTTTCGGGGTATTTGCCCAGTTCTCTTCTGGCCAACATTAACCCAGTTGCACCAAACACAGTATTTACAACACCACACGGCTCCCTGATGTCATGTTTTACATCACTCACTTCAGTGCTGTTTATCAAAGTCATAGTAAAGGAAGAAACAGGAACTAAAAACCATGAAGACCAGACAGAATGCATATAAAGCTGAATGGAAAGGTACCACTAAGGCACTAGACTGAGTCATTCCCTTTCCTGTTTACTTACTGCTACATGTAAATCCACAGGTTTCCAGCCCATAGTTTTATCTGTCTAAATTCCCAGCACACATGCATTCACAGAAAGATGGAAAACACAAGAGAGGATTCTCTCATATTACAGACAGTTCAAGGGAAGGGAATCTTAGAACCCTCTTCCCAGTCTTAGAGGCACATCAATAAAGCTGATTTCCACAGATGTGGATTTGTGCCAAAGTATATTATTACAGGCAATTAATTAACTATTTCAGGCATAATTCTTGTATTTTCATTCTTCTCTTTCCATCACAGAGATACCTCTTCAATAACTATTTTTCCCTTCTAGCATGGAAATCCATTCCCAGGGATTTAAGAGAAACAAATTACTGCCTATTATGATGTTGCAACTTCTAACCACAGGGTTCAGCATCAAGAAGTAAAGAACAATTATTGGAACATTAGGGCTTAACTAAACATTTCAGTATTTGGCAGGGCATATTCTGAACCAGCAAGGAAACAGACAGCCATGCATATGGCGCTCACATTAGGTAGCTATAAAATGTAACTGAAAGCAATGTTTTAGGAAATTGAATTTTAGTAACATTGTACTGATTTTTAGCATAGGTGCTGTGATACTAAAATTAAGCACTTCAAAAACATTTTTTTTTTTGGTCATTTACTGCTGTTAAAGCACATGGTAGTATAGAGTTATTGCTTTGCATGGGTCTTCACAAGGGTTCTTGAGATTTTTTGATTAACCAGATCTTTATAATTTGCTCTGAAAACCACGTTCATTGAAAAACAGAACTGTTCACCCAGAGACCACATGATATCTCCACAGTGAATACAGCAGCTGAAAGACTAAAATATTGAAGCTATGCAATTAATTTGTAAGATTTGTAGATCAGCCTGCACTCTCAGTCACCCCAGAATATGCCAAGATTTTAGACTTTAATTCAAGTTTTCTCAAGAGAAGGGAGAAACTTCTCTTGAATGAAAAGTTTGGTGTCTCTTAGCTGGAATGTGTGTCCTCTTGGATGTGAAGGGTCAGGGCTCTCAGAAAATGAATCAGTTGTGAAACCATAGACATTAAGACTGCACAGAACTTGGAGTTATCAAAATAGGAGGAAAATTAATCTACATGTACAGCTGTGAAGTTTCCATATCGAATGAAGATGTAAATGTAGAAATCTTGTGTAAAATACAACCAATAAAAATCTCATCCCCATTACAGTACTTTTCATGTGTTATCAAGTTTCCCACCTTTTTAAAACTTAACCATCCATATGGTTACTACAGAGACCATTAACCAGCAGCCACTGTGTTTCAGATCTGAAGAGCAGATGTCATTTCTCAGCAAGAATGACTGGCCCTGAAGCACTGTCACCCTCTTGGGAGACACAATCCTCTTTCTTCAGCCTGACTCTGTGGCACAGAAGATATTTCTAATACCCCCTGCCTTCTTACTATGAAAAACAGACCTCGAGGGCTGTCCAGCTCCTGCCTTCTCTGACATGGTGTCACAGACAAATCACCCAGTCACCACAGACCCGAGGCAGAGCAAACACTACAGTCACACTCTGTACAAAACCTTTCCTATGTTGCCTATTCAGCAATGGCAAGAAACAGAGCTGAAATCTCACTCATGAGCTGGTCACAGACGAGGTATTCCTGTGCTGACCACAGCTCACCTTCCTCCTTGGAGAAGCTGCACCACAGCAGCAGAGTTGTACCTGCAGCCTCAGCCTCAGACCCTGACCTGGCACACCGGCTGCTCTCCTCTTCCTGACCAGGATCCTGTAAGGACAAATCAAAAGTCTTTCTGGTTTGCCCCACCATATTCTCTTTTCCAAATGGAATACAGAATTTACTGCAGCATCCCTTTTCTGACCTGCAAGGCATCAACTTGCATCCCAAGCTGAGTTAAGCACAGCAGCCTACCTCTACCTCCTACCAACATAATCCTCCTTTTAGATTAGGTAGCAGGAAGAAATTCTTCACTGTGAGGGTGGTAAGGAACTTGATGGAACATGTTGCACAGAGAAGCTGCAAATGCAGCTTCCACCATTGGAAGCATCCAAGATCAATGTGGACAGGGCTCTGAGCAACCTGGTTGTTGAAGATATCCTAGCTGATTGCAGGGTTGTTGGACCAGATAACCATTACATCTCCTTGGAACCTAAACTGTTATATGACTTTATATAATCAGCAGTGCATTAAATCAACCAGCCTTAAGTAACACTGACACATCTCTCTCTAGTTCGTGACCAGATTTTTCTGGCGTCTACAGCAGCAAGTAATTAATTGATCAATTAAACCTCTAAAAACAGAGTGTTTCCAATTAGAGTAATTAAGAAAACAAACAGAATAACAAAAGCATTCATAAAGTAACAGCAAGCCATCACTGACATTGGTTTGCTGTTCTGACTTTGGGTGAAGAGATGGTATGCTATTTCTCCCACACTGTTTCCAGCAGAAATGTGGTTTACACTGGCAAAAGGGTTAGTTAAACCAATTCCCAGGACTTGCATTATTTTCCATAGGAACAATATTCCCAAGAAGCAAAGTTTTAAGCACAGACCACATGTTCCACCAGTTTCATCACTAACATAGGTGATACTGGAAGACAAACAGATTTAAACGTCTCCACCAGCTGCAAGCTCCTGAGTCCACCAGTTTTCCAAATCAGTTCCTATCTATTTAAGGTTCTCGAAGACCAAGGATTTAATTCATTCCAGCATTGTCTTTACCCAGGCCCCCCTTACATGCCATCACTGGTAGTCACTAGTTGGCTCTAAGTAGTCCAACTGTGGATACTAAAAGCACTTCTGAGACTCTGACCATGGTTTGGGGTGAGTACAGCACAAAGCATCTCATTGCTTTCTGACCCCTCACAAAGCAGCAGGTAAGCCATCTTAATTTACCTTGAGGTCTCTTGGAGAAAACCCAATCACCAGTTTTGGCTTGCCTCAACATACCTCCCTGCAATTTGCAAATGAGAACTCGCAACTCGCAACTCAAGGCTGAGCTGACGCTTTGAGGGTGTAATGTCACCAGTCTCTTCAAGGTATCTCCACAAAAGAATCAGAGCCCTAACAAAGTCTTTTAGAAAGCTGTTTAGAAACACACAGTTTGGTTGATGTGTTAGATAAGCAAAGCTTGCAGCAGTCCCTGACATTTGTCCCTAGCATATCTGACCCATTGTCACCCACAAGCTGCCGTTTATGTTTCTTGATATTCAAATGACTGAGCTTCCTTTAATTGGTACTTTTGTCTAAAGTGTTAGTTTCTTCTTCTACTTCTTTTATTTATGATATGCTTACTGTAGTGATTCCCACTTCCCCCACTTTTTTTTTATTTCTTCTTTTCTTTTGGGTATCTCAGACTTCTTTTAAAACAATAAAATTCAGCATTTAAGAAGACTTTTTAAGGGGATTCCAATATATTCAAAAGATGTCCTGAGACCTCCTGCCGCTCAATTATTCTGTGATTTTATTTCTTTTTGGTCATGGTCGTTTCCATGTCATCTGAATGTTTTTATTCATGCACTAAGCAACATGACTAACATCTGTCACATATTGTTTGTTTTCTTCTCTTTCCCCAGGGGAAGAAGGAGGGGAGGGTCTGGTATTGGTGAAGTGGTTTTCATTTGTTTATTTGTTTGTTTAGCATGCATGTTGCTATGTGTTTACAACAGAAAATACAAGGCCAGAGTAATGCTTCATGGAATCAGAGTGGGAGCTGGAATGTGTCTAGAGGTCCTCAGGAATCAGGGGAACCCCTAAGACTGCCAGGTAAGCCCTTGCCTCTTTCTTTGTGCGAAAGGTGCACAGATGAATATGCTTTTCACTCCTAAACTTCTTTGTTTCAGGCTAGGGAAGGCTTTGAATGAGAACACACAGACCTTAAACCTGATTCAGAATTCAGCAGGGAACTGGTATGTAGAGTTAAGGGCATGTCTGGCATGGTGGTGGCAATGCCCAGCTGGGACGAGCACCATGGTGTTCTGAAGATGCTTGAGCACTGATGGTTTCACATGCTTGTTCACAGCTAACCAGGATGAGAAATGGAAAAGGTTCAAAAATTGAACATGAGACTGTATATGACAAATGGAAATACTCTTCCATTAAGACAAAGAAGGAAAAAGGACTGTCTGCTGTAAGTTGTTCATAGTGATTTTGTCTGTCTAACATCCTGATCACTTACTGGCTCAAGGACAGCTTCAGGAAGTTGTTTTTGCTAATCTTTTATGAGATTACGACTGTCTGAGACTTAGTGAGGCTTACTTTTCTAGTAAAATATTGGTTTTAGCTCCTTGCACACTGGCAAAACTTCACCCCTGGGGGCTGAGATTTCCCATATCTATGCTAAGTATTTTCACAAAAATTCACTCATGAAACACTGAATGACACAAGAAAGGATATGTTTTGCCCTTGCTAAAAAGATGGGCAGCTCCTCTGTGAAAAATCCTTGCAACTTTAAGAAGACTGCTAAGGAAATTGCTAGATTCTGTTCAAGAGAAATTCACTTGTTTCTCTGAAAACACATGGATATTTGAGAAATTGTAAGCCAGTGAAGAATCTCAATTCACATAAATGTAGTTACAATGAGGTTTCTTAGGCAGCCTTGCAGTCTTTTCCTACCAGAACATGTATTCACCATTGCCAAAAGCCAAGAGTGTAGGGCTCCTTCCACCTTCTTTGGGCAAAGAAAAAGGAGCAAGGATCTTTTGTGCACAGAATAAACTGTCTTCTTCAGTCCTCTTTTCTAGAAAAATGAATGAAGGTGCCAATTCAAATGCCTAAATACACTTAAACATGTTAAAACATAAAAAAAAGCAGAATTCTTGGGTTTTTACAAGGAGACAAGGAGACAGATACATGCAACCTCGGTGAAACTCAGAAAAGCATGAAATGCCCTTGATTCCAGATGACTAATACAGCATTTAGCTTTATGACAAAAGTTATTCTTAATAGGTCTTCATTATCAGGCAGCTGTTTTTTTACGCTTGCCTAAACTTATAAAAATTATGGAAAGATTCTTGAATGATAATTTTATGGTTGCTTTCAAATTTTTGGTGGAATTGTTGAACGTGACTGAATTCACGTCATACCACTCTGAGGCCTTTCATAAAAATAGGTCTTTGATCAGCTGACATATCCACACATTCTTGGAGACGGTCATTTTGAAAATTGTTAATAAATTTATTGTGTGCTTGATTACTACTCAACAGGACTTTAAAGAATTTTAATATTGTAATACATTCAATAAGTCTGCATCCACACCAAAATCAAATTAGGGATTCCATGGGAAAAATCTTAGTTCTGAATTTTTCTCTTATTTCTTCATCATTTCAAATTCTTCATTGTTATTATTATTATAATTTGCCATGCCATGTTAAGCAACAATAGGGAAGTTATTATCTTTTATTTCCTTCCAATAGAGACAGAATCCCCTCAAATCCTGTCTTTGCCTTTTTCTTCCGTTGGTTTCTCAATAAGCACAGAAGAAAAAAAAATAGATCAGATTTTTTATCTTTTAAGATTATGACTCTCACAAGTGCATGTTATTGTCAGTCTTAATGTTGGTAGGAAGGCTATGAAATGTTTGATAAATTTAATTTATAGCTGACAAAATAAATGACTGGTTTACCTGCTACAAATCCATAATGAACCAATTTCTTGTTCTGCCATGCATGTAACTGACTTGAAAAATTCTGAAAAGTGTTTTGAGAGGCCAAAATACTCCAAAAACACCCTCAATTGTGTGAAGACTTTGGATTAAGAAAAGCAAGGAAGCACAGAGTTTTCTCATGTATCCTGAGAAATTTTATCTTCTTTTTCTGTAGAGCATCTTCAGATGGAACGCTAACAATATTTTAAAGACTTAAGAAGAAAGGGAAGTGTAATTTGAAAAGGAAGTGTGTCTTTGGATTCAGGAAGGGCCAGGTAAGTTACACAAAGACAGGAGAGATGGAGGAGCTGCTGGAACTCATGTTGAACAGCAAGTGGAGAGATAGAAAGTAAAGAGCAGGTGGTCAGGAGGTTGGAAGGAAATCCAAGAACAGCCTGCTGTAGTTCTGAGGCTTAGAGGAATTTAGAACAGGGCTGATGGGACCCCAACTGCTGGACCTTCTCTACTCCTTTAACTTAACAAATACAGCATTTGTAGGAGTGATAGAAAATGACAGACATGGTGATTAAAGGTGTGAATTCAATAGAGGTGAAAATAAAAATAATTAAAATTCAAGAACAGAGGATGCTGCTGAATATGCAGATGTGATTACAAACAGGCTTGGTTAGGAATGTCTTTGGTAGCACCAGAAAAGCTTGAACTGTTCTCTAAGGCAGTATCAAAATGATGATTTTAGCTAAAGTTCTCATTTCCAAATGTAGAACAAGGATATACACCCTGAAAAGAGCCATACCGCACAGACCCAAGCAATATCACATGGTTTAACCAAACTGTGTTTATTTCAATAGTAGGTTCCCACTCATTCACTATTAGGAAAATTTGGGTTCTGCCATCATTCCAGAGTGATTTTTTAGAAGATTCATTGCAGAAATTACTTGTAAAATTATCATTTATGTTTTTAATGACTGGTTCCAGCATCCAATTACACAAAATGTCCAAAGAAAATGAAGGACAGGCATTTAAAGGCTCACTTTCACAGCCTAGGCTATGGTATGAACTACCAGTGCCCTTTGGATGACAATCATCTAGATCTCTGTTCTAAGGAGAATCATGTCATAGGCTACCAAATCACACTGACTTGATGATACAAAAATCATCAATCAAAAATAAGAAGATACTTTTTCTGACATTTCCCCAAGTTATTTCCACCCTTAAAAATTCCTAATATCACTGAATCCACATTTAAATTACATCACATTTAAAATTATAAAATTAATTACCAAGTATGTTTTCTGTGGAAATTTTGGAATGTTATTGTTTGACTTGTTATTTTACCGGCATAGCACAGAACAAAAGGATGCTGCTTTTTATCACAGATTTGTCCCAAAAAAATGTGAAGCTTTTTGTACAATACTTCAGAAAAACAATCAAATTTTCTCACTTCTAGAGATTAGAAAATATAGAATTATTACTATTTTTTATTATAATAATAATTAGAGAAGATTTAAGTACAGTTTTCTGATTTCTCAGCTTTTAATAAAAGTTACTGAGTGAAAGATTTTTTTACTTCATAAAAAACATGGCAAGTATTCCCAAGCTTTGGAGGCAAAACATACAGTGCAATATCTGAAATACCATCTCCAAGAGCAAGGGAAAGTTACTAACTGGATCAGAAATAATAAGAATCGCAAATACAATCTGTACAACTGAAAATAGGAAGTACAGGTGTAATAATTCCTTATAGGAAGTATAGGAAGGTGTAAAGAATGAGGAACTTTGCACCTTGTTGCTGTTACTATGGCTACTCGCTGGGATGCTCTACATTGTATTAGACAAAAACCATGAATATAGAAGATGAGTATCAGCTCCAGGCATTGTGCATGTCTACACTAATCTTATACTTTTCAAGAGTCACTTTAAATAAGAATTTTCAAAGCTGAACAATTGCCAGACATTGGTGAAACACGAATAAAACTGCAATCAGTGGAGACACTAAGGTTTGTTGCATCAGAAATGCAGGGGTTTGAAAGAGTAGCTGCAATAGAAGAGATCTTGTTAAACTTGATTCGATGGGAAATGCTGCCAAGGACACAGTTCTATGTTCCATCTTGCTTTAATTGTAGGTCATGCTTCTGAAAAGACGCAAATAGTCAGCAAGGCAAAGTGTTCTTATTGGCACACTTAACAGTCACGTTTTCTTTTTGGTTTGGTAACTACTTGAAAGAGACTATAGAGACATAGGACATATGCAACAACTATTCATTTAAAATATTTATGATTTGTGCATTCAGAGTGCAGGGTGATATTTTAGTTGCATCTAAAGACAGGTGATGATTTTAGAATTATTACGATGACAGCAGTATGTTAACATAATCATGGATGTGTTGTTTCTTACTCCAAAGCAATCTAGCCTTTATTTCACCATCTGCTTAGAAAGCACAGCCTAAAAATATATTGGACACTTTGTCTCTCCTCTGATCTGTATAAATTGCTTCCATACAAAGAGCCACACCTAAACCCATGCTTCTCAGTTATCACTGCCAGGTTTAAATGTCATGGTACTGTAAAAGATATCTTCTGGCAAACATCAGAAATTTTGTTGGTTTCTTTCACTTATACTCACATAACCCACTTTTGATCTGCTTGGTTTTTTTTCAGAATGGGAGTCATCCTACTCATTCCCAAGTTGGATCTCAGTGTGTAAACTCTGGAAGATCCATGGTAATTAAAAATGCTAAGAAATACTGGTAAGAAAATTGTAAATAAAAATGTATACTCTTCATTGTTCCTATTGCATAATATGAAAGAAATCACGTTGCAGTCAGAATGACTGTTTTTTCGGCTGAGAAGTTAGAAAACTTGTTCATAAAAAATAAAAATCCTCCTCCTTACCCTTATTATATGGAATAAAATAAAAGATATCAAAATACATTAAAACAGTAACACTTACTATCAAGAGACATAATAAGATGTGTATCTGGATGGAAAAACACTGTTCTGTTACAGAGTTTAAACTTCATTTTATCTCCAACAATACTACAAAATTGTGTGAAATGCTATCAAATGAAAGACATACATTCATAAAAAAACACAGGAGTGGGGCATTACACAGAATTAAATTACAAGTGTTTTTGTGACTAAATGAAAATTTCTTTCTATACTTGGGATTATTACAACGTTTTTCAAAATCGTTCAGCATAACTAATATCCTGTGGAAATAATTTTGGGGTTTTAAGAGTCAGCATGCTCATGAGTCCTAGCTGAATAGTTTAAGAAGGTTACTATTGCAATACAGTATTGTAAAAATACAGAGAACAGATTGTAAAAGTTATCATGTTAAATCTTCACTTTAAAAGGAAGACCTAAGACTTTCTCCTAAAATTATAAATAGCTGGTTTGGTGTGTTGATAACTTTATTAAAATCTGCAATATAATTATCGGCAATGTAAACTGCCATGTTAGATAAAATACTTCTTTCTAACTGTACAATCTGTTGCACACATCTCAAAATTCCAAGCCAGACATCATAAAACAATGGTCCATATGTTAAATTTGAAGTTTATTACTTTTTAATGTGTCTTACATAATATTTAGTTTGCAAACCTTTAGTTTGCAAACATAACTGCTTAATTTTTTTTGTTTTTGTTTTTTATGAAAACATCCTTTCAAAGGGAAAGATTCAGACCTATGGATTTTAGATTTAAGATACAGTAGTCAAAGGCTGACAATAAATTCAGTTTGAGCACTTAAGCTGTCAATTCAAATTCTATTGGAAATGTAGACAGAAATGTTAGTCTGTTTGGGACAGAGATTTCTGTCCCAAAAGGCATTATTTAAATACTGTCTTCTGAGTTACAGAATCTTCGGATATTCTCTTATGAATGCCAGTGAAACACTAACAGCTATGCCAAAGAAATGAAACTTATGTTTTGGCTTCTTTCACACTATTGTGACACTAATATAATGACTCACCAAACTTAAAAAAATAATTTACCATAGTCAAAATTGGGTTGTGATCATCCAGACCTCTGTAACACCACCAATTGAGACACTGTGGTACTGTCCCAGACCTTGAACTTTTGTAGAAACACAAAACACTACTGACTCAGGATGATGGTGAGACCAAGCCGTGGCTATGCATACTGAGAAGGAAATTATTTTTAATCCTTTCCAAACTGAATTCTGGATACCAAATGGGTTCAGATATGTGGATGTGCATACCTGAATAAAGCATCAATAGCCCTGAACCAATGTAGATAACATAATTTTGATATTTTTTCCCCTTTTTATCAGTTGCAATAATGTGGCATGTTTCTGCCAGCTGAAGGCCAGGTTCAGGCTGCTTCTCCTGCATGGAAAAACCTGTCCTGTTTAAAATGGAGCACACTTGCTGTAGGTGTTGTTTCATTAAGCCTCTTCAGCATGCTTCTTCAAAGAACTGAAATGTCTTTCGTGAACCCATTTGCAAGGGGATTTATATCATCAGTTAATGACAAATAGTGGCCTCTCACACCAGCAAAACACCAGTTTTGCTGTTAGACTAACTAAAGTAATATGTGCCTAATGATCTGGAAATACATTCACCTTGTACTCCACTTGCAATGCAAACATCAAACAGTCATCCAGACCCATACTTTCAGACAGGCATTTATGAAAATGAATCTTAAGAAGAGATTACACGTTATTTATTTCAGCTTTATTAGATACTGCCTGTTTTCTTATTTCTGTTGTTTCTTAGCTCCTAGACAAAACAATATGACCTCTAAGTTAATGGGCAAATGAGTAAGTGGTAAGTGGATTTAAAAATAATAGGAAGTACCTGGAGAAAGGGAAAACACTATAACTCAGACATTACTTAACAAAATTAAAAGCCACATAATCTACTTGAACTGAAGTTTACAACTCAGATGGCTTTTAAAAAAAGGAAGAGAAAAACTGAAACAGAGTTCTTGGGCAGTTATGATGCCTCTAGTGAAGCAGAAAAGTCAGCACACCAGGGAATAAACAGACTTATTCAGTGACATGTCAAGGCACTCAGAACATGCTGATTAAAGCCCCTGAAGTTATTGGAAGAAGTTTTCCAGGTGTGATGCTCATCAGCTATTGCTCAAGCTGGGAATTAGTTAACAGTGTGCTGAAACACTGTTTTCCATCTCATCAAGTATTCACCTTCACGAGGTTCATTTGCTCCCACCATCTGTGCTTATGTAAGCAGACAGTGCTTGCTTAGCTATCCCATTGTGAGGTTTTCCACTATTCCTATTTCCTAGTTTAGATAAACAGGTTTTTCATCCACATTGTCACACATTCAGCACCATTAATTCCACATGCCAACTTTAAGCTTTAAGAGCCAGAACCATCTGTCTCCTCTATCCATGTGCCTCAGTGCAGACCTTCCTATATTAACTCAATGTTTAATGGGCTTGTTTCAGTGGCAAGTGACACAACAGGGTGACAATTTGGGCATTGAATCTGGTATTCTATTTGCATGCATCCAGCAGTATCAGGCTGGTTTACTGCTGTAGATAGGTGAGAATTGTTTCAGAAAACCAACCACTGCTTTAGAGTATTTTGGCTTCTTTAGCAAAGTTGGCATTGCAGTGAGTAAGCAACCATCATGTTCAGTGAGGTTTCGAGCTTTGTCAAATCGTAATCATTGCAAAGACATACATAGTTTGGACTCGGGGACATTGAACCAGAAGTTTCTACATTAAAAGCTCTTTACATCAAAAAAATTGTGAACACATGTGTTGCCAAGTCTCAGACATGAAACTACTACTGCAGTGGAGGTATTGTACCAAAGTACTTGTACCAGGACCTATTCAAGTGTCCCAGAGTCATAGCTGGACATGTTATGGAGCTAAGGAAATGCCAGCAGAACTTATAAACAGGAATCTATAAAAAAGTCCACAAAATTTTCTTAGGCCCTCACTAAAAATCTAATTTCAGTCCATAGTGTTACCAGTAATGCCGAAGATTGGTTTCTGTACTCCAAGTAAGGCCTCTGCATATTCACTTGCACGCTATTCATACTGCAGAGCTTCCCTACACACACAGTTTTGCAGCGCATTTCATTTCATGTTCTCAAACTACTTGTTTCATGTCATGCCAGATCAGACAAGCAACAGAAACTGCCCAAGCAGATAGCTGTTTGTGCAAGACTCTGTGCTGGAACAGAGACCTTAAGGCTGGGATTCATCTCACTGATTTGAGATGTCTGAAACATAGATTATGACTTCTGAGATATCTGTCCACAGCTCCCAGGTGGGGTGATTCAGCTGACCTATTTCTAGACATCTGCTTTAGGGTAGCATGACTTAACACTCCCAGAGTGTTATCTGCCCCTCAACTGAGTATAAAGGAAGCACGCGGTGACTAACCCAGAGGGAGATGTTGACATTATCAGATGTTTTCTCTGATTTCTGAACTCATCTCTTTCACTTCCATTTAATAAAACACATAATGATGGGAACTCATGTGTTAATTCTTTTCCCTCTCTTTCAAGAACAAGGCACATCTATATTCAGTTATTCTTGAGCATAGCCAGCTCTCCCAGGCTACACCAGATCTCCAGAAAATTGGCTAATCTCTTTTACTGGTCTACAGTACTCAGAATTATTTTTATTGAGTAGCATCTTCCACCACTATCACAGGTACATTGCTTTTGGTAATTTTCATGTCCTTTTCCAATTAAGAGATTCACACAGTGATAGGTAAGGAAACTGTGAGTGCCATCTTCCTCCTGTCTCCAGTAATGTAAACTGGTTCATCACAGCTTGAGGAAGACTCAAACTTTTGTCCTAAAAAGGACACAGACTTTGAGGAAGACTACTTTTGCCCTAAAAAAGCTGCCTGTCATAATTACATTCCATGTTTTAACTAGTGGGAACTCCATCGACAGAATAACAGCCCAGCATAACTGATCATAAATATTCTGCTGTTTAAGCATGTATCCATCTAAAATATACAAGAATCTGGTTAATACACTACTACTAATCTCATCAAAATTTCCCAGAGAGATGATGGAATATTTTGGAGTATTTTGGTCGAAAAAAGATGTAAATTTTTAGATAAGGCCAAGTTATAGAGGTCCCTGAGCAACCTGGTTCAGTGAAAATTGCCCCTGCCCATGGCAGGGAGGATGACAGTGGATGATCTGTAAGGTCCTTCCAATCTCAACATTCTATTTCTATGATTCTGTGGCAAAAGACATGACAGCCTAGCACTGATCCTAATGCAATCCTACCTCTTGCATTAATTCCCTTCTTTGGAACTTGCTAATGACTACGATACACTATTCAACTCCATAATATATGGATACTATGAAAGGCAAATGTACTGAGACTCAGAAGAGCACAGACTGCTCTGCTTGGACTAGGAACATACAAGCCTGGACAGGACATGCTGGGACATCAAGTTCAGTTTCTTGGAAATTTAGACAATCATGATACATAATCCCCCTGCAGTACGGAAAAATACTTGTTAGACTGCTTCAAGACTAAAGGAAAGCATAAGTGAAAGTCCCACAAATTCCTCAATTTCAGAAACAATCCCCTTCTGCACTGATCACATCAGCCTAAATAAAACAAATAGGTCTTCATTTCCATAGACTAGTTGTTCAAAATACTTATTTCAGTACATATTCTACCTAGAGCTGTCACACTCTATCCTAATCTTGACATGATTTAATCTGTTCATACTGGTACAAACAGACAAACGAAAGACACAGCCAAATCCTGCCAAATCCCAGCACAAAATGACTGGATCATGCTCTGGTCTTGGCAACATGAAGTTTACTGCAGGATATGATCTTTAATGATAGAAGTTCATCACATGAGGGGAATTGTGCTCCAGTTTCAATAACTGTTACACTGTATTTCTTTACTTTAGAAAAGTACTTAACATCAAATGAAGTCAAACAGCTCATAAATCTAGAAAGAAAGTTATGTTTCCTACATGCAGAGATAGCAATTTGTGTTGTTTTCAATAACTGCTTCCTATCTGGTTTATGTTATCACTATTTTCCAAGAACTTATAAGCAAAATCTGTTTTAAAAAGTTTTATTTTTTAACTAGAATACATGACATAAAATGGTAGATAAGGAAAAGAAGACAGATACCTGATTTATGCCACTGAACTTCAGATGCATTTTAAGTGAATTAATTGTATATGAAAGTTATCTATATTGATAAAGATTAAAATATAGAGCATCTCAGCTACAGGTGAGAGAGACATTAAGGACATGATCCTTCTGACTGCTACTCATACAAGATCTTGCTCAAGATTACATATTTCATAGAAGTGAAAGGTGGAAAAACACAAGACAGACATCACTTGTAGAGACGAAAGCATAATCCAGACCTCACCCAAATGAAACCTAGTATTTGGAGATTTGATAAGCAATTACAAGAATTCCAGCACAGAACTGGGAGAATTCTATTTCAGAGTTCTATTGCCTTGTCTGAGTAAAAATCTAGGTAACTGTCTTCCTCACCATGCTAGATAGCCCTCTGATCTGCTTCTGTGGGTTGTCTGTGCTCTTTCATATTCATTAATTAAGAATGTGAAATTGCAGTTCTTTGTGAAGGTAATACTCTCCTGAAATGTACCTGAAAAATATGCCAGGAAAAGGATGCTTAAATATTATCTTGTAAACACACTCATGTCCTGGATTTCCAATCTTAAGAATCCTGGTATTACAATAATTTGGAAAAAATCTGTTACAAGAAACATCTGTAGTATACTTTGACACTTGGAAGGAAAAGTCACCACAACACAAGAATTACAATGTAAGAAGGAAGTTTTATAATTAGTCCTAACTTGTGGTTTAGATTTTAGATAATATGTTATTTTCAGTTTATAATTCAACAGCTAATTTTGTAGTGAAAGAAATGCCAGAACATGCTAATCCACCTGACTGAAAACAGATACACTATTCTGGGCCCCTCCTGAAAACAAATGCTCCCTATACCAGTTATGAGTCATCAATAAGACTGGTTTTGGTCCAGATCTTTAGCTGGGTAACAGACCTAACAAACCTGAGATTTTTAAGAATGCAGGTACAAGGATGGGTTTTTTTTTTTTTTCATTTGATCTAATTATTTAATTTGAATTAATTCCAGTCCAATGCTGAGCACAAAATGTTGCATTATGGGTCTTTTTATCATGTAAATTCAATCTCTCTTTCAATTAATGTATTTTTTATTATTATTATTTTTTTAACCTTAATTCACAATTATGATCCAGAACATCTGATGACCTAACAGGGTACCACCTCCTATGCCTACATACCCAGCCAGTTCTTAATAATTTACTCTTGGCTCATTTCTGGGAGTGGGGAAAACCAGCCAGTAAAGATGATCATCGAAAGTGGAAGACAAGAAATAACATGAAACAAGGAAGAAAACCCAAAGGAACCAACTAAAATCAAGAGAAAAGATCTGAAAATTGTGCAACAAAAAAAATGGATCTGAGAAAGAAAAGAGGGATTGGTTAATGATTAGCAGCACAGTCTGCAAGTTAAGCAAACTTTGTAGATACCAATATTTCAGGCACTACCCAGCTTCTCCTCTGTGCCACTCCTCATTCCTTGTGCGATCTCATCAAATATCATTCCAGATAAAGAGCAGCTCTGGAGTCAAGCATGAGAACACAATGAAAAATCAAACAATGGTAAACATAGACTCATCTATTTTGCCAATATGAAACCCTTCAGTAATATCTAACTGAACTCAGAGGCACTTTATTATTTAATTTTCAGCTGGTAAACTAAACTAGATAAAAAAGTTGCTGAAGTGGGTTTTGGCTCAATAAATTTTCCCAAGTGTTCTTAAATTTGGGACCATTGTCTCATGGTCTTACATGACCATGATTCTTTATAATGAGGGTAGCAGAGTTCTGTTCTCAAAGTCACAGCTACTACAGGATTTACATAGAACCATCAGGTCTGAAGAACAGATGCTCTATTTCCAATTTGAAACAGATGCATTGCCACTCTCATTGCCACAAACCAAGACCTGCAAACAGCTGTACTGGATCAAACTGGACAGCCTGAAGAAGTGGGTTTCTAGAAAATTCACAATAAAAAAGCAAATGCATTATGAATACCTTCCCATGCACTGGGAATATATATATATATTATATATACTGCTGCTAGTACTCCTGACAACCTGACAATTTCTTACTGAACACTCTGCGAAGGCCACTGATGGCTGGAAAAGTGTATGTCAGCTTCAGATTAACAGTTTTGTTATTCCCATTTTTCAGCTTGTTACTTATAGAGCAACCACAAGCCTTCTGTTTCTAACTGTGTTCCTATCAATTAAGGTATTGGTTTATTTATGTATATGACCAACTTTGTTCATAAGAGGAAGAACACTTAATGGAAGATAGGCAATATTGCCTATTATATATTGTTTTGCCTTAAATATGTTCTCAAGAAAAGATAATATTCTCTTTGTTTTCCTGGACATTCTCATTGCTGCAGTATTCAGCAGTCAATTCAATCTTCTTGCATGTAAGTTGCAGTAGATACCATATGCTCACATTTACTGTGCTAACAATAGTCCTGCGAATGCAACAGAACTAATATTAGGTAAAACTATCACCACATTCTGGCAGGACAGCCACCTAAAACTACCAAGTTAAAAAGCACTTAATTCCCTTCTCCTTACTATTGTTTTATCTTCAATCACTTGAATTTCTTTTCCAAACTTTCTCTAGGAACACACCTGTCCTGGTTAGCACAGGTGACCACAGGGTCTGCTTTTGACCTTCCCTGTTCCCCATCATCTATGAAACAGCTTTACCCAGTGCATCTTCTGACAGTGCACTGGCTTTCAATAGTGTTTGATGGTGTTTTATAAGAATGGAAACCTCCACCCACTGCTTAATTAGCCAAGCCTACCCCTACAACCAGGTGAGACTCTGAGTAAAAAATTGTTACTTCTTAGGAGCATATTCTTTAAGAAAATCTTTAAGGAGTTCAGAGAACAGGACAAGACATAACCAAAATGGGACAATGAAGGAAAATTAATAGCACTGAGTTTTCCTTCTGCTATGTGATCCCAAAAAGGTTCCAAAAAGGTTAGCACTGAAAAAGAGAAGGGGAGGAAAACTACACTCCATCTGCTCCAATAATTCCTTGACTAGGGAAGATAGCACTCATCATGATTAACATATTTGTCCCAAATATTCCAAAATATGTATTTCAGTCAAAACCTGACATGGATCTCTTCAGTCTCAAGCCAGTAGTCTATACATTAGGCCACGCTACACCAGCTCAGTCCACTAGGACAATTTTGGATCTCATCCAAAATAAAGACAAGAGTCTTTTTCTTCTTGTAAGTGGCCACTAGGTGCTCAACCCTACTGTCATTGAATTACACAGCATCAGAAGAAAGGTGTTACACAATTAAATAAAGGAAAATATTACCTTATTTGGAGGCAAGTTTGAGCAGTCCCATTAACCAGTCAATATGGAAGTTCTCTTAATACCTTTGAAGTGCAGAGATGTCCACATTTATACAAGCAGAAAGAGAAGAAGAGGCTGCACTCATGCAGTCTCTGGGCACAGGTTACTGGACATATCAAGTTCATTTCAGACTATTTGAAATGCTCTTCTGCAGTCATCAAGCCCAGGTCAAATCAAAACAGCTTTTTACAACAATCTCCCCGAGTGCTGAGGGTGTTTCTGAAGGTTGTAAACACTCTTTTCTTCAAAACCAAACACTGCTGCTATTATTTGACTACTTTTAGAAGTTCCTGTTTTCTTCTTTAGTTGTCTATAAACTGTTGTGCTCTCAGTCCATGTCTGACACATTGCCTCTGGCTGCGCATTTGGGAAGGCAACTTGTCATTAATGGACATATTATTTAGGAAATTAGTGGATTCTCTAAAGATGAAAGTAAATATATACCTCATTCTTGCAGTGTTTTCACAGACGAACGTGTCTTTGAGGTTTGGAACTGACCTAATTTTCTTTTATTAAACAGAGGAGTGATATTTATATATAACTGGTAAAATGCAAAGAATTTGGAACCAGAAAGTGCTGGAGGGCTTTGAAAGCCAGGAGGCTATGGCAACGTTGTGTGCACAGAACCAGCTCCTCCTTCAATGCCTACACGCTCCCATCTTGTGCAGGGAGTAACTGCAAGAGGACAACAGGATAAAGAACTCATGTTAATGCAGGTTTGGACTCTGATGTCACTGGAGAATTAACAGCTTTATGATTTTCTTGGCTGTCCTTTCTATCGCTATAAAAGTTAGCATGAATATCAAAACAGAAGCAAAATGGCCCAGTTCAGATCAAAGCCAAAACTGTATAAAACTGGAATAAACCTGTGCCAGATGATCTTCATCTACTGTAAGCAGATTATGTTGCATTTACTTCATTAATCTTTACACATGATGAATTTTGTCTGCGTCTAAACTGATGAAAATAAAATAATGAACAACTCTTAAACGACAGGAAAAAAAGTCTCTTTCCTACTGTAAAATATTCTACTATTTTTTTCCATAATTTCCTTTTTTTTTTGTGGTCACCAGCTGAAACAGGCAAAGCTAATGAAAACCACAAGAATGTAATTTTAAAAATTTTTAATGTTCATTGATATTTATTAGGAATATACCAAAACTAGTACTTTTTTCCTTTACTTCAGAATTTTACACACTCATCACTGAAATTACTGCTCTGTACAACACTCTTTCCTTGTAACAATCTATTTTGATGCAATATAGAAAATGGTGCTGATGTACTGTTAGAACAGTACAAGAATTGAGTACTAGGATTGCAATTTAGGCAGGAAATGGGGTCACAGGTGACCTGATGTAATCTAATCCTTTACAGGCAACTCTGCACCCCTTGTTCCCTGAATGTGTTTTATGCAACCCAAGCCAAGGGGCTACCCACCTATGATGGTTGATGTTAGTTTCACTTTATGACAGCTGGAATATCTTCATTCAGTTCTACAGTTAGCAGCAATTTTAACCCTGTTAGTTCTTTAAAGCTGAAGGAGTCTGTGATACAAACAGCATAAGATAGATTGCTGCTACCAAAGACATGTAAGTTCTTGTTTTCTACCTTGTGATGTCATAAGTATGAAATACACACACTGTGTAAGCACAGTAGCAGGAGTGTTTAAATTTTCTTGGGTTTGGGGATGAATAAAAATAACACAATAGGAGTTTTGTTGGAGTAGCAGGAAAATATTGTTACAGAAAAATATTCTTGCACCATGAAGGAACTTCCAGGGAGATGCACAGCATTCACAGCCATAAGGCTTCAGCAGTATGCAACCCAGGTGGCATTGCTAGCTAGCTGAGCAGTTTGAAGGACTAACTGGATGTCTGATTCACCATGTTGAATGCATGCAGAATATAATTTTAAAGGCCTTTAAGTGGCATTTGCAGGCTTTTTATGGTGGAATTATGTTAAAATGGGGCCTTGTTTAAGCTCCAAACTTAGAAAATCAAAGTCTAAGCAGAGGTTACTGACCTGAATGAATGCCTTTATTAGGACACTAAGCTCCTTACTTCCACGGTAAAGACTGGTTTGATATGTACACTGAAGCACTATCAGTTTTTTGACTACATATAAAAGCCAAAAAATTCAGTGTGCTTACAGGGAGCAGCCCAGAGATGCCCTCTAGGAAATAACAGATGATATGCATCGCTGATTTGGGATTTGGCACACTGAGTTCTGAGGAGGAAGAGAACAACTGTTCTGCAGAGTATGCTTGGAGTTACGCATCTTGCTTGGAGAGAGGCAGATGTAGGTTTAGATCTCTACGACTCAAATGGGTTTGGATCCAGTGCTCCAAAATCAACACTGTTTTTGTGAACCCATACAATAGATATGTCAAAAGATCAAAAAAAGTCTACCAAGAGAATATAGAGGAAAACAGCCCAGAAGCAGGTCTTTCAGATTATTAAAGAAAAAAAATATATAGGTCTACAATAAGGTGAGTTTAGGGCATCTTGTATTTTAATCATTAAAAAAAATAATCTATGAAACATGTCATAATCCCTTTATTAGTTCAATTAACATTCTTGGTACTGCGCTAAGGAATATGTTGAAACCTGTAGGTACTCTGGCTGTAAGATGAGCCCTGAAAACCACTGACCCAGGATAATAATAAAATACAAAGATACCTTAACTAGATGTTCTGTTTGAAATAGTACATTCCCTGAGGATATTTCATTAACATAATTATGTCTGGCTGTAACAAAAAAATAAAAAAAAATAAAAAAAAAATACATCACACTACATGGAGGTGAAAACGCTACTCTGCCAACTTGAAGAAGAGTGTGTTCACACTAAAAACAAGGAACATCTGATATTTATGTTTGTATATAGTATAATGACCTCTGGAGACAGATGGTCTGATTTTGTTCAGGGTGCTGGGCTTCTGAGAGGTAGAGATATAGATCCAGTAAAATCCAGAAAAAGAAAAATTAACATCAAAAAATCTGCAGCAACATTTTGTTTCTTTTTTTTAAGCAAAGGCCAAACTATGAGATAAAGAAGTCTCAAAGAGACAATTTCTTTATGTAAAGAATTTTTGCCTTTTGGAACTAGACTAAAGGAAATATCCAGTATGAGCAGATTTTCATGAATTACAGGAACATGCAGACACAAAAGCAATCAATTAAGTCTATGGCTTTAAAACTGAAGAGATGAGGAAGGAGAAATTTCAGTTCTAATAGGTGCCAAATTTTTCCCATGCAGTCAGCTGAGACTCATTTTTTTCATCTCTTAACACACTGTAACTCTGTATGTCTTCTCATAATGATAGTATATTTTCTTACATAACTTCATCTGTCAAGGAGAAAGAAAGTTAAACCAACAAAAAAACCAAAGAAACCAAAGAAATTCTTTGTTTGAAAAATCATAACACTAAACATTTAATGATTTTCCAGTCTAAGCTTATATAATTCCTGTACAAACTGCATTTCCAAAGGGTTTTGTTTTAATGATGCTCTATTCATATCTGTAAAAAAATATTTTTTATCTAGAGTATAAATTGTTTAAAATAGAAAATTTGGACTTGTTCTTTGTACTGTTACACATTCTGGAAATGTCAGAGAGGGATTTTGTTCTCAGATCAAAAAACAACTTTTGACCTGCTGTGACAACAATGTACTGCATTTTCCATGTGCATTTTCTGCCCTGAAAACTATCATTTCAACTTCTTTTGTTTTTTTCCCACAGAGTTAAGGCAACTTTGATCATCAAGAAATAGCAAAACTGGGTAAATTCATAAGATTTGATATTCAGGTTATTTGGTATCAACCGTGTGCCTTTTTATTTTGTTTAGGTTTCTTAATTATGTGAATATAGTTTTTGCTAACATGGGAGATCTTTTTCAAGGGACTTTATTTCATTGTGATTTTTAGCAGCTTTTGAAACAGCAAAAACATTGCTGTAACACACTGTGACCATGTCACTATTTCATGGATGTGTTTTTCAGCAGAGAACAAAATCCAAGACCTTTTCTCATTGTAATAAACTGAAGAAGTGTAGGATTAAAGCTGACCATCTCAGAAAGTCTGCACTCTAGACCATAATCTTGAATTTGTAAAACTTCTCTTCCTTGTAAGAAATGTATTGAAGGTACCAACCAGAAGCCACATTTTTTATGCATTTCTGTGTGAAGCTGATTTCAGAAGACATGGAAAGTTTGGTGCTGCTTCACTCACAAATTTGGTCCAGTTTTCTGTTTTCTCAGGCAAACAGCTCTCTAAACTTACTATCCATTCTTCTCTTATTCCAGGTTTTACCCTAACATTACTTGTTCCATTAAATTCTAGAAGAAGAAAGGTTATTTCTATTCCTTCAATTGGTTCTGGAAGAGGGTAAAACTTCATGGTGAAGCTCTTCACTATATAACCGTAACCATAACACCATATTAAAATATGACTTTCCGAGAAGTATGTTCTTAAAGTTTTACCTTGAATGGTAAGTAGAATTTTTTTTCCAAATATAAGGGAAACGTAAATTTCCAGAGATATTTTGTAGTGCTTTGTTAGTAATTTCACAAACCATGGTATGTGATTAGTCTACACTGAATTATGTTTGAGAATTATTATTAAAATGCTCCATATTTTGGATATAAGCATAAAGATTAACCTTTTTCTCTACTAAAGTTGAATTTTTTATTATTCCCATTTTGTGAAGTAATTTTAAAAGTTTTATATTTTGATAAACTCCACTGTAGAGATGATATGGTCAAGGAATTCCTATTTATTTTAGAGTCAACAGATAAGCTTCACTTCCTTTCATATTTAAGCAAATAAATTTGAAGCGAGAATAATTATATATTTTACTTCTGGCTGGGTGAGAAGAGTGGGAAGGGTTGTTTATTCCCAAGGTGTTCAGATGTCATTAAATTCAGTTTACTGTGGAAACTAGATTACTGACTTTGACACAGAGTAATAGTTGTAAGTCTACAGTTTTCAAAGATTTTTCTGTATGGATAAGACATATACAATATTTCAGGCCTGGCCCATCTAGGAGATCCATGTGATTCACAATTGTCCATAATCCCAAAATTCAGCTTCAGTGTTGCTTTTAGACATGTAGGTGATAACAAAGGGAGTACTGCTTGTACTTTTGTCATAAGAATTCACCACATGATCCCTCACTTTCAGTTCTACTGTTCCTCTGTCTATTTGCAAAGCTATTATTAAATAAAAAATATTTCCATAGGGAACAACTGGAAAGAAGAATTGAACACTTGTCTTCAGAATAAAAGTAGACAGAGACTGGGGTCTCATACACAGATACAAGAACAAAATACATTAATATTGGTTGTTAAATTAATAAATGTGGATTTTATTTGCTTTCTGGAAAGCTGTGGAGTTCAAGACCGTCACAGAGCAGTTAAAATTGCCCTGCCATTTTCAAGTGTTAGCTATATTATCAGGGTTCATCACTGTGTTGAGGATTTATTTAAGAAAGTGAGCTTTTTATCCAATTTCTCACAGTAAGAGAACAGTAAATTTTTATCTAAATTAAGAAAAATAATTTACAGTAAAACTAAAGAAATATAAAACAAATCTGAATCTTCTGATCAACTGGGCAAGTCAGCACTTACCAGGTGTAAAAAATAGAAAAAAGATTAATCCACATCAGTGGAGAATGTTGATGGTTAATTTAATATAAAACTTCTGCGCATATTGTTGCCAGAAAGTGAGCGCTTGGGTCTATGCACAAGAGAAGGCCTCAAGACACAAGAGCTTCTAAAGCAGTGGAAATTTTGAGTAAATGTTAAGATAACATGAGCTTCGTTTAATAAATAAATTTGGTTTATGATGAGAGCTATTTCAGACCCTTGACACTATTGCTGATGTGGAAAAATAGAATTTATGGCTACAGACAGATGTATTTTGTAGTCTATGCAATTCTTTTTCATATGGGGGTGTCCCTAACCTAGCTTATGATGTCAATACAATATAAAGAACTCACAAGTACAGGAACAAATTACATGGAAATAGAGAAAAGAAAAATCTGGATGGCTGGCAAGTTCTCCTATCTACCAGGTCACTCAAGAGTGAACAAACATGTCAATGTGTAGTTGATATAGAAATTGTCCAGCCTATCTCTAAATAAATTGCTACGTTTTGTTTTTTTTTTTGATAATGCCTAGGAGACTCCAGACATGAAGAAAAGAGGATGCAGATATTGGCAAAATAAAAGATTTTTGAGTAGATGGTTAGTAAGGATAGATTCAGATGCTGTTTCTAAGGATCGATTTCAAATTTGCATAAATTTAGGGAAACTCTTGAACATATGATTCACTAGTACCTTCAAGTTAAAACAAAAACCAATGAATGAAATAAATAAAAACCCACCCAAAGAAACTTAGCTACACTATTTTTAAACATTACTGAGAATTTCTGGGACTGGTCTTCTGATCTGGAGGGTTTAAATAGTAAAATGCTTGGGGTAAGTTATTACTAGGCCCTGACTACCAGCTAGGAGGTAAAATGGAAGCAGAAAAGTTTGACACAGAAGCAGATCTTAAAGGTGGATGTGGATGTACCTTTAGCAACTGTAACACTTACTTAGAAGTTGATTTCAAATGTAAATTTTAATTAGATGTTATTGTCCCATTTAGAAACACTTCTGTGGAAATACACGGAGGCGGCTCTGTTCCTCCATCCAGGCTTATCTCATCTGGCCAGAGCAGAGAAATCAGGAAACAGGCAGGGGTTTGTTAACTAGAAACTAGGTCATACGCACTACCAAAAGAGAGGAAGCCAGCCTGTAGACTGATGATTTGTTCTGTTTACAGACTGAAGCTTCTGGAGAAAAAAGTGCAGGACATGCAAGCTCTTCTTTCTTGTTTTTGTTATGGCTGAAGCTGAATAAAAATCTCTGTGAATAAACCTGAAATTCTGGGAGGACAATGTTCTCTGCTGAACACAAGGCTCACACTGAGTTTATGTCTAGCTGAGTAGCTCTGACTCACACAGAAGGACTTTTAAGATCTCCCCATCTACATGAAAAAGTCCCGGTACCTGCTAAGGCAAGAAAAACAAAACATCCACCACTGGCAGCTTATCAAGAGCCAGAGGGCTACACATAATAGCAAAACAGAAGGATAATCCAGCTCTCCTTTTCCATTCAGAGTCTCTCCTCTGAAAAGACTAGGACTGTAATGCTGGGAAAAGAACTGTGAGTCACCAAGAAGCAACTTGCGGCATTGGATAGCTCCACAGGAGCTAGAAATGGGCAGTACAACCTCTCAGCTGACAAATCCTGCCCTAAAGAAGGCAACAGAACATCATCAGTGTTAAACTGACATTCTGACAGGAAAACTGGCTAGTGAAAGGATCCATATAAGAAAAATTAATTCATTTTAGCTTTCATTTTCTGAAGTAGTACTCCTAAATCTGATCAACCAGGCTGAGCAAATCACTATGTTCCTCTTTGTTGATAAAATCTTCCAGGAAAATGAGATTTTATATACACCAAGTTTTCCAAGGTTTCATAATGTGATAAGGCAATGATCAGAAACCTTCTGGTAACTCAATCTAGGAGCTAAATGTCGTCATTTATCCTTATTTTCCTTCTTGCACTCAATTACAATTTGAAAGATAAAATTCTATATAAGTCCCTGTTTTACCCTGATTGTGCCAATCTTAAACTGGAAACCACTAGAAAAAGGGAAGGTAATAATAACACTTACGAATACATTATTTGGACATACCATACACCAGAAGACTCAGACACCTGGAGAAGAAACATCATCGGTTTTGTCAATTAAAAGTATACAGAAATGTAAATACTAAGGCAAAAGGTTTAAAACAAAGTTCATCTCAAGGACACGAAAAGCCTTAAAACATCTAGATTAAACTTTTCATGGCCTCTTTTACTGTTTTTTCTAGACAAAGGCTAAAAAAGCAGTTTGGCTGGGTTTTTTTTTTTCATTTATTTGAGTGCCAAAGGGAAAATAGGACAGCTAACATTCAGGTTATGGCATTGACCAGAGGTGCTACAAGACTGACATTTGGAGAGACACACAATCAGTCACTGTGTGTTCATGTTTGTTCAAAACCACTTCTGTCTGGGGTGTGTCTACTCTATAATGGCATATAGATTACTACAATGTATGAAATGGATCCATAAAAACATTGATGACCCTCACACCCAAATCTTGATCCCGGCTCTTTGTCTTCACATAAAGAGTTGAAACAAAATCTAGTTTGAAAATTGATGATTTGGATTGCAGCCTAAGTAAAACAGATTACTTAGATAAACAAAAACTCAGAAGTCAGAAATCAAATGCCTAAAGCTGAAGAAAAAGAGTAAAACTGAGTGACAGTAGAAGGCATATGTTTCAAAATTAAATGAAAGAAAATGAAGGAAAGAAAAAGTACTGTCCTCTCATGGGAAAACAAATCAGGAAATTGAAAGCAGAAATTAGAACTGAAACAAGGAGTGCATAGCACTGACAATTCAGGAGGAGTGATAATACAGGAGAAATGTTCAAAAAGCTCAAAAGTCAAGTTTAGAGCAAGTTTAGAACCCTGACTCAGAGGGATAAAAAGCAGGTGAAAAATTCCTGGGGGGGGTGGGTAGTGGGGGAAGTAGTAGTAGTAGTAGTAGTAGTAGTAGTAGTAGTAGTAGTAGTGGTAGTGGTAGTGGTAGTGGTAGTAGTAGTAGTGGTAGTAGTAGTAGTAGTAGTGGTAGTGGTAGTGGTAGTGGTAGTGGTAGTGGTAGTGGTAGTATTAACAGTTCAGTACACTGAGCAGGAATTATGTGTAAAAGGAAGAACAGCTTATATTTATTCTGTGGATTTTTTTTGTGTCTTTGTGTGTTTAAAAAGCAGCAGTGCACAGGAAAGAAAATGAAATCTTATCCAGCTCATGAGTTATTAAAGAGGATTCTGTACTCAACGTCATCTTTGTAGATTTATTTTTAAATTATGATGACTTCCAATCAAGAATCCTAAAAGAGATAGACAAGAATATCACACTAATACTACTTTTATATATCTTAGAAAACTAGGGATAGGTTGGTAGTTACCAATCAATTACTGACAACATCAGGGAAATGACCTAAATACTTATCACTCAATCCAGGTGAAGCAGGAGACAAGTTTACATGGAATGCATGAGATAAAAGATGAAAGGATGGGAATATAATTAATACTTGTTAACATCATGTTATAGAAATTGGATCTTGTCAAACGAAACTGCTTTCATCAATCAGACTGCATGTGTGATGGAGGTATAACAGAGAGGCAGCATGCTTGTATTTACAATGAGATGTTTGACTTGGTGCTGCATAACATTCTGGTTAAAAGTAACACGATGCAATATCCTTAACATACCAAACAAGCAGCTTCAGAAAGCTGACTGATAGACATCAAAGTAGATGTCACTGACAAGCAAACATGGAATGGGGATGTTTTTATGTGACTACAGGGACTGTGGCTCTCCAATGATAATCATTATTTTATCAATATGCAAATAAAAATGCTTCTGCCAATAAAAGCATGTCTTCCTAAAGATGGGTGCAATGGTAATAACGTTGAGCTACAACCCAGTAATGTTTTTCTCTGCTTGCCAAAGTGCAAACCACTGTGCCACCCTGAGACCACAAACATAAGAAGTTTTGGAATTAGATTAACAGGATACAGGCGAGAAGAATTCATTCTGCAGCTCTGCAAGTTTGCTCTGTCAGCAAGATGTCATCCTGCAAACTATTCCATACAGCAACATGTGTCAAGTCACATGTCTCCATTCCTGCAATCTGACTTCTTAGGACAGGAGAAACTGATGTAAGTAAAGCTGCTTCTCACACTGCCACGGGGGGGAAAATACCCAGCAGTCCACTACCCCTCCTCAGATCAGTCTAAGGAAATTCATACATCACGTCCATTAAAATTCCAGACTCTTGAAAATCCAGAGGTTCAACACATAAACAAGTTATCTCAAAGGGCAACAAGTTACTGCACATTAGCTAGCTGTCTATATCCTTTAAACTAGCATGAACTTTCAGATTTCCATTTGCAACAATCCTATAATCAGGATGATCTTTAGGCCTGTAATCAAGCACTGTCAGAGTTTAAGGGCACATCATTACCCCAAGACAACTGGCACTTTTTATAAGCACCCTCCTGAGATGGAAGATTGTGCCTTTTAGTTCTGGAAGAGGAAAGGCATTATGGAAGAAAAAAACCAAGCCAAATGTCTTGTTCCTTAGAGATCAGCACAAGTAAAAATAACATACTTTTATAGTCTTTGCTCTCAGGTGTGTTTTCTGACTGACTGCCTCCTGCTGAAAAATCAGACTGCATCCTCTCCCAGAGGCCATGCCTCCTCCCTGCAAGGAAGGAGTTTGGCTTTTACTTTATAAACACAAGAATCTGGCATGAGTCTTGAATAACAATGTGTAGCACCAAATTTCCTAATTGCCGGATCTTTTGAAATTGCAGTGTTTCACTTCAACTAATTAGAATGATAGCTTAAGTTTATCAAGCATATCCAATTGCTCTCTGTGTCCTATAGTTTGTAGAAACAGACCTATCTGTGGATCTCTTTTTACCTCACATGTTACAAACTGAAATGCAATTTCAATAGATGAAACTGGCATTTCTTTATTTCCTTCAAGTTAATCGCCACATCATAGCCTGAATATAGATTAATTGTATTTTACAATACAAAGTAATTATCCGTTTGTTTTAACTTCTGTTCTGCGTCATTCAGACTAATGGGTGCTATGGCAGGACTGTACAACTGTATTTGAAACTATTGCCTCAGGAGCCTTCTGCTCCTTTTAAATGAAATAAAGTTAGCAGGGAATAAAACTGAAAATGGAGGGAAAATAAATCACAGCCTTCATGATAGGAAATGCTTAGAACTCTTAGTCAGTGGCTAATTTTTTCCCTTACATACAATGCTCTAAGACTTCAACAATCTTTCAAAATGGATTTCTGCTAATCCCCCTAACATTAAATAACTGATCTTTTAAATCTATTTTTAAATAGCAAATAGCACAGTACACTTCAATCAGCAAGTAGTCATATCAATTATAACAAAGAAATTTCAAGTATTATAGATTTTATGTAATCAGTTTCCTTTCCAGGGAGAAACTTGGATATAAAATTGACTTAACTCTTTCAACAAGAACAGGGATAACAGTATAAGGAAGAGAGAGAAAATACCTCTCCTGCACTTCACCCACTCTGCCTTCCACACTGTAGTCTAGAAGCTCGTTAACTGAATACATTCACAGGTCTTAAAAAAAAAACAATTAACATTGAAGTCATCTGGCAGCAAATGGAAAGACATACAATTCTTCCTGCTCCAAGTTACCTATCACTTTTATTGATTTTTCAAACTTTGCAAGATCATTTCTATATAAGGTACTGGGCTTTTAGGGAATGCATCTTACTATAATGCTGCAGAGCAAGTTGTAGTCATCACAGGGAAGAAATTCTCTTGGTAGCCACCTTGCTGCTATCACTTTTCATGGAAGATATTAACATGATTAGTCTTCTGTATTCCGCATGAAAGCAACTCCCATTGACACCGTGATTCATCTATGATGCAACTCCCAATATTGAATCCACTTTATGATAATCACACTGTCTTATGGCAACATACATGGCTCACTGAAATGTACCACAAAGCTTTGATCACAATGGTTTACCTACAGAATCAAGTTATCACCTCCTGGTTGCCAGCCTTTTGCTCCATGTATGAGATTTTTCTACCCCTCACAAAGGTAGGTAAGGATGCTGGAGAAGCGTGAGTAATAAATACTGGAATGTAATATTCACATTACTCATTACGGCAGGCTCTGTGTGGGCTGGTGGTCACTGACTGTGTGTGGGCTACTTGGCAGGGAAAACAGTTTTGTATTTTGGACAAGATTTTCTAGATACAGCAAGGACCTTACAGGCAGCACAGAATTCATATGAAATGTAGGAAACTACTCGCCTACAATGATAAAGAGCTCTTTGTTGGGACTTGCACAGTTTTACACTACTGGAGCACTAAAACACATTGCTGCTGATAATGGAAGAGACTCCAGGCTGAAGAAAATTTTCTTGTCCTTCTGCTTCTCTTACTCACTTTTCTTCACAATTACTTGGTTAAAATAATGCAAAACTAGTGCCTGCAACAGTTACTAAGTTACAGAAGAGGAGGACAGCTCTCCTGAAGAGAAACCTGTTAGATCAGTGAATGTGAGAGGAAAAAGCTCAGCTGAGGGTAAAAAGGACTGATTTTAAAGATTTTAAAATGAATCTTGCTATGTGCCTGAATTTCAACTTATCACTGTAGACTGCATGAGACTGAATATGCTACGGACAAGAAAGTAGAATTAATGACTGATATTACAGTTCTTTTTTCTGAAAGAACAAAGTGTTGCAGTTAAAATCAAACATATTGAGCAATTCATTAACCTAATGAGAAGTACAAGCATGGAAACCTGTTACTAAAGACAAAACTCAGAGACAAACTGAGGATAAATAAGCTGGACTTTGAAATTAAATGTAGCATGCTAACTGTCAGAGTAATTAAGAATTCTAATAGCTTCCTGAGGAAGTTTCATTGGAAGTTTCAAAACAAAATAAAGGAACTTAATTTTCAGTTGTAAATTAATCATTATCAAATCAAAAGGGAAAAGAAAAAAGACACCTGTACATCAGTGTCTCACAATATACACCTCCAAATATAGGAAAAGTTATTTAATAGATTAGCATGGAAAAGTAAAGTCAGAAACAATTAATATTATCTCAAAAATCTTTCCAAATTCATATATCCAGATTATCAAATCAATAGATTAACAGACTTACAGCTGCAAAAACTTTATTTTTAACAGAGGGATGTAAGATAAATCTAAAAAGTGTTTATTATTGGGGATATTCAATGTGTATGCAACTCATACAAACATTCAGGTGACTATTAGCATACAAGTCCACATATGAGCTGTGTTTTCATATCATAATACCTGTTAGTCATAAGCAGGGTCTCACAGTGGGATACAGTGTACAGCATCTCCATAAGTGAGCTGGTTTGTTGATAACACAACACTGGTTGGTGAGATTAACATGTTAGAAGGGAGAACAATCTTACAAGGACAGATTTGGAAAGGTGGGCAAGTTAGAACTTTATGAAGTTTAACAAAGATGTGTGCAAAATCCTGCTCCTGGGATGGCATAACCAAAGATCCCAGCCCAGTGCAGGGTCTGTGTGGCTGGGCAGCACTTTGTTGAAAGATATCTGGCTTCCTGATGAACAGCAAGTGCAAAAACATATCAAACCCTGGGCTGCATCCACGGGGGTGTTACTGTCTGTGGCAGACAGTCTGGAGCAGGACTGAGCACACTTCCAGTGTGAATGGATGAATATGCATTACTGGGAGCTGATGGGTGCAATATATCATCACCTGTCATGTGAAACATGTAACTTACTACTTCCTTTTGGCATTACACTGTGACAGGTCTTCCACACCTCTCAGGACAAGGCCAGTTCTAGTGCCCAGAGCTCCCTGCATTTGACCACACACTTATTAAGTCTATACAATGTGCTAAAAATCAATTCCTCTCTTAAGGAACTAGCTAAAAGATGTAACCAAGAAACCATACAAAACACAGTCCACAGGGTCAACACCTGACCTTTTTAAAAACTTCAAAAGTGAGGAAAAGTTTCCATCAAAATGCAAAATATTGGAGATCTACAACATGGTTATTTAGATTATTGTTCAGAAAACAGCTTCTGACTGTTCTGGTGGACAAAATGACCAAGGCCGCTTGATGAATATTTTTTGCAATCTGACATAAAAATACTTCTGACTTTTCACAAGTTTCCTGCCTTGACAATTAAACAAAAGTCATTTAAACTGTTCACTATTAGATGAAACTATCAAAAAAATTTTCTATCATGCTGAATTTTTGCACTGAAGGATTACATGGATGCATATGGGAAAAAGCAAACTAAATCATGGTCAAGGCTTTGATTTTGTAAATTAATCATCCTGATTTATAACGGAAAAACATATCACTAAGAAGAAAAAAAATTAAGAGATATATTTTTATTAAATAGAGTATTGATGCTTGAAATGCATCACCCCCATACTCCTTGACCATTTACTAGTAAAGTTGCTTCCTTTTGAAATCTTCTGTATTTGCAGTTAAAACCCAGTGTATGCACAAGTGCTTGGTATTCCAACCTTGGGGAAAATAAACTCATTAACTTTTTTGGCAAATGGAAATACGTATACTTTAAATCATGTTCTTCCAGTTCCAACACTCTAAGGAATACATAACCTACCTACACTGCTCATTCTTTTCCTGCAAAAAGCATAGGAAGAGGGTGAACCCAGCACAGTGTTATTAAGCCATTTGCTGATGCAGTAGTGGCCCATCTGGTCATTCTATGCAACATTTCTTCAAGAAATGGCCCTTCCTGTTGAATTACATCATGTCAACAGGGTGTGTAGTGCTCTAGAAACCTTTTATTAAAGGGTTGAGGACAGTGTGAAAATATATTGCAACATCTAAATTACTAAATTTCCTCTTCTTTTATTGTGGTTGTGCAGCAATGTTTTCTTTAATAGATTGGTGGTTTGAGTGAAACATGCTAAAATGTTGTGGTGTCCCATCCTCAAGGGGAAGAGTGACCCAAGATTTATTGATGCCTGTGGTAGAAAGGAATGACAGAAGTCAGAGGTTCTGAAAAAGTTGTGAATTTTTATTAGTAAATTACACACTGGGCATGGGTATTGGTATAAATCAGTCCATGATGTCCTTGTCCAAGCACACAGAGGTGGGTTTTGAACAAAAGGGTAGGGTGAAAGGGAAGAGGGGGAGAGATGGATTAAAGAGGGGAAGAGAGACGGATTTAAGAGCAGGAGAGAAGAAAAGGAAGAATGAGAGAGAGACTGTAAATCCTGGCTCCAGAGCTGATCCAGCTGACTGAGTGTCCTGTGACCCAGAGTGCTGGGGGTACCTTTTTACAGATAAGTTTTCACCCCTTGGAGATAAATTTCTCTCTTTCTATGCAAATCAGTTCTCATGTGAAGTTCATTCTTTCATTCATTCTCGAAATGGGTCAGAGGCTTTGGGGGTCTTGGGTGGTCTTGATACACAATACAGTCCATATCCAGTTCTTGGCCTCATTCCTGCTGTGCTGGGCTGTGCTCCCTATCTCCAGGAGCCAGGACAAGGACATTTGTCCCAAAAAATGCTGCCCTGGAGAGTTCTACAGAGACCTACATGGTCTCTTCTCCTGATTCCTGTTCTTTTTCACAGCATGTCCTTACCAACCATCCTTGGGTCCACAGCCATCTGGCTATCAGTGACATACACATCTTCTGGGCTTCTATAGATATTCTCCAAGCATTTTTACTGCTGAATCTGCTTAGATAAAGAATCATTTGGTTCTGTCAGTTGATAAAATTTTGCCAAATTTATCTCTTTTCTACTTTATCGGAGAAAATATCAACTCTGTAGCTTGAAAAGTTGAAATAGATTATGCTAAATAAATCTCACTAACAGGTTTTACCCTTTATATCTTAGGACAGCAATTATGCAGTCATTCCTGTGTACCATACCACCAGTGTTTCCATTTGATAAAGATGTGGCACCTGGCGGTTCTCAGCTATAGACATGTACCCTTTCAGATCATTAGCAAATACCACACCCGAAGAAGTCTTGGTCAATGTCTAAATATTATTCAAAAGAAACCTACTTGAAATAAAGCTCTTTGGAGGTCAGTGTGACCTTTCCATTTACATAAGATGTCGGATTTCTCTTTTGCCACAGAATTATCTTCTCATTCTATGCATTTCTCATCAATTTTCCATACTTTATTATCGCTTCTTGCATTCTTAATGCCACAGAGCAAAGCCAGGAGGCCAATCTTGAATTTGTGTTTAGGAATCCCTGCACTGGTCTTTGAAGAACAGAAGAAAATACTCAGACAACATTCAAGAACCTGGTGACTTCAAGGCTGCATTTATGACATTAAAATAATCTGCTGAAAGCAGCAAATTTTGATGACTGCTGAAGAGACTTCTGTTGAACTCAGTCAGCGGGTTAACACAGAAGACAGAGAGAAGGAAATACAGGCGAGATTTGTCAAGATTTCTCTAAGGTTCTTTTGAGGTCTTATTTTCCCAGAAGTATAAATACTATTAGCATAGGAAACATCCCAGAAGCAAAAATCCTGATCCTGTTATCAACTGCATGGGTTTTGTCATTGAATTCAATGTCCTGAGGCAGGTTATCCATTTGACAAAAATAGAAAAGTGTGTCAGGTCACCAGCGAAAGAAAGAGAAAGAAGTTGTTTAACCACTTTTCAAACACTTTTTTTCAACCTCATCTACCACTGCACTCTCTCTTTAGCCACAATTCAATAAACTAGATATGGTTCAAAAATACCTTTACAGGTTTTCTTAAACACCTACAGATTCACAATGATTTACTTTCTTTTTTTTTTTTTTTTTTTTTTTCACAATGATTTTACTTTCTTTTAGCAGCTATTCCTCACCCAGGCTGATTTACTGTGTCCCCCCATGTCCCTTACCTGCATTATGGCTTTCACAACAGGTGCCCTGCCCAGCTGTGCAGTCCCAAACACCCATTTGCCCTTGCAGATCTGCAGGAAGGCTGACCAGAAATGCTTTGCTCACTTTGTGCCACTAAATTGTCCTGGACAAGGTTGTACTGTCACAGATCTTTGGCACTGGTAGAATAAGGCAGTTCCACTGTGTATCATTTTATACTAATTTATAATCTCCTGTAGAATTTAAAGATCTTTCATCAGATGTTGCACACTTGTCAGCTCTCCATGCTCCAGACCACCCCTGAGAATTTTTTCTTTCCCTTGGGAAGATAAATAAAACCACTAAGTGTCCTGATGAGTGGCATTTCTGTGAGCATCTGTAATATTTCAACCCATCATTACTTCTGGTAGCTTAATCACACTGATTATGAATTTATCTCCACATACATGTTTAAAAACATGGCCCATCTCTTGTATTTTAACCATATAGAATCATCTTCTGCTACAAGAATTGAAGTCAGAGAATATTTTTCTAATACAAATTTTATTAAGACTTAAGTAAAACCATGTTAAGACAAATGTATCTGTCCATAGAAGTGCTGAGTTTTCATGGGTTTGGTTGAGCCCTCTGCAAAGTTACACACAGTGGTTATAAACAGCATGAGGCATACACACAGAGAAGCACAAGAATGCCAGCTCAGATCAGTAGGCAGGACACTTGCTTATTCCAGGAACACCCACAAAGCCTAAAGTTACTGTCACTGCCCTCATAGGTGCATAGACATGACAGCAAATGCTGAGAAAGAGGAAGTTTAAAAGCTTAAGAGTGAAGCACCACCAGGTTGAAACTGCACTTTCTGGAATTCTCCATACTGACTTTGTGTTGTACCCATGACACCACTGACTCCACAAAAATGGAACTGGGCCACTGAACACTGAACATTCCTGTGACTTCCAAATTAACTTATGCCAATTTAGTGGTAAAATAAAATATAGAAGTCAGGCTGACTGCTTCAGAAATCTGTCAAGTAAGCTCAGAACTTGGAAGGTTTTTAAATGCACTGAAAATGAAACAATTATGGATTAGCCCAGGCTAGTTTGCTATTGCTTTTACTGCTTGCCTTATTTTATTTTCACTAATATTTTTGAGCATATTCAACTTACTACTGCTTTCCACTTCACATGGATTTCTAAAGCAGAATGGATGGAATACATATCCTTGAAAACAAAATTCTCAATACTAAGTAATGCACCATATAGATTAGGGATCTCTCTCCACCTGCCAGGTGTTTGACACAAACTGACATTTTTCACTCCTGCACAGTTCCACTCTTTGGACATCTGGCATCTCTCTCTGCATCAGTTTTCTGATGTATTTTAGACAATTATACAAACTGTATAGTAGTCTACAAAGACAAAAGAACAATTTTCTCAAGGATAACTACAATAATTGGAACTTTATACAGCTGTGAGTTAATTACATATATCAGAATGATGCTTCTAGATGGGCCAAATATTAAAAATTTCCAAGAGTCTGAGCATACTCATACACTGGAAAAAATCAAAAAAGGATAATTTGAAGCACTAGAAAGAGACCAAAGAATAATTATTTATTCCCTCAACACTTGAATTAAATATTATGGATCCTGCATGCAATAAAGAGAATGTGATTACTTTTGTATTTTTCATCCTTAGGGGGAAAAAGCCATCAGTCTAAATGCACTTTTTACCACTTTTAATGAAGAGCTCTAGATGTATGTGATTTTTGGATTACGTCTTCCAGAATTCACTGCAGTAGAAATTCATCACACTCTTAATTTCCCACATTACAGTGCAGAGGAAGTTAAATCCCAGCTTTGATATCTTTAAAATTAGAATTTTGATTATGCATTCCAGGTTCTATATATAATACTTACATATATCAAACATTTTTAAAGTTATTTAATATCTTATTAAAGAGATTTAAATTGTTTTAAATATTGTTGTTATTATCATTATTACTATTAGTAGCTTTTACTGAGTATTTTTTCTTTCTAAAGACATGATATCACTCTTATGGTATCTTGATTTGTGAAATACACTTCTTACAAAATTCTACCAGAAGTAGAATTCATAAATCTTGTGGGTATGCTACAAATTCTCCATTTTTAAAAGATGGGCATAAGCAGCCAAGTCAGATGGTTTGAATGCTAAATGTGCATAGCCTTCACTATTGTTAATTTAGAGTTATTATCTTTAAGGAGATGGTTCGGGTGAAGCAGCTATTTGGTGGTTTTCAACTTTTCTACATCTGTACTTTAATCTATTTGGGAAAAGTGGTAATACTTAATAAAAGAGATAATGAAGGGGAACAGGCTAGGCCAACATATTAAAATTATACTAAATGGGGAAAACGGATTTGTAGCAAACTGAATATCATCTGTGCGCTCTTTCATACCCTGTCTAAATTCAGTTGGCTTTGTCTGCGTTGTGCACATCCCAGAACCACAGAACCACAGCTGGCACCAAATCATAATGTTTTTGTTGGAGAAAAACAGGTCTGAACACTGAGTAATCAGAAGTACAGCATATGTAGCAATCCTGGGAAGACTGTTAAGCATGCCTCTGCAAGGGTTTCCTTTCAGCTCCATGTTGCATGTTGTCCTACCCTTTTTTTTTTTTTTTTTTTTTTTTTTTTTAATTACTTCTATCCTATCTGTCTGGCTTAGATAAGTTGCTTGAAGCGAGAGCCTGTTCTAGGGATAAAGCAAAAAGCACTCTATAAACTCTAAGGTGTACTATGAAAAGTAATGACACTGGTCACTAGTGTCGTTTTCTGTTTAGTTCAAAGGGAAATAAAAAGAAAGGAGACTGCCAACAGATTATCTGAAATAAATGTGTTTTGTCCTTACTCCTGTATCACTCCATGTTAGCTTAAGAGGAATAACCATAATTCTTTTGCAAATGGGATAGATGGAAAAACAGGACACATGTAGCTGACAGTCATCTGCACCACAAGGGTCTGGAAGCTGTGTGTATAGCAAAAAAGTGAAGAATAGGGACAGGTGAGCCATTGCATGACAGTTGCTTGTACTTCTGAGCCAGGCTGCTGCCTTGAGCTTCCCTGCTAAGCATGGAATAACTCCAGTACCATCCTACATACTCTATGAAAATGTCCTCTAATCCCCATGAAATTGCACTTGTTGAGGGTTGTGGGTTAAGTGTGAAAGGAAATTATCCAACAATGCAGAAGCAGGCATGCTAAATCAAGTGCACCCTGTGGGATACTGTAGCAGCTAAAATGAAAGGGAGTTTAACATTTCCTGCTTTCTTCAATGAACATATTTTAAATTGTGTATAACAGAGTGCAAGACTGATGCTATAACATTAAAAAATGTACAAAACAACTGAAGATGAGCTAGAGATATTGTAGAAAAATAATCAAAATAGAAATTTCCAAATTCCCATATTAATTGCTGTGTTCAAGTAAGAAAATGCACTTCATGTTAAAACAAATCCCTGTTGGTATCTCTGTCTGTCTGAAAGATAATATGGGCAGAGAGGGGCATGAAATTAATGTTAGCTGGAGACAAAATTATGAGAAATAAATCCCAATACTAGAAAACTTCTTCATTGGCAAAACAGACTTTATGCTACAAGACTCTTTGACAATCTTCAGTTAATAATCCACAGACTATAGTTACACCCCAACACTTTCATTCAACATTTCATTCCAGAGAGTTGTTCAGAATGCAATCTAAGTACAATTATTCCCTTTGAATGCATGTCAAGGCTGTTTGTGCCCTAGTATCACTTAATTCTGCTCATTCTGCCAAGCTGTACTTGATGCACTTGATGTACTTGATGTACTTGAGACTCTTTGTGCTCATTGTCTTCTTTCTGATGCCATCACAGGTGTATCTTCATAGTTTTCCATTATTTGTCACAATAGCTACCAAGAGAATTCTGCATATTGGCAACTGCATCTTGGAGGCACCTCAGGGGCTCAGCCTGCTGTCTTCTGTGCTGAGAAAAAACACTATTCTTGGTGCTTGAACAATCTAAACAATAGTTAGAGACACTGTGCCCCAAAGGATGGCAGAGGCAGGGAAAGCTGAATATAAGGGGGGCTCACCTGTTAATGCCAGAGGCAGGCTTGGTCTTTAATGTGCATAGTCCACAGCTATTTTGTTGTGACAAGGCAACAGGTGGTAAAAGTTTAGCTGGGAGTCATAGGGAAACATTAGCAAGTGTCAGGGGCACCTAAGGGTAACCAAGGTGAGGAGACCACTGGAAGAGCAGAACAGTGATAAAGCTGCACCTGGCACTACACAACATATGCTTATCAGATAGGAAAAAGAAAAGTAGATGGAAAAACTGATTTTCTCATCAAGAACTCAGGAAAGCTGTAAAAGAAATTACACAGCAGTTTTAAATTCTTAAAGGCCGTCTAATACAGTAAATAATTATTCTAGTAAAAGTTGTGGAAATAAGTTTTGAAAACAAAATTCTCTGGGGATGTCCATCTGGATTTCTCCAGGTTCTCCAGGTTCTTCCACCAGAACAATTACGTTAGTGCAAAGGATTCCTTTAGTGTAGTGTAAAGATCCAGTCCTGGTCCTATCTTTTGGGGGCAGGAACGAACTCATACCAGCAACCAGCAGTAAGTGCACCATAATAATTAAAAGGCAGAAGGAAGCCCAAAATTAAGTTTCAGTGATATAGGTCTCACAGTTTATATGAATTTCACAGGAGCCAGGAGAATGGCCTGTAGTCTTAGTCTGAGTCCTGGGCAAGAGTTTTAGGAAAAACATGGTTTTCAGTGTTCATCTCCTGTCAGATACAAGGTGCTGTTGCTTGTCTACCACGAGCCATGGGGAGCAAGCCAAGCATGGGATTGCACTCTGGAAGAAAAGACTCGCAGAAGCTGCTGTCCTTCCTAGAAATCAAGTGCTAAATATCAGCTGACATATCCAAACCCCCAATAATAAAAATAATTCAAGTATGATAAATGCTAATCTGCAGTCTTTCTCTAACCTACAGTTGCTTTTACCCCTTCACAGACGACAAAATAAATGGTCTACAGTTAATATCTCTGGTTCACTGAAAGAAGACAGAATGAGCGTTGGATTTGGCTACCTATTAAACACAAGATAATAATATTTTTCTGCAGATCTGATTAGGACTCTAAGGACACTGGCAATCTGAGTGGTTTAATGTGATTTCTCAGTATGAAAATGTAAGGTTCTCCTATGATTAGGGTCAGCATTTCTGGTGTATTGATTTGCTCTTTTTGTTTTTTTTCATTTTCTGCCTTTTAGATAGATGGATAAGAAGACAACCATAAACACTAACACTTAGTTAACGTCCACATCTTTTATATAATTAAGCTTACATTAAGAGATAAGTATGGAAAAATTTCTTAAGGGTAAAAGTTTATCCTCTCCATGGACAAACTGTTGAGTCATCATCATCATTATGGCACAACAGAAAATTACTTCAGACCTAAAACAATTAGTGTTATGAGTCATTTCATTAATTGTTTTAGACCTTAAACCGATGTTCTAGCATTGTCATGTAATGCAGCAGGCTTAACTAGCTGAGGAATCAGGCAGAATGGTGGGACCAGGAAACAAATACAGATACCATGAGTATTTCTACTTAAAAAGAACAAATACTAGAGCCATATGATTCCCAGTTCTGTCATATCCAAGTAGCACAGCTCAGTTAAATACTTCTGTATCTTTCATGAAACAGGGTCTCCTGCCTACAAGAAGTTAGGATCAAAAAGAAAAGGACAGTTCCTGTTCCATTCCTACCATAATATATAAACACACCCACTAGCTGTCTTAAATAAAACCTGAGCCAAAATTCAGAATGAGTCTTGGGAAACAGCAGCTTCTAAGCAGAAAACCACTACATGGCACCTTGTCACTGGCACACAGTGCAGCAAACTTCAGCAGGTACAGTATTTGAGGGCTACAACCCCATGATTAACAACAGCTAATTTTGAAGTACAGTACTCTTTTCAAGTATTAAGCCCTGAACGAAGCCTTATTTCCAAGATTGTTTCAAGGCAGGAAAAGAAGAAAAATTATTCTCACTGCCCTTGAAAATTAGGCCTTTTCATTTTAAAGAGCATGTGGGATTCTGAATATTGTTCTGTCGTACTTGAGAAAAAATGCTATCTAATTACTCATGAAGTTTAATGTTGCTATTTCAAACATTTTTTTTAATATTTTGGCAACTCCACAAATTTGCCATGAACCCTGTTTTAAGAAAGGACAGAGAAATGGGCCTTTCCTAAAGTGCTCACTACCCCAAACCTGAGGTAGCAACTACTGGAAATAATAAAAGTACATGAGGAAGAGTGTAACATAAAAATATTTGAAGGTTCTGAGTTCACAGACACTTCACACACAATTCCTGATAGACAAAAATCAAGTAATCTTCTGATTGTTTCAAGTTTTACCTTTAAACCACTGCATTTCTCCTATCTAGACTACACAGATCTTTGAATTGCACCCATTTATGATTCCCATTGCAGATGGCTGAATTAAGGCAGTTTTATATGCAATAGTATACACTTTTCAAGCTTCTCAAGGTAATATTCAGAAAAGCAGGGGCAACCCAGTGCTTATTCACAACTATACTCCCACTCTTACTAAACCACTAAGATTATCTTTGCAACATTTTCAGTCATCTGATTCTTAGCTGTGATAGTAAGGCAGATTCCATTCTCCTTGGCCCCTTTTGCATTCACTTTAGAACAGGATTTTTCGAGTTGTTTCCTCATGAGTAAATTCCACTCCTTGCCTGCAAATCTCCACATACTGGGGTGTGTCTCCAGGTGAGGCTGAAGATTAAGACAGGAATTTGCCAGAGCCCCAAGGCAGCAGAGTTGATCAAACAAGAACACATTTCGTTAGCTGAGATCAGAGCACCACTCTCTGGACAAATATTTACAGCATTTTCTTACCACCACATGGTAGTTACTCTTCTGCAATTGTTTTTTAATAGACTGCATCACTTCCATAGTTACTGATGAGGAGATGTCATCTCTTCAGCACTGGCTACTTTTTTTCCAAATCTGCTTTCTTTGTGTAGCAGCAATCTTGAGGCAGGTATCAGCAGGAGTAGAAACCACTGACTTCAATTAGTGAAGCCTTTTATGGAAAACAATAGTATCATCTGATACTTTGGCAGTTGGAGTGCAAATCTGAGAATGTTTTTTCCTCTCACCCTTGGAGAATGACAAGTTGTCCTTAGTAAAATCAAAACATTTTTCTTTCTCAGCCTGATCCAAGGATGTATTAAAAACAGACTGATCTGAAGCCATGGATGTTGAATGGCATACTTCTGATGTTTTCCTATATATACATATTTGCTACTAAAATGTCTGAAAAATTTGAAGGATTACTCCTCCAATGAGAAAAATTAGACAACAAAAATAAGGGAATGGCACAAACTAAGTGAAAATCAGTTCAAAACTGATTTTTCAGTCTGTGGACTGTGATTTCTGCTGCACTGAGTACAGCCTCTCAATGTGCATGAAGGGCAGTGATGCAGCAGGCATTCCATCAGTACCACAGCAGTTTTGGAACAGAAACTGCCCTGCCAGAGGTGGAACACATGGAGGTGAGATAATGTGTTATGGCTGTACTGCATTACAGCACAATGAAGAACACACAACATGAAACACATAAAGGAAGACATTAAAACAGGAAAATCAGTGAACATCATGGTTGAGTTCATACACTATATGGGATGATTTGAGAATAAAAGAAGGTAACAGGCCAGTTCTTCAGTCACTGAAAAAATATACAGCCACATTACAGTCAAGGGAAGTATTACAGTTCTCATCCTCCTCTAGTGATCTCACCCACGATGCAAACCAGATTGTAGAGACAAAGCCCTGAACACAAAACAAGGAGATTAAACTTGAGGTCAGTGAACAGGAAGCCAACAAGCCTCCTAGAAGCAAGGAGGTGGCATGTGCAAGCACCAGAGGAAGCCTGTCTCTCCCGCAAGGGACAGCAGCCTTACATAAAGCTCCGTACTAGCACCTTCCTTTGTCACACAAGTTGTCGGAAAACAGTGCTGCAAGTGCTGTGCATCACAGGCAGCTGAGTTATGGGGGATGTTTTCCACAGAGCATGGCAGGCATCAATACTGTACAGCTGCAATTTAATTTTCTCTTCTCTTGAGCAGAAGGCAGCTGAAAAATATCTTGTAAACCAAGAAGTACTAACACATGTTCAGTAGGAACTAGCTGTTTATTCCAGCTGTTCATGACTACCACCCCCAAACCCTGCTTTCACCTCATCACGCAACTATTTGAAAACTTATACACTAGTTTCATGGGGAAACGTTTGAAGTCTGACTCAGAATAAAAGCAAACATCTGTTGCCAAACCATGACTGGGCATACAGGTAAAAAATAAAGAAAAAGCAATCTACCTCTGAAGATATGAACAAGAGAGCTAAAATGATAATAAATTGGAGAGGAGGGATGTTAGGGGTTTTGATGAGGGTTGTTTATTGCTTTTGTCTGTTTCAGTAAAATTAAAACTTACTCAAATCTATTTGACAATGTTTTATTCAACTTAAAATAAAGGAAAAAATATTTAAATGGGTACCAACTGGTTTGCTTTCTTTTAAACATAACAAAAGATTTTATTCAATCCTTCTGTATCTACAATGAGTTTAGAAGTGCTCGTTGTGCAATTTTCGTTTATTTTTTCTTTTGTATGTCCATAAATCTATGTTTTACTGTTGTCTCAGACCTAGTCTAATATTCTGGAGCAGTATGTGGGTGGTGATGAAACCTCTTCTGTTTACCCTTAGCCACTTCTCCTCCAGAAGGAGGTAAATTAATTCATTACAGGTAGTATAGGTAAATAGGTAGCACGCCTATCTCTTTCTATGTGCTGAATCTGAGGTGCTCCCAGTGCTCACCCCAGAACTGATGAATGCTTTGCTTCGATGAATGCTTTGCCTCTACTTTCTTGCATCCCTAGCTACATTTCAGACTTCTGCACTTCTTTATAAGCACTGGCAGACCAAGTAAGAAACCTGATTGGAAGCAGGGTAGCTTCATCAACAACTTAAACATGAGGCCTGGGAGAAAGAAGCAAAAGGATTGGTTTACCAAGGAAAGAGAGGTTTTTGATGAGAACATGTATGGAAACCCATGACGCAGTGTTGTGACCTCAACAGCCCTTCATTCTCAAAGCATGTCACCACATTTCTGCTGCAGGGACAGAAAGCTGTAGCAGCATGTGCAGTTGTAAATTGCTGCTACCGTCTGAAAGTGTCTCCACTAGGAAGCGTTTGGGTAGTCAGGCATACAGCTACACACTCCTGCTCAGCAGCCACGGATAGTGGCGGAAAGCTGACAAGCAAAAGGATGAGAAGGGTCTTTGTACAGTGTTTCAGTGGGGCTTACTGCAGCCACCCACCGAAGGAGTACAGGGACAAAACCAAGAATACCCTGCGTGTTCAGATTATATGTGGGCAGAGGGGGACTGACCAGAGGGTCAGGGTCCAATAGGAACAGGGTAAAGTGGTGCATAGGCGGGGTCAGAGAGAGAGAGAGCCAATGGGATAATGGGGAGGAGGATTGCACCAAACTGAGGCCAATGGGGAAACAGGGAAGGGAGAACTTTCCAGGGCGAAGACAGAAAAGATAAAAAGGGGAGGTATGGCCAGCAGGGTACTCTGACCTTTGATACATTAAAATGGCTGTGCAAAGAACTGTGGGGGAAGACTGCTTCCTTATATTTTCACATGGGGGAAAGCCTTTTCTTTATTATACCATGGATATACATGGTATAATAATTCCACACCATTATTGCCCTTGGCTCCAGAGCCTCCACAGAAAGCCACTGCTGTTCCTCTCTCTGCAAGTGCTGAATATCTGTGAAGACGTAGGGGCTCCATTTCTGTGTAACAGGTCCTCTCTGTGAAGTATCACTGATGCTGCAGTTTAGAAGCCAGTTCCTCCTATCTCCTGGAAGCTCAGAAAATGAAGGTCCCTGCCATACTTGATGCTTTCAGTCTTTATACCCACTGAGTATGTTCAAAGACCATGATTTACACCTGTGCCAGTTTGCTTTTTCCCCACACAATTTCCATGTAGACTTCAGGAGGAGAGAGAAATAATGGGCAAATATGAAATTTGGCTACAGCTCACAGGCAGAATAGTGAAAAACACTGATGTAAACTATTTTAGGCCAGTGTTACCAATATTCTCACAGAGCATACTGTCTTGTGGAGAACACATTGTCTCATGAAAATCTGCATTTTGATTGTAAGAGAAATACAGCTTTTGTCTCTTAGAAGACATTGATATTTTAGGCAGAGGAAAATAAATATAAATAAGGTAAACTGTTGTTTTTATGCTCTCTAACATTGCCTGTTTTTCCTACCCAGTAATTAAATGTATTTATTATTGACATAGACACCAAGCAAAATCTGTAAGAAAATACAATGTAATTAAATGTAATACTACTCTTTTCCACCCATGCTATTGGAGTATTTGGATTATTGTGTCATACTTGTTAAAAAAATATTTCCTCTAGAAGTTTTAATTAACAAATTTAGTCATCTTTATACATTGTTACCCCTAAAAGCAAAGAGAAAATGTTGGACATTAAATTCTGAATACTGCCTCACTAAGAGTTTTCAAAATACTTTGTTTAAGGAAAAATTACATGCCAGAAGAAGTAGCAAATTAAATGAACCAAGGAGTTTGTTGAGCTGCTTACAGCAACCACAGTATCCCTGTGAGTCTACAACTGCTATAGATGCTTATGAATCAGTTTAAATCTCACAAACTAAATTCCTAGAAGGTTGGCACTGGCAATATCTCATACCAGCATCCCACTCAGCCTTCCATCTCCTTTCATCAAAAACTCAGCCCATTTAAAATGCAAGTTTCTGGCTACTTTGGTGTCATGGTTTTAAACAAGGAAAACCTATGAACTATGATGATGTGTTTAAACCCAATTCATTTAATCTGTGAATATAGATCACATGGACTTTGTGGTGGTTATTCAGCAATTGACACTGTTGAGTCAGTTTACTACAGATAAAGCAGGAAAAAATGGGATGTGTCATGGATTGCACACTTAGCCATGATTATTCATCTTTGTTATATGGAAGGGGCAGAGGTGAGAGATGGCAACTTCCACAAAAAGAAACCAAATCTAAGGAGGACTATTCAACTCCTATCAAGGAGAGTCATGATAGCACAGGACAGGAGCCCAGTGAGATACACTCAGTCTTACACGAAATACTGGCTAAAAAGATAATAGAAACTTACCTGGTTGACATACATGGCCTGTGTTTTGGGGCAAGTATTTGAGTAGAAGTAATTCCTTGAGCATTTTACTGTATTTTACCCCCTAACATCTCTCTAGGTCAACAGATGGTTGTTAGAAACATAAAGTACCTTGTACCTTTCTATGAAATATTTATTGCATGGCTACAGTTCTCCTCAAGTATCTTTAACAAAAATTGCATCTCTCCAGAACATAGAATAGAGCCTCACTGTAAAATTAAAAGCATAAAAAAGACAAGACACAGTAATAGCAGGTCAGGTATTGAAAGTGTTTGTTCAGGGGAACAGCCTGAATCAATATCAGAACAACTCCACATTCATAGATTTACTGGCCACTAAGGCATTCTGATTACCAGTGATTAGAAAGGATGCCCTCATCAACCCTTCAGAAGATTTCTTCCCAGTCAATAAATTTTCTCCATGCTACAGAGTTCCTTTGACATTAAATATAAATCTGGAATCATTCATATTTTCTGCCTCTGGCAAAAAGAAGGCCATGGCAAGATAGCCACTCATCATTTTTATTGAGTGTTAAACTGACATTAAAGATCAATTTTAAACTGGTTGCCTTCAGAGAAAAATAAACAACAGGAATGAAGTAATGTCATGTCTTAGAGGGAGAAATCAGTACTAAAGTAAACAGTACTGTCTTGGTCTTCTCTAACTGGGGAGAGGTACCAAATACAGACTGCCTTATATAAGTCCCACAGAACAAAGAATTGGCTCCAACACTGAAACATTCCTACTTACAGTATCCTTGGAAATACTAAAAACCTGACAGGACATAGACCTGAGCAATGTGATCTAGTTGACTCTGCTTTGAGCAAGAAGTGGTTGGACAAGACAGTCTTTCAAAGACCTCTTATATTTCAATAATTTTTCATTCCATTAAAATATTGTTTTAATTGACAGTTTTCTTAAAACTTCACTACCTGACCACATGTAGTTATACAAAATTCACTTTCTTGTCCAGTATGGTTCTCGTAACCCTAATAATACAGAATGGTTTGAGAACAATTTCATGAGTCAAGAACCTGAAAAAATAAAATTAATCCAAAAATAGTATTTTATGATGCAAGATGGAAAGGTTTTAGACTCAAGAGCTCTAAAAATCTTATGGTTTACTTCATTAGTACCAAGCTGAATTCTTCCTTATCTAGTATAGGCAAAAGTCAGGAATTTTACTTGTGACTGAATGGGGGAAGCAATTACATTAAAAAGTGTGTAAAATATATGTAGGATGCTCCAAAGCATAAATGGAAGCAGCTGTTTTGAACAATGCCTAATTAGATGACATTTTTTGTTTCTTCTCTGAGACTGTTGTCTTGGACAATCTGTAAGCACTAGCCTTATAACACTAACTTATAAGAAAGAAAAGGACACATGTACCAATTATTATGACCCAAACAATGGGAACACTTGCTTTGGGAACTTTGGGGATGGGAGTTCCACATCTGTTTGACAGCTGTCCTGCTCTTCTGTTTACTTGGAAAGCATATAGGTTGCCTAAGGAAGAGTATTCTAGGGAACTTCCAACTGTACAAGGCTTTGTGATACTTTACAAGCTTCAGCTTAGAAGCAACTCATAAATTGCATTGTAAAATGTATCTTTCTCTTACACGGGTACTACAGTAGATCAATGCATGAGTTAAAAAAAGCTCTATGAGAGAGATTTGCAATGAGTTATTAAAAGTGCCAAAGCTTTTTATCTTAGTTCCCCTCAACTTAAGTAACACAGAAGCTACAAAGAAGCTACAGAAGCTACAGCATGAGAGATAGCTAAAAGAGGAGTTTCTTTCTTCTCTGTGTTTGGAAGAGTGGCTTGTAATCTTTAGGTAGGATAGAATGCAGGAAAATGCTGGATATCATCTGCTAATCTTAGATATACAAAAATTACATGACTCCTGAAAAAGTGCATACCTTCCAGATTTAAGGTTCTTCTAGAAATTACACTTTTGAGTTTCTTTCACAAGTCTTTGATATAGAGGACTTTGTTTTCTGCTTTTGCTTTTTTGTTACAATGACTATGTTACTCACCCCTTCTCTTTTTCTTCACTCTCAGCCACTGAATCTGGGCTTCACAAGGAACAGAACCCTTAGAAAATTCATCAAAATTGAAGGTAAGACTGTAGTGGGATATATTCCAGTTAGTTCCACCTTCTCAAGTACTCAGCTTTTTTAATTATAAGCAACTAAAAAAGAATTTTACCAGTTTGACCCAAGGCATGCCAATGTCTTTTCTCCTAAAGGCCACAAATTATGTGTGCAGTTGCCTTAACGATAATATTTACAAATATGTTAACAATGACAACATTAAAAAGCTTCTCTTACTCTTTTCTCCCTAAACATTACTGCTTCCCTCAGTTTCCTTCCTGGCAGTACTTCAACTACTTAGATATCTCCATTTTGCATTTTCTTTCTGGAAAGCAAAATGGCCTTAAACTAAGAGGTGCTCTATATTCTTCTTTGCTAGTAGTATCACAGGTATGTCATTTAGCATAATTGATTAAATGATGCTTAGTATCAGGACTATCATATCAGGAATCTAAAAAATAATTATATTATTCAGATGGCATGAGGACCACAACTAAAAATCCAGTGGTTATTGCAGTTTCTTATTGCCGTGTGTGAAACATTTCTCCATTCTTCCAGGAGTCCCTGCTCCTGGATCCAACAGTTAACCTCTGCTCATACAAGAGATTATGCAGACCTCTCCCACTGTGGTATTGCTTCTCTCTTTGAGAAGCAGGATCTTCCAAATCAGTGTAGACCTGAGAGGCAGTGTGAATCAGTTATGCTCCAGGGACTTACCTTAGTACCTTATGCTTCTACCAGTTTTGAGAAGAATAAATCAATCAGGTCTTTTTCTCTCTTTTTCAAATTTAGCCACACTGAAGCTTTGTTCTTGAAAACAGAAATACCAGATAAGCTACCCAGGTCACCAGTGTACTAATGAGGGTACACCATGTAGAAGATAAAAGATGCCTAGTAAACCAGATTTTTCACTTGATATCCCACTGGATATTCTGATGAATCAGATTAGTTTTAGAAGTCTGATGTATTCATTCAAATAATTTTAGTTTGTTTGAATTTTGATTAAAGTAAAAAAGTTGAGATAAAATGCAGGTCTACATCGCATATCACACAAGCTTGTATGACTTGGTCATAAAGTAAACAAAGTCATCATTCAAGCTCCCAATATCTACTGCTCTGATGTCATCTCATTACTTAAAATATTTAAAGAAGTTGCAAAACATTTCTTGTAACATCAATCAAATAATAATTATAATCCTTTACAAATGGCAGTGCTAAAAAGTTAAGATATTGAAGTTAGCTTCTTCATTCATTCACAGAGAGATAATGAATAAAGGGCTTTCAAGAGTTAATAAAGAAATCAGAGAGGGAAGCTGTAGCTTTCCAAGCTATTTCACCATTTCCCCTCCCCTCCCTTCATCTGGATGGGATCATGTTAGTGTATGAGTCAGCTAATTATGAAAGACTTCTCTGAAATGAATTAGATGAACACAGCATCTTTAACAGAAACAGATCTTGTGACCTGGCAGAGTTCCCATCACAGTCCAAATAAAGCCCACCCAGATGTGACCACTTCCTTTACTGTAACTCAAAGAACAGAATGAAACATCAATATGAACTTCCTCACCCAAGCATCTTCTTAATATTCCTGATGGATAGGAATAATAACCACTTTCTACTATGATGAATCAAATCATACATGTGGCACTAGACCCAGGGATAAAATAGTTTAATATTATTGAGAACCAAGCTACAGTTTTCAATAAAATAGTCAGTTTACTATTGTCTGCAAAAAAAAAAAAAAAAGATTGGGATCTATCTTAAAATGGCAGTTCTGATAAACATAAGGGCTGTAAACTTGTCCAAAGGCACTATTATCCCATATAAACCCATACAATCCTATATAATCCCATATAATTTCCAGATTGTTTTTGGAAACTAAATGCAGTTGGTGCACTTCACTACCTGGAGAAAAGATTCTGTGCGTTGGTTACTGGTCTGATACCTGATTCTTTCATGTTAGTCCAGATTCAGTTCAGTGGTGACTTCAGCAACCATTGCAGTGGAATTGTGCTATGGTTCACTGTCTTGAAAAGCAACTGAAAAATTATGAAGCTTTAGTTGGTTTTGTCTCTGTGGTAACATCAGGAAGCCAAGAGATTAGCTTCCCAGTTAATACAAGCTACAGCTCAGTCACAGATTTGCAAGCCTAAACCCCTGCAGATAAGAAGAAAACAAGGCAATATAAATTGTAACCTGCACACTAAATGAACATTTAATTCATTTAGCAAGTCAGATGTGTCAGTAGAAGTGGCCACTTACCTGTTTAGACAAGTGATATCATTCACACCTGGTTAACATCAACTAAAAGAGCTGGGGGAAGAAACAAAGTCAGAAGTAACGGCAGAAAGAAATTCCAAGCATCAACCCCCAAATCAAATAATCTTGACATTAGACGCTCCAAAATTATTAGAGCAAAATCAGGTACACATCTCTATACTGCACAGCTGCTTGCACTGAATTAGCTATTTACCTTAATGTAAAACTAGTGATGGTTGGTTCACTAAAATTCAAAGTAGACAAAGCTACATTGGTCACATGAATCTCTGGAGGTCTTGCTGTGAAGATCAATTTTTCATTTCCTCTTCTTTTTAAAGAAAATAGTTTGTGAATGCACTGTGTAAGAGTGTGAGAATACCAGATTAATCTGGCATTACAAACTGAGTTTTAAAGCCTGAGTGATTAGCTTTACTTATTGTACAAAACACATGGCCAAAACCTCTTCTTTTTTATGCTAGATAAAATCAACAAATATTATAAAGGAAGGCAAAATTTGACTTCTTATAGGACTCAAAAATAAGAGCTATTTAAAAAGATACTGTCTATCCTTTTTAGTCTGTCAACTTGCTCACCCCTACTAGTATTGTTAATCAGGATTTCTTAGTTTGTTTTTTAAGAAAGAACATTTCATAGTTTTCTTATATTTTTTGACTTTTCCCCCACCTGGTGACCTGAACTACTCTAATTAAATTTTCCAGCAGTTTTCACACATATTTATTGAACTCTTTGGTTACATTTGACATAGTGTGTGTATATCTATCTTTCTGTTCATTTGAGTGATACCCAGTGAGATTTGCTGATGTGATATAAGTCTTTTTCCTTGGCCTTGAAGCTACCCAGGGGAATAATGCATATTCCTTTTTATGTCATGATTTCTAGTAAAGACACTGAATAATATCCATCACCATTTCATTCAATAAACTTTTTACTGCTAAGTCCAAACCAGTGCCTGTTAGTGCTCTCCAAAGAAAGTTAGAATCAAGTAATGTTTTCTGACTAAATGATTAATCTTCACTATATGCAATAAATTTGCTGCTGCACATTTAATTTTTAATATGAAATGTCATACTCTGAAATTCTCTCTGACTCTATTAGAGCAAGTTCTTGTGAGGGAATGTTCTCTAGTAAACCAAACCAGAGACAGCTGGAACTAAAACTTGCTCAATATCTGATTATATCTCTTATTTTCACTATTAAACATCATGAGCCTTGTAAACCATTTATTGCTTTTTCATTTTCACTCATTAATAAAATGTTCTTTTTGAATCTAAAACTGTTTTCTAACAAAAATTACAAGAGGGGAAAAAAGAGATTTACTACATAGAATCTGTAGGAAACAAGTAGTCCCACTTCAGGATTTTTCTGTGTGAAATTTCAGTTTCCTCTGGGCCCCTGGAGGATATACTGTATTCAGCTCATTCCACATAACCTAGGGGTTACAGCACTTTCTGAGCAGTAGCATGTATAAATTTCAAGCTTTCTCTGATTCAGGAGCTTCGAATGAGATCTCTTGGAGACCAAACTGAGGACACTGTTAACCACAAGTATTCTGGAGCTCAAGGTTGGTAAGAGCAACCTCTTCTTTTTGCCAGCTTTGTCAGCAGTCATGAACCTTCTCAGTAGCCAAGTACCAAGAATCTAAATGAAAGAAAAATATATCAGGAATGTTGAAACTTCAGGGTGGTTGTTATGACAAAATTACAACCCAATATCAATTCAAGTATGTATACACTTTTAGTGGAGTAAAACCACATTTTTCTATAAATAAACAATGCTTAGAAAAATCCTGCTGACCCTGACAAACATCTGTGTCTGCACCATGTCATCCATCCAGACAAACACCATTCTGCATTTCAGTATCTTTTTTGCTCGAATTATCATGTTTTTGTACAGAAGGGAGATGGTACAAGAATCATTTCATGATGCTGTTTAGGAAAAGAAAGGTTTCCCTCTTCAACTAATTAGTATTATGGAATTTAAGTTACTCTGTGCTTGCAATGAAAAAGCAGTCTTTTTAGCATTTTGACAATGGATTTTTTATCGTTTTAATACTGTTCCTATTTGTTTCATAAAATATTTATTCCTCTTACATCATATTTTTTTTTTGGCAAATCCATTTTCTTGTTCAAGAACATTCCCTCTGTAATTCTGTTTAAACTACATCATGGAGTGGTGGGGATTTTTCCTAGACAGAAGTCATCTTACACTGCCCTACAGTTTTTAAAGTTTACATTATTCAAAAGCCAACTTCTCTGGCTAAACATACTGTCAAGCAATCACCACCAAGACAATCATGATTTCAATCTGGTTGCATGTGCGCTGATCTGTCCCACTATCCTACCACAATTTCATTGTCAGGGCACAAAGAGCTGGAGACTTCTTTGCACAGCAGACTGCAGTGTACAGCACAACTCTATGCACATGTTTGGGTGTCCAGCCTGACCAGCTGTCCACATGTATAGCCCCTGTTCTTGCTCTCTGTGCCAGACAGCAGAATTTGCAGCTTTTCAGCTCCCAGAATAGACAGCAGCTGTCATTGGCAAGGCAAGGGCAGGATAAGTATGTGTGGTTCTCTCTTTCTCTTTGGTTTGGTGGACTTCCATCTAGCTGTGTCCCTGACCAGTCCTCTCTCCTATTCCACGAAAGCTGTAGGACGACCTGCTGGAGAAAGAGGGGGTGAACATAGGCAGCTATGAGGTACTTGTGAATGCCAAATATAGGGAGAATGGGAACGTGGGCAGTGAAGCAGCAGACGCAAGAGAGTCACTGAAAAGAAAGAGAATACACACTCCTATCCTTCCTGTCAGGGACCTCTGAGATCACCCAGTACATTCCAAATCTCTAGTGATTGTCTTTGTAGTCCTTTTGCCTCAGTGTCTTCAACAAAATCCACCATGGCAAAAGCACAGAATTTGTAGACTCACAGAATCATAGAATTGTTAAGGCTGGAATAGACCTCTGAGATCATCAGGCCAAGCTATCAGGCTATTATCATGTTCACCATCAAAATACATCCTTATGTGCCATATCCACCATTTTTTTAACAGTTTCAGGGATGCTGACTCCATCACTTCCCTGGGCAGCCTGGTCCAATGCCTGAAAAACCTTCTGTGAAGAAATTTTACTGATGTTCAACCTAAACATCCACTGCCACAACTTAAGACCATTTCCTCTTGTTTTGTCATTTTTACCTGAGTGAAGAGACCAACCTTCATTTCACTATACCCTCCACTCAGGGAGCTGTAGAGAGCATCCTTTTCTCCAGGCTAAACACCCCCAACTTCTTCAACTGCTCCTCATCAGACGTGCTCCAGACCCTTCCCTTGTTCTGTTGGTCTGTGAAAATGCTCTAGCACCTCTTGAAAGCAGTGCTAATAGAGGACTCGAGGTGCCAATGGTCACATGCTAAAGGTGCAGCCACTATCAGTCAGCATGACCAGATCCCCTCCTGTGGTCCCAGAGCCACTTTCCAGCCCCTCTTCCCCAAGTCTGCAGTGCTGTCTGGAGTTGTGACCCAAAGGCAGGAAAGGCACTTGGTCTTGCTGAACCTCACACAGCAGGCCTTGCCTCATCAATCCAGCCTGTCCAGATTCTTCTGCAGAGCCTTCCTGCCCTCCAGTGGATCAACATTCCGTTTTGATTGATTTTACCTGCTGAGGAGTTCTGCTCCAGTTCTGAGCATGCAAAAGGAGAACATGTCACTTGATCCTGTCTTGATACAAGTAATACTAGCCACAGCTAGTCCAAGATCTAGAGTCCTCATTGGTAAAGGAGAATGATCCAGTCTTCAGAAGAAGCAACAACAGCATGGGTCCCTAAGAACCCTGACACTAAGTATCTGTTCTAAACATAAAACTATGGTACAAGAAAAAGCTCCAATATTTATATTCACTTCATGCTTCACCGAGAATGTTTCATATGTAGAATGCTTGCAGAACTCATTCCCTACTCTGAATATGGATGTAGATATTAACAACCTTCCCAGGTGAAACAGATCTGAGCTTCTTCGGAACTGTCTACAGATGCAGGCATGTAGTGTTTGTTCATGCTTTTGACTTGTTTGTTCTCACAGCAAAGCCATGACAAATTTAGATTTGCATTTTCTTAAATGCAAAATAGGGTTCTGATGCAATTCAGGTACAGAATCCCAAACACACAGCTAATATTTATGCATGAATCCAAAGTCAGTTCTAAGCTTGTTTCTGAAAAGAGCTTCTACTTAAGTTTACTTGATACAAAAAGTTGTTATGGCACTAACTGCTTTTTGGCACGAGAACATTTAATGCACCAAACACCTGCTCTGTACTAGTCATTTCTTGTCCAGTTTTTCATTTATAAGACATTAAAAAAATACACCACTATCTATTGGTGTTTATAGCTTTGCTGTCATGGCCACCTTCAAAACAAATAGCTGTGCCAGCCACAAGTACACAGATCACTATGAAGATGCTGAGGTTTGCCATAATGGAACATACTGAGCAATCTGTTCATCTGTGGCTTCCAGGCTCCTTTCTCGTAAACAGCGAATGCTTGCCCTGTGAAATGAAGATCAAATTTGGGCATGTGCATAAAGGCATATTTAACCTCAGTTTTAGAACCCACGCCTCAAGTTTCAGTCCTTAGACTTACCACACAGTTGACATTCAGTATGGAAAGAACCTAAATTACTTGAACATTTATTCGCTTGATACAAAAAAAAACTTATTAAAATCTAAAGGTACAGGCAGCAGTGATGTCAAATTCTGAGATCAAAAATCTACTCAAAGTGAAACACTGACTTATGTTTCTTGCAAATATTGACTTGTTAGTGGAAAAAATAATAAGTATAATCCACCTTTTACTCAACAGCTGAGCAATGCCTATAATCGTCTCCAGAGGAAAGATACACATTCAAATTGTCCTTTCCTAAGTAGAACAGTCATTTAATCTTAATTTTCCCCACAAATAGGGAAGGTGAGCTAGCTTTTATACTATCTAGTATCCAGATGTGGTCAGTCTCTCCCAGTCAAGTGGTTCCATTTTACATGAAGCTTGCAGGTATCTAGAGAAGAAATTATGACTGCATGGAATGCTGTTCAGGGCCTAAATCTACTGTTTACTGGAAGATCTGGAAGTCGTGTTGGATTATCACCTCTAACACAAGGATATAAAGAAATAAATCTAGTAAAGAAAGGACTAAGATAGTGAAGGGCTAAAGCACAGAAAATATGAGAAGTGGAGAGAACAGTGTTTATTCAGCCTTGAGAAGTGAAAGCAAAAGGGAGACAACATCACTGTCTATAAATACCTGATTGGAACAAATGAAGACAGAACCAGATTGTTTTCAGAGATGCACAGTAGATAAAAGGATAAGAGACCACAAACTCAGGTTGGAGCTGGGCTTGCCACCCTGGGGGACTCTGCAATCCTCAGAACAACCCAGTCTCTGCAACAGCACAACAAATTGCAAAGAATCATTCACAGAATAAAATCACCAGTTAAAATAATGACAAATATTACAAACCCTATATAAGATACAAACCATGGTCATAAACACATATAAACCCCAAGCATATTTTCTCCGTGCTTTGACTGACACTACATACAGTCCAAAATGAAACACATGCCTCAAAATTTTATTACTATTTTATGCATTAAAACTATTGTAAGTTTTTAATATTACTCCATTAACTAGTTCTGGGTGCTTCTTTCTCTCACTAACCATGACATGATCCTGGACTTCTCTCCTACAGCCACCAGCAAGTGTCACAGGATATAAATTACAGACTTTGCTCCCCTAGAAATATTTTCTCCCTTAAAATTACTATCTAAAAATAATTTTCTCCCTCTTGAGACTCATTGAGGCAGAATTGACTTGAAAGTAATTTCTTCATCAGATTTCACAGAAAAATAAAATTAACCAGCTTATTTAAAAGTGTTCTTAAAAGATAAAATATAAAGCTAGTGAAAGAGAGCACTGGGCTGCTGGATTATTAGTGCTCATCACTTTCTGACAGTTTATATTATTCTGGATGTTTTGCCTAGTAGCCTCGATTGCACTTCAACAAAACATCTTTGACTTTGCATTTTCACCTGATTTTTATTGTCTTAAAAGCAAATTAACTCAAATAGGAAGCTTAAGCTGACATTTAGAAAATCAGACACAGTGAACTGAGTTTTTCCCATAAAATAAAGAATTACTGTAAAGCCCAACTCGAAGCCAGAGCAAAGGGCAAATATCTTTGACCAGCATTCCCTAAGACAAAGCAATACACATAACTAAATGTTCCAAAACAAAACTGCCATAAATAAGCCTTGTCTCCAGAGGATGGCAGAAAGAATACACCATATATAACACTTTTCTTATATCAATTAAAGCACAACAGGTTGGGGATTAATAATCCAAGGAGAGTGGCCTCACTGCCTGAGGCTTTGGTGTGACCCTCCAGTTTCTGTCTTCTGCTTTCCTCCCTGCTGAACTTCTGTTCTCACAACAGAGAGACAGGAATGCAAAGCCCCAGTTTCAACATGCCTTGACTAGCTCACATGTCACACACTAAGCAAGAGGCAATTCTCATATTCTGCCATTTTAAAAGCTGGGATAAAGCCCCTTAAGAGTACTTCTGAATCCTCATTTTTCTTTGCAGCCCTTACTTTTTGTATGTGCATGTATTCAGGATTGTAAAGTAAATTATGGATTTTTAGATGTCCAACAATAGCATTTTCACACATGCATCTTAAGTGAGGTTGAATGCAAGTTCAAACCAAACCACTGTCACCTAAGACAAACTATTACCTCACTGAGAGTTATCCAAGGTATGAACAACCTTGGATTCCAAAAAGAAGTGATAGACTAGTATGACCATCTGCCAGTCATATAAAATATTCCTTCATATTATTTCTAGCTAATCCCCACAATTCAATATCGGATGATAGGACCCTTTTGTCAAAAGCTTCAAATATAAATTGGCTGATACAGGACCAGGGAGACAAAAATAAATGGTTATCCTTTCACTCAAGCAAAATAAGGGTTCAGTGTAGGAACAAGTGGAGAGCTTTCCAACAGCTGTCAAAATAAAGCCAGGATAAAACAGAGACCAGACATGGAAAAAGCTTCTGTCAACATAATTAAATTTGGGCAATGTGAAGGCACCTAAAATAAAGGCTTCCTACTGACTCTAACTGTAACTGTAATAGTTTGTATTACATACAAACATCCATTACAAGAAACCTGACAAGAATATCTTATAATTATGCACGTATAAGCTAATAATATTCCCTTTGCCATGATCATAAAAGAGTCAGTTCTGGATGGAAAATGATGAGACTAAAGAGACTTGACCTTGAAGAGGAAAAATGACTAAATTTAAATATTTTTCCTTATTCACAATGGAAAAAAATATGAAGTGGTGGGAAAAGTATTTAATTCTCAGAGTCCATTTTAAAGTCTACTGAGAAATAAATCACTGGTATTCATTAGAATGTCTCTCTAGCCATATCTTTTGGGAAAACTCAAGGAGAAAGCGTGTACTAGAGCAAAGACGTCTGTAAGTGTCAAAGACTCAGACAAGTCAAGCTGATTAAACATAAGGTAATACAGTGAATCATACCACCATCATTCAACTCAATCAAGGAATTGAGCACAGGACAGTTAGTGTCATATTAGACAAATTAGTTAATGTTAGAACAATCTAAACTTCTCAGCCATTGTACTTCATGTCTGATTAAATTTGAGTGATTTAAGCTTCCATTGTTGAGCGCCTAATTACACTAGGATGATGCCATTAGCCTCTCTGAAGAGCATATAAAGAGCTAACTGCCATAATAAAAATCACTGTGAAAAGATTCCTCCGATTACCCATTTAATACAATGAGACTCTGGTGTTTCTGATTTGGTAAGACTTCAGCAGTCACTGCAAAAACAGCTTTAGATCAAAGAAAGAATCTGCATTTCTAGTCTCCACCAACACTTTTAATTTCTTCACCCATGACTAACTGCTGATGTAAAATCCTTTCTTATCTACACTGCATAAATAAAGAAATAATATGGCATTTGTGTGTAATGAAAGAAGACTTTATCACAGCTGTATGAACAGATCACAAGTAGGTAAATAAATTATGTTCACCTATATTTCTTTTGCAATTTTGAGCTGAGAGAATATTTATATTCTTTATCTTCATTTCTGCATGGCCAAATGAGTGTTTAGCTAAATTTTTACTCTATAACTACAAAAATCTCTAAGCAGTAAAAATCACTCAGGTGGACAAAAATTAGTACTTCTTCAGAAAAAACAGTTTTCAAAACTCAACAGTTTTCAAAGGCCAGACAGCTAATTATATGAAGGGGTTCATTTGCAGTGGGGAAAGGGGACTAGATAGTAGAGGATAAAGAATCCAGGCATTTCCTAGAGTGCAGAAAATGTGTCCATACTAGAGGGGAAAAAAAATCACAATACCTGTATTAACAAACTTGAAAAGGAACTTTGGATTTGGGTTTGGTTGACTTTTGGTAAAAAGGCATTCTTACACAGAGATGAGGTAGAATTTATGGTGTGGGATGAAGTTACTGAACAGCCTAGAGACATTACTTTATCAAAACCATTGTAATGCTGTGAGAGGTATTCCAGCTTATTTTAAATCCTTGTTTACCACCACTTGTTGAATGGAAGCACTTACTGTAGGTACTATTGCTAAGCAGATAACCATGTTTCAGTGTGATACACTGGCAGAAGAAAAATCACATCTCTAAGGCTTGCTGCTTGTCTCCACCCTGCTGAAGTCTACAGGTCTGAAGAAATGAAGCCATCAATTGTAGAGTTTAAAAAAACCCCTGTGGAATGCAAAATACATTCAGAAATGGTAAGACCTAATAAAACATTCTTGAAAATAAATTAATTTAAGTAAGACTTAACTGCGTTTTTTTACTGTCTCAGTTGTGGTATGGTAAGTATTCTTTGATCTACTGACTTAAAAATGTAAGTCAGCTGAAAGCTTTGCAATAGTGCAGAGAGGTCCCAATATGAGACAAGACCAGAGTGAGCTAGAGGGGAAAGGATAAACAGAATGATTAAAGTCATCACAGATCACCCTCAGAAGCCTACAGGACATCCTGAAGGTGACCATGGAGCCACTGAATGCCACCTAATGTAGCTTTGTGCTGAGACATACCAGTCCAATCTTCCCTTTAGAATCTTCCCCTTGCACTGACAAACGGCCAGATTGGCCAAGGTGAGGAAGAGGTACCACTGTTGGTAGGGTACAAGGTAGGGACTGTTTAAGTCAAAAGGTGTGAGAAAAAGTTCGGCAAGAATCTCAATGCAAAGTTTTGGAATCACAAGTACTTCTTGTACCTCTATTATGTCAACTCAGCAGACAGAGAGGATCTCTGATTACATAATCTTTGTTAGTACTGTCAGCTTCCAGAAGTGATTTTTGGTTGGTTGGACGGTTGTTTTTTTTTTGGTTTTTTTTAAATTAGCCTTATGCATAAATAGAGGATCTATTCAGACACTTTGTTGTCCATTGTCAGTGCTTCAGAATTCCAGTGACAGATTGAAGTGACAGAACTATAACTGTTTTGACACATGTACATAATCATAGGTAGTCAAGATAGGGAGCACAGGCTATATTTGAAGGAAATGTTGACATAAACTACTGTTACTGATTTAAATTCTACATGTCTCTGTATAAGGATAATACTTTTTCAAAAGTTACCCAAACCCAGAATCAAATATATTTGGTCATATACCTCATATATCTATGACATATCTTTTAAGCAAATTAAAGTGCAAGGCATATGTTTGATGTTTTGTTTGGTTTTTTGGGTTTTTTTAATCAAGAAGAGGACTGCTCTTAAGTGTTTTCTAAATAAAACCATATATGTTAATTATCAATTAAATCAAATGTGCACAATCCCAGGACCTCATAGTGCATTTATGCTCCAATGAATGCTTTTTATACTTTTTTTCTTTTTTGGCTTGGTGATTCTGGGTGATATTTCCTCAGCAGGTAAGATAAAAAACTATGAGTTTTAATATCAGCTAGTGGCCCGAGTTCAAAAGAATAGAGTACATTTGGGTCAAGCTAAGCTTGGCTGTTTCTGGCTCAGGACAAATCTTACCCAGTCTGAAATGAGAACTTCTTGCTTCATTTTGTAGCTCTCACATTCCTCACTACATCACTCTGTTACATACACAACAGACAGAATCCATAGGATTTAGTTCTACAGCCTCCTCAGTTTTCCCAACAGCTCTTACTCTGTATGACTAAAAGGAAAATGCTAAAATTATGAGATGAGCAGCGAGCGATTCTCAAACTACAGAACAAAAAACAACCAAAAATGCAGATCTCTGTCTGCAATGATTGTGGTACCATCTAGTGGAATAACAACGGTTTTACAAGCAGTAACTGCAACCCATAGGTGAAAGGGTAAAAGGAGAGTTTGAATCTCTAACTGTGCCAATGTATCCATCCAGCAGGGAAAAGTACACAGCAAATAAATATTTGGAAGCTCCATGGGGTCTCTAAGTGCAGTCATGTTACAGCAGTAAATTGGTGCCACCTGAGAGAAGGATGGTTTCCATACCAAAGAGGCGTTAAGTACCAATACAGTTTCAAGGAAGGGAAGGGGAAACAATCATTCCCACTGCACCCCAAAAATATTTGTTTAAAAATGCTGCTGAAAACATCAAGCTGATGAATTCCAGGCAGTGTATTACAAAATGATAACCTGCTCTACTGGCTCAGTACCAGAAATTTTATGACCAGTAAGTCGCTGCTTGCAACAGAGAACTGAAAAATGAAAATTGAATTGAATTCAATATGGAGTGCTTGTGCTTGAAAGAGGATTGTGCCAAGCTGAGCTGGTAACTGGACTTCCAGGGAGAAAAGGAAAACAATTTTTTTTAAAAAAAGCAAAATAAAAACCCACCAAAATTCACAAAAAGCCCAAAACAAATAAAAACTTCCCAAAACCAACAAAAACAAAACCAAAAAAAACCCCACAAACAAACAAAATAACCCACATAAAAATATATTAAATCAAAGACTGGAGTACAATTATGGCAAGTAATGAAACAGGCATAAATCACTCAGGAGCACATTATGGGTTGCATGGGTGTCTAACCTCCAAGGCCTGAGACAGAGCAGTCTGCCTGTAGAGTGGAATGAGAAACAAGATAATTAGCTCTAAAGTGCTCACATAATAGATCTGCCCAGGACTGATGGGGTTTAGAGCTGCTGATGAAGGAAATCTCTTCTCTTCATGCCATATTTCCAGATCTTTCATTTTCCTTCTAGATTTGCCATGAAGCAACACCTTGGAAGACATCATTTCAGCTGCAGAACCTGGGTCTGAATTTATCCTACAGTGAACATATAAATTCCTGATTCTGCTTATTAATTTTCAACCAACTAGTGTTTTTATAATTAATTCAATTTTCTTTCTGCTGAAATTGTTTTTCAATAAGGTGATTCACTGTTTTTTCCCATGTTTTGTTTCCCAGTCTTGAGGGAACATCCCAGTCTGACCATCCAGGAGGCGCTTTGGGGGTCACACTCACACCACCCCAGAGACTTTAGTGGGACCAAGACCCCTTCTCTGTGGGTGACTCCAGTGACCTGATAGGTGCCTCTTTCACTCCCTACTCACTTGCCTCTCACAGTCAGACCAGGTTTCCTTACTGGCTAGACCTCAGGGTTCCTGTAGCAGCAGCTCAGAAGTACTTAGAATATCATGTTGCAAAAAACAGAATGACTCGAGTTGGTGCCTTGAACAAAGGACTGCTTGGGCTTTTACCCCCTCACAGGGTGCTCCATATTCAGGGCTCTCCCTGCTGAATCCTCAGCTTCTGACATATTTTTTGTGTGTCTGGTGCTCTAGCTGGGCCACAGGTCCCAGGTATCTCTGTTGTGCAATGTTTCAGCTGTTCACATACTCTTCTTGCCTCTGGCTCCTACCATGCAGAGCTCAACCTGCAGCTCTGCTGCAGCTGCACCCAGAGCTACCTTTACTCATTTTGCTCTCATATGGAGCTTCATGTGTTGTGCTCCTGTGATACAGGAGTAAGTAGCATTAAAATGATAGGTCACCACTAATCTGGCCTAGAGATTTTCTTGTCCATGTTAGCAGTAGGGTTCTTCTTAGCGACCGTGATCAAACCATCATTATAGAATGTTTTAAAGGACAACAACTTAATAACATCTGAAGTCATGTCAAGATAGGTTTGTACAAAAAGAGGCAGAAAAAAAAATTCATTTTCTGAGCTCCTACAAAGATTGGCTACGCAACCTGAAAAGAGATATTTGCATTTCTCATTACAACGGGTTGATTTATAACATAATCAATAAAAGTGTGTAGGTTTGAATACTAGTGGAATCTTTCGTGTATATTAATTGATGCTATAGAAACATCAGGGTCTGAGTTTAACTGGTTTTAGCACAGCAGTGGGAGCTGGGAAGCCCACAGAGAGAAGTATGACTTGACAGCCCCTCTTGAAGGTGTAAAAGGTGAACACGTGGCTCCCAGCCCTTCTCTGGGGAGCATCCTTTGAATCTGCAGGAGTGCACTCCTGGTGTGTGCTGGCTGTGCCTCGTTCTGCAGTTCCGTGGCGATACCCACAGAGGGTACTCACGGATAACCCACAAGGAAGCCATGCCAGGAGTGGGGCGCAGCTTCTCTTCTGCCCTGGAGGAGCCGCAGGAATTTTACTGCAGTTTACACTCCGTAAATTTGCTTTGAGGGGGATCAAACAGATTTATCAGTACTCGTCGAGATTTTTAATTCTGGGCTTACAGCAGTGTCCCCTAATAAAAAAGTACTTAGGTTGGAAATGTTGTTGCTGTATCTTATTTACACAGACTACATGGACTGAGACTTGCTCATGCTCCTTGTATCCCCTCCAGCTCTTTGCATCACCTTCTCCAAATGAGCCATGCTGAATCTTTTCAATTCAGATCCTAAGCCATTTTTACCTCAGAATAGTAAACAGAAAATAAACTTAATGGACTATTGTGCCAAGACCTGCATTTAACCTCCCGCTTTCCCCAGAATCTCCACAGCACAAACTGATTTTTGACTCTTCAAACCTTCTAGGAACCATTATGGCGTAACCAGGTGGAATGTATTTCAGAGGCTCTGCCAGGTACTTTTTGAACATATATTTGTGTTTATTTATTTTAATGTGCTTCTGTGAAAAGCAGCAAAACCTCTCTGCTCCCAGTCCTCTGGCTCCTGGTTGATTAAGCCAGTATACCAGAATCTCTTCACTGTTCTTTTGCACAGCCTCTATTGTTGTCCTTCTCTGTTTCAGCAAAGTAAGCTTGCTATAGCCAGCTATAAACAGCTTCTAAAGCAATTTCTGCTGCTCCGGAATAAATTAATGGAGATGGTAAGAAACAGTAAATTGTTTAAGGTCAGATACTTTATTCAGAATAGATAGGTTTTTAACTAGAGCTGTTCCTTCGTTCTTCAAGGAATCTATGAAATCTTATGCAACAGAGTTCACATTAAAAAAAAAAAACAAAAAACAAAAACAAAAAAAAAAACCAAGAAAAAAAACCACAAAAAAGCTGACTGAATTCACTACAAGCATTATATAGTTCATTGTTGCAGACCTGAACCTCACTACATCAACAAATTTGTTCACAATGGCTACTACTATACACAGCTTTAACAGGGTCACTGACCTATAATTTCCCACTGAACCTGCCGAGGCAGACTTCCAAATCATGGACAGCTTTACACACCTGGGAAAAGAGTGGATCAAACACACTTGCCTTTCCTCAGGTTCCTTTGCATGGAACAGATGGGACTTCAGCATCTGGGTGACACATCCCATGCTTTTCTTTTGCAGCAAATGAATGAATGCCAAAATGAAACAGAAACAAGACATTTACATTATTATTCAAAATCCAGCTTCTTGAATAAGTAACACCCTACCTTCAGTGTAACATAATCTAGTTATTTCTCAGACATAACAACCCCAACCACAAGCTCTTCTACCCTTAAAAAATCAGGGTCTCAATCTGGATGTGAATCACACTCTTGAATTTATTCACCTGGGAAACAGTAACCTTAGTGGAGCCTTTTTGGTTTTTTATAGGACAAAAACAATCCCTATCTGCAGCAGTTGGAATCTTTAAATTAATTATTTCACAGGTGCCACAGTGGGCCAGACTTGTGAGAATATTTAGGGCCTGTGAAAAATACTCCAAAATATCAGAAACTATTGTAGTTATCTAAAGGTACATGCAGTGAGGTAAGCTCTCAAAAACCTACTGATAACTGAGCACCCCCCTGCACCATTCTCACAGGCAAAAGGGCTGCAAAAGTGAGGGAGGAGGTAGAGAGATAGTGTATCTCAGCCTTCCCAGTAAGCAGACAGAAAAGGACATTGCAGAAAATCTTTGGCCTTCAAACACTCATGTTTGGTCTGGGAAGGACTGATAGATGCAAGACCTCTCCCGCACACTGCTTCAGACAAGGCTGGAGGGACATCAAGTGCTGGGTCAGTGTGGTACTTGCTGGTTTGAAGGCACCACAGCATGAAGGACAGAGGTTAAGGTGAACATGGAGGCCACAGACACAACATGCAGGGCAACTTGTCTGCCACAGAGCTATGCAGCTTTCAGATGTTACAAGGTTTCTTGTCTACTCTCCACAAGCACTTTTGTGGTCAGCATATTTTCACTGGAAGGACAAGGACAGGTAGTGATGCTTAAACTTTCCCCCTGAGCACAAGCATTCAGACAAGTGTTAGCACAATGGACAAAGAACTGAAATGTCCCATTTGGTGGCAAGTGCCTGCTGGTGAGGAACTGGATATCCCCTAAATCAGTAGTTTAAAGTGTTTACTAAATATGCAGAGGAGGCAGCTGTAGTTTGTAGACAGGTGGGTGATGTGGGTGTACTACAGGTGCTTATTGTTAAAGGTCAGCTGCAAGCAGATAAGCTCAGCAAGCCACACACTTGGTTGAAAATAAAACAGTTGGACAAAGACATCTTTTCTTGTAATGTCAGCACTGATTTCTAGTAGAATAGTCAAGTACTTTGATTTTATAATCAGATTACTTTACTTTTGAAGCTCGGAGGAGATCCCACATTTTGCAGGTGGCTATGCCTAGATAAATGCATTATTATCCTCTCAGCAGAGCACCTGACTCCTGTATCCACACCAGACATAATAGCCTGACTTCAACTTGCATAGTTTCTTTGCTGTTTAAGCATCTGAGTTAACAGAATGAGAATTAGCTAATAAAGAATCTTCTACTTTTTTTCAAGTCTAGACACCTTAAAATTAAAGCAAATCCACTGTTCCTGCAAGAAGGTGAGGGTTCTTGTAAGTCAGCCACAAAGATAACATTGAGGATAGTTTTGCAATCTTAAGCAAAGACTGGAAATGCAGAACTTAGGCAGGCCAGGTCCTCTGTGATGTCTCTTTTCAGGGCAAAATCAGAATTTGTTAGAATCAAATCTGGCCTTTTAATGTGTGCCATCTCACAGGCCCCATACATCACTGAAAATTCTGACTTCAGCCCTATGTCTCAGGTGAACAGCCAACAGACAAGTTAGTGATTGCAGTAATTGATTGAAAATTTGGGAATAAGCACTTAACCCAAGCTTTCCGTACCAATTGGATAAAGCTAGAGAGTAAAGATAGTCTTGTTCTCTGCCACAGTTCATGCATAAAGCAAATGATCAAGTTGAGAAAATTCTCATGAGACCCACACATCTAAAATATGTACAGATACAGAGTGGCAGGGAATTTAAATATGCTGGTGCTGCACATTTTCATGTAATATCACACGAACCATTGAGATACAGTTTGCATAGGTGGGTGGTACAGTGAGTTAGTAACTGGCTGCACTGCTGGGGCCAAAGGTTTTTGGGGGTGATCAGTGGTACAAACTGGTGTCCAGCCAGGAGTCTGGTTCCTCAGTGTTTGATACTGTTTAGCATTTTTTCTAATTAGCTGGACAGTGGGATAAAGAGCAGTCTCAGACATGCTCACAGTGTATTTGAGAGAGCAGTTTAGATACTGGAGGAAAGGATCCAGACTGATAGAAGGGAGCAGCTGATGAAAATCTCATTAAGCTCAATGAAGCTAACTGCGAAGTCCTGCAGCCAGGATGCGATAGCCCACACAGTGGCATGGGAGAGGATCTGACTGGGTGGAAAAGAGGTTCTCTTTTGAGGTGAAAAAAAAAGCAGGACAGGGTCAGGGGTGTGCCCTCACGGCTGACTGTAGGCTGGGCTGTCTCAGCAAGCACACAGTCACTAGGATGAGGAGGAGGTTGTTCTCATTCAGGCCACATTGCAGTACTGACAAGCTGGAGGAAGCACAAGATGGAAATTGAAATCTTTCAGTCTGGAGTAAGTCTAGAGAATAGCTTCAACATGGTTGGGGCCTAGAACGTGTGACATACAAAGAGAGGCTGGGGGAGGTGTGTGTGATGTCCAGCCTTGAGAAAGCTCAGTCTGGCCCTTCACACTTACTACAGGTCACAAGGCACAGAGAAGGTGAAGTTTGGCTGTTTCAGGGATGACATAAAAAGAAAAAGACACAAGTTAATGTGAATTCTGTATTTATATTACATATATAAGATACTGGCACATTTAGTCCCATTGGGACCAATTTTTCTAACTGTATTTCTTCAAAATTAGCATCAAAATTTGTCGTATGAAGATGCCACTCAGCAAGACTAAGACAATCAGGGCCTGATCCTATATTGAAGAATACTATTTACTGTAAATACAGTTAGCTTATATTTTTAGGAAGCATGAAATCAAGAAAGAAAAGTATCATGCAAGCTCATGATAACATTCACATTAAAATGACAACTTAGTCCAGTTGGATTTATGAAGTTACCACAGTTTAATTTCTTGTCAAATGTAACTTTTACTCAACCAAATTAAAGGGTAAATACAAAATTTTTTTTTTTTCCTAAAAATTATGGATTCCTTCTGCAAGAAAGAGGCCTTATGAAATAATTATGGGCTCATGTATAGCAATTTCATCTGTATTACAAAGATGCTATTACTTTGCGAAACAAAGCAGAAAAGCCTGCTTTGAAAGCCACATCACATATGCACAGAGAACAAAGAAGTGATGACCTTGAATATATCTCTGTTCAAAAATAACCTCTAAGACCAAGTAAACACTGCTGAACTGTCTCACTAGGGGCTCCCATGAGCTCTTTCTCCATTAATAGAAGGAAAGAAGAAGCATATCTACAACCCTCTGGCTCTCTTTACAACTGTACAGATGTCTGGGGTACCCCTGGCACACAAGGAAATGAGGTTTTGATCCTCAGCACTAGCTCTGATCATGGGTTTACTCTAAAATCCCATCCGTGTGATCCATTAATTTCTCTCCCTCATAGCTAATACATGCCCCAAAGAGCTTCCTCCTGAAAATAACAGATCTTTCCATTCAGCAGCATGTACACAGAGAAGAGTGCTGTACTTCTGTATTGTATAAATATCTTCCTTAAATGCTGTTATATGCACAAGGTGCTTCACATCCAGTTCCTTCCCCTTTCCATTTATGCAGGAGCAGCAAACAGCACACTATGCATGTGGTCTGTGCTGCTGACCAGAAAGACATTTTTGGTTTGCTGCTACTGGATGCTGTAGCTAGCGTGCTTGAGAACTTCTGCATGGTGTTCCACAACAGACAAAACACATCACAGTCATCCCGCCATGCACACACACACACACATTCTGCCTCCCTGGGCCTGCAGAGAGTCTGCACAATACCACAGGAGCATCTCTTCCTTCTGTTCACCACCAGCTTCAGAATCCCTGCTGCAGGGTAGCAAGAGTTTCAACTTTGTATGCATTTAATTTTTAACATATGCATGATTTACCATGTATCAAACCAAAGACAATTTCCTTCATGAGTAGGTTTGGCTGAAGAATTTAAGTTCTCTGGCAAGAGTGCTTGTACCTTCATTTATAACACATCTAGAAAGAGTTTGGAATTCAGTATTCAGCCCCTACGAATGAGCCTATGGAGGAAATAAAGAAGGCCAAGAGCTTTTACTGACCATGCTTACAAGCAGGAAGAGAGAAAATCCTCTTCCCCAAGCGTCAAACCTCCTCAGTATATAGCATATCCCGTATGTGATGTTTTGTGCTTAGTAAAGTAATGTAAAACTCTGTAAAAGCACAGCCTTTTTATACATCAATAAGAAATGTAAATAATATCTAGATTTTCTGCTGGAGCAAAAGTACTGAAGTTAGCACTTTTAAGAAACTTGTTCACTGGTTTCTCAAAGAAAATGCAATTACTAGTGCCCTCCACCAGCTCCCTATGACAAAGTCAGTTTCTCACACTCTGGTTTATTCAAAAATTTCTGAAGCAACATTTGAAAGTATCCATTTAATAGCAAGACATTTGAAATATGACCAGGCACACCTTTGAACTCCATTGCACTGAAATTCAAGTGGGAAAAACTATTAATAAACCCACAATCAGTCTGGCTATTTTAAGACATTTGTCTCCTTGTTACTATAACAAAATTTTGTTTTCGTATTGGGTTTCTGCTTCATCTACTCTAGGCATAAATTGGAAGTTTTACTTACCATATACTCAGGTGGATTCATCTTTATACCAGCTGAATACTACCTACCATAAATGAAAAGATACGGAGGTCAGGCACAGGCATGTGTACCTTCCCTACCTGATCCCTAATCCTCTCTTGGATTGATTCATGCAACAGGGCCATTTCTACTGTAACATAAATGAGGAGAACTATCTTTATTTCAGGGAAACTACTCCAGAAAAGGATAGACACCAGGAATGCTTTTTCTAGGAAGGTAGAAAGGGTGGCTTTTGGGCTATCTCTACCTTTGTAAATAAAGAAAGAACATGTAGTCTGTGCAGAAGAACTTGTAAGTACATAAGAGCAAACATAAAAAGACTGAAATATCAAGAATAAGAATGAGAAAAACAATCTGTTCCTAAAAAAATTCTGAGAATTTGGGAAATTCAAAATACAAATTTTGGAAAAAAAAAATTAAGCCAGTTGGTATTACTCAACTGCTGTGGTATGACTCACATGACCGGATATTAAACTCGTTGGTTACAGTCTATTTAGGAAAGACAGTGGGGATATTACATGGTTTAGAGCTGCAAAGAGTTCAGAAAAACAGAACTTTGATTGTATACTAATTCACATCCTAAATTATAAATCACAAAATGGGATAGTGCTAAGACAACATAATAAACTATTGAATAGCCTAAGGAAATAAAATAGCAATCCCCTTCCTTGTTAAATATTGAGGGAAAATGTGTTCAGCTATAGACTGTCAATTTAGGAGGTCTGGGTGTTCTACAAGTAGAAATAAAAGTAAATCAAGCATCTGTAATTTCAATGATGCTTTCGCCATATGGAAACAGGATACAGTTATGATTAATATATGTACTGGGTTCTTTAAAAGATCCGGTCTCTCAAAGCTGAAGAAAAGACTGAACAGAAATAGATATTTAAGTACAAAGAACAGTTAGGAACTACTTTTGCTGCTGCATGGTCCTTCCAGCAACCAATTCATGAGTTAGCTGGGCACATTTCACACAAATGTCTACTCCACCTACTCTACATATTACAGGCAGTGCAGTTTCTGCCAATCTGATATGTATGGAAATTCTTTCTTAACTGGCCACCTGGAGGACAAAATAATTTTTAGTACTTGAGAAAACATTAAACATCCATAAGGTCTATAATAATGCCTGCACTTTGCCAAACATAACTCCTATAGTTGTAGCCATTTAGTAAGTATTTAGATGATGACATTCTTTGATTCTCTCTGGAGCTCACAAATGATGAAGAAAGAAAAACTGTCTCCTACATCCCAGGGTGATCAGTAGAAGTCCTGTAGAAATCCTGGGAATGATACAATTTGGTTTAATAACCAGAACAAATGCTGATCAGGAATCCTTCAAACCTACCTTGGGATGACAAAAGAATAAAGTACTTGAAATTGGTCAAATAAGGCTTTCCTAAATGCTCCAAACTGATAAGGATTTCTGAAGATGGCTGTAACTATAAAAAAAACCCAAATCATCAAGAGGAATGAAGACATTTGTAATGGCTGAGTATGAATGTGGTATGGAAAACACTTGGCCACTGAAAAGGATAATATTGGTTAAAAATACTAATAAAAGTTAAGGAAGTCAGTGAAATTCCATGGCCATTAGAATTAAAGAGAAAAGGATAGAATTACTTGAACTTGCCATGGAAAAAAGTATTTAGCCAATAGTTATTAATTTGGTAAAACTATTGAGGATGATAACTGGTGATAGCCAGCAACAGAATAATTTATACATCAATATATAAGTTCAGCATCTTTTGCACTGAGCTTGGAGGGAAGTTGAGTTTGGAATAAGTTCCTATTCCAGTGAAAACTGCATCATTTTTGTTCAAAAGTTGGTCTTACACACTCTGCAAATTGCATTTTTGTGAACTTACAAAATGTCAAGCTAACAGAAGTCACAGGTAAATCAAGGAAAGTCTGTTCCATCAGAGAAGTATTGCAATGTTATAACACAATGAATGCAAACAAATCTTGGCTTATGAGATACTTGAGTAGCTGATATATCAGAAAAAGTATCAGAGAAGAGGAAATGTGTGTTTCTAAATATAATTAGTTCTTATTGAGGAAAATAGTAAAAAAACTCTAGCAAGATCTAGCATTTAACTCATTGGCAGTGTAAATGAGATGTGAACTGATCAGTTATGTAGGCTGGCTCTGTGACTTCTTAAGGTACATTTGTTTCAGCAGCATCACTTTAACACAGCTAAATTCTATTCCAGATACCAAGAAACACAGCTGCCAGGTCCACTGTTAGGGCAGGAGATGGCATCCTGGAAAGCAGCAGCACTGGAAAGCGCACTGGAACTTTGATGCCTGTGCAAGAAGCTAAATGCAATTCACAGATGCATTAGCAGGAAACCTGAAGGTGGGAGTAGGGAAGTAATTTAATACAGATATTACAGAGCCTCTCCCTGGAATAATTTTTCCAGATTTGGTGTCAACACTTTCTTTTAATAAGGAAGCTGACAACTTTGAAAATTTACAGAGAGGTCTGCAATAATGATTCAGTGAATTTCAATAAGAGACAGAGGAAGTTCAATTTATTTTGCTTGTTCAAAAGATGTTGTAAAATAGGCAGGGCAGAAAACTTTCCAGTAAGTTCAGAGTGCGCAAGGGCATGGTACATCATGAAAGATACAGTCTGTCTAGGCTTATAGCACGTGGAAAAATTACTTGAACTCCAGACTTGTGAAAACACGACTTTTGAACCATCTATTGCTTTCTAAATTTCTGTTGGAAACTCAAAATCAACTATGAATTTTTGGCTGAAATTAATCAGGAGGCAAGTTCTTAAATTCCATGTTAAGTATCAAACGAAGATCCTTCTGACAGACAATGAGTTTGCAGTTCAGGGGGAAAAAAAATAAATTATCCTTTGATTTAAAAGGAAAGAGTAGTTTTTTCTTTTGGCCTAGATTTTAAAATACACAAAATTCTACGAACGCTCTGCCTTTTGAAATGTTCCCTGTAATGTGTCCTGAGATGGAAGAAAATGTAAGTGAACAGTTGGGGTATAACAAATCAATTTATAGTCTGATAGATTATTATCTTTATATTAAATTCAGAACTATAATTTCTAAACACAAAGCCCCATATTTTCTGAGCTAAAGAGAAGTAGTAGCTATAGCTTATCTTCTGATCCTCCAGAACATGCCATTAGTAGATGAAAAAGGCACATTTGCTTACCAAGTGAGTCCTGTTACCTTTCCTGTAATGATGAAATTGTCCCACCCCACCTGTATCATTACTTCACTGAGTTTTGGTGATCTAAATTTACTTCCATTGTTAAAAATGTCTTAATTTTCCCTTGAGTGGAATTAAAATGCCTATAGCAAAAAATTGCAAAGGCATGCAGGAAGAATATAAAGTGGCTCATTTTAGAACTTGTAAAGGAGCCCTAGGATCTTGGATTTGCAGTCAGATGCCTGGAAACATAACTAATCATAATCCACAGGGGGAAAACTGGAGAAAGCAGTCTTTTGTGGATGTCACAAAGGAAAATCTTGTAAGAAATACTTTCTTTCATGATTTTTCCACTCTCAGGATCTGAAAGCTAAGTGAGGTCAGGAATTACTGGTTTGAATTTGCTTATGTATATCAGCAGCTGCTCATTTAATAATCATGTTCACAAGCAATAAAAGAGTTGTGAGTAGTATTCTCAGAACAAAAATTTAGGTTAAACCAGAATTTTTATTTATTGGAGGCCTTTGTTTTTCACTACAGAAATATTTGACTCATTCAGTTGATTTTTTTTCAATACAAGTAAGATGCACTTCTTTGGAAAAACATGTGATGTCGTTCAAAGGTACACATTATGTATGACAAATGGACCATGTCTCAGTTAAAAAAAAAACAAAACATGTTTTTTCAGACAAAATCTGAATTTACATTACCACTGATTTTCTTTCAACAATAAGGCATCCTGCTTCATATAGCACAACAATTATGAGTGATTGTGAGTCAAAGTCTTTTGTCAAGTACAGCAGCCTAAATTCTGGATTACTTCATTGACAAGTCCAAGTAACTGAGAGCACTGTTCAGTTTATCATGGTCCTGTTTCTGAGAACTTGCTGTATCCTATGAGCCTTTGAAAACCTGCTTGAATTGTTTTCTTAAGAAAATATTACTACAGAAATGTAAGACTCCATGAAGGCATATTTGCTGTGTCCTTGTGAGGGATTGCACAAACAAGAGAATATAAATTCTTCCTGAAAAATGCATCCTGTTGGAATCAATTGTCTGATACTACGAAAACTTTTCTGTGATGACTTTGAACTGTGATTTATTTCTGCTTTGGTGAAAAATCACAAACTTTCTATTTAACTATTTTTCATTCTATATTATAGTGAAGTTTCTTGATTAATGGCTTGTTATCATATTTATCACAGTTTATCTTTTGTCCTGTGGGGAAAAAATACATCGTTTCTTGCTTCTTCTTAAGTAAATGGTTTCAAATAAGCAAAAAGGAGAAGAAGACATATATTTAAAAGAAAAAAAAAGTAACATGAAAATTCTCATTAGTAATCTTTTAAATGAGATAACAGGATCGTTTTCCTCTGTAGGAAATACCATGAAAGAATCTGTAAAAAATTATCCGCTGAGAGTGCAATCACATGATTCCCATGGGGAAGGAAAAGGCCTGGTTGTTTAAGGTCACAGTTCAAGGGACAGAGCAGTTGATTCCTGTATGACATCAAATCTGAGAGCTTGAATTGCACTTATAAGACACTCTAAACTTATACCACAATGATAAGGTGTGGCTGCATGTTCAGACCACAAGGCTAAGGAAAAATACCATACATTTTGTATGTCAAATTGCTTCTGGGGAAAACAAATTATTAATAATACAGTAATTATTTTTTTCCCCAAATTTCAGCTGAAATTTATTGTTTTGAGGAATAACATTTGTGCAACTGTAGCAGCACTCTCAGCGGCATTTATCTCCACTTTTCCAAATGGAGCATGTTAAGAAAACAGTTTCAAGTGTCAGCATTACAAAACACCTGAAGAACTCTTTTTAATTAGTAGCAATCTGCAAAAGAATTGGGAAAAAATATGGAAGTTATTTCACAAAATTTCCTCCATATGCATTTTAGATTACACTGAATCTTCATTTAACTATATATTATAAAATTATAACTGAGAACAATGTCATGTTATCATCATTTGTTTTATAGTATAGAACATCTACTTGCATAAAAAAATCATGACAGTATGTTCCCTATGAAATTTAGTGAACAAAAATTAATACTTCCACTGAAAAAAAAAAAAAAGCCAATATGTTCAGCACATTCATGGCTGGTGGCTGGAGCTCATTTATATGGAAGTCTCTGAAACACATTTTTCTGGACCAAAGACCCATGTTTATTTCTGGAACTCTGCAAAGAGAAGGCAAAGGCCTGGGGTGATCTCTGCTCCCTGTGTCACCTCTTTTCTATCTCACAGCACTCATTATCTCAGAGCATTGAAACCTTTGAAAGATGTTCAATTAATGCTTATTCTCTTAACCTGATACAAATTCCTACCTAATGCAAAAGAAAAAAAAAAATTTGATTATTTTATTAGTTATTTATTTGATATTTAAAACTTATTTATTTTGTTATTTAAAGATCATATCTTAGCAATGTAAAATATTTATCAAGGCCTCTCAGAGCAAAGGAAAGTCAGAGTAACCAGTGAAGCAAGATGGTCCATGCTGGAATATTTTGAGTCCAGCCAACATCTCTCAGCTGCTAAATGCCTGTCTACACAGACTTACATCTGCAGAGAACAGTGTCCTTTGCCATGAACTCTCACTTTGCTCCCATTTCCTCTGAGTGGCTGTAAGGGAGTAATGAAGAGAGGAAAGAGAAAACCCCACAACTTCAAGACTGGAATGAAGAATGTTGAAGGGTCAGTTTGTGATACAAACTACAATGAAAAAGGTAGAGATCTTGCCTATGTAAATTGTGGGTCTGTCTGAAACAGATATATCAGTTTGATGGTTTTGATTTTGTTTTTTGGTATAATTGCTAAAACATTTTCTTTCAATATCTCCTACCAATTCTGTCTTCCACAATGCATAAATCCATTGGTTAAAGTAGCACCCAGGGTGTAGAACAACAGATTCAAAACTTCTTTGTCCATCTTGAAGGAAAGTTTGTTTATCTTATTTGTTTGGCAAGTATCCTAAATTTTAAATATGAAGTGGGAAGACCCCAGTCTTCCCTACTGAAGGAACAGCAAAATAATAGGCTGCAGCAGCACAGATGAAATTCAGAAGAGGTATGAGAAAAGAAAATGGAAATACTAGTCTGAAAAACTCAAATTCCCCCATTCTGTGGAAGACTTGGCTGTAAACACTGCAAGGTGACAGCTGCCACCATGGTGACACTGACACTCATGCACTTAAACACGTTACCGATGAGCCAACCCAGTGGGCACTGGGGAAAGATATTAACATGGGGAAAATGGTGTATAGAAGACGGTCAGTGAAACCATCTTCATTCCTTCTGTCCAGCATCTGGTTATGGTCTTTAAGTCCTGTCTTTGCCTCTGACCTTTGAGACTCAAATCACAACTGCTTAACTGTAGGAAAAATAGAATCATTAAGAGAAAATATTTTTAACTGTGATCTAAGGAACACAACACCACCAATGAGGAAGGACTTATCTAAAAATAAAATAATCACATATCCTAGAATAACTTCCAGACTGTTCCGTTTTATAAATGAGGACTACTGGCACATTGTCTGCATCTCAAGGGATACTGTTTACTAAATAACACTAAATAAACATCAATAATCTCTAGTTTGACAGAATCTGGGTAGGAAAACCTATGCTGGAACACTTATTTGACAAATTGTTCTACTTTTTTTTTTTTTTTTTTCTGAGGGTGATATTGGCAGCTTTGCTTATTCTAAAAGGAAAATTTCCAAACTTCACTCTTGCCCTGCCAGCACATATATTCATGCTACAACTTGCTGGCATATAATACCGAGTACTCAGAATGATTATACAGTATTGCATTTTTTCTTAATGAATGGGGCACATTCACAGAGGATTAATACTAAACTGTAATTCATATCCTATAGTTATTTTTAATTTTATTTCTGCAAAATATAGAAAATTTAATTTTCACAGCAGGATTCTTGTTACCTAACAATAGCTATCTTGAATTAGAAATTTAATATGAGGCATTTGTATAGTTTCCCTTTATAATCACTGATCTATCCATCTGAAAAGACATGTGAGCTGAATTTTCTTCCAACTGGTCCCATGCATCTCCAGTGTAGGTAGAGGAAGCAACTAGTTCTGCTAAAGTTAGCTGAGACAGATCCCAGCCAATGACTGGGTAATCTGTACCAAGAGAATGCTGCAACATACAAATTATAATCATTACCTCAGAACAGGATGACTGATTTTCTTTCTTGAGGGTCATCAATCTTGCATAAATTCCTATAGTGTTTTTAAGTTCATGGAGTATATCCTCCTGAATTCAGCTGCTTTTTAAGCTGACCAAAGAAGCAATGGCTGGCAGAATCACTTTTCCTGTAATTCAGCCACTGAAGTATTAGCATTATATAGAGTGAAATAGCCTATGGAATCTTTTTGGCACTTCACAACAAAAAGAGTGTTTCCACTGAGTTTAGAGAATACCAATATATTATGGCTAGTCTGGGTTTTTAGCTCCATAAATTACATGAGAGCAATGGGCAATGCTGACTGTCAGATTCTTTCATGGCAGTTCCCCAAAAGAAGTGATACTACATAGGAAATTAGAATATTTGGGGAATAATTGATGTCTAGATTCACAAAGGAAAAGCAAGTAGCCAGTGGTGTTCACCCTGTGCTCTCTCCACTTAGCTATCTGAGTTTAATTGGGCATTTGGATGTGAAAACATAAATATGTAGAACCCATTGGCCCTTTTTGTCTTCATAAATAGTAGCCATCGTGTATTTTCCTGATCGCCAGAGCCCGTTACCCTGTCATAAACTGTTCCTTTACAACCCAACAGAAGTTGATGACATAAACATATCCCTTTCCTAAACACTTGGGTTGTGTGTGATATAACCTTTAACTCCCACTTGTTGTAGAAGGTTAGATGTCAAATATTTCTTGCAAGCCTTTGGCAAGGGTTTCAGTATGTTTTTGTCACTCTTCCCCTAAGTAATGTAGGCTGCAGTTGCAGAAGCATCATAGGAAGGTTTCCCTTCCCCCTCTGGCCACTTCCTCCAAGCTCAAACAGGAAAACAAGGACAATGCAGAGGGACCAGCCATGGGCTCACAGTAAATCTACAATTACTTGAAATGTCACTTCCTGTTTTTGAAACCTACAGAAAAATAAATACCCTTCTGGGCTGTGCTGTGAAGCCAAGGGGCCCTGGCGTGTGCACTGCTGGTGCTGCTGGGCCGGGGGCAGCAGGAACAGAGGGACGTGCCGCTCGGCCAAACACTCCGACGCTTCCAGAGGTGACAATCAATCTTCCTCTAGGGACTTATAAATGCTATATGACCTCTGTAAATGGGACTTTTTTTTTCCCCAATAAGACTGCTACTTTTTTTGCCTTAGGAAAGAGCACTTTGATATGGAAGGAGTTTCATATGTATTAGAGGCCAATTTTCACTGCCAGTCTTTATGGACTTTAATTTGTCAGACGTTCCTGCCACTTTGTCCCTCAGAAAAATCCATATAACTGTTTTCAGTAGATCCTGCTGAAAAATAACCCACCACATAGTTCTCCCCCTAATGTCTGGGGTGAATTTTTCCAGCTGTATGTCATATTTAGTCAGGTTTACCAAAATGACAGCCCAAAGTGGGCTTGAACGTAGGCTGCAGAAAGGGCAGGAATGGGTTAAGTCAACAGTAGCTTAAGAGAAAGCTACTTATAGAAAGAACTCTGGTGTTAGTGTAAAGGATATTTCAACTCTGTAAGCAGTATTCAAGCTGTTGAATAAGAATTTGCAGTAAGTTTTGGCTTTACATGAATGCTTTCCCAACCCTAAATGTAGACCAACTTCTGTTCCTTTGGAAAACACAGAAGAAAGTTCTGTGAAATATCTCACCCCTCTGAGAAACATGGCAAGGTGCACTTCCGTGTCAAGCTGATCATGCTTTGCCAGACTGAAATATACTTCATTCACAAAGCAACACATTTGAATGTTTAATTGTTAACACCTCATGACCTAAGAACACCAGATCAGGCATAAAAGGGAAGACAGTGTTGCTGGTTTTGAAAGGCTGACAATGGAAAATGCGTTGCCAAAGAAAGCAGATGTTGCGTAAAGTCAGAAACTGTTCTGTGAAGTAAATACTGCCCAAACTGTTTACAGAGAAAAGCTACTTCAAGAAAATTACACAAAGTTCTTCAGAAGTATTTAAAAATGCTTTCTTTGTTTTGTTCCTGGAGAACCCTACTGAATCCTGAAATTTACCAGTTTTTAATTTCTTGGTTTTTTCTGCATTTATATTTACTATGGAAGTGGACTGTGAGAGATTGAAAAGTTAATGGTTAATGATACAAAAGCCTTGACTATCTGTGGAAGTGGCAAGGTGCTTTGCTGAGGCCAGGTTTACAGTCCCTTAGGAGGACAAGGAGGTGAGATTTTGGGCATGTACAGGCAAGCCTCTGGTCCACACAAGAGAGAGAGGGTGAAAACCCACCACAGGAGTCCACAAGCCAGGCAAGACGCAGACCCTGCAGAGAAGGAATGGTGCCTTTTATCATGGCAGCTGCCTTCCCCCACACAAACTCAGGCTCAGTTGTAAAACTCCCACCCTGCCCCCGGGGAAGGCCTGAGAACATTTATCCTTCTGATGGGGTATAGTTGGCTTAACTACATCAACTTGGGAGGCAGCTGTCATGGTCTAGAAGGAGTCATAAACCACCAAAGGCCCCCAGAGTGCCCCCAGATTCATCCTTTAGGAATTCCATCTGGGAAACTGAGAGGTCCCTCCACTAGGGGAGGAACACAGGCATTCCCACCTGAACCTGAGCGTATATTAAACCATTGGACTTGGTGTTTCCTGGGGTTCCCCCACCCCTAATGAATTAATCACTTCAGCCAATGAAATTGCTACAACCAAGTCTTGTCACTGGACCCACGGGTGGTGACTATATACCTTTCTACTCTTTCTTTTTTTCTTCCTTTCTTTCTTTCTTTCTTCCTTCCTTTCCTAAGTGCTATTTTTATATTTTTATATTACTATATCACTATAGATAACAACCAAAAAGGCTACATACATGCCTGCTTTCATTGCAACCAAATTGCTCCAAAATAAACCCTACATATATCTATATTGGTAAACATAGCAATCATTCTGTGTCATTTCACACTAATATACCTCAAGGGATTTATTAACAAGAACCTGAGTTACTTTTGCCTTCTGGGGCAGTTTGGGGATGCTGATCAGCAGCAGCTGAACATGAGCCAGGCTGTGCCCAGGTGGCCAAGAAGGCCAATGGCATCCTGGCCTGGCTCAGCAATAGTGTGGCCAGCAGGAGCAGGGCAGGGATTGTTCCCCTGCACTCAGCACTGGTGAAACTGCACTCTCAATACTGTGTTTATTTCTGAGCCCCTCAATTCAAAAAATACATTGAGGTGCTGGAGCAAGTCCAGAGAAGGGCAACGGAGCTGATGAAGGGTCTGGAGCATGACTTTGATAAGGAGCAGCTGAGGGACATGGGAATTTTTAGCCTGGAGGAGGCGCAGGAGAGACCTTATCACTCTGTACAACTGCATGAAAGAGGAGGCTGTACTGAGGAGGGAAACAGCATCAAGTTGCTCCAGGGTGGGTTTACATTGGATATTATGAATGATTTCTTCATGGAAAGGTTTGTTAATCATTGGAACAGGACACTCAGGGAAGTGGTAGAGGTACCATCCCTGGAAATATTTAAAAGACCTGTAGATGTGGTGCTAAGGGACATGGCTTAGGGATGAACTCGGCAGTGCTGTGTTAACAGATGGATTTGATGATGTTTCCCCACCTAAATGATTTTATGATTTCATAAAGCTTGCTACAAACCCAGTTTGGTTCCTGTTCCAAGGGAACCTAAATAAGAACATAAGATTCATTCCCATAGGGCAAGAAATGGGGGATTTCACCCAACTCCTTGCAGATCACCTGCCTGCTCCAGAAAAACCCAACAAAGCACTTGCTAGGGGGTCAGAACTACCAAATTTCAAAAAAAGTTCCCTGACTCTCCAGGAACAGCTTGGACAGGCTGATGACCTTGTGCTAAGGGGTGAGTTGAGGGGATGGTGAGGCAGGCAGGACCATGGCCTTGCAACAGCTGTCCCATCCCACAGCAAACAAACAAAATGGGCAGGGAAGGGACCTGTGCATCTAGGAAACTGGGGCCCTCAAAGACAAGCATCCTCCCATAACAATGCTTTCTCCAGCTGGACGGTTTTGCAGGTGACCAAGGTAAATAAGTGAGACTTCCATGTCCTCACAACTGGATCAGCCATGTAGGACTGGCACTGGAACTGGAAGTCCAGTACACTCTCTCCTTCACTGACAGTTTTGGCATTTAGGGGTTTCATCCCATCCTGAAATCAAATTTCAAAATACTAAGTCCTCCACACCACAAATATCCTTACAAAATACTCTAAATTATATAGCACTTTAAAAATGCATCTTGAAAGTGAGCCTCACATGTTAGGCATTCAAATTCTCATTTAATATTTTCTACATCATATAGTATTCACTATCATATTGTATTCTCCATTTTTAGGTATACAGTTAATTCATTCTACCAGTACTTGTCTGATACTGTTAAGAATAAGGCTTTTTCCTCTAGAATAGATTTTCATGTCTTGAACATATCCATGATGGGAATTCAGAGTGAGTAAAGCCTTACTTAAATGCCTTTTTAGCATGTGACCACATAATAATGAGAGCAGAGGTGAATCTATCAGAAAATCCTAAATATTGTGTGCATTTGCAATTAAAACCATTCATTTAGAAATACAAATGGAAGTCTTGAGGATATAAAGATATAAAAGGCACACCTTTTTTCACTGTTTTTTTTTTTAATGGTATCATTTTCATGAATGAGTAATCCTGCCAAATATATTGGAAAGGCTTTTTTTGAAGCCTGCATTGTTTCCTGCCAGATCATCTGCTGGCTCTGGAGGCTCTGTGTTCTTAGACAAACTTATAACCAAGATCATATCAATGTTAGGGATGCCAAGTTTTTGATATTATTAGGGAGCTGGAGCCATGTCCTGCTGAGGGCTCTCAGGGTCCACACTGAGCTGCAGACCCCCTGTGGCACAGTTAAACTAGACACCCTAGGGTTTGGACACTTTCCACACATTAGCTGGCAACCTAGAAAACTGTAAGATTCATAAATTAAATTTGAACCTTCATCATGTTATAAACTTCTGTTCCCTTTACAAGGTCCTTCATCTGCATTCTTTCAGTTTTAAGGTCACTTATTTAGCCAGGACTCCAAAGCAGTGGGAGATCTGAGGGACACCAATTATTCCTGGCTTATCTTGGGAAAAAGTGTTAAAAAGCAAAAATATTTTAATTTTTTCAATAAACTCAGACATTACCTTTCTGAAGAGACTATAACAATTTCAAGAAAATTATATGTATATCTTTCTAATTACAATAAATTCCTAGGGTCAGGAAATGCTAATTGACTTCTTCATAGCTTATATATTTTTAGACCTCAAGAAAGTCTTCAGATTTTTAGGGTTTTGTTTGCTTGGTTGGTTGTGGTTTATTTTCTTTTATTTGGTGGGGGTTTTTTTGTTTGATTTGGTTTAATTTTTTTGTGAGTGTTTTTTTTTTTTGTTTATTTTTTTTTTTTATTTCTGTTATTGAGTAAAAATTTAAAATTAGGCAAGCCTACAAAAGCAGATACATTGATACCCTTAGGTACCCACTGTGAATGTGCTGACTCCCAGAGGGTTACATAATTTTAGGCTGGAATCACTCATGGGGTTCCACAACAAAAACAGGTACTTAGAGCAGTGAAAAAATCAGACACACAAATAAAACTAATGACTGGAAAACTCACAGGAGATATCTTTCAACTAAGTAAAAATTATTTCGGCTAGAAAAAGACATGGATTTTTAAAAAATGATGATTAGTGAAAAAAGTGCAAATATTAGGTATAAGAGCAAAGTTTTCACTCTAATTCTCACTACTTTTATTAAAGTCTGCCTGTCTACAGATACACTCATTTGCATCAGTGTCTTTGAATGACTATTTAGATCTTATTTCATTGATCATTTTTGACTTTTTCAGACTCAGTAGGCCAACCTATATAGATTTATAACTGGGAGTAAATGCAGAGATTTATGTTTAACTAGCCATTCACTTCTGGGGGTTTGGTCAAACCAGAGTTCATATTTTCAGACATTCCCTTAAGACTATAATATGATCACCCCTGAAAACCAGAGGATTTAAGAGACTTGGTGATTTAAGAGGCTTACTGCTAGTTTATATGAATACAATTAATATCTGCAAGGAATGCTAATTTTACTAGGTACTTCCATGCTAGGAATCTGTAAGACCAAATTCACGGTAACAATGATTATATTTTCACATTGCTTCTAACTAATGGATTCTGTTCCTTTCTAATGTACTGCTAATACTAATACACACACTAATAACTGTCCCTTTCTAATGCACTGCCTCAAGTGCTGTATAAATGAATAGCAAATTTCATTATAATCTCACAGAAATGTTCAGTTATCCTTTGATTTAGGCAAATATCTGCATTTAGGAAGTCATTGAGATAATTAACTTTATTTATTTAGTTTTATATAATTGGTGAGTACTCACCAAGATAGAAGTCTCAGCTCCTGCCATGAGCTGATCTATTAAAAAAAAAACACATTAAATTTGGCATTTAATCTCAGATTTTATTGATTCAGCCTGGAAAATCCGTACAAATAATCAGGTGGAAATAAATTCCTTTGTTCCTCACATCTCTGACTACACTAGATTTTCCTGTTATTACTATTATAATATCATGCCATAGTTTTTTAACCAATATCCCCAGGTAAAATGTATCCCTACCTTGATATTAAGGATATTTAATTTCTTTGTGGAGGCACAAAGATTAGTAATATTTTCGTATTGTTATTGTTTTCAAGGGGATAAAAGTGGCTTCTCAGATTTCAACATATTCTGGAGAATTTCCAAGGCCAGTCATAAACCAGAAGATTATATGAATTCCATAAATTATTAAGGGTCATCATTGGCCAACCTTTCTTTTAATTTTCTTTTGAGAGGAATAATGACTTCATTATGAAAAACTCTCAAAAGTATAGGAATGTGAAGAATAGGCAGCCCAAATCTGTTTAATAAAGGCAGATTAAAGTCCAGCTACACTGCAATTCATGGGACAGACTGAATAGTATTGAATGAGCGTTTATATAAACAACAGTCAAGCATAGGAAATAGCACAATTTCTGGAAATTTCAATTTGTTTGCCATTAGTTCATACTTGTGTTAAACACAAAATGCCTTAAAAAACTTGATATGAAACTTCTGCCAGCCAAAGCTGGCCTTCTAGGCATACAGCTTGTCTATTTTGCAGTATCTGTCACACAAAGAAATTAAAAAGCAAACTCCAACCAAAAGGCTCAAGTAACAGATCTTTTTCTACTTTATTTGGGCTGCTAGCTAGGTGATCCAATGGTCCTTAATTCACTTCATAGCTTACTGTAGAAAAAGCAGACAGCAAAACAAGAGTTATCAGCTAAGACAAATTTTGAAAAGTTCCTGGCAAGGCAGGGTGGGAGGAAGCCCTCACGTGATGTAATTCAACATGGCTCAGTTGAAATCACCAGTCGAGAAACTTTATAGCTTGGCGAAGATTTAAAACAAATGTCTCAGAACACATGCAGCCTTCATGAAGACTCTAATGAAGTAAACTTTCCATTTAAAACCAAATATCACAGAATCACAGAATATGCTGAGTTGAAAGGAACCCAGAAGGATTATGTAGTCCAGCCCCTGCCCTGCACCAAGAGTCATACCCTGGGCCTGAGAGCATTGTCCAAACGCTTCTTGAGCTCTCTCAGGCTGCTGCTGTGACCACAGCCCTGGGGAGCTGTTCCAGTGCCCAAACACCCTCTAGGAGAAAAGCCCTTTCCTGATATCCAACCTAAACCTCCCCTGACACAATTCATGCCAGTCCCTCAGGTCCTGTCATATGGTTCATACCTGCATAAAATGGTTCAGCTCCCTTTTTTTCCTGGCATGACAAACAGCTGTTGAACTTTTGTGATCACTTGAAAGTTCTGAGGCTTCACCCAGTCTAATTATAAAATTGCTGTTGTTATTTTATGCCTGTATCTTTATACAAAGGCACATTGCAGGCTTTGCCATTCTATCAGTTTGTTCCTGTCTTGCCAGATTTCACTTCATCAGTGTGAATTACTGTGGCTTGCAGCCTGCTCCTGCACCTAGCAGCAGGTGTGAAAGTCTGTGAAATGAATGAGGTTTCCTGGGCTTTGAAGGGATGAGCAAAGCAGGATGGAGAGCTGTCCTACTGTAAAAGGGAAAAAAAAAAATATTTAAAAACACATAGTCTAGTTATTGTAGATTTTATTTCCTCAGTTCTGACATTGGTAATATTCTTCAGGAAACTAAGTGATGTCATTTCCTTTCTACAGGCAAGTTACATAAATGCTGGAATATAGCCATTTCAAACAGTGTTCAAACAGATGGCTGTGTGTGTAAGTGCCAGCAAAGTGAGAGCAGCCACTTGCAGTAAAAATTGTTACCCCACACATGGTATAATGTTTATTTTATAACCTCTCTTATGGACTTACATGGCTCATTTTTCTAATTTTTCCAGGCACAAATCCCTTTGGAGGTAGCTGCAGAATACCAGTATAAAATGAATAAAAATTATATAAATAAAATATGGGCAGAACAAAGCTTGATGTCTCAATAGATAGCATGCACAACACAGAATAGAATACATACAGATCTCAATATCAAATACTTCATTTGTTTAGTTACTCCAGCACCAAATTTTGAGTACTAAACCAGTGAGATTTAAGAAAATCCAATTTGGTTCAAAGTATTCATAAAGCTTGGTACTTTAAGTAGAGGTGTGACAGCCAAATCCCTTGAGCATGAACTACATTTACTGTAAGAAAAGAAAACCTGTCCATAAATTGTGACCTAATCCAGAAGCTGTACTCAGCACACACAGTGAGGAGGAGCAAACAGCAGTTTTGTTCTTGGAAACACAGCCATAAGGATGAAACCCAGTACTACATGACTAACCTTCCCAGAAAAGCTCTCACAGCACTGTGAGCACAGTGTTTCATGTCAGAAAGGAGAAGGGAGATGGCACAAAGGAAGGGAACATTCTCCAGGACACACTGCAAGCCACCCCAGGAAACCTGCAGGCAGGGCAGTTGCTGGAGATAGTTCTGCTTCTGCCTTTCTGTCACATGTCCCTCCTTACATTTTACTATTGTGGGATTCAGAATAAGGAAATACCAGCTGGGTCAGCTGTAGCATCTTACTGTGTCATCAAGGGCACCCTGAAAGTACAGGGCCAACATGAAGAAATCAGAGAGGCCACCTCCTGGATTTATAAAATGCCACAATTTTTTCCAGCACAAAAATCTTCTGACTTGATAAAAGCATGCACTGAAAGCAGTGAGTAAGATGTTTTTAAAGGGGTTGAAATTGTTCTGACTCTGTTAAAATCTAACACAATGGGAGAAGACTCTAACTTCAAAAGGAATGGCAGAAGGCCAAAGCACAGCACTTCTGAAGCTTCTATCCAGGCAGCTTAGGGGGTGCTTTTTTTCATATCTGTATTGTGGGAGAAAGCTTTACCCTGGCTCCAGAACTGTTTCTTCAGTGCCATGCTCCTGCCATGTGAAGATTTGGTTCTTCAGTGTAGCAGACTGATTTTTCTCAGGTGAGAAAATCAGTGGCACAGAGATCTGGAAGTATATTTGCACTTTAATTTAATTTACTCATTTGCTGCAGCCTGATAGTGGAGGCAACCACAAACCCATTACAGGCAATTTCCTTTTTCAAAGGTTTCTACACACAGCAATGTCCAGTTCCCAGGAAACTTTTCTATCTCATCAGCCTCTTCCAAATGCAGGGATAAAGTAAAAAACAAAAGAGTTCTCTTGGATGCCACAGCTTATTTCAAGGACCTTAGCATAACAAAACCACATAGCTTATCTTCAGAGGAGATAGGGGCACTGCCATTTGAATTCCTGCTAGCAATGATAACAAATTGAGTCTCAAGATATTGCCTAGTATCATATTAAGCTTGTTGGACAAGGGTCACTGAAGTTTCCAGGGAGCTGTGCTTGAAGGCAGAGATGTTTCATTCTCTCTCTTTGCTCTCTGCTCCCCATCCATTACAACGTCTCATGTCTGAGACATTTTTCTGGAGTGATTTACTCTACTGCAGAGGTTATTAAGAAAGCAGCATTTACAGCATTAGAATCCTTCCCCACAGATCCTGCATGACTTGCTAGCACAGTATGGCATGAAGTTATAATCCATCACTCCTATAAAGGTCACAAACTTGCTAGCCTGCTAAGAACATAATTGTGAGATTCTGTATAACAGCACCACACCTGTCACAATGCTATGCACCTTAGTTCTTGTTTCAAACACTGCAGTAACAAAGGCCTCCCTATACCACAGCAGCAAAGGTCACCATTTTACCTTACTTTAAAGGGTAACAATCCATTTTTGATACTTTGGTATGACTTTTTGTCTCCTTGCATTACAGTCACGTAGAAAGAGAAATATGTATCTATACTCCTTGAGTACAGATATATCAACAAAACAAAGTCTCAGACTTTAGCTGTCCATCTTCTTATGGGACAGAAGAAGATGATCAGAGATCCTATAACACCCAATTGTATAAAGAAGCTGCACAGGATCAGGGTGTTCCTTTAATTATTTGCAGGAGTGATCAAAGCCAGCAGCATGGTGTAAATACCCCGCTCAGGCCACAGTTTCATGCTCAGAGAACTGTCAAAGCAGATGAGAGAAAGGGAGATAGTATAGGGGTTGTTCAGAGCCCTCCATCCTTAATTCTGCCCCCAGAGAAGGACACCGTGTAACAGTCTGCTCCAGGAATACCCATGGAACAGCAAAATCCAGTGTTATCTCTTGCTCTGGCTGCCAAAGCCAAAATTTAATCTGAGTTATTTGCTCAGTTTGTCTTATCATTCAACACTGTGAAGGAAGATCAGCTCGCTCTGGGGTCATTCTGTTCTCACTGTGCAACAGGGACAAGGAAGCACTTGAAGAAGGTACAAACAGGTGCTGGAAAATGGCAGCTCATTTGTGTTTCCCATCTGCAGCACTGTCTTTTTTCATCTCCAAGGAGACTGATTGACCCTCTCTGCCAATGCACCAGAGGCACAGAAATCCATTGCAGTGAAACCTCGACTCAGAGCTCCTCAATACAGCTTGAACTGTTAAAGAGCCAAGGATCAATACACTCTGCTGAGGAAACAGAACCAAACACACCAACTACTGCTGCAATCAAACCACTGGTTTTTCACTACGATTACAAGTTCTTTACTTAAGGTCTTGTGACTGTTTGGAATGTAAAATGTTCTCCATTCAGTATGTTTCTCCCCTGTATTCTGTATGTATTTGATTGCAAAAAACAGTTTAGAGATCCTATTACCTTAAGGTAGAATTGTGTTCTCAGATGTTTTTATGCTTCTCTTGGGCTCTGCTGCCTGAACTCCACCAAATAGTCTAATAAGTTCCATATGCCCATTTTTTTGAAGAGCACATTTTCAAAGCAGCAAATGTTTTGACGGATTGGCTCACAGAGAGTCTGAATGCTGTTATACACATCGTTTAGCATTCCACAAGGCCCCCACTGTTAAATTCTGGGAATGTGGCCAGAGTGACCTACCTAATACTGAACTAACTAGCTTTAAAAAAAAGAAAATAAAAGGAAAAAAAAAAGAAAATAAAGGGAAAAAAAAAAAAGAAAATAAGACATTCTTAACCATTGTGCTTTACGAAAGCATATTTGGAATTTGAATGTGTAGTTGCTGCTCCGGTAGTTTGCATCTGAGGTGTGTGGGAATGAAGCTGACACATATCTGGACTCACAGAAAGAATGTTTTGCATAAAGATAAAAATATTTTTTAAAGTAGCTCACACATATCATCTAAAGCAGAAGCTGGGGCCCCTGTCTTGCAAGAAGTTAAACACCACCTGAATGGCTGAGCCTCCCACACAGTGAGTCCAGGCAAACATGAACCTGTCCAACACTCTCTAAAGAAAAAACAATTTGTTAGAGTGCTCGGCACTTCATTCAGAGAAAAACCAAAAATATTTGTCAGCGTGCATCAAAAACATATTTCCTGTAATTAAACTATATATTATTAGTGCATACAGGATTGGAAAGCAAAAACTAACATTCATTTTGATTAAGGAAATGTTCTAATATTTTTTCAAAGACAAGAACCCCAGTTTTGATTTTTCCATCTCCTTTTACTATTGGAAACTGTGTATTTCTCTCTTCACATATGACTCTCAGGTCAAAACATTCTGGAAAACCAGTGTGGTTCTGCTAAATTTTTTTCATGTTGAAGACTAGGCACTTGAGAAGACAGAGAAACAAATGACCAGTTTAGTACTGCAGTCTCTTATCTCCCATGTTGAAGCCAAAGACTTCTTCTTCAGGCAGAAAAAAATAAAGACAGGAATTACAATGCATTTTTTTTTTATTTGAGGGGAGAAACTTCCTGACCTAGCACACTTATTCTGTGTATATAACCCAGACAAAATTCAGTATCTAACATTAGGCCAAAGAGAGAGGAGAGAAAACAGTGAGGAGGACAGATATATGGATGAAAGATATTCTGTGTCTCTGCACACATGATGAAAGGCAAGGCAGGGTTCATGACTCAGGAAGGTCCATCAAAATCTAAATTTGGGAGCAGCAGTTATTAGACATATTCAGTAGCCGGTGTGGAAGTCAGATATGTAGTTATCATAGGCCTTATATTCCTTATATTTCTTTCACAGACATAATTTCTTTCACTCAAGCCCCTTGTATTGCAAATACAGAAGGAATGAAGTGTATTGTATATGTTTGTGTGCAAGTGTGAGTACATAAAAGCAACAATATAATGCAGTAATATATGTACCTGTAACATTAAACTGGATTTCAAAAGCTATGCCACTGTTAGACCGCTATATTAGTGTCACACCTCTAGTCTTACTTGTTGAAGTTAGCTTTCATTCATGTAATGCTTGCTCTAACAAGAGGTGTTATAGGAAGGAAATAATAGAGTGTATGGACACAGTAGACTGGATAGCTCGCAGAAAATTTGGTGATATTTTATGGGCTGATCCTAATACCTGCTCTGTTTCAAATACAGATTTCTGTTGTCACCAGCAGCTATTCTGACCTGTTACCCCAGAGTTTGGAATGCTGATAGCTCTGCCTGTCATCAAGATGCAGAAGGAAAAAAATGAGACCTTTGCAAGCTCCTAGCAGTCTATAATGACAAATAGAACTTGTCTGGGACATGCTGTCAAAAATAAGACACCAGCTCTGGACAAAGATCAGTGGGGGATGTATTTCTGCTAAAGTACAAAGGTATAAATGATGTTGAAACAATATATTTAAATATACTCAACGGCTACAAACTGGAAGAGGGAAAATGAGCAAAACCAATTAACTGGAAGTCGAAAAACTTTTTGTTGGACAACTTTTTGTGAGATCTTCTTTACATTCTGCATACTATCTTGGAGTGCCTCATACAATTTACTGTGTGGTTAGAAAGGACAAAGTCAAACTTCTATCTTCTAAAAGACTAAGTCCTTGTCATCACTGCCAGTGTAAGATACTCATATCCTTCCCATACATTTCTCATTCTCACTCCTTGCCACTCTCCTCAGTTGTGCTGGCACAGCTGTTTGTGCAGCAATGTCATAAGGCATTGTGAAACATCTTGTAAACAAATCTCATTTTTAGAAACACTCCCAAAAAACTGTGTTTTCTGATGCTGATGATGTCCTTGGTCTGATCCATCAACAGCTGCCATTGGAACATCTGAAGGGATGATGCATGAACTGGTATAATTAAATGAGGATAATTGCCAAAGACTTCATCTTCTGAAGTCACAGCCTACTTTCTATGTGTATTATAAGTTTTTTTTCTCCTAGGAAACTTTTTAGTAGTTCTCCTTTGAGAATTGTCTGCAAATTACTAAACCAAATTATAGAGCATTCTACATATATGCAACAACTATCTTACTGTCATGTATTTTACTGTACTGTCATTGCCTTCTCAAAAGTCCTGAAAGACACAACTCCTGTTGCAGCAGAGACACAGAGTTTAGAAAGGGTACCTCTTCCAAATCACCAAGATCACTAAGAAATGCAATGTACAGCAAATTCTGCAATGTCAAGAAAATATAAATATAGGGGTTATTCTAGAATTAAATTTTGGTCTACTATTACTATTTAGGCCTAATTCTAGAACTAAATTTAGGTACTGGGTTGCTCTGACCTTATTAAGCCAAATGAGTAGCAAATGCTGATTTTCAGTTGGTTCTTTTGCTCCTGCTGCCATCACCCCTTCAGAATTATTCCTCTTAAAAAGGTTTAAGGAATAACTTTGAAAATATTGTTGAATCTGTTCTGCATTTTGTCAGAACACTTGTTTTTTAGAAGAAAAAGGAAATCTCAACAGTGTTTTTGAACAATCCATATTTCAAAAGCAAGGATTGCTACAAGAAACTTTTTTACTTATCCAAATGATGATGTGATCCCAAATTGTTTGGATTTATGATGTTCTAGACTTAGGCACAGTGGAAAGAAGCTTAATCACATGTTTTTTCTGTTCAGCCATCTACTCACTCATGTACAGCAATGAGCATTTTTTAGGTCACCTCTTAAAAGGCAGTTTTCTCTACAGAGATCAAAACAAAGTTATTCTTATGTAATTACAGAAAAGTCTTAGAATGCTTTTTTCATGCACACAGACTGCACACACAAAGCTCTGTATTTTAGACTTCTGGCTGTGGTCTTAGCTGACCTCTCACTTTAAAATACTTGTTTATTTAAAGTCCTGCATGCCACTGCTTCATGTTTTCTTATTGTATTTTGGATTCAGTAACCAGAGGTCTCCTTAATCATTCGGAAATCTTGAAAAGTCACAGATTATGGCCTGTGATAATTCTGGGATTCATGGACTGCCTCAAGATGAAACCCCCAGGATCCCACACTGTCCCAGTGTGCCTCTTCCTGAGGCTTGGGATTTTCCTTGTTACCTCACCTTTGGCCATAGCCAAAGTCTTTCCCAGCACTAAGAGAGTGCAAGAAGAAAAAAGATAATTCTCCAATGAATATGAACAACGTGCATACATCACACAGCATAACTTAAGGGACAGTTTATCACAGTCTGCTGTGGGAAGAGGAGACAGGAATGCTATTTACATACACACTGCTGTCCATCAAGGTTCTGTCAGTAAAGGGTTAGCTAAGACTCTCAGTTCAGCAGACTTCTAGATTGCTACTGATTTTGGGACTTCAAGCAGATCCATGGTTATGCAGCTGGTACCAGCCCTTCTAGGGTTCTTGCTCTCAGTTTTGCTGAACAGAGGTGAAAATGTCATACAGGTTTAGCAACCATGAATGAAAGAGTTCAAAATTAAATACTTCCTTAAAAAAAAAAAACTAAATTAAATCAGGATGCAAAAATGTAATTAGGATACATTTGAGTATTAGTAGAGGACATGTATGGAGCAATTATGTGTTTAAAGGAAAGAACTCCACAAGATATTTAATTGCAAAATCTACAGGACTTAATTTTGCCACAACAAGGCCCACTGTTCCTTCAGCAATTGCCATTGCCATTCTGGGAAGCACTCATCACCTTTGCTGTTGTTTCTTGCAATTATTTGGAATAAGCTGTAATATTATTAACAGCCAATGGTGTACTAAGAAGCAACACTTAAATCTTCACCATTTCTTCTCTCTGGTACCAAATGTTTCCTCTTAAAACAATTTCAGACACTAGTTTGATCTTGTCTGGGTGTTTAAAATGTCATTTGCACGTAGAAATATTATTTCTAAATATCTTGTAAAGCAAAGAGAACCTGCAAGAAAAAAGCAATGAGGTTCTGTGTCCTCTGTGACCTGGTTTATCAGGGTGTTCACTTGGTCAAAATTTAATGTAAATAGTGGTGGCTTCCTCTTGCTGACAGTCTGAGTTGTTTTGCTTCATCAGCACTAGTATGGGAAAGGGTAAGAGAAAGATTAAGTGACCAAGCCACAGAGGAGAATTATGTGCAATACTGCAGTGCAGAAAGGACCTAACAGGGGTAGTATTTGCTTATTTCTTGAGTCTATTTAGCCCTGATGTGATCTTGGGAAAAAAAGCACATGGAATTAGATGCACTTCTCAGCTGCCAGATCATTACTTTGCCACATAGTGATTCCAACTGTGAGATAATTTTGAAGTGCAGGAAATGGGAAGAGATGAGGACCACACTAACCACATCTTTCTGGAGGGCCTTCAAGCAGATGGATCTATTGGCTGAAGGGGCTGAGATAGCAGGACAAGCTGGTGGACCCTGCAGCGGAGGCTGATGGCTTGTTGTACTTCTGCCCAGAAACCCAAAACTTCAGAGGGCAACAGTAAGGAAAGCTTTTTTCCTGTGTGCACCAGGATGGAATCATTCCTGGGATGAGTCAGGTTAGCAAGGCTGACTTGTAATCATTTGTAGTCATGCAAACTTCATCCTGGGGACTTTGATTTCTATAAGATGCAGACACTTGTCTTGAGCCAGTTTCAAGTGCAGCATAATATTTCATTGCCCCTCTGCAGGGTGGCAGTCAATCACATAACCTAAATTTGTATAAGCCTGAAGCACCCACAATTTGTCTTCATACCAGAGGTGACAGTGTTTAATTTTGCTGTAGCAGCAAGACACATCCAGGGCAAGGGAGCTTTGGCATGGAGCAACAACTGGTATGTGGTGAGTTCTGATGGTAAAAATGGTCTAGAAAGGATCAATATTATTGCAGAGACTGTCAAAACCTGAAGCCCCCTTCCCTGCCACGACATCCTTCTGCCTATGTGCTAGTGCTTCTGCTTTTAAATTATAAAGTAAACTAAGATAATTAAAGGAAACTAGGATATGGAGGAAAATATTTTTCCAGACATAGGAAAAGTACTACATTTATCCAAAAAGTCTACTCAGATCTACATAAACAAATATGAACATGGTCTCTTTGATGTGTTAAATACATATCTATCAGAACTTTGCAAACGAAGGTAAGACATAAGCCAAGGCACCAGGGTCAAAACATAATGACCTTGTGACAGGGGCTGAGAAAAGTCTATGCACTAGAAACCCATCCCCAGGGCCCAGGTGGCCTGAGAGCAGTGACCATGCACAGGTATATCCAGCCAAGGAAAGCTTTGCACACAGGAGATCAGGACAGAGAAGAAGTAGGCTGCTAGCTGCTTATGTAGGGAAGGTGGTGAGAGCTGATGGTGATGGACTGTGAGACTACTTTCAGAGCTTAAATTCCCTCACAGCCCCTTCTCCCGGTGCAGCCCGTAACCCTTCCAGGCTCCTGTGTCTCTGGGCTCCTTCCAGCTCCTGGGGACTCTCCTATTGCCCAGCTCCTGCCAGTTGCCTGGCACTTACTTATTCCAGCCACTACCCCCATGGGCCTGCCATCATCTTGGATGATGGCAATGGAAATAGACAACTCAGATTTTCTGATACTCATCACCTCCCTCCCTTGGTGAACATGGCTGTTTTTGCTAAACCCAAATGCTGAGCACTGAATGATATGGCCAACACTTTCCCATTCTTTTCTCCTTCCTTGTCTTTCTCTTACTGAGGACGTCACAGCCTACTCTGGTTCCAGTCCACAATACAAGCCTATCTGTCAGAGGACCCCATGGTGAGAAAAATTACTAAATTATATATTTTTATTTCATTTGCATTTCCCAGCTGGTCATCCAACAACCATATGCCCTTGGTGCTAATAATTAAACAAACCCCTGTATTCTTACAGCCCACCAGCAAATGCCACGGGACCTGAATAACAGAGCCAGTCACACAGCTCCAGCAAAACTTGGCAGGAATATTTAGCTGGCTCTCTTACTTGTCTTTTCCTCCTCCGCCTCCCTGCCCTGACTCCTCTTTTGTTAGTTTTGGAGACACTCAATGACATATGTGAACATGCTGCAGAAATCGATACTGAAATTCCTCAGGGTTATGGAGACCCTGGAAAGAACTTGCATTGGTGCTAAGATGGGCAGTGTTACCCAATCCCATCCCCCAGGGCTAATTGCAGCAAAATATAAAGTCAGCTCCATCCAAACAATGGGGCTTAAGCCAGGGCCATCATTCTCCCTCCTCACCAGTCCCACTGTCCAATCCACCCCCAACACTGAGTCATCAAACTCGCCTTTAGCCTTCTTCACTGCTGGCAAACAAGCCAGATGTAACCAGGATGTTGCAACACTTCCACGACTTCATACTGCAGTCATCCAATCAGTGGAAAATGACAGGAATGAAGAGGCAATCATGCTTCCTTTTTACTAAACAACATTCTCATTTAAAGTGACAGATGCAGAAAGCAGGTATTGGTACCACCGAGTGCTGAAAAAAGTTTTGAGGTTACTACAGTGGTCTGGAATATTTTCAGCAGGAGGAAAAGTAACTGGCCAAAATAAGAAAACAGAAGTGCAGGAGGGAAGTCACTGGCCCAAGCCTCCTCTTACGTGCACAGAAAAGTTTCCACTGTTTTCTGCAAGGAGAGTGTTATTACAATAGGCATGAAATGTCTAAAACACCCTTAGATCTCATAAAACAAAGGAGACTTCATTGTTTGTGATAAGCCAGTATAAATCCTGAGTCATGAAACATGGAGAGGAGCAAAGGTAAGGCATTTCCATTTTGTGCCTGCAAAGTGAAGCATGAGAGCAGCCCAGGAGCTCGCAGATCTCCCTGCCATGATGGAGACAGGATGAAGGAATGTTGTTCAGCTTGGCAGCATGTGGTCACCCTTGCAGTACACAGCAGTCTCCCAGCACGCTGCAAGGCACACAAGGAGGCAAGTGCTTTGCTCCTCTTCCTTCCTGGAAAGAGAAGGACACAGACATTACCTCAAGAGAGGTCTCTCACAGCAGTGTGAGATCCCAGTTTAACATGATATTGAGGAAACAAAGACAACCAAGAGGTTAAAGCCAGAATGCTCGCTGGAAGCTCTAAAATGAGGAATAAATCCATATATCTCCTCAGGGACACCACAATTTAACATGAGTTGGTGTTAAATGACCCAGGATTCAAATGTTCCCAGGTCTTTCTTTTGTTCACCTGTAGTAGTGTAACTTAACAGAAGTACAGCCACTGAAAGACTTAAGCAGACATTTTATTAAGGTAGAGGCCATTAATATTTTTCTAATTCTGAAAAAAATTTACATTGATATCTGCAATCATTTCCTCTTAAAAATAGCTGTTTGCACCTTGTTATTTTGCTGCATTTCTGTTTGCTGATTCTGCAAGGAACTTTTAACTTGATATACAGAACCCTTAAGAATTAATAAACAGTTAATATTAGAAAAACCTATCAAAAAGTACAGATATTTACCTGCTATACACATTCTTTTAAATGAGTAAAAGGATTTTTATAAAATGCTTTTGCTGTCATGAAAAGGATCCTATGACTCAGCCAAAGGAGCGTGAGACAGGGATATTTGTCTTATTTCATTTGATGTTATTCAGCCACATCATTATGCTGGCTGCTGAGAAATAACAAGGAATGTCTTAGGAGAGCTGGCACAACATGCCCTGTAGGCAGTGTTCTTCCTCCTGTCTACTGGAAAGAATCCCTGTTTAAATATTTAAAAGAACAAATCTTGTATTATTAACAGCTGTAGTTAAGCTAGCCTCAAGAGAGAAGGAGAGACCATAAATGGGAAAGAGATAAAGATGGATAGAAAGAAGGAAAAAAAATTAAAACTAAGAAAATATAAAAAAAAGAAGAACAGTTAAAATAAGATCAAGATTGCTTCAGATTACCCCAATAGTGTGGGTTTTTTTCACATTTTACATGCTTCTCACTAATGTGATGGTGAAAAAGTCATCCTGGATACAGACATCTTTAGGACACAAATCATTCACATGTCAATTGAAATAATTTGAAAACAGAGAAGAAATGGTTCAAGACCCGAGAAAAACAAGGTTGGTGCTTCAAAAGCAACATAATTACAGTAATGTTCTGTGACTATGCCAGGCTTTGGGTCTGTACCTGAAAGGCAGGAAATGCTCTCAGTGATGTGCTCATGTGAGTCTTTTGGTAATTTAATTGACCCTCCTCCATTTTCCCATTTGCGAAATGGAAAGGGTTATACTTGCCTCCTTTCAAATATAATTTTGGATTTTAAATATGAAGACTGTATACCTGATTTCAACAGGATTCCTCTCTGCAGCTTGAATAAAAATACAGTTTTCACAAGGGCAGAAATTGCAGGAGATTTTATGGAAATCCATGGCTGAATGAAATGGAGCTGATTCATACTGCAAGTGTAGCCCCATATGTTTCCATTAGTACTGTCACAAAATAGACCCTTTCCAGAGTTATCTGTGGTTGAGCAAATATTTGTTCATATCTATGGATACAATATGTTTCATTAAAATATGCTTTATGTTGACAGATTTTTGTTCCCAAACATACAATACCAAATATTCAATGGTGGGGAATTGTATAAAATGTTAAATGATTGCGTTTGCTTTTTTACTCTGTATTTAAGAGAGTGATACACAGATCCCAAAGGAGATAAAGCAGAATGGACTCAAAAGGCTAATGCTTATTTACATTTCTGTGCTAGTCTTCAATCAGTTTTCTTTCATATTTACATTTCTATAAATGCCTTAATTCCTGTTTTATTTATTCATTGTGTCCTGCTGTTAACCTAAACTGTGACTGCCTTCTTGGTTCCCTCCTTTCATAAACTCTTTTTTTTTAATTGCACATAATTTAGGGCAACAGGGCTGATGGCTGATAACAGCTGCTTACACATGTGATGCAAGAAGAGCATGGATCTTGCAAGGGCTTGGGCCCCTCTTGAGCTGGTACTAGAATGGGTATCCATGATGGTATCTCCATGGAGGGGGTGTTTCAAAGACTAGGGATAGCCTGAGATGCTCAGCTCACACTGTGTCCTCCATGTCCATGAGTGACAGCAAAGCTGTCATGGCTCCACCTGAGTTCCACAGTCAGAGTCCAGCTCTCCTTTTTTCAAGGAGAGTCTGCCTCCACAGACTGCAGAAACGTATGGAAGCTAAAGTGACACTAAAAGAGACGCTAAAGTGAGGTTGGCCTTTGAAAAGCAGGCATTTGGAGCTGTAAAACCCTAAAGCACAGTAAGAATCCTTTCTAGTTTCTTTACAACATGCTCCATCACTTCTACAAAAATAAAACTGGCATAATCATATTGCTAATGAAGCCATCTTATAAACCTGTAGCATGCACTTGGAGAGAAATTGTAAATAAGCTTTCCCAATATTTGTTAACATCACAGAAAAACACCACACCACAGCATTTCAATAAAAAGGAGATTTTAAATTTACTCTTGTCAGTAATGGTATGTTGTATGAGATACTGAACAGACATTGGCTTGACAGGAGTGAATAAACATCAAGGTTTATAGATATAAAAAGTAAATATTGCTGCAGGATGAAGGCAAGGTTAATTTTTGCCCCAAGATACAATGAATTTTGGTGACGCACAATATTTCAACTCAGCCAAGGCATCTAACACCTCAGGTTAGTGGCACTAATACGTTTTCAGTCTATGAAGTACGCACAGTTGTATCAGTTTGAAAAGAAACTCATGTTAGTCTTAATGTCTCTTTTTACTCAAAACAATTGCCTGATCTCATGGGTATAATTTTTGAAGACTCCTAAAATCATTAGTCTTATAGTAGGTATCATTAAATAGAAAGAGAAGATATGGAAGTGGATTTACTACAGTGTGACATGACTGAAGAATAAATGCAATGAAATTTCTTGCTCAATTCTGAAATGACAGCCAAAATGAAATACGTTAATTTTCAGCCCAAATAAAATGAACAACTTAATAGTTTGACTAAAAGACACTTGCATTGAATTTTGATATGATTGAGAATAATCCCAGAAAACTCATGTAAAACTATGTAGAATTGTAATTTTAAAGAGTTTTTCATCTGGCCTTTTCTATCTCATGACTAGTGATAATTTTACTTGCAGATAGTATAAATCTATATCTGTTATGATTACCCAATCCGATTAGCTATTTTGTTACTTCAATGCCATATGGACAATTTCAGCAGAATTAAACCAGCAAAACAATGGAAAAATGCCATTGCAAATGAAGCAAGCTGAACTCTTTTCTGAAGTTTGCTTTTTCTGCCAGAAACATTCTCCAGGTCATGTGATCTAAACTCTAATTTTACAAAACAAAACAAAACAGAAAAAAAACGAACCCAAACACGTTAAATGTCCCTTCAAGACTTTCTCAGAAGCAAGGATTTCCCATCATCAATTCATCAGTTCTTGTGCAAAGGGCAGACACGGAGGCTTCTTGCGACATCAAAAACAAATCCATCCTTGAGGGATCTTTAAAGCATTTCAAAATATGTTCTCATCAAAACAAGCAGCACACACATGGCAGAACCATTTTATTGTCACTTCTTAGCCATTAGGTATTTCTGTGTGTAAATGATTGCTTACGCTGTTATTCTACCTTCTGAATGTTATGGTGCTCTCCTCAGTTCCTGAAAAGATGTAAAAGAGGGTTTATTATGTCCCTTTCTTTGCATGTGAGACTGATAACTTGATAAAGGTTTTGCAATCACATTTCCAAGGACAAACAAGGAAGAAAAAACATCCAAATTCACATCACCAACGTGTATGGAGGACTTTGACACCAAACTACTTTGCCCGATGTAACCTCAAAAGGCACAGCATAGGAATGAGAAAAACATAGTTCTGAAAGTATATGATGTTGGTGTTGGCAATGAGTATTGCTGAACTGCTGAGAAACACAGGATGCTTCTGCTGTTTCCTTTTTGCAGAATACATTTCTTTTTGGAAGGGTTATTTTAGTGTGTTTTCTGCAAATATAAACTACCTGATGTAAATGGATTCTTTTACTAGTTTGATTACTTGATACAAATAATTTATTTTTGCTGATTCAGAAATAATCACCTTTGACAAGGGCACATTTAAAGTTTCAAGCAATTGTGAAAGGGTTTGATTGTTGGGGTTTTTTTCCAGTCACAAAAGTTGAAGTAGTTTGTGTTTGTGTATAGAAATTCAGGCAACTTGGGCACATATCCACGTAACCTTCAGCTGATGTTTATTTATCCTAGCAGACAATAAAGTGGGAATATTCTGAGCTGAATTCAGAATTCATGCTTTTACTTTTGGGGGGAATTTGCTCAGTCCAAAACCACAGAATTGATCCAGAACTCATTGATTATATTTTGCTAATGACAATGCTAATTGGAAGGAATGAGTTCATTATACTGTGTTCTAATTATTGGATGGTTTTAGTAGTTTGAGTCTAGCAGACAGTCTTAAAATAGCCCAGCAGTGTATTTCTCTATGGAATAACTTGAATGGAAAAATGTCATGGAACTGTGTGTACTGAAGTGAACTTAAGCCTCACCAAAGACAAGATTGTTAGTTCATGACAACTTTGAACATTTGTAGCAGCTTTGTTCCAAAGTGAACTTCAAATGCCTGAATTACCTCTGCAGCTGATAGATTGACTGACAGAATCTGTATATTTTTTGTATTTGCCTCAGCTGCGTGGCGTGTAAGCCCTGAACACACATAGCTTGTGCAGATCGACCAGATCAAGCAAGCAAGAGGCACAGCTGACACCTGAGTTCCTTCTCACACACCAGCAGCAGCCCTGCATATGGTCCTGTCTTCCAGGAGGTGCCAGACCGCTTCTGTACTTCCCACACAACTAGCATGAGCCCGGTGTCCCAGGACAAAGGCAGCAATAAGAGAAGTTTGACAGGAAACAGTCACACTTACCAACAAAACTAAAAAGTGCCACTTCCCCTTCCCGTTTCTTCCTGTGGCTTTGCAAGGGTCTTCAAATGTGAAAAATGTGGGACTCACTGTGCATATTCTACAGTGCCCATAAACAACAGCCAGTTTGGAAACTCCCAGAGAGAGTGTGGCAGCCCTGTATAGAAAGTTTTGAGTCAGCTTCCAGTGTGCCAGCTGTACCTATCTGAGAAGTCAGGGTGGAGCCACCAGCTAATGTGCAGGAAGCCTGCTTTGCACTATCTCCTCTGCAGAGAGGACTTCCAATGCCAAAACTGCTTTCCTCAAAATCCATACTTTGTTGCTGCCAAAAGAAGAATAATCTAAAATCTGTAGTTAATCTAGTTTCCCACACTGATGCACTCCAGGCAATTAGTGTTCTGCTTTTCAACATGTCTAAAAACACTTACCTCAACCAGTCTCAGTAATTCAGCTCTCTACCTTCCCCATGAGCATACATTTCTTTCACGTGCAGACACAAAGCTAGCCATCTCTGAACACAGCAGAAAATCAGAGTTGGCACAAAATATGGTCATCTTCAGAAAATGAAGAGGTTCAGAGGTTTCAGCCATAGGATCCAAGGTAGAGTGACCTGGCAGGAGCCTGTCACCAGATTCCTCCTCTAGACCTAGAAAATCAAAATATTAAACCCATATTTTCCACAGCAGTCAGAAACCCTTTCTGCCAACCCAGAGATGCAAGTGCCCCCACTTCTCCCAGGAATTTCATGTTTTCACATTGAGTGGAATAATTTCATTGGAGGGCATTAAACCTTGTTTCTCCCTATTTCTCCACTGAACAGTCTCTTGTCCTCTACTGAAAACATATTCCTGTGACAAGAGACGTGAAGACCAGAGACCTCTGAAAACCAGAGGATCTTGTACCTGCATGTCTAGCACCTGGGTGAAAGCCCTGCCTAATCTCAGGGACAATGGCTGACATTATCTCCTCTCCAGGAGAAAGAAATAAAGAAAGGAACTCAACCTAACAATCAAACAGAACAACCCAACCCACCAAGAAAACAGAAAAGTTGTGTATCTTTTCTGAAGAAAGACTGTAGACACCTAATTTGTGGGACAGGAATCCCAAGGCAATTCCAGGTGAAGGGAGGATCTTTGCTGAAATCCAGCACAATCAATTGTGCCCTCAAGAACAGTGGCATTCAATTCTTGGAAACTTTAGCCCCAAGTCATTTACTGAAAAATCACTTAACGTATTTTAACTTTAATAGATATATTAAGAACACTTCCAGGGGATAAAACACAAAAGAGCACTGAGGAGACAAATTCATGAGAAAACCTGAAGGAGCCCAGAAGCACAGGGCTTTCAGACCTGTTCACCTTGTCCAAGTGTCACTCTGGGAGCACTATTCTGTCACTGTTTAAGGATAGCTGTCTCTCAGGAACCTCTGCACTGTCCCTAATTCAGACAATGGATCTTCAGCAAAACATGAATTGCAACCCCAAAATTTGCTTTTGCCTACCTATCATGCCTGTCAATGGAAACATGACACTAACTTCAATTTGTCTTTTACTTTCTAAGTCAGAATCCTCTCTAAATAGAGGAATAGACTAAACATGGAAACTTGAAGTTTCAGACAGTTTCTTTTGTCAAGAGAGAGCCGAAGCATTTATGGAAAAGAAATATTGAGAAAAAGATAAAAATTTCATTTTTAGAACTGAAGTTGCTTTCATTTTCTATAAATTGTTAATTGTTATATTATACATGTGATATAGTTCTTTATATTTTTTTCTTATCAAATTTGGCCTTGTAGAATAAAACTTGGTGTTTCCAAACCCTTAAAGCCTTTTATAAGTCAGTCTTGTATTCATAAGCACTTCTATTCTAAATAATAAAAGGATTTCTCCAAATATAGACTAGCCCAGGGAGTAACAGTGTAACACCAAGTTCTCCATGGCAGATTGTGACACTGTTATTATTGTGCTAAAGACACAGTTTTCTTACTAAGAATTTCTGGCGCTTTATCTGATAGTGTGTTTGGTGGCTTTTATTCATGTGATACTGGCCAATCATCTTGTGCTGCATCACTAGCCATAATGTAAAGATCTCAGCTTCATGGAAAGATGAGCTTTTGATAGATGTTTGAAGCGCTTTGTTTCTGTAGTGAAAAAAACCCTAGAGGTTTTGGAAAATGTCTATGAGAGAGCTAGGAAAGAAAAATTCTACAAGGGATCAACACATAAATGTTGGCAAGTTTCACAGAGAAATTTGTGGGAGATTTAGGAGGCAAAAGAAGTTGTCTAATGTTTTTTATTTCCCAGACCCTCCTCTGTCTACATTTTGCAATCTGCTGTCCCTGGTGGTGTGATTGTTTCTGGTCTATCAGACCCCTGTGCATAACATGGCTTAATCAGTAGTCTGAGTTACTCTTTTACTGTAGCAATGAAAGAAAAGCAAACAGTTAACAAGTGACTAGGAGTCTTTATAATTGCTGACCTTCAATAGTCTATATAATGTGACTTTAGGCCACTGAGTAATAAATAGACTAGTGTAATATTTACAGACATGTCTGGAATGCAGTAAGTTCCTCTCTTCTCTTTCACGAAGTCATTAATGGCTCTGTGAGGAATCAGACTACTGCTGTTCGTGTTCCCCCAAAAACACTCTTTATCTCTTGACAGTTTATGCTGACCTTTCTACTTTGTTTTGATTTGTTGTTCACGGATCCATTTCCCAAGTCCTGGAGTTTACAAACCTTTGCAAGGGGTTAAACATTTTCAGGAAACCATTCTGTGAACTCAGTTCTAACCATGGATTCCCCAGCCCAGTGATCAGAAGACCACTTAAGAGACAGTGTTTCTCAATCAGTTCCTTTCAGGTGGAAAGGACCATTTTGTTTGTACGAATAGAATCTTTCCTGATGAAAGTACACAACTCTCCCTCTTTCCCAAACCAGCAGCCAGTTTCCATTGCTTTGAAATTCTGAACACTGAGGCAAACCTAGAAAAATAGGAAATGTGTATGGAGAAAAGAAATGAAAACATATTGGAGAACAGTTTCTTGCTTCCCTTTACAGTTTCCTCTAAGACAAAGCCTGAACATAATGCTGTCTTCTGACACGTCCAGCCTTGCAAAAAGAAACTGTGGTCTCTGGTCTCTGAGAAAACTGGGTTCACAGGATTTACTTATAAGAAGAGGGAAGGGATTATTTCCAAATAATAAAAATCAATGCTTTTGAAGAAGTAGAGCAGAATCATAACATTGTAAAGTTCCATTTAAAAAGTTCAGTAATTGTTTGCAGCTGCCCATTAAATCTATTTCCTTTAAATCCCAAGGCACTGAAGGCAGAAAAAGTATTTATGCCAATTTTTATGCATGCTAGTGTTGGATATAAACTCCTCCACTGTGGTCCCCAAACCATTTTTGGTTTGTTTCTGTTTTATTCCACATACAGAAAATACACACTTCATGTTCCAAACCAAAAATAAAATAATCAAGATGTAAGGGAATGCACAGAAAATATATTCAAGTGTTTACAAAACAACAGAGAAGTATTTGGAAGTCCTGAGTATTGTACAGTTCATTAAACGCTTGATCTGTATCCGCCTTAAGTCATGCCTACTTTACAAAGGTAGGACTAAGCCTGGGTAGACTCCTTGATATAAAATACCACAGCCCGAGTCAAATCTGGTGTTTAGTGTTCACAGGGATTTTCATTCCAGCTTGTAATTTTCTTTTATTCTAAATGTGCATTTTGTCGCACTATGACTCAGCATTTGTCCCATGGGTGTATTAAAGAAGTGTTGCCCTCAGCTGAACTCATTTACCTTGAAATATCTACGTTGTGGAGCTAAGTTTGGCTTTCAAGACAATCACAACTATTCCATGGCAAATTACCCATCTGAACCTTACTTCCTTGGAAAACAACAGCATTAATTAAGTAAAAGCCTAAGACATATTTAACACCACTCAGAGATGATGGACCCAAACAATACCTATTTTCCAAGCACTCTGTGGAATGAAGAGCGAAGGAAAATTTTTTTGAAGGAAATTCTCTGTGTGGTCAGTGCAAAAACAATTATCAACATTTGGTCATTTTTGCACAATAGCAAGTAAGGAAATATGAGAAATCTGTCTCACATTATCATCTTCCTCTGATATTGGACAAGCTATTCTTGGATTTGTTCAGCAATTTCTTTCCCTTCCATTCCCACCCCCTCCGTTTCTGCACACGTGCGAAAACCATCTGTGTTAAAGCAATGACACATTTCTCACTTTGGACCCATTCATTTCCCTTTTCAGGGAGAGCTGCTAGAGTCTTCTCTAGAGGACTCAACAAGTGGCAGCATGCTAGTATTTATTTTCCCTTATTATAGAAAATACCATTTTTCAGCACTAAACATTACCGTTTGGACAAGAGATGAGATACAGAGAAGGCGCAGACTACAACAAAGGTCATTTGCATTCTGCCCAAATCTAATTCACTTTGCCAAATATTTTTTTCTGAGAGAACCACTAAAGATGATTCAAGTAAGAAGGAAAAGAGCAAGTAGATACATCTAATTCAAAGATATCTTCAGCAAAGGAAGGGAATGAGCTGGAGTCTTCTCAAAAGTACTGTGTTGCTCGTTGGGCTAGTTAATGTACTTTGAGTAGATTTTGCTGATGCAGTGGTTGGGATTACTCCAACAGTAAAAAGTCCTTTAAATAAATTTTCACAGAAAGAATTTACCATTGTGTCCCACACAATCTGTGCAATCTTCTTTGATAACTGCTCCTGTCATGCCCAGAAAGAAGCAATCTTTTTATTTTAGGTTATCCTACAGTGTTCTCATTTCCCTCTTACATTTTATTGCAATATCCCAATTAAAAAAATACCAGCACAGGCATTTGTAAATGAGAAGCACATACAGTCCAGCTTCTGTCTCACATAGACAAAGAGGTTACTTTTGCTACACAGCTTAGTGTTTCCCCATTAAATATTTTTATTTATTTTTATTTCCTTTACTACAAATGGTACTATAAAAATAAAAAAAATTCTCTTTTCTAATACACCAGCAAGAAAATGTTCACAATGTGAACCTTGCTTGCACAACCCAAAGAGACATAGTGCATGAGACAGAAAAGCCATGTAAACAATAAAAGTAGAGAAGCAAGAGAATAATTATGAGAAACTGACAAAAGGAGAAGCAAAATATAAGCCAAGGCTTACATGACTTCCAGTCTATTTCTGCGTCACAAAATGTATTTGCTTTTCCCTTTAACTATTTCATTTCTTTCTAGGCTTTCCTTTGCTACCCTCTTCCTCTCCATCAGGAAGGATGAAGAGCTCTTCTGCAGCCTGTGTCCTTTCTTTGTGGTGTGTATCTGCCCACTGGCTGAAAGCATCATTGTCATGTGCACAGATGGCTGGAGCTGGACCTCCATTTCCATTTCAGTCCTACAACAAGTTCATTTTTCTGCAACCCCTAAGGCTTTTTGTTCATTTGCCCTGTTTTTGCATGTTCTCCTTTTACCTGCATCATCTGCAGCAGTGCAAGGCTTCCTTCTGGAGCTGAGCCACTGGGACTTCTGTCTGTTCAGCTTCAAATCTGACTATTGCTTTTGCATGGTGACATGGCTTTGGATATTTTTATTGACTAACCCCTGGCTATCTTGTATTCTTGTATTCTCAAACCACAGAAAATTAACACTTTATGCACAAGTACACTCAAAATCAACAGATGACTGCCTTTAATCTAGTCCAGACCTTTCAAATGCTGTCAGGTGACAGGATATAAAGTGGAAAATTGGAATCATTTGAGATCAATTTAAAAAATCTGGCTTGCAAATTTGTACTATTTCACTGTTTACTGTTGAAAAATATTTCACTATTTCACTGTTGAAAAATATCTCTATTCCTTAGTTTGCTTTCCATATTTTCTTGTCTTTTTTTTTTTTTTTAATACTTGTAATCAGAAGTTGAGTCTTCAGTTGGTTCTGTAAATGTTTTTTCAATTCTATCTTTTTGAAAAAGGATTTTTGAACACTCTCACAAAATTCCTTCCTCTTTCACTTGTCTGACTTAGGAAACACTAAAGCTTCATCAGTCTGATCTGCAGTCTGCTAGACCGAGACCCCTCTAGAGATGCCACTGTGTTTTTCATATGCAAAAATCAAATAACTTTCACAACAAAACAAACACTCTAAAATTCGAGATCATCTTTGTAAATCATGCAAAAATGCATTCTTCAATTGTCTCAAAAAAAAAAAAAAAAAGAAAGAAAGTAAAAAAGGAAAGGCAAGGGAAGACAAGAAGAAAGGAAAGGAAAAAGTCAGTGATTTATTAGGCTCTCAGGATTCTTTTTTACCACTATATTAGCCACTCCATAAACCATTTATCCCACCATCACCACAAGAAGAAGCTCAGTTCTGAATGAGCCTGAAGGTCTTGCTAACCTGAAGGTCTAATGCTACTCACCAGCAGTATCATTAAGTAGATGGCTGAGGAATTGCATAAAAGAACAAGTGTATAGTATTACCCTATATAACTTCCCATGTTTCTACCTCAGGATCTTCCCAAGCTGGATGTAGTTTCCACATACTTGGTTATGCTTACTGTGCCCTTCCACCCTGAATTTTCAGTCATCTCTTGAGCCCAGGTGAGCTCCTACCTACCATACCATGCTTTGGTCAGGTGCTCTGTGTTGTAAAGAGACACTTTCTCTCTACTGAGCCATGACTTTTGTCATTTTATAGACCACTTGTATATTGCCCCCAGGCATCTCTTTTCCATACAAAAGATTGCTGAGAAATTCTCATACTTTTTGACTATAGATGCATACTTTTTAATATTGAGTAGTCTATGTGCCTGGGAATGGTGTTTGTCCATGAAAATGCTCTGCAGCTACTTGTGGAAGTTCATCACTTTTGCCCTCTGACTCCAGAATGTTTATATTCAATTTAATTCACCCAGTGTACATACTTAAAATTGATCTCTAAGTACTTGTGTTTGCTTCTAAAGCCTTACTGAGTAATAAATACATCTACAGTTTTCTAGTAGGCAAATAAAAAAAAACCTCCATTCTGTGGTTTTGGTGTAAATGAACTTTATTTACAATTAAGAATTTAATTCTTGAAAATAAACAATCTCACCAACAATTACCAGGATAAGAGTATAATGTATCTAATGAGCCACATTAACTCAAAATCAGCAGTTTCTTATATGCACAGGCAGATTGATTTGACACTCTGTAGAAAGCACGTACCCCCAAAAGGACATCATTAAAGCCTCACAGAATAACATGCTGGCTGAGAACAAAATTTCTGCCATGTTCAAATGGTGGGTCTTTTGGCTGAAGAAGAGCTACACCCAAATGTAGAAGGGCTGAATTAAACACCTCTTGCCTGCAGGCAGCAAATGGGACTCCACACAAGTCCTGCAGCTGTGCTTGCCAACACCTCCCCAAGCAAACAGCTTTTTAGCATCAGGAAGTACTGAGCTGCAAAATTTTTTCTTATCATATTTTCTTTTAGTAAGCTAAATAATTGCATGTAGTAGTCTAATTAACCCAGATTCTTGGCAAGCAGAGAGTTATTTGTTCCATTTATACACTACACCCTAGATGACACATTTTTATCTAGCTATAGAAACAACTGAAACTTTGGAATCATTTCAAGTATTATCTGATTCACCCAGTTATATTCATTCAGGATTCATTTCTACACTTATCTCACAAAGTTTATCTCTCATCTATTTTTGAAAACTACTCAGATGATGGCTGGCACTGTCACCATCCAGGCTGCAGGGCACTTGCAGATTAATCTTTGTTACTACCTCAGACATGCCTCAAAGGGAATGCCATGTGTGCCATATGATACCTGCCTCTTTATACAGTAAAATAATGACTGTCTTAAAAACAGATATTACTGTCTTTTCCAACATAGCCCTGACATCAAGAGAGCCATGTAGGCTGGGGTGCAGCTGCAGGTGCTCACCATGCTGCTGTTACAGGACACATTTTCCTACCTGACACTGCTCACAGAGGGTTGGTGCATGGGCTGTGACACTTAAAACTGCAAACCATCCAGACAGCTGGGAGATTCAGCCTTAGCTTTGCAAACTGTGGACCATGAAATGTGATATTTCTACAGCTCTGCTACTCAAGATAGAAGTCTGCTGCAAAAGAAGGTGGATTTGCAGCAATATCTAGTCTAAGGGGCTGGATTTATCATCCTATACTAAGAGAAAAATTTTCAAAAGATCCCAAATTTGCCAAAAAACCCTGAATATTTGCAGCCTTTCTGTCATGGTGTTGCAAATCCCAGCTATCTGTGAAGAAGGCTCCAGGAGCTTCTACAGGCATGCAAAGCCCAGAACAAGCCACAGGTAAGCAGGTGTCATGCTAATACTGCTTCACTGTGGTGATGATGGATAAATGGGTCCAGCTCTACTTCTGGGAGCACAGCTCACTTGGCCACACCCTGGAGCTGAGTCAGACCCTCCACAGACTGCAATAGGTTCCTCTATTCTTCCCAGGCTACAGATGGCTTTAACCCTTCCTTTAGCATCAATGTGCCAATTTGTCTTGGGTCTTTAATTGCAAAGATTTTGTAGAGAGACACTGAAACAGTTAAACCCTGACTCTTAAAAAAAAAAAAAAAAAAGAACCTGTAAAGATGGCACTCTCTAAGTCTAACTTGTGCTTAAGCATTGAGAATCATCACTGTGTTGGCAGACAAGTGTAGAAGACATAAATGGATAACCACATCTGTCCAAACCCCATTCACTTTTGATCAGTGGTGTTTTCTTCCTTTGGTGTCACAGCACAAACCAATTAATTTTTATGAGCTATTTACACAGCTTCTGCATTATTTTCCAATTACATCAGATTATAGCAGGATTTCCTTGAAAATCCTGCCAATTACTCTATGCTTGCATGATTACCTGAATGCAGATTAGATGTTCATTGTCATACAAATGAGAGATCACACTGACAGACAACGTCCAGGATGAATATCACAATTAGAATAAAATATCACATTAAAAGTCATAATTGTGGCTACTGATGAAATTAAATAAAAAACACTAAATAGAATGTATATTGATTGTTACAAAAGTTTACCTTATTAACTTTTTAGTTTCAGTCACTAATTAAATACATTAGAAAAATTGCTTTCCTATTATGCAGGTAGAAGTTTCCAACTGAGAACACTGTTTCTTATTAAAATATACTATCAAATACAGTATAGTATATAGTATAGATATACTAAGTTGTCTTTTTTATCTGTATAAGAGTTCTCTACATACACATGAATTCATGTATACTTGTACCTAAGGAAATCACTTTTAGTAGTATGAGCTTATAAGCATATAGTTACTTTCTTTGGGCCCTTTTTTCCTGTTAAGAATGCACTTTTACACAAACAGAAAAGCAGCAGAAATGTGATTTGCAACACACTGAAAACAGTCACTCTAAAATCTATATAATCTATTTGCCTTGAAAGAAAAGGAAAATTTAATATATAATTTAATTAATTAGATGATTCACAAATCAAAACATGGAGTTCCCCATATTGCCACAGCTGTAATGTCAACATTAGCTTTTAATGAATAAATATCCTTGTGTCATCATTATCTTGCTCAGTTTTCACTTCTCCATGAGCCAACTTTAGTCTCAGTCCTGGAAGTGGTGCATGAGTCACTCTGCACTTTCCAGGGCTAGCTGCATTTATAAACTGCAAATTTAAATGTGGGATCTAAGTAGCCTGAACCAAAATCTGAGGTCTGTCCTCAGTGGTGCAGGGAAACATTTAAGAAGGACTTTGGATGTAGCGATGTGACAGCAAAAGTCTAACAGGAGGTAACCCTGTTAATTTTTTTATCTGGTAGATTCTGGTGGTCCTCCACCTCCCCAACAGAGAGATTTGGCCACACACATACCATCCCTGAAGCCCAGAAAAAGGGATATGCCAAGGAGGAAGGAGTGCTGAGAAGGTCTGGATGGGGACCCCAGAAAACAGAGAGACACAGTGGAGTGCTACAGAGCAAATTCTGGTCCCTCAACAAAATCAGATGGCTTGAGAACATGGAAATGATGTGCAATAAGTGAAATAATGGAAAAAAAATTCCTCCTTGCCCCTACCCACCACCTCCTCTCACCCCAATTATAGCAAATTTAATGATTTCACAATACTTTGTGGTATTGCAATATTTTCTTGGTGTTGCTTTTGAAAAGAATTCAAGTACATCACTCATCACAGCTATGTACTGATTTAGCAGAAAATCAACAGTCTCACTGAACTTCAGCTTCCCCATACAGACAAGCCATGAGACCCCAGGGTTTGTACCCTTGGTGGAATTAATTATTAAAGAAATTAATAAAAAGTTAAAGCTTAAAAGTTAAGACTTTTAAAGAGCTGAACAGCAGTAGAGAAATGCAAATGTTTCTCCCAAAACTGTAGACTGGAAAGAAGTAAGCAGAAGTAGGAAATGGAAAGACACACTACTACTCATTCCTTTTTTCTTCTAATCCTGACACAGGCTAGGGTAGCTGCAAAATTGCCATGTAATGAAAGACCTTGCTCTTCTAACCTGACACCCAAGTAGGAAGCAGGCAGAGGTGGAAGAGATGGGCTACTCCTGACAGTTCCACTGTGTGAATTTGAAATCTAGTTGGATTACACACTTCCCTCTTTTACCCTTTATTATACTTCTGGACTTTTTGCTGTATATATGGAGTAGGAATCCTGTCAACTTCTGTTCCAGGGTTTCCATTTCAGATACATACTCCTGTTTTCAGAGGCGGGTGAATGGGTTCCAGGGTATTTTTGCTGCACTGAACTTGGATGTGTTTTTTTCACCTCATGCAAGAAGGCAACATATAAACTGAAATCTTTCAATACTCTTTGAAAGATGTTTTTGTATTATATTGCATATTCATGCTTCTGTAAGTCTCAACCAAAATGTGTATTGTTTACGGAGCAGATACCCTGAGATCCTTTAGCACAAACTGCAGGTGTACATCACCCCTCACCAGAAAGAGTGATGCTGTCATCATGATCCTCCTGTGGTGCCACCTTCTGAGGAACTAAACTGACTAGTGCTAATTCTGACAGAAATTTGGGGGTGCACCCATTAGGAATTAGACCAGTCATGGTGTTTGCCATACAGGCCACACAGCTGGCAGCAGCAGAGACAGGCAGCTTTCAGGGAGGATCTTTTGCCAGTCTGAGTCTGTGCTGGCCCAGCACATCTGCAGTGTATCTCCAGCGAGCACCCAGAGCAGGTGTCTGATCCTGAATACGGTTCCCAGGCTGAGAGCTGCCCTAGACCAGACATCTATCAGCTGTTTTCACAGCAGCTCAATCCAAGTTTACGCAGCTGTGCTCTATCAAAGCTGACCTTGAATGAATCTTCCTAGGGTGAAAAAAATCACTATTTTTCTATAAAGGCTACATTCATTTTCCCAGACAACAGGAAAAGGGTTCTCGAACAACAAAAAAAATCCAAAAAACAAAACATGGAGATGTAGAAAAATTGTTTCAAAACCTCCCTTTCTCCTGGTCCTCTTCATTAAGAATAATACAGATAGCCTGTGACATGTGAGCAGCATGGAAACTGATATGGAAGATGTTTTCTAAGCTCCAAACAGACACTCTGAACAGTATGGCCTCTTGGGATTTAAATAGAAAGTAGCTGGATAACTTCTAAGAGGTAGTGCTGTCTTGGATTCAGATTGTTTGAATGTATTTTGAAACTTCAGGGCATAGAGAGAGTTGGAAAGAGGAGGTAAAAACATGGGATAGATGAAGACAGGGTATTGCAGCATACAGTTGCCACCTCTTTTGGAGCAGTATACAGTGAGGTGTGCATTGGTACTGGGGGAAGATACAGCACAGGAATAACAGGCTCAAAATGGGGGCTGATAAAATCAGCTTAAGACAAAGTTTGTATCAACAAAGTAACAGAGCCATTCCTGCAATGGCCCTTCTAACCACTGGGAATATTAGTGTGCACTATCACTCATTGTCAGTCTACATACTTGAAAGAAGTTCCTCATGGCAGCTTTATCAGTAGATTCTAAGCTACCTTGCTATGAGTTTTCAAGTTCTGCTTATCAATTTTCTCCAAATTATGGAGAAATTCCATCCTTGTAGAAGATGGACATGCTTAAAAACATTTGTTCTGTCATTAAAACAATATGTGTTCTGTGTAGGATACTATTGCAGCAAACTCTTTGTGCCCTTCATCATTTCCTGTGCTCTGATTCACAAGCCTGTTGGCTTTGGGAGATCTTGAGAACAGGGACTTTTGGTATTAGTATGTGGCTCAGATGGTCTGGTGTAAGATGATGGCTCAGTGTAAATCAGTGGAAGTCAAGGCCTTATTTGCAAAATTTTAATATTATTTAAATGTGGAATCTGAATTTTTAAATATTATGGGTTTTTCCCCTTTAAAATTTATATTTAAAATCAGAATTTATACATTTTCTAGCCCATAACAAAGACAGTTCGTACCTTCCAGATTTGGGGAGTCTCAAAGCTGAAGTGATATGGCCCTCCATTAAGACTTGTAAAAGGGCAGTGCAACACAAGAAAAATTAATGGCTGCTGTATTTACAAGGGTCTACAAGTAGCAACCTCACAGGGTATTTACCCTTGAGATCACCTCTGTTGTAAAAGAAAGCAGTTTCCAGAAAGAGTGTTGGAGAGAACTGTAAGTCCAGGCTCATACAGTCACAGACAAAAATGTAAAAGAGTTCTTCAGTCCAGAAGGGTCCCCACAAACCACAAAAGACTTCCCAACACCCTGTAACAAGTCTACAACCTGTGGTGCAAAACACCAAAAGCCACAAAGACTCCAGTGTGGCACAGGAAGAGGGAAGGAAAGCTCCAGCTCACCACCACCACCTTTGGCCTTGACAAAAGCAAAACCCTGGGGAGAGGAATATTTTTTGAATTTGTCATTGGTAGTGCTTTTTTTGATCTGACAATTTTAGTCAAAAAAAATTCCAATTGTGCTGTAAAATGCTCCCAAATAGTATATTTAATTGGAGAGAGAAAACTACATAGTCATGAGTCCCTAAAACTATTTGCCTTCTCACTCAGTTTTGTTAACTGCTGCTCTGTTTCTTCCCAGAGAGGCTGTGTGTTAGTGAATGCTAAATACCCAACAGCTTATACTGAAGTGTCCTTCCCTGTAAGCAGAAACTGAAAACAGCATTCCTCAGCCTTCTTTGCCAACTGCATCTGTGAAAAACAATCAGAAAAATGTGTTCAAGACACAAACCTGTGATTTTCCCTCTTCTATTTTAAAGCTATTTGGCGTGCAGCCCAAATTTGGATTTTGCCCTCTCAAAATATCCTGTGAGCATCTAGTTGGGTTGGTGGTTGAGTTGTTTCTGTTGTTTCTACATGACAAGTTATATTCATGGTCACATATAACCTAACACATATTTTTACTGCATTTTCAAAAAAAAAAGACCACAACAACAGCAACAAAAGTTTCATTCCAGAGAGATGTAGAGCCAGCTTGGACTTGGCAGGCAAATGTTGCTTTAAACATGGCTTGACAGACCTCCCAAAACATAATGAATATGGCATCAGAATATGCTGAAATGGGAATTTTGGTTTGTTGCAAAATTAGAGTGTATTATTTTCCCTTCATTGCAGTTTTGCTGTCTAGTATATAGACTATTTTCTTCAAAAACTCAGAATCCTGCTGTTCTCAGTAGGAGTTGCATATTATGGCAGTGCTGTTGGAAGTCTTACTTAGAATGACTGAAATGTTTTTGCAGGGTGTCAACTTCCAAGTCATCATTAATGTTTACAGTCTCAATAGCAGTTTGCATTGCTATAGTAACTCTTAAAGGAACATTCCTAAACAGAAACTATAAGAAAAGGAAGCCACATTTTTACCAAACATTCATAACATAGGTATTGTTCCTGGGATATTTCAGAAATTTATATTTTAAACAAATGAGACCTAAAGAAAAAGAGGGCCTCTGGTATTAGCAAATCATTTTTATATACTGCCAAGTGATGGGATGCGACAGAACTTGGATAGAAGCCCTCTCATAAAAAATATAACCTCTGTCTGCTCTGATTGAAGTAAGTATGGGAAAGAGGTTAAGGAAAGTGAGGCTTCTTGTCAGCAACTCGTTGTGTGTGTGGAATTCTGTGGCTATTATTACAAGAAACTAAGTCTATCATGATTTTTCTATTTACCTCTAGGCCAGCTAATAGAAAACAAAGCTGTATTTTGAATAATTAGTGCCATGTACTTTAGAGAGATCATTGATACGGTAGTTTATACCCTATAATGTCAATTCCTCAACATGAGGAATACACAACCATGATTTTCCCAAGAAGAAGCAAATTGTGTTTAACTCCATACATCTTTATAGTTGGATTTTTGCAAATGAATTTGTTCTATGTTTCTCTAATATTTTGCACTATCAAAATCCAAATTTCTTTCATAGAGCATTTATTAGGAAATTTATTTTCATCTGCATTTATTAGGAAAATCCTGAATCCATTTTGCAAGCCATCTGTCTTCTAGTAATGACAATGTGTTCTTATCTTCCAGACTGCTTGGAATGCTACAGCTGGGGAGAGGCAATAAGATTTGTATGTTCTTGGGTTTTTGAAATCTTAATCATCTTGTGGCATTGCAAATGTTTCTCAACATTTTTTATATCAGTTATGACAAAAGGAAGCACAAAGTCTAATTTGACTTGCAGAAATATCAAACTCTGAAAAACAGCAAGAGAAAGCTTTTTAGAAGAAAAATTTTGCAAACAGGAAGTTTACAGGAATGAGCGAAGTCCAAGAAGTAAGAGTCATATCCTAATGCTGATCTTACAAGTACCCTACAAACTTTATTTAGTTTGAAATTGCTAAAAGGCTTTGCCCTAACTTTCCTGCTAGTCTGAGTAAAGTGAAGACAAATAGATGTGGACAAGGCCACAAATTAAGTATCAAAACTCCAAGACCTCAGCTGTCTAAGATAAAAACATTTCAGATTAAACAGAAATCATAGTCTCTTAAAGCTAAGTCTGTTAAAGATAAGTCATAAGAGACCAGTACAGGTTTTCAACAGCTAAATTTTTTTTTTTTTTTCCTCTCAGAGGCAAAGCACTAAAAGATGAATCTCCATTTTCTTGTCTATGTTAGGAACATGTAATAGGAGTTTGCACAATGATCCTCTGTGTCCCTTTCTGTTAACTAAAATCAAAAAATACAAACCCGGGTGAAATACAATTTTTAGATGTCAGTAAGGATGAACCAACCTGAACAAAATATTATTAGCCAAACTTTGAAAATTCAGGATAAATGAAAATTAATAGAATAGAATGGAAGGAATGGGTCAGTTTAGATGGTCCCCACATGTGTCCCTCTCACTGAACTGGAGCTCTGTCAGCTCACAAACACTGGTAAAAATCTCACATTTGTTGAGCTGATGCCAGAGACTGGCAAACTAAAAAAGAACAAAAAAGGAAGAGGCAGCAGTTTCACTGTATTCCTCATGATGTTCTATTTACAAGGTAGAAAAGGAAGATCCTAAAATAGGAGTTGAAAATTAGATAGTAAGGTTACTAAGAAGAAGTTATTCTAGAAAATTAGGATAAAGGACCAATGGGCAATCCTAGCTGAAGATGTATTTCCAGAAATTTAGAGAAAGAAGAACCAGGCAACAAGCAAAGGCAGTATGTACTGCCTTATGTGAAAAGTACAGGGATATCTCTGTGGAATGCTAAGAAACAAATAAAGTGAGAAGAAAAGCTTAAAGAAAAGGGCACAAAGAAGACTGAGACTTCTCCATTGACTATATATCACATGACCAGCATCTAAATATCATAAATATCCTGTTAATTTTATAGAAGTTACCACCTTTGTTACCTTGAGGATGTTAAATAGGATTGATTAAAAGTATAGAACAAAATTTAGTCTGGGCACTGTTAGCAATCAAGTGAAAGCTTTTGTTCAAGCAAGATAATTTCAGTACTTTTATAGGAGATATTGAGCTCTAATTCTGTTTTGAACGTGGAGTTACTCTGTAGCATAAACTGCACCTCTGAACCCCACTCTATTTAATCTCAGTTAATAAAAGCTATTTACTTGCAAAGGGTTTTGTGAATACATAATAGAAATGTTATGTTCTATATTAAGGGGTTCACAAAAAATCTATTTCACTATGCTACATGTTTCTGACTCAGAGGAACAAGGTACATGGACCAAGAGAAAGAGATGAGCAGACAAAAAATCTGTTTAAATCATATCTGTCCAAAGGTCTGCACTGCATATTTTCATCCAACAACATTTTTGAGAGCATTTATCTGACCTTTTGAGTATACTTACAGAAATACAACAGGCCTCTCAGAACAGTGTGCTACTTGAAGATGCACTGACTGAATCAGAGTGAAATAACCTACATAGTAAACACCATTTCATGAAGATTTCTGGAACTACATGAGCACAGAAAGGCTGTAACCAAAGTAGCTTCTGTATAAACAATAGAAGAAAGAACCATATGTGTTTCTTCTTTTGGATGACTGATCCCAGAAGTGTTGTTTCCTGGCCTGTACAATTTATGAGCTAAACACAAAAATAATGTCACAGTCTCACGTAGATTAAGCCGACACCTTTTAGTTTGTACTTGTTTGGGCTCCTCAGTTACTTATTTAGGTGGACAAGTTCAAAGACGAGGCTTAGTTCCTGGAATTTCTGATATATTTAATCTCAGATTCCCTTCTGCTCAATCTATGTACCTCAGAACTACAGAAACAATCTTCCATAATGCGACAGAACCCGTATTGGCAAGGATGTCTACACCCAGTTACGTTACATCAAATAAGACCCTGTGGATTTGAACACATTTTTCTGGATTTGCTTAGATCTAAATTGTGTATAATGCCTAATTTATGCAACTTTGTTTTAAAAATCACAAGGGTTGAGGACAAGCTTTCACACTGACACGTATAGACAGGGAAACGTGCCGCAATAACAAAGACAGGTTTCAATTAACTGAAAGGAGACATATTTTGTAATAGCGGATTGTAAAACTATTTAGATGATTAAAAATCAAGGCATTTTAACCAGAATTTGCAAACACAGCTAAGTCAACTGTCAAACTCCATTTAACAGGTTAGGAATAATGAGCCAGACCCCAGAAGAGGCTCACATGTTTGGATGCTAAATATTATGGAGCCCAAAAGTCAAGCACCAGCTGTGGACTCAAAAAACAGAGCCAGAATATGTAATACATGAAAACAGAAGGAGCTGCAGCCAGCCAACAGGAAACACTGCCAAGAAGAATGATCTGAAATTCTCCCTCTCTTCTGGATATAACACCACGCCAGGGAAGAAGCACACCGTGGCCAAGACCCCTTCCTGAATGCAGGAATGTCCATGCACATGCACTGTCAACCAGGCCACAGATTCTGCCATGTTTTGTCAAAAGAGGAAGAAGTCACCTCCCACTATTTACAGAGTAGCCTCACAGTCAGAGAACATGGCTTAGGTGTTGGCCTTTCTTGATCTTAATGGCTGCCAAACAGAATACTGTGCTTATTTATCTAACCTGGGTCAGGGTAATGCACTCTTTCAAATGAGATAGTATCGCCTACCAATGTATTTTCTGCTTTGACAAATTCATGGTCCTGAGGTAAAACATGGCTGCAGATGAGAGGATATAGAAAAAACTGCTGAACAACTCAATGTGTCTCTTGTTTTGGAAGAGCTGGAGGGCTGCAGTACTGGTAAGGCATATGATTCTAGTCCTAAAAATTCACCATCTCCTCCTCAAGTATTCTGGACTAAAGCAAGACAGACAGTAACTAACACTGGAAATTATCCACTCTCAGCCACACATTAGTAGTCATCAGCTGAGTGAGCTGTTAGCTTCACCTGTTAGCAAATACCACTGAAAGCAATCTAAAATAATTGGGTTTACCTCAGTGGTTAAGGCACAGACTAAGAGTAGTTTTACCTCATCTGAGTCTCAATAGCTCTTACACTTCTCTTTCTAGTAGCTTCTCCAACTCAATGACTTCTGAATTGCTGAACATGTTACCAGTTTAAATCCCTGTGGCAGCCTGAGTCTGAAACACCCAAATTTGGGCTTCAAGAAGCAAGCCTCCAATTAAATAATTATTCAAGTTTATCCTTGATTCCAGGATGAAATATTTTCAAGACAAGTTTGAGGTCTTTTGATGAACCAGCATTTGGGTATTGAGGTTATCAATGTGCATTTCCTGGAGAAATGCCTAGAGCTGTGCTAAAATGAGCTATAGATTGTAATTTCAGATTTTTAAACAACAAGGATGCTTTTTGCTTCAGATATTCTGTGGACTTTATCTTTAACTGAATTTATAAAAAGAAGCGGTCAGCAAGTCCAAGTCACATGAGAAACTTGGCTGAGAAGTCCAAAGGCTGAAGTACAAATTCTTCCTTCATGTTTCCTTTGTCATACTTCGCCTTTTCCAGTTGTCAGCAGTGAAGCTTCACTGAAAATGTACTTTTTAGGGCAGTTTTCCATTACTTTTTTCCCCACATATTCCCAAGTGAGAATACTCTAGGGATAACATGAGCATCTGAACAACTATTTCATTCCTGTCAGCCTTTTTTTAATGGTAAATTAAAAGCAAGTTCTCTTACATTCAGACATTTATTGTGTGTGTGCAATGTCTGTAGCAGTGCAGGAAAGTGTATGGGAGCAGACAGTTTACCTTATGGCAAATTCCAAGGAAGTATTTAAAGTTCAAATGAAATTCCAGCATTCAAAGTGGGAGGTTTAAGGAAAAAAATGTCCCAGGTCTGTCAGTGAAAAGTTTAATTATGGACGAGATGACACACACATAGTAAAGCACACAAAGGCAAAAACATCTCTGTGGAAGCACATTCCAATAAAATCTTAAAAGATTACTTTAATAATAAACCATGCATTCCTGAGCAAGCCATCGCAAGATTAGCTACCAGACTGCTTTGCTGCAAGAAGATTTTTCACAAACTGTTATTGATACCACTTTCCAGGCATTCATGAAAGCTGATGTCTTCCAAAGGTCTCTGCACTTCGATGGGGTTTTTCATGCTGCTACTGCAGTTTCCACCCAGACTGGAATCCTGGTGATCCTAATGACAGCCTGTGGTTTGGGTAGAGTTAACATCCGGAAAGCTATAGAAAAACTCACTGAGGTGAAGGGTTCCAGCTGCAACTTCAAGATAATTTTAGACCTGCTGAAAAATGGCTTGTGTTTGGGAAGTGCTGAGGCTGATACTGTTCTGTACAGAAAGCAGTTAACTTACACAAAAAAATCCTTATGTGGGGGCTGAGCCTATGCCAGCAGTAGTAAAATCAGACACAAAAAAATATAAGAAGTCATCATCTTGAGAAACAGCACTCACTCTATACCATAGCCTTTAAATGGTCACTCCTAAAGTCGTAGCAGATATTGTGCATTTGATTCTGGTTTTGCTGTAGAGAAATAGAAATAATTTTACTTTTCATAAAGTGTAGAACATGTCCTCATGCAGTGCAGTATAGATGAAACAATTGAATTCCTGTGGGGCTTTCTGCCTGGATTCCTCCTGCATTCAGAAGGCAAGGCAATCCTATTACATATGTTTAATGTAACAGTTCTGAATTTTAGCATTTAGCACAACAATGTGGGACATCAGGAGAGATGTTCTTAGCCAATTTACAAAAAATAAAAAGTGCATTCCTTCAAGTCTTGAGATATTTTTTTATTTTCTAAGAAAATTGTAATTTTTAAAGTTAGTTATTAACCACTTTTCAGGTTAAAAGTTTTTTCCTGTCAGGCTGTTAGTGATGTTCCAAGTGCTGGTCCATACTGAAGGACCCCTTGTCATTTCTGTACTAGATGTAATTTTGTTGCACCTCAAAAGGGCTCTTAAACTGTTCACTTTTAGCAGATGTAAAGCATTTTCCGTTCTTCCAAATTCAACAAATAGTATAAATCATATCTGTAGTCATTAGTGGGACTAGTCAAGGTATTTTGGTGAAATGTGCCTGGTGTTAGTTTGGGCAAAACACAGATGGTAATCCTGCTTATGCCAGCTCTGGGCTGGCCTGTTTCATAGAAGTTGCTTTGTTACTGCACCACGTTTAAAGCAGGCACAATGTCAACCTTCATGTCAGGCAGCCTGAGTGACTCTCATAAAGGATGCTGAGCTAAGTATTATTCTTTAAAATACATACTGCCCCAGGACCAAGAAGCTCCAGTCCTGCTGGTGGGTGTTTAGCACAAGTTGTCCAAAACAATGTACAGTGAAGTGCCAGTACAAAACCGACATTGTTAAACATGAATATAACTGTGTCCCAAGGAATTCGGATCTAATCCTGTAAATACCAACGTGTGTGTGGCCAGCAACCTGTTAATTGTAGCAAAAGCCTCCTTACTGCTGCAGCATGCACTTCCTTCCTTGAACATTAGGCTAGAGTATAAAAGACATTTCTCGTGTCCTTTTTGGTTAAAATTAGCACTTCCCAAATGAAAGGCTAATACAGACAAGTGAGACACAACTATCAGCTCCTAGTCACCATAGGCACAGGGAGGAATAGCAAGCTCTAACTATTAATGAAGAAAAAAGAATACCACACTGTATCTAGAAAAGCACTGTATCATTTAGTAGCTTTGGATGAGGATGTTTGCCAAATGCATTCACCAGTTTTGAGCCTTGAAAAAGTGGTAAAATAAGTTTGTGTTAAATATTTCCATCTTCTGACTATTTTAAAATATCTATAAAATGTATTTAACCAGCAAGAAAAATACAGTGTTGCTCTTTTTTTCTTTTCTTTTTTTTTAATTGCATGTTGTTGTAGAACAAAATGCACAGTTTTGAACAGAAATAAAAAAAAAAAAAAAAATTAAGGTAAACTAGGTCTACAGCCTTGAAAAGAAAACAAATCATTCTGCTACAAGGACAAAAATACGATTTCTTTAATCAGAGGTTCTTTCATACAAGTTGGAAAACAGCTGTACTCTGGGGGAAAAAAAAAAAGTCCAAAAAAAAAAAAAAAACCAAACAAAAAAAACCCCAAAAAACATGATAGATGTTTGAATAAAGATGAGTGGGCAGTACAAAGGTCAGGTCTGCATGTGACCCAGAAACTGATTTGCACTGACCCAATATTTTGGTTCGGCTGGTCACAGGTTTGGGGAGATGGAGGATGGAGACGGTGGTACAATCTGTGGGTGCCAGACGATTCCGTGCCCACGCAGGGTCCACCTGTGTCCCCGCACTTCCCTCCCGCGTGTCCCCCATGGGCTCCGTCCCCCCGCCAGACGCTGTGCCCAGCTCCCTCCCGCCCCGCAGCGGCGGCTCGCAAGGGGTTAAACTTGTGAGCACCGACACGTTGAGGGGGAGTAGCCAAGACCGAGCAGCAAAAACATCGCAGCGCATTCCTGGGTAGTCCTCAGCTGCCAGCATCTGATTAAAACCATATCGCTCGCTGTGAGTGGCTGACTAATCTCAAGGCGAGAGTGCAACCGAATATTTAACCGGGGCCCCGGTCCCAGCCAGGCTACCGGCTGCGCTCATCGGATCATGCACGGAGCGGCACGGATCTAGCCCGTAAGGAGCTTTGCGAGCTGCGCTCGGCGCTCGCACGGCCAGGGAGGGGGCGATGCGGGGCTGAAGGAGCTGTCACCGGGGCAGGGAGCTTTTTTCTGCCACGACGTGACAGTCGCTGCCCGCGGGGGAGCGCGGGGTGCCCCTGCGGGATGGGGCTCCGGAGGGTGCGCCCCGGGCCGGGCTCAGCGCCGCAGCCGCGGGTGAGAGGCGCCGCGGGGCCGCGCTGCGCCCGGAGGCGGCGGCGGCGGTGGGGACCCGAGCCAGGCTGCGGGACCGTGTCCTGCCTCAGGAGGGGTAGAAGCCGCCCGCATCCCGCTCCTAGCTCGGGCCAGGCGGGCGGCCGGGGAAGCATGAGGGCAAAGCAGTATAAACGCGCGCTTTCGGTTTTGTGTGTGGAGAGGATGGGGTTAAAATCATTAAACAGATTAACTATATAAGCACTAAATTTCCTATTTCCTATAACTAGTTAGTTATAACAAACAACTAGCATGAAAGAATCTCTCTAATAGCAGAGATAATGAGAACACAGGTTAGGATGCTGTGAAGCGGGAGTAGGGTTTTGTTCTGTTTTTGATGGGCACTCTTCTGTCTGCCGGTGAATTTCTGCTTGCAGCTTCAGTCTGGGGTAAACTGGGATAGCTGTAGATGTTGACGATTATCTGGAACTAGTCTTCTGTCTTGACAGAGAAATTGACTTCTCAGGTGATGATATAAAAGGTCTAATGTCCTTTATATGGTGACACTTAATGTTGGGACAGTGCCAGTGCAGCGAGCCATAAGATAAATGCAGGTGTTGCCAACATAGACAGATCTCCTCAGCTGGACTTCTCTGTAAGGAGCTTTTACCCCTCAAAAATGTTGAGACTGGTTACTCAAATGCATACTGCAAATTCACTGGTAAGGCTGATTTTATTATTTTGAGAGTCGGGAATTTTTAAGTCTTCTCCTAATTAAGCTAGTTTGCCTTGAAAGGGTACATTTTTCTCTTCAGAAGTCTTCTGTAACTTCCACAAACAAGGCTGTGCAATATTAACCGAATCTGAGAGCATGAAGGCTTAGACTTGCACACCATATGGTAAAGAATAGCCATAGGCATGCTCTAGGATGGCAACACCTCTGAAAATAGACAGAATTAAAGATGCAGATTCAGTTAGAGAGAATTGATTATGAAGGTGTGTGTTCTAGCTTGCTGTGAAGATTTGACGGGCAATGTTAAATTGAAAGGATGTCATTGTGTCTGATAGTGAACTGCTAGGAAATTATAATGCTAGCAGGTCTTTGTGTCGGCTTCCATTAGGACCTTCCTGGTGGTAGGTGAGGCTGCACATATGAATTGTAGTACAAATAAAATCTTTGCAGCTGATGAGGGAGTCACCAACTACATCTGTTCAAAGAATCACTGCAGTTGCTTCCAGCACAATGTTTCTTGAGGCATAATCAGCTTCTCAAAATTCCCTGGATGGTGTGAAGATGTGGTCACATCTGAAGCAGAAATTATTATTAATAGTAGGTTTGCATTGGAAGGAGGACAACCAAATGGTAGCAAAGGTAAGGAGGGTGAGAGTGTTAAATGAATCTCTGGTGAGTCACCAGAACAGAGGCTTAACTAGCAAACATCATTATTTGGTGCATAGGAAAGCTCAGTGTAAAATGGAGTGAATGCTGAGTCCTTCAGGCTTTATGTCATCAATTTCTTTTTGTGAAGGTAAAGGTGATTGTCTAATCTACAGTGCTGCTAAGTATCTCTGCACAATCTATTTTCTCATTAAGAACATTACTTGTTAAACTACCTGCACACTGCAGACCAGTAGCTGCTTTGGCTATACTTCTTATGCTTCTTGCTCAAGGCCTCTATTTCTCAAGCAAACATGAGAAGAAGCACTCTAAGCAGATGGTTATAACCTATGGAAAAGGTAGATTTTTGTCTCTGTGGGAAAGCAAATAAGTGCACTTAATATCAAGGAAGGGTGAATCCAGTGTGGTTGCTCAAAAATCAAAGTAGAAGAGCCGTAGCTTGAGATACGATGTAAGAGTGCACCAATATATTATAGCTGTTGGGTATTGTTGCCAAACCTGATGATTTTTCTCTCCTGTTGATGGTCTCCTTTCCTAGTAAACCTCACAATTTCAGGAAATTTGTGTGACCAGCTGGGTTAACCCTAGGAATGCTTGCAGAATTTATTTGGCAAGGATAGCAATGTGACCACTACAGAAGCATGAATTTGCCAGTAAAAAAACAATAGATTCCACATCTAGAGAAAGCCAGCTTGATTTGGAAAAAGTGCTGATGCAAATTCCGCTTGCTGGCTAGATTCTGTCAAAAGAAATGACAAGCTGCTTCAAGCAGCTTGAAGGTAACTTGTAATCTGCAAGGATTTTGGAGAAGAATTTTAGATCTTGCATGTGGACTAATGGATTGTTAGTAGAATCGGGATGATATCACAACTTGGTGTTGTGTTAAAGAGACCAAATAGAATAAGGTGTCTAAGGATTGTAACTGAGAAGAAAAACTGGCATTAGAAACCTGGCTCTGAGGCTGTCCTTGGGTTCAAGGGTCTCAGGGTTATAAAGAAGCTGGATGAAGCACAGTGTCAGGCCTAGTCAATAAACAAGAGGTACCAGTTTCAACAGGATTACCTTGTTTATACAAGCTGGGCAGCTGAGTGCTGAATGAACCATCTTCTCCCATCCATGTCTTCTTAGCCCTAGCTTATGGGGACCTAGACCATTCTAGTCTCCCCTCATCTGAAAAACTGTGCCTTGCATATGCTCTGGAGTGCTTGAGGATGAGGTGCCTCAGCTGAAATGCCCAGTAGATCTTCACCCCTAATTATCCATGTGATTTTTAAATTAGTTTTAAAAGCTTTTAATACAGCTTCATAGCTGGTGCATGTCCCCTTAAATCTAAAAGCTCAGACATTACAGGGCCAGTTAAGGACAGATTATTGGCCTTGGAGCTGTATTTCCTGCTGTTCTCTCAGTTCATGTTGCATCCTTAAGCAATAAGATGAGGGTTATCTCTTCAGCAGAAAAAATAGGTCTAAGACAGAATAATGGATCTTCACCTTGAAAGTCAGGAGGCTTCATGACAATGTCAGCTAGGAAGCTGTGCCTCTAGCAAAGTGTACTCAAAGCCTAATGCTGATGTGCCACCCACCTAATAATTTTAGGCCAATGGCTAAAATGCCTATGGATGAAACTTTCCTCTTAGGAGGGGACAAAAGAAGTTGGGAGCATTGGGGATCTAATTTTAATATTACAACCTGTTTTTCTGCCTTACAGATCTCTTCTGTGCCCTGGCATAATACAGTCATTTGCGCTTTGAGGCAAGGGACAAAGGTCACTGTATGAGTAAGGACTAGTTTTCTAGTAGCTTGAATCACAGATCTGTCTGCAAACAGTGGCTACCCTGGTTGATGGAAGGTAAACTCTAGATACTCCTTGTATGCTTCTGAGGGATGTGGCATCCCTATAATATGCTACCAAGACTATCATAGAGATGGGAAATTAGAGACACCCTGGTCAAGATTGCTTTATAGTCTGGATATACAAATAGTAGTGTAAACATCCTCGAATATCTGTAATTATAATGGTGGGGAAACTTGTTGCAGAACAGTCATCTGTGAAACCCTATTAGCTGTCCAGTAGGATTTCTATTATAAGAGCTGTGGTGAAACTCTAAAATTCCTAGTTAATCCTTTCTAACCTCTGGTATAGGTCTTTCTGTACCACTTTTTAAAACTTGAGTCTTCTGTAGTTATTCATTACCTTTCTTGCTGCATATACAAGGGAGAGCTGGGGGCCTTGGTAATAACTAATCTTAAAGGCAAGTATAACCCTTATATTAAGTAGTATGCTTCATAATACCTAACAAGACTGGAACTGTTGTAGAAGAGCCTACAAGTATGCTCTGCAAGCAGAATTTTTATCAGTCTTCTCAGAATACATAATGAACATAATTTGCATCTCTTACAAGAGGCAGTATGGAGTGACTCCTGTGACAGTAACTGCTACAACAATTTGTGTCTTCAGAGGCACAGTATCTGGGGGCTAGGTGGAGTGCTCTTCAATTACTGCTGAAATGAATGCTTGATGATAGACTTTTGGCTGCTCCTGGGATAACCAAGCTGGGTAAGCAAACTGCAGTACTCAACAACGTGGCCAGGATTACATGGGTTTAGGCTGTGTGAATGCAAGAATAATAGAGGAAAATCCTATATCATACAGATAAATTTGTGAACTGGTTGAGAACACAGTTAAGAGTAAACTGTGCGGAACACAGGCAATCTCTTTCAGTACAGCTTGCATATACTCAAACTGCAAAGAAGGATAACTGTGCCAGCAGCAGACAGTTAACTGTATGCAGCTGACATAACCTATGATAACAGCTTCAATATGTGTCAAGTTCCTGCTCTGAGAAGGAGGGGTGAAAAGCATGGTTATTGGCAAGAGTCCTTCACTATACTAACAAGCAAGAATATCCAAAACAGGCCTTCTAGGCAGGAGGGATTTAGGAGTACAGTTGGAAATGAAGTGTGATCAGTTCAAATTCAGTTGCATCTGAATAAACACTAGATGCCTTGAATAACAACTGCTTTTGCTTCCATGTTGTTTGGTATATCCAGTGAGTCTCAACACGGAATATTGATGAAGGTTGAGCTATAGGCACTGAAGCCATATTGCTTGAGATTACTCATCCCAAGGGCAAGTGATGCTTTCCTTAGCAATAGCTCCAGCAAACAGCTGAGCTCTGGCTCAGGTGCCACTAATTTATGTGGCTTCAGAACTGGAAACTGGAGAGAGGTATAGAGGAGTGCTCCCTTAGCAGGTTGCAAAACATACTGTCTTTCTTGAAGCCTGACAGGAAAAAAATTCTTATGGATAATTTAAATATTTAATCTAATTTGTCTCTGTTTCCAAAGTAATAGTTCTCTATCTAGAAAGGTATACCAGTATGCCCTTTCAATTTCTTTCTAAAGGAAGAGTTTGGAGTTCAGATATTAGTACTTCTAGTACTGAAAGCAAAGGGTTTTCTTAATTCAACAGTTTAATGAATAGGTTACCATAGATAATGAACAGAGATTGGAAAGGCTGCTATCAAGCCTTGTTGCAACATGCTGTCTTATTCCTGGAACAACTCATAATTTGAGGGTGACTAGCTAGATATCTGGGCACTGCCTTTGGATACTGAAGTTCCTGGCTGAAAAATAGCTCTATCAAACACTATGACAGTGCTAGTTTCCTTCATCTTGTGATCAAGTCTTCAGGGAACCAGATAGCACTAGCTCATTAAATGCTTTTCACTCATTAATTGCTATTGTTCTATGTGTTCATCAGGTACAGCTTATTTTACCTGGTCATTACTTCTTTTGAGCCCCCTGCTTTACTCTTCCTGAAAAAGACATATTTATTTCTATGACAAATGGAAGAAAAATCCAGAATAGAAGCACTGCTGTAGCTGGGTTGACAAGTAACTAATTATCTTTTCAGAAATCATAGGATACAAGAATGATAAAAAAAAGTTCAAATCCAATCGCACACTTGAACTGTGTGACCTGTTCAGTCCCAGCTGCTAACTTAGTGATATTCTCTTGGCTGTGATTCAAGTGTGTATGAAACACTTTCGGGAACCAAGTTTGAATTTCTATGTTCTTGCTAAAAACCAGGAGGTTCAGAAGAGACTGTGATGAGAACAGACTGTTCTGTTCAACTGATGAAACAGCAGCTGGCAAGTTGGCTGAATGGTGAGATATCTGTGGGGTTTCACAGGCATGACCCTGCACCAGCAATGGTACGTGCCAACATCTGTAACTACCATGGCCAGTTAGTGCACTAAGAGCTTTATCTATTTTGTAGTTGGTACTAGGGAAGGGAGCAGCACGAGGGAGGTGTCTGATGTGTCTAATGCTGCACTTCTATCTTACTAAGTAAATGAAAATCAACTTTCCCTGTTTCTCAGTACTGGTTGTATATGATGAAGACAGCTGGACTATGTTCCACATCAGTGCTAACATCAGTATGTAAGTACTGTTGCACTTTATTCCAGATTTCATGTTGACAGAGGAAGTCTTTGGCATAAGCCTGCCTTTAATATCTCAACAAAGTATCAATCCACTTCTTGGGTAAGAAGATAAAACATCAAATGGAGCTTGAAAAGAAAAATACACATAAGAAGTTCCCTAAAGTAAAATCCCATTTTTCTATAAATACTTGGTCCAAAAGGTAAGCCCCTGGTTTAATTAAAGTCACAATATCAAGCGGATGATCTCTTGAACACAAATCACATTTCTACCAATCTACAGCCTAAGCAGGACATTCAAGAGGACTTTTGAACTGAGTGATGGGTGCATTGCTAATTTTGGCCTTACTGAATTGTGGCAATGACAGCTACACTTACCAGGCAGTGTAGTTTAATATCCTTTTCAGCTGTCTCTCTTATAAGACCAACCACAGGACCTTTGGTTGTAGTCTGAAGCATAAAAGTACATATTCATCCATCTTTCTGACAATACTGCTCTTGCATTCCAGACATGGTGAATAGTTCCCAAGCTGTCTATGAACTTTCTTCTACCACTTGCCTTCAAGCAGGTACTTGTCATGTAAAAGTGTGAACACATCGGGTATAACCTACCTGTAGGTAAGGTGATTATTTCTCACGAATCTTAGTTGCTGGATATGCTGGTATATAACAGAATAATTAGATGGTTTTAATAGAGAACACAGACTAATGTTAATGCTTGCATCAAATAAGCATCTGGAATGTTCCATCTAAATCATTGTAATCTCTTGTGTCATGTTACAGAAGGTTTATTCAACTCGAACTCTGGTATCTGTCAGATACCAGAGTAATGGGTGTTCTAGCAATGAAAGAAAACATTTAAGATTATATTTTATTTGACTTCTCAGCATGAGTGATCCTGTTTAAAAAGCAAAAGTCTGATTAGCACTTTTATGTTTCTGATTTATTGATGCATGCCTAGGGCTTCTCAAGGCTACTACCATTGAAACAGGAAGTAAGCAGAAAATGTGATAATCAGATGTGGAGTTGTTAGATGTAAATGTCAGTCAGCCCTACAGGGGCTCACACAAATGCACTATTACACTCCTGATGTGAGCAGAAGGCTGCCAGTCAAGATAATTTACTGATAACAGATTATCTGGCTTTACAACTTTGGCTCTTGCTAGTGTTCGTTGTGTGAATTGCTATTTAGCCTTTAGTCTGTTTTCTTAGCTTGAAAACTAAAGTATTGAATTCACTAACATAGCCTTCTAACCAGAAGAACCTGACTGATCCTTCAAGAACAGTTGGGGAGGAAACAACCTGCCCCAGAAGCATGTTCAGCAGTTGAACTATTGCTGTGCCTCCTGTTACTACTTCATCCTTACAGGCTGTATTTCACTTGGCAGTAAAAGCTTCCCTTGTCCTCTCCCGGCCTTGCAGATTCTAATTCAAGGTTAATATTTACATGCAATAGCTCTTTAAGCTGAGTCATGTACTTGTAGGGACAAAGAAGGAGCACAGGCTGAGAAGAGGACAAAGTATTAGGTTGATGAGCAGATGTTTAGCTTATCTTTTTGGGTGTCCCTAACCTTCTCTCAGATAATCTCTTATCAACTTTGAGACATTTATCTTCGCCTGATGACGAGGGGAAAAGCCTGTGTGTTGGTGAGAATTCTGTTCAGTCCTTAATTCTATGACAAACTACAGCAATAATGAAGATTCTCCATTCACTTGTGCACAGGACAAAAACATAATCATTAAGGTATCTATCATGTTGCCACCCCTTTCTCAAATAAAAGATATCTGTAAAAGCATCTCTAGTGGAAACTAAACGTTGCTCAACAAAATCGTTTGGCATGTTCTTCCAAGTCTTGCTAAGAAACAGGTATTTCAGGGCTGACTTGCCATTGCTGACAGCCCTCCCTGCAGAGAGTTCAGAGAAGACACAAAGAGTGCAGTATGCCAGAAGTTTTAAGACTGAGAAAGTTTTGACTTTCCTAAGGTAACTGTGTAGAAATTAAGAATAAGTCTTGAAAGGAGAGCAGTCTGACATGAGACAGTAGGTAGCAAGTCGTACATCAAGGACTGTGTGTTGGGGGCCTGACATGATGTTTATCTGAGGAGTCATCAGTGTCTGTCTGCCCTTCACTGTATAGTCCCTGAAGGAAAGGAGGAAGATACAGCTAGTGGTCTCTCTGCAAGCCCTGTCTGGAGTAAATTGACAAGTGGCTGAGAAAAATGTGTGTGATATGTGTGTAATACAGGCAGAGTTTGGTGCACTTCTCCCAAGATGGCAGCATTGTAAATCTGTAGTCTTTGGATTTTTGAAACAGTGCATTTAGCACAGTAATGAAGATAAGCCGTATACCTGATTAGTGTGTAATGAAGGTGTGGTGGTAGCAATGGACTCATCTACATGGACAAGATTTAAACTGCTTTAAACTAAGTGCTGACATAGATGCTGGGGGAATGATCTTGCTCTTTTCTATATCTGAAGACTTGACTTTCCTTTCACGCTTGCATAAAAGCACAAGCATCTCTAACCTTGCTGGCTGACTCTTTTGAGATGACCTCAAAATTAAAGTGTAAGACAATAATTCTAATCTTGTTGCCTTCCACCTGCAGCTGGATTAAGGAAATTCTAAGAGTCTGAATATTGTGAAAGGAAGTCCCCAAGAAACAAATGGAAGGATTTAATTTTTAGTTACTTGTATGGTAAGCACACCATTCCATTAAGATAACATAAACATAAGGGTCATTAAGACCTTGCTGAGTTGTAGCTTGAGTTTAAAGCCCAGAATCCATATTTACTTGTGGTGGAGGTTTTTATAGTGAGCAGAATAGATGAATGCTAGCTCAAGCTACATGTTTCCCCCCACCCCAGAGAAATTTTATGGTGAAGCCGGAGATGATTCAGTGCTAGACATGTGGCTTAACTCAGCTATCAAGAAGAAGTTATTTAAAATATGAACACGTATTAAGGTTGCCTTTGTCTGTAGATGCCTTGAAAGGCTACCTAGAACAGAGGCTAGACAGTTAAAAAGGCCTTCAAAGGATACCTTTGTACCTTGGGCAGTACAAGAGCCTGGCTGTGGCTACACCCAAGATGGACAATGGGTCACACATTTTCACATTTTTATAAGTTTGGTCCATTTGCATGTTGGGATTAATTGTCCAATTACAGTTTCAGTAATCAGATGGGATGAAGTCCCATCCTCCCAGACTGCTCTCCTCAATTCACTGTTGTTTATACTTTTTGGGCCTGAAGCTGCAACTGTGTCCTGGGTTCTCGGGCTGGAAAAGGATTGTTTTGTCTAACTAAAAACTGAGAGGAGAACTTGCTAATACTTTACATGAAGTTCAGGCTTATATACACTAATGCAGTACAGAATGTGGAAAACATGAAAGCTAAAACTTAAGGCATCACTATCATTGCATTCTTAGTTTCACTAATTCTTTTGTTTCTCAGGTGATTTTCAAAGACACCGACTTCTCCAGAGGTATGATAAATTACCATGTTGTGCTATGAAATCTCACCAGGGAACATGAGTTTTGCCAGATCTTAGACATGAGAGTAGGTCCTGCAAAGTAGCCAGATGGCCCTAAAATTGCATTGCTAACACTAAAAATGAGTTTTTCCATAGTAAGACAGGATATTTGCAAAGGTTCAGCCACACTTGTGTAATCCCTGCCCATCTTCCTCCACTGTGGGTGTTTTTTGCTATCTGGTTCTATTAAAGTTAGTGTCCTGACTTCCATACAATGGAGGCAGATGCCAATGATGACCAGAGATGCTTTGAACTCAAAGATGGCAGCTGAACATATAGAAAAAGACCATTTTACCATTACCAAAATGAGGTCTTGCTTGTGCATATTTACTCTTTCCTAAATTATTTCTTTTTTATTGCCTCTTAATTTTACTTCAATGTGTGATAAAAGCTGTAAACCACAGTTGGGTGTAGGTCTACTAATTAGAGGAAGAAGGATCACTGACATGCAGGATTCAGTGCCATGAGTTTCTTATTTCTTCTTTCCATAATGGAGCTAGGCAGAATGTACTAAAGCTGTAACTCAGCTTTTTGAGAGCAAGGCTTGTTTCTCTTTTCTGGGCCTCCCACAGTAATCTTCCATATAGGATTGGGTTTTTAACTAATAGTCCAACACCTTAACTCGCTTTCCTTCTTCATTATTTCTGAAGGACTTCACAAATCTAGGGAGGGATTCTTTATGCTTATAAAAGCTATCTCCACCCAAAATGATACTCTTTATATATATATATATATAAATATATATCATTTGTTTTAGCACTGTAACAAGTATTCTGCAAAATCCCTGCTGGCTTAATAGTTTTCCTCTTGACCTTTTGTCAGAATGGACACACAAACCACTCTTTCAATGATAACATTTCTTAAATAACCATGGCTTGCCAAACAAACTCTTCCTCTGACATCTCTTTCTACTCAGAACCACTTGAAACTTTCACAGCAACACCTTTGTTCCCTTGCATCAAATGTTCCCTAGCTGTGCCCAGATAAGTTGCATACAGAGGAAAACAGGTATACCTGACAGTTCTTTCCCATTTGAGCACCCTTATCTCTGTTGATTTACTTGACCAATGCTAAATGCAATTCACAAACCATCTGGTAAGAAGCTAGGTCTAATTTTGCTTAGGTTAGCTAGTTCCCTAAAGGCCTTCCTCTTGGTTAAATGGAAACTGAGGCTTTCAGGGTGAAATTCTCTCCTTAAGATGTAGCAATTTGTCTTCTTCCTGTGTCAAGAATCAGTTAAGAATTGATATCGATTACTCAGGTAGTGGCAAGCTGGTTGAGTCAGTCTGGTTATTGACTTAGCAGTAAATTGGGGGAGGAAGGGAAGGCAGGAATGAGATCAAAATCCTGAAAGTACATTTCAAGTAATGGGTAAAGCATCAGGTATTACTAAGGCAAATGAGGAACTGACTATTGAGAAAAGCAAACTTCTAATGCAAGGGGCTATGCAGTTCTTCAGCACTTGTATCTACATACAAGTTGTGTCTCAAATGCTGGAGTAAAGGGGTAGCAGCTTGCCTGAGTGTAGGGGTAATTAGAGGGGAGCCTAATTATTTAATCACCTAAACAATTTCTTTACTTCATTTGTTATCTTAAAATTCAAGGTATTAACTACAGCCATTGCAATATCCCAGACAAGACTGATAGAATTATTTCTGTAGCAGATGTGGATATCTAGTTCTTTCTGTCTTGATTTAGATCTTCATAACTCTATGAAGCTTCTCTGAGTACCTCTGTTGTGTTGGAACAAAACATAGCGACTAAATTATTTTTTAAATAATACAGAGAGAAAAGGGTCACATGGCGTAGAGGTAAATCCTAAAAGTCAGCAGTTTATTGTCAATTTGCAGGGGTTTTGAAAATCTGAAGGTTACTTGATTGCTTGTTAAGACAAGTGTGGGGGGGTTTGGCTTGAGGTTCTGTTGCGTTCTTACTGGGACCATCTGTCTGCAGCCTGAGGAAATTATTTGGTTTTACCTGTTGGGTGGTATAACCTCTGACTTTCGCGGGATATAGAAACATGAATAATATCTACTGGCATCTTTTGGGTGTTTCGGTGTCATCCTCATGGGTGTTTGGAACAGATCCTAGCAAATGTTTCTTGCCTTCTCTCCCACACTACTTTAGAGATGCAGCTGACAGCGCTGAATGAGAATAGCCCAAAATACCTGAAGTTCTATAAATAGCCTTAAAAGGTAAAAAAGCGACAGATTGACTTGTATCGGTGCAAGTAGAGCCTGTTGATGTAGATCAGTGTGCCCTACTGCTAAGTTATTTCTGAGGTGAGGGTTCATCACCTCCTGCTGTAACTTCATGCTCTGTGTAGTCTGACTCTGAGCCAGACTTGCCGTACGATCACTCCTTACACATTCAGACTTTGTCAGGCATCAGTGTTCAGTGGAACTCTGATGGACTAACAACTTCAATGTTATATTCAATAAGAATATTTCTTTTTCAAGGTAAAAATACTATGTCTGACTTCTAACTGTTATTTGGATTTTTAAGCCTACAGTGAACGTAACTGGCCACAATTCCATCATGTCTACTGAAGCTGAAACTACTGCTACCAACAGCCAGCCTGAACAACAGGCTCCACCAAAGGCACAATCTTCAAAGAAGGAAAAAAAGAAAGGTAAGAAATGCTTACTACTGGCACTACTCTATTCTGTGTTCTTAATCTTTTGAATTTGCCTAAGCTAAGATCATCCCTCCCACTAGTGCTGAAATAACTGAGTTTTGCAGCTGACCAGAAGAGTAAGTAAATATGCCAGTATAAAAACTTAACCAGAAGGTAAGCTTTTAGCATTAAAAGCTCTTTTCTAGCCTTAAGTTCTAAAGCTCTCTGTTCCTCTGTTGTTTGCTGAGCCTGACAAGTAAGGAAGAGCCCAGAGAAGCAAGAGCCTCCTGAGGAGGTGGCCAGACCTTGGACCACCACAGCACTTGTTAGTCTGAACTTTAACCTGACTCCCCCCCTGTTATAGCGTGTGCTGCAGTGAGATCCCAGGGAGCAACCAGTGTCTCAGAGCCCAGAGATGATCTAAGACGAAGGGATGGGTTCTCATTTGCCAATCCAACAACTGGTTTATTGAACACAGCCTCAAATAGGTGCAGGGATAAGAACCAAGGATTGGGCTAAGGGCACAGGGTTAAATGAGGGGCAAAAGGGGCAGATCTGAGGGTCAAGGTTCAATAGGGGCAAGGGAAAGTGGTGCAGGGGAGTGGATAAGGGCTGGGGAACCAAGGGGATAACAGGAGTGGAACACTGTGGCAAAACAGAGCCAATAGGGGTTAAGGGAAGGAAGAACATTCTAGGAAGGGTACATGAATGGTAAACAGGGGCTGAACAAGGGTGGTATCAATCCCCACACACTATCAGAACACCAGAACCCAAAAGGCACCAACATATGGCTGCAAAAGGCCCATGGGAGGGAGGCCTTTTCTTACTCTATTCTAGAGGAGTGTCTCTCCCCTTTTGCCTCTGCCCCTCCAGGGTTGAGGCATTTTGGTAACAGGGCCCTGGGCCTCCACAGTCCCTCCAGTCCAGAAAGGAGATTTGTGCTGGATACAAATTCTTATCCAGGGAAGCTAGAAAACACATTCCATGAGAATTATTATGAAACAGATAATCTATTTTTTGATAGATTAGGTCATGTAAATATAACTACCTCATATAAAAATACATACCTAGGTGCATACATGAGCTATGTTGAGCATGTAGAGAAGAAAAGCAAGCAGTTTCCAGCAGGAGCAGCAGAAATAACAAATTAGTTAAAATCCCAAATACTTAGAAGGACAAGAGTACCAGGACTCATTGTAGAAATGATGGTGCTGATATCAGATTCTAGTATGGGAACTGGGAATTATTTTTGCACAGCACGAAGAGATCTGCCTACATCAGAACACGGGGATAACACCTAAAGGCCTTACTGAACACCCTGTATGGCTATGGGGAGTACCATTTTTGCATGGTGTTTTTTTCTTAGCACACCTTACTTTTGCTTATCCACAGTTTAGGCTTTTATGTGGTGAACAATTGTTCTGAAGCTCCCAGACATTAAGCACAAGGCTCCACTCTTTGAACTGAGGCCATGTTCTGCAAGAGTATTGTGACCATAAAGGAGTAGCTGTCTTGCAGTGCACATGGATTGTTAGTCAGTTGTACTCAAGAGACAGTTTTAACATGGACATGGTGTATATTTTTTAAAGATCACAAATATCAACATAGCTATTTCTATTGTAAAAAAAAAAAGAAGAAACAAAACCAAAAACAACCAGCCAAGAAAAAGAAATAAGCAAAAAAACCCAACTCACCCAAACATAAAAATAACCTCAAAAACAGACCCACTAAACTTCTTCTCTGTCTCCAGGGCCAGAAAAAACAGATGAAACCCTCTTGGCTAGATTCAAAGGTGATGGTGTAAAATACAAGGCTAAACTGATTGGCATAGATGATGTTCCCGAGGCAAGAGGAGACAAAATGAGTCAGGATTCAATGATGAAACTGAAGGTAAGGGCTTGATCTGTGACGTAAGGAACAGTCTCTGGTTAGCCTTCAAAAAGCAGATCAAACAGTCAGTTTGGAAAAATTTCAAATACAGCTTAATGGTGATGTAGTTACTAACAGCACCCTCTAGATGGATGTTGCTTCCTAAACCTCTGGCTCAAAGGACATTTCTCTGAAAGTCTTGGAACATTCCTTTGGGTCCATAGGCATCCAGTATGAATGCTGGCAGTATGAATTTCATCACAATGATGAGCTTGGGTTTTGGAGGGGAAGGGGTGATTGCTGTGCAAGTTAACACTGACCTCAAAGCACAAGTTGGCATCCTGTATCAGTGGTGACACTCAGATACAGACAAGCTAAAATATAAATTAATCCCTGCAGCAACAAAGACCATTACTTCTGTAGTACTGAACATTCACGTACCTTCAATCAGACTGGAAAAGCAGGTAAAGATGCCTCTACTGCAGCAGTTTTGTGGACTAAAATCTGTTTTAAGAATCTAAGACAGAGAAAACTGCCTAGATCTGTGGTATGACTTTAGACCTAAGCAATAATATGTTACAAAGAACAAGTTAAAGCTCAGTCCAATAGAAGTCTCATCAATACTTTGGCATTCATTCTCTTTAGGGAATGGCAGCAGCAGCCCGTTCCCAGGGTCAACACAAACAGAAGATCTGGGTGAACATCTCCCTCTCTGGAATCAAGATTATAGATGAGAAAACTGGGGTAAGATATAACTTATTTTCTTAATGTGATTCTTAAAGCTAGTGAGGAATCTGGATGTTGGAGCAATATGAACTAGATTCTTACTTGGGCACTGTACCCCATTTCCACGTATAAAAATTGGCTTTTGAAATGTTTGTGATGCTGAAGACTCCTGTCAGAAGACAGCTGCATCTTATTGTGGTTAGTCAAAGGCTGATAAATACTGAGGTTTAGACTGAAGATTTTTAACAGTCTCAATCATTCTAGCTACACAGAACAGTGGTGATTATATTTCCATAAATTTAAACCAGTAGTTATTTTTTTTCCCAATTCCAGGTCATAGAGCATGAGCATCCAGTAAACAAAATCTCCTTTATTGCTCGGGATGTAACAGACAATCGTGCCTTCGGCTATATATGTGGAGGAGAAGGCCAGCACCAATTTTTTGCCATAAAAACAGCCCAACAGGTATGAATCAGACACTTTCTTTCACATGCTATGGATAATGTTGTTGTGTAAACATTTTACATGTGATAAGGGTCTAGTGTTTTGCTGGAAATCCCACAAAATTCCTTTGGGGAATCCAGCATGCATGGATAGATTTTATTGAAAGAAAGACAATAGGAATTGTCTGTGTCACTACTGGCTTCTGTCCTGCACGGTTTCTTTGTAGTCCAGAATAAAAGCACTCAAGTAGTCTTGCTTACTGTGATTAACAATGCTTGTCTATGTACCATGAAAGTCATTAGTGAGATGAACAGAGCCATTAACACAGGCTTCCCACTGTGAAAGTACTAATTCTTAAGTAAAATATCCAGAGTTTCATTCTGAATTAACAGGAATATAGAACTAACTACATTAGCCTAGTTCATGTCATACTTTGTCTTGTGCAGCAGGGAAATCACTTGCTCAATTGAACAGTGATTCTGGGGCCTGTAAATTATATGTCTGGTCCTCCTAGGACCTCCTAACCCTAACTTGCTGGGAGGGATTCTGATCCTTCTGTGATAAGTTCCTCACATGTAGAAATCCTGTGTGCAAGGTTAATCTCTCTGAGGGGAATCTGTACGTAAGCAATACTGGAAAAAGCTACTTAAAAATGCCACTAAGAATTATTCAGCTTCATAAACAACCTGAAGTTAAGTATTTTTTGTTTATCAGCTTGTCTTTATTATTATTTTATAATAATATAACTGAGGAGCTCCTTGTTGGAGCATGTTACTACTTCAGTAACAGCTACAAGGCCTTCTAAGTCTGTTGAATTTGTCAGCATTCTGACCAATAATTGTATTGATTTCAGTGGAACTGTAGATTAAGCACAAAAGCCTTTTGTATGTACTCTGGAGTCTATTCCTTCATTTCACCACAGGGTGCTGCTTGCCAGCCCTTAAGCTCAGCCAGGCCTTAGACAGGTCTTGACTTGCTACTAGGTGTTTTTGTCATAAACCTGTCTAGCTCAGAAGCAAGGACTTCTGCAGATCTAGTCTGCTGCAGCTCTACTCCTTGTTAAAGTTAATAATTCTTGAAATGGATCTTCCTGCAGCTGCATATCTAAACCCTTTGATTGGGAGAGGACGGTGCTCAGGTGTAAACAGTGAGATCTGTTCAAAGCATTCTCTGCTTGAGCCGGTGGTTGTGGCTGAAGATGGGGATGTGTCCTACTTAGACATTGACAAGCTGCTGTATGCCTGATGCAGGTGTTCCAAAGCAGTGCAGCTGAACTCGTCTCCATCTTGACAGCATTCTTGTTAATGGATGTACAGGGCATGCCCTGCCTTTCTATTTCACATTAAACTGTCACCATGTCTCAGATCCCATTTGAAGCTGGTCTCTGCCTCACACATTTGAGGAGATGATAATCTTACCTTATGCTCACCTGGCTCATTTGCTATTTGTATACTGTTTAAAATAGAAGTAGTAATATATGTGGAAGCTTTCTCCACACTCAATGTGAGAGTTGGTAGCAAATAGACAAACGCAAGGAGACTACCAGAGGGCTTGGATGAATTTTGCACTTTTAGGACTTGTTTACACTTAAAAAGTATTGCTACCAGCTTTTTAGCAAAAATATAAAAAGTATTGTTACTTTGCACAGTTTTAGCACAAAACTTTTGTGCACGTTAGCACAAATTTGTTTACAACCACTTTTGTAGAGTTAGTAACAGTCCTACACTGATTGTGTCCCTTCCCCTTGGATTCTGCATAAGCAGACTCTTGTACGAAGACTAAACAGGTCTTTAAACTTTTGCTTTTCCTGTTATCTCAACCCAAGTCTTGCACTGTTTAGGGAAGTTTGGCTTGTTGCACAGATTGCAGCTTTAGAAGTCCAGGTAAAAGTAGTACATGGCCTAAAATCTACATTCTTTTCCAGGCTGAGCCTCTGGTTTCTGATCTTAAGGACCTCTTCCAACTAATTTATAATATGAAGAAGAAGGAAGAAGAAGAAAAGAAAAAAGTGAGTAAAAATACAGAAACTGCATGACTCTGCATAAAGCTTGTTTCAGTTTTGGCTGAGTTTTGGGCTCTTGTAAGACTTGATACTAAGCGCTGCCTAAACCCAGACATACTGAGAGCTATTGGTTGTGCCACCAGTCCGGCTGCCTGGGTCTGGTAAGCTCCTCCAAAGTGATAGAATTTGACTTTTGTTGATAGCCTACATGATGTTTAGGTATTAAAAGTCTTCCTTTTTTCTTTAGAGTGAAGAAGCAAGTAAGACTGAGGTAGGTCACTTCCACTCAGCCCCTCTTGATTAGATATGCTGCTGCACCACATCTAACTTTGACTTTCATTATGCTGCCAGCATTATGAAGGCAGTATCAGGTGCCCAATTACATTGAAATGGAAGTGAAAAGAGTCTGTGGAACTAATACTGAATAGTGATCTCTATCATGCTTTCCTTCTCCATTACTTGCTTTTTAAAGCCTGCAAGTCCCTTGCTTAAGGCAAATTTTGAAATTACAGTTATTTCTGACATTGTTATCTGTCTGTTACAGAATGGTGGTGAAGAACTGCCTGCTGATCAAGCTGACAAGACGAAACTGGTAGGTTCAATTTTAAAATGTTACTTGATGCCATTAAAAAGTTCATAACTGACTGTCTCCATAATTTGTAGGAAATGCAATGTTTGTAGATAGTGTTTATAGTGCTTACTGCAGATTTTAAGTAAATCTGCATGATGCTGCTTCTTGTGAGAGCTCTAACAGATGCCAATTCTTTCAATATTTCTGGCTTCAAGGGAGTTGACCAGATGGACTTGTTTGGGGATATGTCAACACCCCCTGATATGAGCAGCCCCACAGTAAGTAGACTCAAGCTTACTTGCCTTGGCTTTTTCTTAGGAAGCAAATTCAGTCCTTGTAATAAGTGCTGCATTTACTGAGGCATCTGCCTAGCAATCATCACTGTACTAGTGGGGTAGGGCTCTAGAAGTATCCACTTGATCACTAGGTGTCATTCTAGTACTTAATTCTACTAATGTCATTCCAGTAGGTCTAGCTCAAAATTTGGCCTAGTTGCACAAAGGTGTGCAAAACCTTATCATAGCTCAGTATGACCGCAAAAATCCTATAATTTTAAATCTGGCACTGTAAGACACCATCAGCATGATGCAGCTGGTGCTGTCAACCCAGCCAGTGACCAAGCCTTACCCTTCCCCTGCATGCTTGGTGGAGAATAACATGCTACCTTCCACTGGCAAATAACTCTTCAGCGTTATTCTAAAGCTGAGTCTGCAACCTGAAGTCTTACTAAGGCAGTGGGATTTCACAACTTGTCAAAATTAAGGACTAGGACTCAAACGGGGGTCTTTGACCCCCATGAAAGTTTGTGTAATTAGTTCTTACTGACTCTACAGTCACTAGACTGAAGACCACGAATACGATGTTTAACTGTGGGATCTGAAAACAGATGTTTCAGTATTGGGTTTTGGAGACCAAATAGCTGTAATTTGACTATAGACAGCAGTGCCTGCCTTTGTGATTTTGACTTGTTTACTGGTGTAATGTGTAGGGTACTTGGATCTCTTCTTTTGCAGCTATTTTCTTTGAGCTTTTTCACTGTGCAGCAAAATCTATGTATAACTAACTTCATTTTTCTCTCTGAAAAAATAGGAGGCTAAAGAGATTCTGTTAGTGGATTTTAATTCTGAAATTGAGACCAAACAAACCTTTGCAAAAGAGGATCTCTTCTTGAATGGCATCACAGCCTCTCTTCCACAACCAAAGGCACAGACACACTTCTTGCCTGAGAGTTCTTTCTCTACCAATCTCAGCTTCTTTCCTACACCTAATCCAAACCCTTTCAGTGATGATCCTTTCACACAGCCAGCCCAATCTGCACCACCTTCATTTGATTCTCTAAAATCTGATCAGAAGAGAAGTCCAACTACCTTGACATCAGTGGGTAACGGTGCTTCAAACGGTGATATTGACTACTTTGATAAACAGTTTGACCAGATTTCTAATAGAACTGGCAAACGAGAAGCACTCACATGCCTGTGGCCACTTGAGAGTAAGTCACCTGCAGCAAGAATTCCCAATGTGATACCAGAGAGAGAACGGAATGGCTTTCTTGAAGTCCCATCAAAACTGGTTGTGGAAGGTGCTTCCAAAGGAACATCTCTGCAGAATGGAGTAAAGCTGGATTCTGAAAGCAATATCCAATTCATGCCACATGAGCCTATAACAATTAGCCCACCACCACAGAGTACCAAGCCAGGAAGAGGAAGGAGATCTGTCAAGGTGAACAGTGTTCAAGTAATTTATGGTGATATGCATGATCTTACTTGGAGAAGCTGGCTGAAGGAAGCTTTTCTTTCTTATTACTGTATAACTGGATACCTGGCTTTGCAACACTTCTGCCTGCTCTGCTCACACTAACCTCTCTGCAGCCATGATGCCTTCTAATATCTATGAATGTTTCATAGTAGCTATGGTCACTAAATTCTGTACTCTCTTCTTTAATGCTGCCATACTCCTATAAAGGTCTGGTAAGTATGCTGCTATGCATATTAACACTTGATATAATGCCAGAATCTGTCATGATAGTAGTATAACATTTATGATAGCAGTATGCCCATCAACCTAGGGTTTCATAACAATAAGATACCAGTACTGGCTTACTAAAACCCATATGGTTTTTCAGTATTTGCCTACTGAAGGAAATTTCAGTGGCTTGCATGATTAGGCACAGGGTGGCTCTGGATCAGCTTCATTTATCTTGTACTTAAATTATGCAGAACTCTTCTGGCCTTGACACAACCACAGGGGTTTCTGCAGACTAAGCAGTAGTGTTTAAAGGGGTAGGGTTCAGATGGAAGCTCACTTGTAGCAAATAATTCAGCCATTTTAAGTCCTGCTCTTCTTCTGTTGACTCATGACTAATACATATTTTACCTGTTAAATGCCATGTATTTCTGTAAGCATGAACAAAAGGGTGATATTTGAAAATCTTATACTCTAAATGATACATCCAAACTCCCTCCTCTGTTTTAGATTAAAAAGTCTTCTAGGTCTGGACTAGGGAGCCTTGATCTTGCTAGCATGTGTTCTTACCATGGCATCTCACTTTTATTTTTCTTTCTAGACTGCATCGAATGACTTACTCAGCTCAGACTTCTTTGTGCCATCTGCGGAGAGCCTTAACTTGAGCTCAGGGTCACAGGCAGGAGCTCAGCCGGCTAGTCCACTGGACCTCTTCAAAACAAGTTCTACCATAGCATCTCCACTGGCTGGTCTAGGTTAGTTTACAAAAATAAAGGTCTTGTTCCACTCCAAGATATCTCCTAACACCAAAACATGGGTTCTAGTTTTTCTTTACTTCTTGTGCTGTACCCTTTAATCCATGTGCTGTTTGCCCTAAACTATTACATTCAGCAAATAGAGGGCTAATTCTGCATCCTTAACTGAATCAGGATTAAAACAATCAACTGTTTTAATTTTGACAGCAGCTTCCTACTTCAGGTACACAAGGCTTAAGTGAGCCAAGCACTACTTGTAAAGTCAGGGTAATGTTGCTGCACAGTGTCTTAGTGACTTCTGTTTACATGATTATTATGTGGCAAATCCACCTGTCACTTCTGTGCTAGAACTATGTTTGTCCTTCCCTTACAACAATCTCAATTATGTCCTTGCAGCACTGAAATGCAGCAAAGTAATAAATTAAACCCTTTCTCCCCACTTCTTTTCCCCAAATGGTTTGATTTCTAAGTGCAAACCAAGAGATTTTCACAAACAGTACACGAAAATCTTTTGCTGGTACCCTTTACGGAATTGATATGCTCCTGCTTGTGGTCTTCAGATGACTGAAGTGCTGTGTAACAACAATCTCCCCCCAGGTGGTTTGCCAGTCACTTCATCACCATGGACCCCGCAAACAGTTTCCTTCACTCAGGCTACATCAGTCTTCCATGGGTCTATGATGTCTGCGCAGTCTCCAGGATTTACTCAACCACTTGCCTTTGGTACTCAAGCAGTGCCAGGCTGGAACCAATCTTCATCTTTTGGTGCCACATCCACTCAGTCTTCTGGTCTCTGGCCGCAGCCAGCGCAAGTTCCACCTAGTTCTTGGGCACAGCCAACCAGTGCTGTAAATCCCTTCCAGAGCAGTGTGTTCACATCTCCAACGCTACCAGCTCAGACAGCCTCGGCTCTGCCCTCCATGTCAACAGCAGCTAGCCCACCTCAGCCACCACCCAGAACTACACAGCAGAAGGAGCTGTCCAAGAAAGAGAGCGATGCATTCATTGCTCTGGATCCACTTGGGGATAAAGAAATGAAGGATGTCAAGGAAATGTTCAAAGACTTCCAGCTGACAAAGCCACCTGCAGTACCAGCAAGGAGAGGAGAACAGCAAAGCCTTTCAGGTGCTTCTGGAGTTTTCAGCAGTTACTTTAGTAGTAAAGTAGGCATTTCAAAAGATAGTACAGATGATGATGAAATGGAAGCTAGCAAGCTGTTTGCCAAAAATGACTGGTAACATTTTGGAGTTAATGGTTACTGAAATAGAGGGTTGAAGGGCTGTCTCAGCTACTAAATTGAAGACTTGATCAGCAGCGGTGGGTAAATACTGACACCTAGTGCCTAGATGACTTGACTAGAATGAGGTAAACCTAAGTCTGAATGTTAGAATTTCCATCTGATTTAAGCTTAGTGAGGGACAAGCAGGAGTTAATACTGTGACTCAAAGTCACTCCAAGCAACTTCCTTGTGATTTTTTTTTTTTTGTGTGTGTTTCTAATTAGATGAGCTGTGGTGTTGCTATACAAGCAGACCTGAGTTCTTGTTAATTATGTCAAGTGATTATAGCAGTATGTCTCTCTTTTTTAGAACCACCAAAGCCTGTTCCTCGGCAAAGTGCACCGCCAGCTGATGGCCTGTTTGCAAGTCAAGACAAAACAGACCCTTTCGCTGCCTCATCTGTAAGTAGTAAAAACCCAACAAAACAAATGAAAAAATAAAAAAGACAACCAAAAAAAATCCCCAAAATACAAGCAAAAAAAATAACCAAACCAAACCAAAAAAACAACAAATACCAAAACCCCTAAATGGCATTACCACCACAAAAAAAGCCATCAATTTTTTTTTTTCTCCTTAGTAACTGTGGTGCCTGTGTTTGAGCACTAGTTTAGTTCTGGCTTTAGAGGTGCTACAACAAAAACCTTTTGCATCTTTGAGGCTAATATGTAATCTAGTAGAGGGTATCTGTTGCAAGAAGGTTAACAAAGCATTATTCCATTTGGCTTGGCTCCACAACCAGTTTCCCGAGGTGCAAAGTTCTGTAGTATTGGGACCCTCTACAGAAGATTATCAAATAATGTAGTTGGAGAAATACTCCACTTTGGTTATATATAACCCTCTTTAGAACAAACTGGGCTGTGTGGATTGTGAAGCTCTCTAGCTGAACAAATGGGAAGTTCCATGTTAAGGACTCTGTGGGGGAGAAAGTGGCTTCACTAGATCACTCTATTTGGGACAGAGCACTTGAAGCCATCAGTGAAAATTCTGGACCAATTCCAGAATGTTGATTTAAGACTTCTAGCATTTGACTAAAAGACATCTCATCTTGACTACACTAGCTCTAAAGGAGTGTTTGGAAGCAAACATGGTTTTCTGAAAAATACCTTGCCTTGGACTAGCGTACCAGCTAACACAGCTTAGAACCCCCCTCTTTTGTTGAAGAATACAGTAAATGTGTATTTAGCAGGTGCTCTGAAGTATTCTTTCTATGAATACTTTTGAACAGGTGTTTGAACAGGAAGTAGCTCATAGAGCTTTGCAGTGTAAAACTGGTGAAAACTGGAAATCCACTAACAGCTTATCTCTTTCCTTAGAAGGAATCTCAGAATCCACCTTCTGGTCCTTTTGGTCATGAATTTGGCAACCCATTTGCATAGATCAGGTAAGTCTTCCACTAATAAGCCAACCTACTTCATCCTCTGAAATTTATTGAGGAAATGTTCAGTAAAGAGATAGCTAAAAACTGCAGTAGCTTAATACTAATGCTCTCTGAAATATGGCAAACAGTGCTTGGAAGAACTTCTGGTATAGTACCTCTATCAGACTTATACATAGCTGCATTCTGTCCAAGCCTAGCCAGCTTCTTAGAACTAAAGACTTGATTCTTCCACAGACTTAAATTCCAAGCCCGCAACAGATCTAGATTTCCTTTCCTTGAAGAAAAATAGTGACTGTGTATTTGCTGCAGAACTCAGAGGGACTGACTTTAATACCTTCAGATATCTATGGCAGAATGTTAGCATAGAGTGCCCTGTACACAATGTACAGCTTTCTGAAGTTTAATCACCTTAATAGCTGCAGTTTTGGACTCTGGGTAAATTGGAATAAAACAAGAATAAGGCTATTAGGCTCTTATTCTGGTTTTTAATCAAAAGTTGTTACAAACACTTTTGTTGCTAGAAACTAATGTAATTTGAAACTTCATAGCATTGACTGAAGAGCATGGTCTATTGATCCAGCAAATCTTCGGCCATACCTTCCAGTCTGCCCCTGAAATACTGTCTAGCTTCTGATAGAAGACAAGTGTTGATATTTATTGCTTTAGTTTTGTTCCTAGTGGCTCTGTTTAAGCAATAAAGCACATCTCATAGCCATCCTAACACTAATTCCTTTCCATCATACCAGGCATAACCAGAAAAGGACAAATGGAATAACTGGACCTCTTCTCAACGTGATTTTTCTACGTGTTTCACTTTGCTGTCTGCTATTCTTGCTGTTGTTTCATGATGTCTGCAATCTAAAATATATCCAGGTGGATTGAAGCATGGACCCTCAAAGAACATGCTGTGAAGATGATAATTCAGGGCAAAGCAAATGGGGATATTGACTCACGCTGAAAACCCAAATTCAAATTGGTGGATGTTACCTTTAGTTCTTTGCACTCCTCTACAGAGAGGTTGACAGCACTGAGTAATGTGTCTTGTACCATTTCCCTTTACATGGCACTTACTGTCCCAAAATAGAGGAACTTAATGTACCTAGGGGAGAGTTGTTGCCTTTGCATAAGGGTGTTGAATTAGTAGCTAAAACTCCACACCTTAAACAACTAGGTCTGTTGCCCATTATGACAGCAGCAGCCAGTTGTAAAGTGGATGCTACTCAGTTCTAACTGGTGACTAGACAGATGACTTGGTCTTCTAGCCACAAAAATTTAAGTATGTGTAGAGGAAAATAATATTACTCTATTTAACAAAAAGTATCATTCCACCACAAATGTGTCATTAAGGGACTGCGGGGTCTGTAACAGCACTGCTGAAGCCCTGAGTACTAGAGGCCTACACTGTAAGCTGCAAAACTTCTTGCAGAACATTTAGGTAGTTGTGGACACTAACTGTTGTCTTGGTGCTAATATGGCAGTTTTCAGGGAGGGAAATCTACTAGGATTACTTTTCTATTAAGGTGGCTTGGCAAACAAATGAAACAGGAAGATAGGGTTCTTGCTTACATCTCAGTGAATCCCTGATGTGCTAAGTTTGAGTTGTCATGGTGTAGTGGGGTATGTTTCCAGCATGCTAGAAAACAAAAACACCAAAATAGCTTCACTCCATGCCTAGGTTCCTTGTGAACAGATGCACCATCTCTGTGCTATTAATGTGAGGTAGTATTCTATCTTTTGGAAAACATGCCTCTTCTCAAGAGCCTCTTTACTAACAGGGTTTTGAACCAGTTACAACTGCCTGTAACAGCTACATTCTTGGCCAGTGGTGATGACTGATGTGTCAGAAGTTTTTCTGTTATTGTTAAGTATAAACTTGAAATGTTATTGTTAAATCAAATGCCTAAGCTGTTGCTAAACTGGGGAGCTGAGAAAGTCAACTTGAATACAGCCTTAGTATCCAATTCAGCCAGTCATGCAATTAGTTGTGTATACAAACTTCTCTTGCACTTTCTGTAATGCAAAAAAAAATTTAAAAAAAAATAAAATCACAAATTTAAGTATTTGTCTCAAACTGGAAATGTAGAAACTTATTGATGTTACACTGTTATATGAAACTGTAGTATCTGTTACTTAATGGCATTAAAAAGAAGCAACTCTTCATACCAAATACGCATCAGTGTGGCTGTTAATTCTGCCTTCTGTTAAGTCAGTCTTGTGGTCTAGTTGACATCAGAAGTTCAAAGCCTGCTGAGAAGCATTCCTCACAGGTTCTGTAGCTGTTTGAAGAAAGTGTCTTTCTGTAACTTCTTGCATTGGATGGAGCTGTTCAAAAAATGCTGTGCCATAGTAAGAAATAAAATCTCCAACTGATTTAGTAGAAACTGTCACTAGAACTTTGTCCCTTGGGCTGCTCAGCCTGAGCTTGTTGCTGCTAAAGATGCTTTCCTGCTTCTTTCTGCAGAGCCATGGGAGCTAAGTACTTAAATTGCATTGCACTCAGAACTTTCAATAATGCACCTTGTGTATTCCAGCTTTGCAGGAGATCTAAAGTGATGCTAGGAAATCTCAGAACACCTTCTTGTGTTCAGAGGAAATTATATACTCCTTCAACAGAGATAGCTATAAAAATAATAAATCTGTTATTAAGCTGCTGTTTTAGACTATTCTAATATTTAAAATAATGCTAATGCTTATTTCTAATATTGTTTGATGGTTAAGGGGTTAAAAACAATTCATTGCAAAGTATTTGTTATCCAGCTTGAAATACAGGTTTTAAGGGGGGGTTAGAGTGTCACAGTGGGGCTTTTTTGGTTGGTTTTGTTTGTTTTGTTGGGGTTTTGTTTTTTGTTTGGTGGGGTTTTTTTTGGTTGGTTGATTTGGTTTTTTTAATCTTGACTGCCTGGCAACTTACAATTTAGTATTAAAATGCAAAGGATAATTGACTGCCTTAATGCCCATATGAAGGAATATGTTTACCAGCATTGGAGTTAAGGATTTAAATCACTGCTGTTCAGATTCTGAAATGGCCATCAGGATACTCATTTAGAGCAAGACCCTCCTACAAGATGGCCAAAGATGCTTGCTGATCTCCTAGCTAACTTTGAATAGCTGTTTACTCAGAGTCTCTGTCTTAAAGAACCATGAACTGTGATAGCAGTTTTGATGAAACAATACAATATTACAAGTGTCTGTGTCTTGCATTCTTGCCTAATAATGAGTTTATTGTAACTGGACTCATCAAGCTGAGGCTGCAGCAGGTGAAAATTTCTTCAAATGAAATAATCCAAATCAAAGCTTGTGCAGGGGGGATATTTTCCCCCCACTCTCCGCACCCTGCCACAAAAAGCAGGGAAGAGGAAAACAATAAAACTACTCTTATTGTTTTTTCAATTAGCCACAGCCATTTAAGATATCTTTATCCTGGATCATTATTTCAAGATTGTATTTCATTATTATTTATTCATTTATTATTACAGCTATGTAATTCTAAACATCAAGTTATTTATGAGTGAATTGTGACTTGTGTCCAACACATGATGGATTAATCTTAACCTGATTACAGCAAACTACCAAAAAGGAATGCTCTTCTAAAGAGCTGGCTTGTGGTTTGGTTTTTTTGTGACAGAGTGAAAGCTAAAGGAGTTTTAGTCTCATTCAAACCCACAAAAATAACGTGTTGCTCTTTTATATTGGCTGGGGAAGGAATAAAAGAAGAATCTTGGGACTTTAGTCCTCCAGTTCTCCAAATGAGGATTCCAAAGCTGTTATACACTGAACTTGCTCTTGTAAACAGCTCTGCTTTAGGAACTATTTGTTCTTTACATGAGTCACTGTTATGACAGCTTTTTTACTAGGCAGTTAATGGTTCTCTTAATTCAATACAAAACGTCTTTCCTGTATTTGAAAGGTAGTGTTAAACAAAATTGGTTTATTTTTAACCTTGCAAGTACTTCACAGTATTTCCCCATTCAGGGAAAAAGTGGAATTTTCTGAAAAGTGGACTTTAGAGCAGTTACAGTAAAGCAGTTTTGGCCAGTTACTGGCATTCTTCAGTACACACTGTTTTTTGTTTGTTCTCTTGGTAATAAATAACAAAAGGAAGAAATAAATAAATTACAAATTCAGTCATGACATTTCTAGTCTGTTCACCTACAAAATGAGAATAATGCATGTTATTCTGCAGCTTACAGCCATACTATGCAATGTTGCCTCAGTTTGGGGGGAAAGCAGAAGGTAAGTGTTCTTTTTCTTCTGCAGCTGTCTCCACTGTTTTGTTTCTCTAACAAAAGCATAAACATCCAGTGTGGACATTTCTAATGGTACCTTGCTCAGATATCCCACAAAAAAGAAAGCCATTTCTTACTGTACTTTTAGGAGTCAGATAGCAATGATTTGTTTATTTTGGATATATGTCACACAATAAAGGTGCCTGATAGCTTTGCAGGCAGGTAAAGTTCAGGTACTCTTTTTTTCTCTTGCATGCTATGTGAAAATACCTAATCTCAATCTATTTCTTTCTGAAGCTGCTCAATTCTATGCTGAAAGTGCTTCCTTTAGTATTTAAAGTCTCCTAGATTGCCTAAGCTTTGGAAATACAGCCTTTGTGTTTTCACTGCAAGTATCACTAGGAGGAGAACAAAAGCCTGGTCCCTACCAAATGATCATGTGAGAACAACTAAAGAGCTACTCTACCACAAGTGTGTCATGCACAGGAATGGTACAAAACTAAGTGATGAAAAAATTTGAGCCTTTTAATAGATATGTGTTGAGGCAAGTCCAGAGCAAGCCATGATATTAACTAGATGACCAAAACACTGCCCCTACAACAACTGAGAAGGTATGGAAGATACCTTCCAGTATCTGAAGGTGCTTACAGGGAACCTGGAGATGTACTCTTCATCAGGAACTATAATGATAGGATGAGGAGTAATGGGTGCACTCTGAATGAGGGGACATTATGGTTAGATATTAGGAAGGAGTTCTCTGCTGTGGGTGTGGTGAGACAGTGGAACAGGTTGCCCAGGGATGCTATGGTACAAAGCCAGGTTGGCTGAGACTTTGAGCAAGCTAATCTAGTGGGAGGTGTCCCTGCACACAGCAGGAAGGTAGGGACAAGATGATCTTGAAGGTCCCAGCTGTGCACAGGGACACTTTTTACTAGACTGGGTTGCTCAGAGCTCCATCCAGTCTGGCTTTAATTGCTTCCATGGATAGGGAATCCTCAGCTCCTCTCCCTGGGAAAGCTGTGCCAGTGCCTCACTACCCTCACAACAAAGAACTTCTTCCTAATATCTAATCTAAACGTACTCTCTTTTAATCTGTTCCCCTTATCCAGTCACTCCATGGTCTTATAAAAAGCCCCTCTACATCTTTCTTGTAGGCTCCCTTCAGGTATGGGATGTCTGCAGTGAGGTCACCCCTAAACTGCCTCTTCTATGTTGAGCAATCCCCATTCTCTCACCCCTTCCTCACAGAAAAGGTGCTCCATCCTTCTGATGATCTTTGTGGCTTCCCCTGGACTCTGACAGATCCATGTCTTTCTTGTTCAGAGGACCCCAGAGCTGGGTGCCCCAGCTCTGGATGCAGTGCTGCAGGTGGGTCTCAGCAGAGCAGAGCAGAGGGGCAGAATCCCCTCCCTCCCCTGCTGCCCACGGGCCTCTGGATGCAGCCCAGGACACGTTTGGCTCTCTGGGCTGTGAGTGCCATGGCCAGGGCATGTCCAGCCTCTCACCCACAGCACCCCCAGCTCCTTCTGGGCAGGGCTGCTCTGGGTCTGTTCATGCCCAGCCTGTGCTGACACCAGGGGTGTCCCAAGATGCAGCACCAGCACTTGGCCTTGTTAAACCACATCAGATTCCAATGAACCCACTTCTCAAGCTTGTCCAGGTCCCTTTGGATGGCATTCCATCCTTCAGGAGTGTCAACAGCACCACCCAGCTTGGGGTCATCTGCTAATTTGCGGTGGGTGCACTCGATTTCTTCATCTGTGTCATTATTGAAGATACCAAATAACACTGATCCCAGTACAGATCCCTGAGGGACACCACTTGTCACTGATGTCCACTGGGACACTGAGCCATTGACCATTAACCTCTGGATTTCACCATCCAACCATTTTCCTATCCATCTTTCAGTATGGAATTGGATCCATCCAGTTCAAAAAGAAGAATGTTGTGAAGGGACCATGTCAAAGGCTGTACATAAATCCAGATAAATGACATCTGCAGCCCTTCTCTTGTCCACTGATGGAGGCATTTCACCATAGAAGGCCACTAGATTGGGCAGGCACTTATTCCTTATGTTTTGATGGTTATTACTATTTTATCATTCAGATCCTATTAAAGCACAAGTTTAGCATGTTCAGTTAGAAATGGTCCAGACAGAAGATATGATGATTAGAGGGAATCGGTAGCAGGCAACACTGGCCAGCAGCTTGGCTCCCCAGCATACAAAAGGCTGTGCAGCTTGAAGATGGTGCTAGCAACTACAGTTGGCAAAGTTTTGCTCTCATGTAATGCTATCATGTCTTCAAATTCAGGAGAGATGTGCTTTATTTCTTGGTCAGTGATAATTATCAAATCAAGATTTTTTTTTTTTGAGTTTTCCATTTTTTAACTGATGAAGTCAAGAGCTCTCTATTCTGAAGTATGACTCAGCACCAAATCACCAGAGCTGTGTGTCCTGAAGTTGCATGGAGTGCACTGTGCAATCCAAGACAAGGTGCAAACCGTTCTGTGTACTGATTGTGAAATGGTTTTTGCTTTACAAAGATTCAAACCTCTCAATAAAGGATAGCAGACAAGGTATTTTGATTTCCATGCCCACCTCTGAATTTTGTGCCCTCAGTCGTCACCTTCACTGATGTTCTTCAGTGACTGAACTGTTTTTACCTGCTCTCCTATTTAAATTGTGTGACTTAGCATCTGTTTCAATGTGGTTTTCCAGTGACACTTTTTCTTCAAATTAAATGTGAAGGTGACAAATTTGCAAACTTTTGTAGTATCTTAATTCTTTTAAAAAATGTTGGTGAATATATGTCCCTTTGATTTCCCAGATAATCTGAATAGTCAGTGTATTAGTGATGTTCCAGAGTTTATGCATCACTTGCAATGAGATTTTTCTGATTTTTTTAAATTTTTATTTCTTTAACCTCAAATAAATTCAAAACCCTAAAGCTGAATCTGCAGCAAATCATGTGAATCTCATACACTATGCTGGAGAAGGCCCATGGGTGTGTGTACATCACTCAATGAATATTCTTGCAAAAGTTGCTAAATTGTGATTATCATAAAATTATATAATGACTTAGGTTGGAAAAGTTCTTCATTCAAAAATGTTGCTACCTGAAAGTCAGTCAGAGAATACCATCAACTCTAGTTTGCAGACAATTGATGGCAAGATTTCCATTTGCATTGGAGACTTCTGCTCAGTCTTTTCTGCCTGTGATTTTTTACTTTAGACTCTAAATAGTGCCTTACAACAACCTCTGGGAGAATCTCTGGAACCTGAAGTAGCTTGAGTCTGATTGCTTCTGTAGGCACATGACCTCTTTTGATAAATCCTTATTGCCTGTAAGGCTTTTTGGCTCTATTTTACAACAATAATTTAACAGTTCATAAATATATTTCAATGTAAATTTGTCTTACATCAGAATACTTGGTAACTGCTAGGAATAGATTACTATCTGCTTCCACACATCCCATCAGATGCCTCAATATATCTTATAGGTCTGGCATCTAAGGGTTCTTGTTTCTACCGTCTTTAAGGACAACCTGTGAGTCTTCAACCCAAGATGCCAGAATAGATGTTGTAACTCAGAGGTTTGCAGTCCTCCATCAGTAAGGAGATAGAAAGGCATCCTACAGGTACAGTAAGGAGCAAGCTAATTCTCACTCATTTACCAAAGCAGTTCTTAATTTTTTCCCACTTTTGATGTTACTGCCATGCTGATTGGTGGGAAATACATAAAAAATTGTACAGCAACGTTTTAAGAATTACTTGCTTAGCATGAGATACCTGTAAGATGAGCTGCTTACATATGAAAGACTTGGTTTTGAAGAGGCTAATTTTATGTATTGTACATGAAAATTTCAAGTACAATACAACTTTTCAGTCAACTGGAAATTTAAATACATGGGAAAGTCTAGGTTGGAAGGAACTTCTGGAGATCTGCTCAAAACAGGACTTTAGATTAGGTCACCCAGGGGTCCCGATAATAGTGTTGCATACTTCCAGAGAAGGACATTCTTCCATTTCCCTGGGTAACCAATTTCTGTGTTTAGTAGCTCTCATGGCAAAATTTTGGGCAAGTCTTTGATCCCTGAGCTTGTTAAGGCTTGATAGCTGAAAAGAGGTAGATTTATTTCTCAATAACAACTTAGTAGATATGTAAACTTTACATAGAATAAGTGGCACCAGAAAGCTATGTCTTCGTCGTCCAAACAGCAGATTTCTTAATCTTATGGAATCAGGTTACATTTGTTTGGACTGCTGTGATATTTGTGCAATGTAAGAGGATCAAAGAGCAGAGGGCAGAGCCCTGCCTGCAATGAAAACCCATAGGTACCTTGCACTGAAGGAGCTGCAGATCTGCCAACCAGCTGGGCTCAGCAAAGAAAGCCCCATTGTAGAGCAAAGACAAGAGCATTAACTTAGAGAGATACAGAGAGAATTGCTTCACAGGGAGTGAATACTCATAATGTAAGGCCAAATTGGAATAAGTTACTGAGAGTAAAAAAGACAAGTCAGACTTCAGTGCTCCTTTATTCCTCTGCTGTTGGGGAGGATGAAACAGAGAAACCTTATGAATATGATTGTTCAGCAAAAGATTCTGAAAATATGAAGCCTAAAATCGAAGTAGAAATGAGAGCTAGCTTTGAGTCATAGGATACTGAGTGCTATCCAAAGAACAATAGCCTAGCCAGCTAAAGGAGAATCCCGGTTGATGAAACAATGTCCTTCTGCTGATAAAGAATCCAAAGGTCCAGCAGCAAGATAAGAATTTGCAAAGCTTTTAGAGGTTGAAATGTAACACTGTATGGTAATGCAGTAATTCTTATAAGGTATATGTAAATTATTTAGTGGGTGTGTCTCATAGTGATTGGTTACTGGGAATTAGAATATTCACTATAGAAAAAGAGATATGGTATTGTAACAGGAACTTCGCTCTCTTGTTTTTTCCTCTTTCTCCCTCTTGTTTTTCCCCCTCTTACCCCTCTCTTGTTCGCCCCCTCTCTCCTAAGCCTCCCTTGTTCCTCCTGCTCTCCCTCTCTCTCTTGATTCCTCCCTCCTCATCTTTAACCTCTCCTCTCCTGCTCTCCCTGCTCCACTCTGCTCCCTATCCCCTGAACATGTGTTCACCGAGGCTGGTGGCGGACCCAGGTCTCTCCCTCTCTTTACCCGTCTAATAAACTGCTTACACCTCAACAGCTTGACCCTGGAGAAGTCTCTTACGGCGAGCAAGTGTTTTGTACTACAATACTCTGTTATTTACCATAGAAGATAAGGTCACCAGTAAATAACTAGCCTTGGCTTTTAAAATAGACTTTTTGATAAGTCATTCTATAAGGCATCAGTTTCTAATATCTGCCAGTGGGTGCTTTAAAGAAACTTGATTTCAGTTAAGGAATGGCCTTACATATACTGAGAGCTGAAAGTTTGATGATATTTAAAACTGAGCCCCAAAATGACAAGTCACTCTAAAACAAAAAAAAAAAAAAAAAAAATAGGCCTAACTGCAAGAGTATTCAACTTGGCAAGCTGAAGAATAATAAGATAGCAAAGCATTTCTTTTGTTTTCTAGCAACGTAAGTTATCCTGTTCCTTTATTTATGAGTCTACTTTCAACTCTGAAAGGCATTTATGCTTTTATCCAGGGTTAAGAGCAGCACCATAGAAGTCAATTAGCTAAAATCACAAAGATGTTTGACACACATGAGATGTGCTGCTATGAGTCAGTCTCTAGCTTTACATATTGGGGAGCACAACCACTGTCTGAATAGGAGACTGCAGATGTTCTCTGTGTATTATTGTTTCATTCTCTTCAATAACATGACCCACCAGAAGAGCATTTGTATGCACAAAAATCTACAAAAGGGGAAAAGACGTGGCTTATTAAGTCTTCAAAGTTGTTTTTAATGTAATTTTAAACAACCAAAGAATTTAATATTAGGCAGCTGTTGATACATCTGGTATGAAAGTGAAACAGAAATCAGCTTGAAGATTCTTCCAAAATATTGGTCTATGGTTTAAATACAAACTCACATGTCATTTTAGTATACTGCCCAGGACTGTACTGGAATGTTTTGTTTGACAGCTCTTCAGAAAAAGCTTTCCACAGGGGAACAAGGGAACTGAATGCTCCATCTTCAATAGACTGCAAACTGAGCAGCTGGAGCGCATGGGGGCCCTGCGACCCATGCACCAACCAAAGGGTAAGCTGTCCTTGGAAGTCTTTGTTCCAAAGTCACAACCAAAGGGATGTCTGTCTGCCTGTTGGCTATGAGAAAGTGTCAGACTGCAGCTTTTAATACCGTATGTTCGTGATTTGATGAAACCCACAATAATGTCAGATTTGGGACCACAGAGTAAGAAAAAACTATATCCAGTTGTGCATTACTGCTCAAACGTTCTCATTCAAAAAGTTTCCTTCATAGAAAGTATCTATTTTGGCCATGTGTATACTTAAAACATTATTTTTCAATACATTTTTCCCTTTTTAAATTAAAAACAAACAAACAAACAACCCCCCCAAACAACAACAACAACAACAACAACAACAACAAAACTCACCACTTCTTTTCCAAAGCAAATTTTATTTTCTTAGGGGAGTTATTTTAAGGTTTTAAAAGATCAAAGGCTTGAAAACGTACAAAATATAAATTATTCACACTGGAGAAAAATAAAAAAAAATAGTGAAGTAAACTACATAGTGAAAATGTAGCTTTACATTCTAGCTATGTATTATTAACCATAATTATTGATTCAAAGTTATTTAATTTATGAAGTGTGCTTGTGGATTGTCAATAAAAAAATTCACCAAAGATGTTCAGTTTTGAAAAGCTCTAAGCTCCGCTGGAAACCATGATGTTCTGGTATAGTTCTCTTTTCCCTCTGAGCAATATTAATAGTGTTATTTTTCTTTCAAGTTTCGCTCCAGACGTATCGAAAGATTCGGGCAGTTTGGTGGAAAAGCATGCCTGGAGGCCCTAGGAGACACACAGATCTGTAAAACCAGTGAAGTCTGTCCTGAAGAACCAGAACCAGACTGTGGCACTGACTTTCAGTGCAGTTCAGGTAGTTTTTGTTCTCATGCCATAGCAAGTAAAGCAGTAGCTCAGAAACCACATTTTAGTTCTGTGAAAAAGTTACATCAGCCTCATGCTAGCATTTAAAAACAGTCCATGGACAGGTGGGTTCAAAGCCACAATGCCAAAACCACAGCAGCAAAACTGCTTAAGAAGGGGCACATTCCTCTCATCTTCCATTTTAGTTTGCAACTAGTTTAAATTCTTCTGTAACTTCTGCTCCATGGTTAGAAGCTGACCATACTGACAGTATCCTTTCTTCTGGCTTAACTGCCCCTCTTGCCACTGAATCACTAGGTTTTGTGACAAATCACCAGGATAAAAACCTGGACTAAAGGATTTTTAACAAATGGATATGTACGTTTACATATCTAACTGTATGATAGATGCTAGTTGGAGATCAGCATGCATCTAGATACAAAATAGATATAAATTTATAAAGTGATACAAATTTTGTAAAGTGATACTGTAGTGCTCAAGATTAATCAGAATTCAAAATAAAGTAGGCAAAATTAATAATAATAAAACTAATCAAAACAAAAACAGAAAGCTGGTAAATAAACTTGAAATTCCAAGCCATTTTTTTTAGATTACTTTTAATTTGAATATTGAAAAGTGCAAATAAAGCAATTTAAAATTAGAAAGTAGGCCTTTAACTACTAGTTCACAGGGATTGTGTGGCATTTACAGGTGAGGTTGATTATATCAAAGTGTTATTTTATTATGGTACAGCTAATTTACCAAAGTCTTTAAATCCTGTAGAGAAAAAATAAATTAGTCTTTGTAAAACTTGGGATATGTAAACTCAGAAAAGTTACTACTTCCCTGTTGCTTTAGAACACAAATCACTATAGTTTTGGACACTACATGTCCATATTATTTAAATAATATAGCCCAAATAGCAACGATTTAAATGATTTATAAATATTTTTTTGTTGATGTTGAATTGATATTTCCCCCCAAACAACCTAACATTTGAAGTTTACTATGGAACAGTCTAGGATGCAACAATTTTCTTCAGATGACAGCAGTTACCCTTCCACTCACTTTTCTCAGTCATCCCACTAACTTGTATGTAACAGTAGCTTGCAGGTTTTTTTTATTTGAAAGTGCCAGAGCATAGGATTTTAATCCCTCATGACAACAGTAGAAATATATTAAAGGAAGATCTTAATAAAGATTAGCTGAGGGTGCCATTTAGAGACCAAGTTGACAAAAACGCATTCAGGTAATGTCTTATTCCTCGATCAGGTCGATGTATAAAGCGAAGACTTGTGTGCAATGTAGACAATGACTGTGGAGACTATTCTGATGAAGACGACTGTGAATCTGACCCACAATCACCTTGTCGAAACCATGATATTGATGTGTCTGAAGTTGGCAGGACTGCAGGACACGGGTATGTAGTAAAAAGTAATATTGAACCTAGTGAAGAGTTTGGGATTGTCTCAAAAGCCAGCTGAAAAAACTGGGGCACCATGACATTCCCAAAAGTGGAATATGAGTCATGGTAGCATGTCTATTCAGAAATGCTAAGTAGCATTTGCAAAAACACTTAACTACCATATTTATTTTGTGTACTTGTGAGGGTAAAATATGCAGACAGTGTAAATCAATCATAATGTCAGTAAACAGAATCATGCATACACGTCACATGAATAAACTTAGATTTTATTTAAATGTAAAGTTTATACATATATAGATTTGTTTCTAATGATATTTCACAACCAATCGGTAATTGTAAATTACTTTGCTAAAAGGCCTGTCTTCAAGGGAGAAAATATTTCTTGACTATTTATACAATGGGATGCCCTACTGCAATAACACTTTATGTGCAGCTTTCTAACAGTATTGCATTGTCCACTTCCCAGATCTTTGTTGTTTACAGGAGATTTCATCATTAATCTAAGCTGAAAATGAATCTTTCTGTTCTCAGATCCTGATGGATTTCTTTCATCTCTAACAGAAAGAAAACATATTGCTTACCTACAAATAGAGTTACAAGGCAGCAATCCAAACTGAACAGAAAAGTATACTACAGCACCACCATGTGTTTAATGAAAATTATATATCCTATTAATTTAATTTCTTACTTTGCAAGAGCAAAAATTGTGCTTTTTTAGCATGGGGAAGTAAACCAAATATATAGGCAATTTTAGAAGATTCTATTACAATCTGTTACTAAAATTTTGCATGCGAAAATGTCATACAGAGATGCAATAATGACACTGGTGAGTTTGATGACTTCTTTACCGCTTTCTGCCCTCACAAAGGTACCCATACATTTGCCACATGTAAATATTGGAAATACTGAAAAGATTGAAATATATGAAACAGGCACAAAAGGGCAAACAAATTATACTGAATCCTCCAAGGAGTTATTTTTGGAAGTATTTCTTGCACATCAGTATTTAGATGCATAGAGTTATACAGCTGATGTGCCAGCCTCCCTGGTTTTGTAATAGTTTGGATTTCCTCTCTTATGCTCCAGGAAATGCTGCTGTTCCACTTGGTCACATCCAGCAAGAAGAGACAATGCTAAGAGTAGCTGTACATTCCTTCTAAAGATTTGATGGATGTTGTACAGGCTTGATAAACAAGCACCTACCAGCAAAAAAATATATAAGTTATTAAAATATATAGCTGTTGAGAAGTACATTTTAAATCTACAAGGAATGCTTTCTCACAGATGTACTTGTCAAGAACAAATGTTTTTTCTCACAAATATATTGGTCAAGCAAAAATATTTTTTACCTTCTGTTATGCCTAAGGTTTTCTCTGCATTCAAGGTTTAATGTCTTTTATTTGTTTATTTCTCATACATGATCCTTTAAGAACATTACAAAAGATGTAACTATCTCTAGTACACAGATGAGAAACCACAAGAGATGAGGGAGGCAAGCTGCTTGGACAGAGCAGGATTCAGTTTCACAGTCTCCATCTCTAACAGAATACAGCTTTTCCAGTCTACAGGTCATTTGTGCTGACACGTCCTCTTTTGAAGTATAACTTCTCTTGTATTTCTCTTGTAGAATCAATGTTTTAGGGATGCAACCAATGGCCAGCCCATTTGACAATGACTTTTTCAATGGTCTTTGTGAACGGGTGCGTGATGGGAACACACGGACATACTACCGCAAGCCATGGAATGTGGCTGTTCTCACTTATGATGTAAGTTCAGGTCCTTTGCAAGATAAGATGTGTTTGATCTTGGCATACTCTTGGAAGACTCAGCATATCTCTTGAGCCAGGCACCAGCTTTTTAGGCTCAAGCTTGTGCTAAAGTCCAGAGGAAAAGAGGTTTGTCATTTACTTTGGCAGTTAAGCTCAGTTGTGCCAGACAAATTCCCATATCTTCATGCTGCACCTTTGCCCAATAAATGAAACTATCTTTCTGGAATGTTTAAAATATGAGCAGAAGAAATGAACAGAAGATTACAGAAAGGATTACAGTACCCAACTTTTACTAGGTAAAAGAGCAAATAATCTATATTTTCAAGGATATGTAAAAGCCACTGATAAAAAGGCAGACATAATATGACAATATTCTGGTCCTACTTGTTTTTTTTAACCAGTGATGATTTTCTCTGTCCCACTGGGAAAAAAAAAAAATTTAGGCTTTTAAGTTTCAGAATGTGATTTTCAGCGAGGCTTGAAAACCAAAAATGTTGATTGTTGAAAAAAAGTCAGATACTTTTAAGAAATCAAAGCACAACTTTTCCTCCTAAATTACTGTAAGTGGAAACTTGATAAAAGAAATACAATTTAAACCAGGTCATTCCTAAAATGAATAAATCTGACCCAGAGATCTCTGGTTATGTTTGCTTTTGATGTATAACAATTTTCAGTCGTTAAAATGTTCTGCTAAAGTATAATAAAGTAAACAACACTGAAACAGGTATTCTGAATTAGTTATTGTTTGCCTTAAGAAAAGAAGTCAGAATCATAATTCTGACTTATTTCCCAAGTCAGGAGCTATGGGAACTGAACCAGCTGGGATGAATAGTGGCTTAGCTTAGGTGACTTGTACAGACAACATAAACCTGAGACCTGGGAGGAAAGATACTGAAAGGACGGAAACTAGAATGCTACTGGGATCATTCCATAATAGGCCATGTTTCTGGTTCTGGCTCTCAGTTTGTTCAGGACCTGTCACATATAAGATTACACCCCTGGTCTGTGTTCGTGATTGGACCCCTGCCCTCACTTACCCCTAAATATTGTTAAGTTCACCACATCCCTTGGTCTTTGGAGCTTTACCCCAGAACACGCAGTTTCTGTGGTTTGTTATTTTACCACCATTAAAGTACTTCAGGCAACTCCATTGTTCCAATCCCTCTATTTTGCCAGGCCCACCTGGCCAGAGCAGTCCCGGAGTCACAGGAAGCCACCTGTGACAAGGAGCTCTTAGCAAATCTTAACCATGTTTTAGGAAAGAGAGACTCTTATTCCTCACATAGAGTCATAGAATCTCCTGAGGTGGAATGGATCCACAAGGATCATTGAGTCCAGCTCCTGGCTCTGCACAGGATACCATAAGGGTCACACCTGAGAGCATTGTCCAAACACTTCTTTGAGCTCTGTCAGGCTGGAGCTGTGACCACCACCCTGGGGAGTCTGTTCCAGTGCCCAAACACCATCTGTGTGAAGAAACTTTTTGAATATCCAAACTAAACCTCCCCTGACACAACTTCAGACCATTTCTTCAAGTCCTGTCACTGGTCACCAGGGAGAAGAGATCATTGCCTGCCCTTCCTCTTCCCTCACAAGGAAGCTGTAGACAGTGTATAGGGACTGTTGACACACATAAATTACTTTGACAATGTTACATGCTGAGATTTAATATTCACTAAATTATTGTCATTGCAGTTTTCTGTTCACTTTTGAATAACTGATCTGATCCTGATGAGGTAGTTTGTGGAGGGAGTCCTATTTCCATTTGTTTTGGTTTAGAAGGAAAAATAGCTGTAAGAAAATGCATTGATATGATCTGCAAAAAGTACAGCTTTAAAGTGCTACACAGATTTTTCTACTATTGTCTGTTGTTTTCTCATACAATCTTTTTTCCTATCTTTTCTCAGACGAAAGCAGACAAAACTTTCTCATCTGTGTACTACCATGATCGTGTGAATATGTTACGAGAGGTTTACATAGAAAAGCGGAAACATTTTAGTGCTGACTTCTCTCTGAAATACACACCTACTGATGGAAGTAACAAAAATGCTTCAGAAGGAAATTTCAGATATGACTACAGAAAGAATTACACATTTGGTTCCATCCTGCAAAGCTACACAGAAAGGGTGAGATTAATTCTTCTAAAGGTTTTAATGTAACTATTTTACAAATGGTACAGAGTTTATGCAGTGTTAGAATTAGGAAATAATAATCTAAATATTCTAGTCAGTTGCTGCTGCTTTTTTTAAAAATTTATTTTTTAAGAAATTAAATACTGATGACAATAGGGTTAAGATTTCAGACATGGACAAATGTCAGTTCAAAGAATCTTCTTTTTCCCACAGTTTATCTTTGACTAGCAAGCACCCTCATCTTCATCAAGGGCTTGGTGTTAGAAAGGATCAAGACCTCTGGTTTCATCCTGATTAAAGACCAGCCCTGATCTAGTGCAATGTGGGAAAATTAGATCAAGTCTTGTGACGAAAAATTGTCACTGAGCACACCTACACTATATAAACACAGAATAAATTTTAGGAATAATGACCAAAAGGTCAGATCTCAGACATTTGTGTACATTTGTACTAATAAACTAGCCAGAGCTATAAGGCACGGGCACTAGCACTGGTACATGATAATCCACAGTTTTACCAGCATGCTGCCACGACTTTAGTCAGTGCTAGTTCTCATAAGCAGTTCCCATCCTGCACTTCCCCACAGCATGTTTGAAGGGAATGTTCTCGTAGGCAGTCTGGAGAAAAGCAAATCCATTTTGGGATTGTGCATAAACCACACATCTCCTGCCCTTAGAAACAGTGGAAAGACCCTACTCCATTTTATTTGATAGTAAAGAAGTAAGCTTAACATTATTGAGGCCAAAATGAGATAAACCACAAAAATTGATGCTAGACATGTTGTGGTTAAGTCCCAGGCAGCAGACAAGCCCCAGGCAGCTGCTCCTTCACTCCTCCACCATCAGGCTCAGGGAGAGAATGAGAAGGGTAAAAACAAGAGAACTGATGAGATAAAGTTTAACAGGAAAGCAAAACTCATGCACACAAGCAAAGAAAAACAAGGAATTCTGTCACTGCTTCCCATGGGCAGGCAGGTGTTCAGGCTTCTCCAGAAAAGCAGGGCTCTATCACATGTAATGTGACTTGGGAAAACAAATACTATCACTCCAAATATCCCCACTTCCCTCCTTCTTCAACCCACTTTATACACAGAGCCCAGCGTCATATGGTATGGAAAATCCTTTGGATCAGTGTAAGTCACCTGTCCCATCTGTGTCTCCCCCCACCACCTCCAACTCCCTTGCCAGCACAGAAGTACAAAAGCAGAAAAGGTCTTGGCCGTGTGTAAGCAATGTTCAACAATAACAAAAACATCTCTGTATTATCAGCCCTGTGTTCAGCACAAAACCCAAACATAGTCCCATGCTAGCCACTGTGAAGAAAATAAACTTTTTCCTCAGCTAAAATGAAGAGAACACAACATTACGGCGTAATCCGGCTGCTGTGTGCTAATGGGATTAATTGATCAGGTCCTTTTCCACACTTTATGCCAAGGACTGTGATTACAATATGCCATAATATGCAAGGCATATCAGCTCCATACAACTGAAGTACACCATGTGCCAGGAATACTAGATTTGCCTCAACTAATTAAACTTCTCACGTTTGTCAGTCTTGTTGTCTATGACCCATTCAGAGCTCTAGAGGTCAAATAGATACAAGGGAAAGCTAAGCTAAGTTTTATCACTGATTAATTAAAACAATGCTGAAGACAAAGATCTGCACTATAAAGGTAAGCTGAATTCAGCATTGCCTTTGTACTGGTATGAGTTTTCTTGGGATGGAAACAAACCTCAAACCATGAATCTTCACAGGCAGAAAAGATCAAGCTCTATAGCTCAGGGGGTTTTAATGTCTGTTTATAGTCTAGTGGCTAGTGATAGGAATTCTGAACTCAAATTCTTGCTGAGAGATAAGTTCAGAGAACTAGTCACAATCTGCCACAAGCAGAGTTCTATCACTGCAAAGTCATGTGGCTGCAGGATAATGAAGTAACAGTCCCTGCAGGAGCTCCCTTCAGGGCACACCTGAAAGTTAAAGTCAGAATCCTGGAGGTGCCTGGAGGCACCTGGAGAGAAACGATCTGTGTATGCTGGTTGGTAAAAATACTGCACCTACAAAAATTTCCTCACAGTGATCTAGGTGCCTGAAGATTTCTGCCAGTCGTAAGCAGCATCTGAGTCAGCAGTTTAAGATCCTTTAAATGGTGCTGGATAACACGGTCAGGTGCTAGCTCCCTTTTACATACCTCCTATTAGGCACTACTATTAAGGGAGTCACATAAATACTGAAAATAATAATGGGGTTTGGAAGGCATGTGTTCCGTTAGAATCTTAAGTGCAACTATTTCACAAGATTTTACTTCACAAGTTACAGGCAGCAGCTAGGTCCCAATTTAGAATATGATATAAAATCACCTGGTGTGTAATTTAAAAATATCAATTGCTGTACCTAGACTTACACTGTATGTATGGCTCAAATATATAATATGGAGTTTTGTCCTCATTAATTTTCCTTTTATGATGTTGGTTTGGTGGGTTTTTTTGGTTTTAATTGGAGCTGTGCCCCTCTTTCTCCCAGTCTGAGAATAACAGGGAAGTGATCCAAAAAGAGAGAGAACTTAGGTCTGCTCTGACTACAAACAAAGAGGAAACTCCATCTGACCTGAGTGGGCAGCTTCTTCTATTTAGCAGGCTACATAGAACTTTCATAACATGAAAGTCAGAAAGCCCCTTTTCGGTAGGCATTGTGCTTCAAGAGACCTGTTGTCAAATAGATCACAAAGACCTTGCTGAAATGAGTAAGGGAAGAGTTCTACAAAACTGGAAGAACTAAAATGACTCTCTTGCTGCTTCCTTAATTTATATCAGAGTGCTTTTTAATTTTTACGAATAAGTTTGTCCCATTTCCATAATGCTAGATTGAATGCCATGTTAAAAACTGCTGCAGCTTCTTTACAAGTAAAATAGATTTTCATGCTGTGCTGAACACCAGAATGGCACTCTCTTCTCTTTTCTTCTCCCTGCATTCAGAACCAAACCTTTCTGCATGTAAAAGGTCAGATTCAGCTGGGAAGGTTCCAAATTCGGAGTCGTGATGTCCGTCTCACGGATAGTTTCCTTGAAGATTTGAAATTTCTGCCTGCTGAATATGACAAGGGGGAGTATTTCAAATTCCTAGAAGATTATGGAACTCACTATGCGGTCTCTGGAACTGTAGGAGGAAAATATGAACTTGTTTATGTGCTGGATGATCATGCTATGTCTCGACTAGGTATTGGCCTTGCTATTGTATTGGTATTTCTGTTGGCCTTGCTATAACCAAGTTCCCAGACTTTCAAAGAGACATGTGATCGTAGATCTGTGTATGTGGAAAATACTGAGAACAGCACAGTTAAGTGCATGCTGCTTTGGCAGACAAGTGACATTACAGAATTACATGAGTTAACGAAGAGTCAACCTTTATAACTTACAGAACTATTTGAAACCTCTGTTTTAAGTCTGTGACTAAGAGGGGAAAAAAAAACTTAAACAAACCTTGTGAATATATTATCAATAATTGCATGATTCACAAGAGATCTTCAGAGCCAAAGAAAACTGGCCTAAACCTGAAATCCTATTTGGTAGTTGGTACCCTTTTGTGGTACAGTCACTCTAAGAGTATGGTGGTGACAAAAAACAAGGAATAAATTGAAGTGTTCTCTAGAAACCACACAGAGCATGTGAGTAAGCTGAAATTGATTTCATAGCTTTCAACATTCACACTGGAATATTCCTTACCCTCATTAAAATAGCAAAGTAGAAATTTAATCTTCCCACATTTGCAGTTCAGATATATGCGGGCTCTTGCCAGATTAAAGTGATAGCATTGGCATAAAGTGGGAAAAGGCAATTCTTGCATTGATTTTAGAGATCAGAAAATAAGCATCTGCTGCTTGCAGCACCAATAACAATATTACTATCAAATATTCAGGCTATGAAAAGTGACATGGAACAAATATGTCCCTTTCATTTCCCACTATTAGTCTGTTAGCACCTCAAGATTGTATTTCTGGATTTTTTAAGCCCCAATTTTAAGCAAAATTCTTTCTGAACAAGATGCTGAAGTTGCAGATGATATGCCTGGGTTTAATAAGAAGAAAGAAGGTGCTGGAAACAGTAGTGGGTAAAGGAAGATTAGAATTAATGGGAAAATCATGCTTTTAAGAGATCAGTGGCTTTGATTAATTTTATGGGGAAAGTTAGTGTAGAAATATAATTGAGGTTAGAAGAGAGACAGAGAGAATTCAGTAATTTAGTATATAAAAAGAATAAACATTGAGCAACTGCAAAAGACGAAATTGCAATATAATAAAAGGAAAAAACATGGTTCCTAAATAGACACCTGCTTTCAACTAGATAAGGGAAAACAGATATTAAGTTTTGGTATTTTCCTAGTCACCATAAATCTCACCTGCATCTTTTCAGGCACTTCAATTACAGTCATCCTCATATTCACTACATAGACAAGGAAAAAGTAAAAAATAAATGGGAAAACGAAAGGCAGTAACATTTCCAATAGCCCTGAAATGTATTCTGTAAGAATAATAATGTCTCATTATTTATGATCATCTTATTTATCTAATTATCTATTTCTACTTCCAGGAATCACTGTAGAAGATGTGAAAAAATGTCTTGGCTATCACTTAGATGCCAATATTGCATATAAAAACATACATGCCAATTTTAATGTTGATAGTGGTAAATGTGAAAATATTCATGTGAAGGAGAAATGTAAGTATATCCTTGATTTACGTTGTATCTTTTGCTTCTGGAAAGATAATACCAGTTGCTTCTCCTGAATAATCAATATAGTTATTGCTGTTAGGAAAAAGACAAATCCAGTAGAGCAATACAGGTGGGATTCACATTCTTCCATGCTCCCAAGTCATGACAGCCTGAGAATGTCTTCCCAGTGTGCACACACATGAATACACCAGCATGATTCATATATACATACATACACACATCACTGGTCACAAATAAATACAGACAAAATACAGCACTCGCAAACACAAATGTCACAAATGGCTTCCTTCTTTTTCCCTCTGCATCTGATCAGGGAGAAAGTCTTTTAGTGGGCAATATCACAGAATCACAGGATGGTCGAGTGTTGGGAGGGTCCTCTGGAGGCCACCTTGTCCAAGGCAACACAAGCCTTGGGTATTTCAGTCCCCCCACAATATTTATATATAATCAGTACAGATAACTCCAGCAGCTGGCCTTAAATAGCCAGTTGACGCAGAAACTGCATTGTTGGCCTCTCCTGTTAGTGACAGATATACAACACCAGGCCCACAGCTCCACTCCGATGGCTGGTGCAGTTTCTCTGATGCACACCAAGACAAACACACACTGTGGATGTCTCCAGGGACTGGCCAAAAGGTGCTCACTTGATCCAGCAATTGGCCCACAGACCCTCTTACCTCCAGTTGCCTTAGACAGAAATGCACTCATATGCAAACAAATCTCAGTCAAACCCAGAAACCTGAAGTCTCTCCAGTATTTGGCCTAGAAACCCAGTATCCAGCTCCTCCACTTGTCTCACTCTGGAGACATAAAATCATAGAATGGTTTGGGTTGGAAGGGACCTTAGAGATCATCTAGTTCCAACACATCATTTTGGAAAGGGTTTCAACACACTAGATCAGGCTGTCCAGAGCCCCATCCAACCTGGCCTTGAACACTTACAGGGACAAGGCACATTTTCTCTGGGTAATTTGTTCCATTGCTTTACTGTGCTCTGAGTAAAGAAATTCCTTCTATAATTTAATCAAAATCTGTCCTCTTTTAGTTTAAAAACTCCTTGTTCTGTCACTATCTAACCGAGTAAAAATATTGCCCTCCTCTCAATAAGCCGCCTTCAAGTACTGGAAGAGTGCAAGGAGGTCTCCCCAGAGTCTTCTCTTTTCCAGGCTGTCTCTCTCAGCCCATCCCACATAGGAAAGCTCTTCCAGCACTCTGTCCATTTCTATGGCCTCCTCTGTGCCTGCTCCACAGGGCCCACATCTTCCTTTTGCTGGAGACCTCTGAGCTGAACTCATGTGGGATCTCATGAAAGCAAACTAGAGGGGCAAAATTTCTTCTCCTGCCCTGCTGCCCACAGGGCTCTGGATGCAGCCCAGGACACGTTTGGCTCTCTGGGCTGTGAGTGCCATGGCTGGGGCATGTCCATCCTCTCACCCACAGCACCCCCAGGTCCTTCTGGCCAGGATTGCTCTCCATGAGTTCTTCTCCCAGACTGTGCTCAGGCCTGCTATTGCTTGACCCAGGTGCAGCACTTTGCACTTGGACCTGCTAAACTGCATGAGGTTTTTGTGGGGTCACTTCTCAGGTTTGTTTGGGTGTCTCAGGATGGAATCCAATCCTTCTGTTGTGTTAATGGCTCAGTTTTGTGTCATCTGGAAACTTTCTGAGGGTGCACCTGGCCCCACTCTGTCATTGATGAAGATACTGATGAGCATCGGTCCCAAACAGAACCCTGAGGAACACCACCCATCACCAGCCTCCACCCAGACATAGAGCCATTGACCACAACCCTCTGGTTGTGCCCATACAGCCAGTTTCTTGTCCACCAATAAGTCCATCCTTCAGGTTCTTATGTCTCAATTGAGAGACAATGAAGTCATGTGGGACTGTACAAAAGGTCTTGCAGAAGACCAGGTAGATGACATCTGTTGGTCATCTCTTGCTGACTGCTGCTCTCACTGCATCACAGATAGCCACCAGATTTAGGCCACAGCAACAGCTGCTCTGCTACTTGGATCCCAAGCCACTTATCTTCACCTGCTAGTCTGGTTTGAAACCTGTTAGTCATCACACACTGGTATATGTATTGTCACTTGCTCCACTTGTTACTGACACAAACACCAGGTGCCTATCAGCCCTTGTCCAGCTCTACCTGCTGGCACACAGGGCTCTATACACATGCATGCACACAGAATAGAGTCCCTTTACACTAGGAAAGAGTTAGAACATAATTTAATGGTGAGCTGGGACAGATTGCAAAGATGAAGGACAGTACACAGCAGAGAAGCTCACAGATCAGCCATTTTTCTATATTAAATCAGTCCCCTTTTATTTTCTTTATTTTCTCTACTTTGTTCCTCCCAAAGCCAGCTTGAAACACCCCCCCCCCTTACCTTTTCAATGGCACTCCTGTAAATATAGTTATATAGTTAAGTATTTAAGTTAGTGCAATCCCAAAATGCCATTCTGTGCATCCAGAGAGCCCTTCTGTTGACTCATCTTGCTGCTGATTCATCCTCAGCACCATCCTGCAGGGCTAATGGCTCTGCTGGAGCAGGCCTGGGAGGAGTCAAAGCAGGGGCTCCCTTTCTCTGATTGCCCTGTTTGTGTTCCCCTGCCTCTCATTGTTGCCCTCTGCTCTTTTATGTGTCTGGAGATGGGCTTTGTTTAGAATAAGAATTGCAAAAGGGAAGGATAATTACTACTAAGTGCATAAGAGGTAATAATTTTCAGTGCTCTGCTCTTGTATTTTAATTATGAAGCAAAAGCTCCTATTATTCTAATTCCTGCCCTATTTTGGTTTAGCTCAGGGGATACAGAAGAATTACAGTAGAACACAGATCAAACTCATTATCTTTTGCTTGTCATCAAAGGACTGTGATCTCCATAATGCATCTCAGTTTGTCCTATCCTTTCTTTTCCTTTCAGATCTAGAGCTTTCTAATTTAATTGCAAAATAAAAGATTTCCTCCCACATAAGAGGAATGAGCAAAGAGATATTGAATTCTGTTACAATGAAGAGTTTTTCTATAATCATTTTACATAGAGGGACTGGCTGTACTAGGAGGACAGCTGTTCTTCCAGTTGCATGAACATTAAACATCCTTCTTCATCCTCTTTTTTTTTTCTGCAGCAGAAATGAATGATAACGCTGTCATTGATGATGTCCTTTCCTTAGTTGAGGGGGGAAAGATTGACTTTTCAGTTAAAATCAAAGAAATGTTACTGCGAGGATCCAAAGTGGTTGATGTAGAGGATTACATACAGTGGGCTAAATCTTTGGTTGATGCTCCAGTAGTGATACAGCAACGGGTAAGTACAGATTATTCAAAGCTGTGGCTTTTTACAGTTTGAAAGCTTTTGTCCTAAGATGGAGGTGAGACTCCAAGTTTATAATGTACTTTCACTCATTGTCTTTATCTTAACTGTTTCTTCCGATTTTTATTCTAGTGATGGTTATATCAAAAGGATTCAGAACTTTGATACGTGGGCTTTTTTTCCTTCTACAGCCTTCTCCCATACATGTACTTGTTCCAGTTAAGATGAGAGATGCATATTTAAAGAAACAAAATTTGGAAAGAGCAATTGAAGACTACATTACTGAATACAGTGTGTGCAAATGTGAGCCCTGTAAAAATGGAGGCACCCTTGTGCTGGTAGATGGAGTTTGTACATGCCTATGCTCAAGTTATTTTAAGGGAATTGCTTGTCAAATTCCCAAGTCTACATTAGTGAAAGGTTAGTAAATACTCCAAATAAACTGAAATGAATCTGTTGTAGCAACATGCTGACAAAATGAGCCTTCATAAGAACAGAAGCATTTCATAGCACTTCCTTATACCTACTGCTGTCAAATCTCAAGAGCAAGGTGTGGAAGTTAAGGTAAATTACTGGGTTCTTTCCATAAAGAGGGTACTCTAATCTGGAGTTCATTGTCCCACATACATTACTGTGTCTTGGAATGACACAAAGTTCATTTAAGTACACAGGAGTATTATTGAAGCCTGGTGCAGTACTGGTGAACTGATTTCAGACAAAAGCAATCTCACCATGTCTTAAACTACTTTGTCTTCAGTTCTCTGCAAAAGCTTGATGTCTGCTAGCACATGATCATGTTTCACAGTTACTGTGCTAGTTTAACATTAGGTTGGAGAAAGGGGAAAACAATGCAGTTCCACAACCACCAATGTAAAAAAATTATTGTGCAATAAATTCATTCTCTGTGGCCAGGTTTTTAATGCACAGGTGCCCAAAATGGACCTTAGAGCTTGTTTACTAGCATGACAAAAATTTTGAAAGCCCAGGGCTCTTAAGCATTGCCACTGACAAATGCATTTTTAAATGCCAAATCTTTGTGATGGGTTGTGTTTAGGAGGCTGCAGTGATCTGCAGAGTCACCATAACTGAGTTGAATCCTGGTCTACCTTGTAAGTGGTAGATGGCCTAATCCTACATGATGTCTTAATACCAGTTGTGACTGATGGAGGCTGGAGCTGTTGGAGTGCCTGGTCCACCTGCATCAATGGAGAGAGCACTCGAACTCGCCACTGTAATAATCCTGCACCAGGGCCCAATGGAAGACCATGCCAGGGAGAAAGCATTGAAAAACGGCCCTGTGAGGAAGGGAAATAGTTGTGCTCCTCGAAATCAGGTAAGCAGCCTCTTTAAATGCGTTACTGCAGTTTAGAATAAATGCTCAGCCAATATTTGGGGCATTTCAGAAATGCACTTGGTAAAGTGATGAGTAAGTTCACTTACATATTTCACTTAAACCTGTGATTTGATACCACCTTTGATCAACCACCATATTGAACTTATGAATTGTTAGATTCATATTTGAACATTTTGACAAGTAATGTTATATTACAGAACTCAAGATTAGAATGGAATTCAGGATAAAAATACGGTTCTCACAAAAAACAGATTTCATCTCTAGTCAGATTACCCATCAAAAAGCTGAGGGAAGAGACTTATTTTCCAAGAAAAAATATATTAACACAGTTTAGGAGACTGGAATCTCTTACTTGATAAATAGAATGCTGAAATCCAACAAAGATAGCAGATTTGAAACTTTCAGCTTGGAGAAATATATTTTTAAGAAATTTCTAAGTGAATGGTTTTGTCACAGGCTTTTGGTGGGTTTTTTTTTGCTGGGCTTTAATTATTATTATTATTATTATTATTATTATTACTATTACTATTGTTGTTGTTGTTGTTGTTGTTAATTGAAAATCAAAACAAAAAATCAACAATGAACAAAGAAAACAAAAGGAACAGGATTTTGAGTCTGTATGCACTAGTCTCCAAAATGGCAAGGCAGATCCAAATTTCTTCACCTGCTGAGAACAGCAGTAGTTTTTATGCCCAGAAAAAAGTGTTTAGGTTTTATTCTTAATATGTTGCCATAAGATCCTTAACATCTGAGAGGCCACAAGAGGAAAAGAGGTGGAAAGATAATGAAAAAATGTTGAATGTTTCCCCAATGAAACTGCTTGATGGTAAGTCTTACAGGATGTCCTCTACCTACACCAAAAATATTTATCAGAAGATTTCCATTGCCCTCTCTCCACTTCAGTAGATCTCCGCTACATCTAGTATTTCACCTGTGAAACACCCTGAAGAAATCATGGCCAGCAAGACTTAGCCCCACATAACGAAATTACAAACACCTTCCTACAACACCACATCTCCATACTGTTAGAACTACTTATTCCATAGGTTATTCCAGAGGTGGAAAACATAACATTGGGAGAAGAATATGATACAGATCTGGAAGATCAAGAATAATTCACAAGGACAGTTAGAAGTAGTGTAAATTAAACAAACCAGCAAGTGGTAGATTTTAAACAGACTGAAGACCCATTCTTCACACAATGGGCATACCAGAAGTGAATATGCATTTTAAAACCTCAGCACAAAAAAATTGAAGGTTATTAAAGGTAGATAATCAAGTTCACTCAGGAAGTCTCAGAAGAACCAGCTTTTGCAGAATTGGAAACTATTCTGTGAACATACTTCTATGTGTTTCTCTACTCCTGGACATTTCCTAGGTCAGTGCTATTGCCCTCTTGTCAAATTCAGGCTATGAAGTTAGCCTTTGCTTGATTCAATGAAACTGGTTATTAAAATAAAAACAAACCTCATAAGCAGCTTAATTTGATTCCTGCACTGTATTATTAACATGCTCTCCTTCAGCCATGAGAGCAACCATAATGATTATTCATGACATGCACATATTCACCAATGTTTCCTCTAGTATGTCTTAGAAAAAAAATATTAACCTAACTTTGGCTTCTGATATTTATATGGTTTCAGATATGTGGAGTCCTCACTCTTGAGGCAGAAGTCTCGTATTTAAGTCTTCTGAAAATCACACTGTGAGTTTTGATTCATCATTCGCAGAACCACAGAGTCTCAGAATGAGTCAGGTTGGAAGGGACCACACTGGGCCATCTGGTCCAACCTCCCTGCTCAAGCAGGGTCACCCAGAGCACATGGCACACAATTGTGTCCAGATGGTTCTTCATTAGAATTCTTTTACATTATAGTGATATTTGGGACACAATAAAATTCTGACCTTAGTGATCTATGAGTGTAAAATATCTCTTAAATTTTTACCAAATATATAGGTTATAGTTACTATAGCTACTATCTCTTCACTTTTTTTCATCTTTTTTTTTAGAAAACATAAATGGATTTCAAACCAGTTCTACGAATCACAGTTTCTGCTGGCCAGCTAGCTACACCAGAACAGTGGAATGACATGATTTAAAAGCACCTACAGATTAAATTATGTGTAATCAAAACAAAGTAATAAACGAGAAATATATTAACAGAGACGTGCTGATAGAGTAGCTGTGATCAACCTTTTATTTGTCTGTGGCTCTCATTAATACACGAATACTCCATCTTTGTTAGTCAATGGAGTGTCCCTTTATCAATGTTTTTTCATCATTATTTCTAGCATGTTTTCAAACTGATTTTCAAGACCTCAAATCCAGCACAATTATAAGAGTAATGTATATAGCATCATTTGATTGATGGTACATTGTTAGAGAAGAACTGTAGAATGTCTCAAAGTTCTTTTCCTCAAGGTCAGGATTAATGAGCAAGAGAAGGTATTCTTGTTCAGACTCAGAGATGTTTATTATTTCTGATCTATGTTGCATTCCCAAAGAATGTGAGTTTTTCAGCACAGTAAGCTAACAAACTAAAAGTGGAGCTCCAGGTATCTCTCTCCAAGGCCTTTTAGTGTCAACTACACAATTATGAAATGTCAACTAATTTATTTTTGCTACAACCCAGTAACCAAACACCTGTGTTCTGCACTGCAGACTTTTCCACACAGTCACACAACATCATGCAAACCCACGAAGAAGTAAAAAAGCAAGACAAGCCTATGCCCTAAAACCTCCATCCTGCTATACATATATTACTACATCTCAAAACCTTAAACTCTAAATTTTCCACCATGTGATATAACACGTCTATTCAAACTACACATTTACATTCTCAGTTCTATCACTCAGTTTTGGAAGCCTTTTCCATGGCCTCAGGTCAAACACAGTGTTCTCCTGCAGCTCAGTGCCTGGCAGCACAGAAAGCCTGAAATTCTCTGTGCCCAGGGTTCCAACAAAGAACCCTGAAGAGTCATTATCTTCAGCAAAATGCTCTTGGAGATTTATTGCAGACCTATTTTTTACATCTAATTCATGGCATAGATCACCAGGATGTTTATGAAGACAAGCAACTTCACTAGAGTTATTATGCTTGCTCCTCACGACTTTTGCAGAATAGCCCATCTCTGTATCTTGACTATGTCAATGAGCTAAAGATTTTATGTGAAATAGAGGCACATTACAAAGGAATAGAAGAATTGCCCTATTACCATCCATATTTTTAGCAGAATTTCCAAAACAAGGAAACAAGGCTGATGCAACTGTGTTGTCACTGAACCTACCTGTCCATCTCCCTCAGTGACTTTTGAACCCAACAGACAATTACTGGGAAATTTTTTGGAATGGGAAGGAAGGACAGTTCTCAAAGAGTTACCATTTTAAAAGGCAGCTAACCTGGGAAAAGAAGAGAAATCAATGTCCCCTTTGAGGAAAAGGCAACCATGTTGACTTAGCTATACTACTAGACATCAGAAGATCCCCTTGAAAGCAAGATATAAGGAAACATTTAATAAAGATATATTAGGGCTGAGTAGTTTGGAAATACAGAAATAGTAGATGCCATCAGATCAATGAGATTAGTCCGTTGCATAGTGGCAGTCCAGATCTGAAAGAGACCCCTGGTACATTCTTTGCCCACCATGAGTGACTCTAAAGACTCTGAGTACCCAAGATTAAACATCACAAAAGAAAGCAGGAGAGAAAACAGTGAACCACAAAATGTACTTTGCTACAAAAATTAGACAAAAAAAAAAGGCCTTTCACTGGTCCTACCACCATGAATAGTCCCTTCAGACCACAGGAGTGGCAACAGGTTTCCACTAATTAATTAATTGCACTGGGTGCAAACACAGGATATTCCCAATGGATGGAACACACACATGTACCTAGCATTCCTTCTTGGGACATTTCAGAAAGCCTCAAACCTGACAGACTTTTTACTGCACTGTGTACCTGTAATAAAGCACTTCTTGGTGAAGATCTGGTGTTACCATCTCACAGTGGGAGCAGCAGAATTCTCCACCAGGAGCAGAGCTAGCAGATACCAGGAAACTTTAAATAGACAGAGGAAATCCTAGAGCTGGATGTGAAAACATTCCTGCTTTTAAAAAAGTTCAAAGAGGATAGGCCAAGTGTAACCTACCATAATCTAAGATTTTACATCTAGTGTGTGCAGACATCGTGGCCAAGCATCTTTCCAGTACAGTTAGAAATCTATCTGCAATAAGCAGGTTTTTTCCCTAACAGCAGAATTCTCCCTGTCATGTTATTAACTGTCTTTCCAAAATTGCTCATATAGCACATGCAAGCCTTACTGATCTCCTTCCTTCTCTATGCTCTTTGGAAAATAATTTCTGAATATGAATATAAATTATAATGTAATTCCCATCTTAAATGTAGCTGCAACTTGTTCAGACACACTTGATTTCAATCCCATGTTTTTTGGTACTCCTTCCTCCCTGATACTTAAAGAGCTGGTCATAACCTTTAATCTCCACCTTCTTAAGTTACCCAAGGTGTCTTTTCAGAAGCCAGGAAGTCCTACTCATACTGTAAGTCTTCTTTTGGTCACTCACCAAACTACACAGAAGACTTTAAACAAGCCTTCACCACTCCTCTGCACAAATTCTTTCCCTGCCTCTCCCAAAAACCATTTGCCTACTCTGTACTCAAATTATTTATACTTTTCACATGTACACGTCATGTTAGTGACTCACTGTCTCCCTAGCACAAAGCAAAAAACCTTTCCAACTGTAAATACATGACTTTGTTATTAAAATTTGGTTGTGTTCTATCACTCCAATACACAAACTCTTCTCCTCCTTCCTGTATGGCCACTTGATTCGCCTCAGGATGAGAACCACTCAGTTTAGAACACCTTCAGATAACATCAGTATAGGCCCAGCTCTTGAACCAGATTCCTGACCCAAGTAATGAATCAGTCAGGATCAGTCCCATGACCAATGCCTGCAGAACACTGTGAGTAACCCCAGTTACACTCTGTAATTCCTTTTCCACTAAAGCTTAACCATCTCCTTGTATACCTTGCACTCTTTCTGATAGGTCACATCTTCTCCCAGTTCCTGTCTTCTTCCAATTCTTAAAATTCAACAAAGGACATCACATGAAATACTCTGTTAAAATCTAGACAAATAAATTGTATCACTTTTGCCTTAAATGTCAGCTAAACTTTGTAAAACAGGTATTAATTTATTCAGACATAATCTTTCTTTAGTGAAACTTATGTTAGAGGTAGCGACCTATATCTAATGTTTTCTCATTCAAATAGGTTTTTTTTAAATTGTTCTTAAATGTTGTGCTCAAGAAAATAAGCATGTAGCTGCCCTGGTGATTTCCTGGCTTTAGGAAAATAGCTATTATGTTTGCTAGTTGCTCTTATAAGTATCTGTAGTTGCACTTGCTATTATCTATATAATAGATATTATTGATATATTCCATTGGAAGTTTACTAGAAAGCAAATGGTTTGGGACTTACAGCAATACAGTAATCTTAGTGCTGTAGCACTGAGATTTTAGGGAAATCCTGATTTCACCACAGAATGCAGTTTAAACCTTGCTTCTGACACAGATATGGTACTTTCTCTTATTTTACAATTGTATTTATTTATCCCCCATTGATTCATACTGAGAAGATTGCTTACTGAAAACTCAAGTGCTTTTTATTCATAAGTTAGACATCACCGATATATACCAGGACCATCTTTCCTGCATTAGCCAGGACTTCACTCTCCTTCTTCCTTCTTTCACCCCTTTTCATTAAGAATTATGAAATTAATAATTTCATAATTCATTAACTAGATCTAGATCACTGAAGTTTATGGCCATATGCCCCTCCTTTTTATTTTTGTGCATAGAAAGTCTGCAGCACTACAGAACTTCAATATCCAGTCAGACCAAGACAATTCTATTTTTCTGATAGTATCAGCTAAGAAGAGCTGAAAAATTAAAGGGTAACTAACAGAAATATAGTTCAGCCTATTAGAGATAGAAAATTCCTTCAGGTATTGAACATCCATGAAAGTCTGGGTCAGAAGCAAACATGAATGGAATTGATAGTGAAGCCTAGATATATGTAATATATGTATATCTAAATTCAGGAACCCTGAGTATGAAAAACAAAACCAAAATATATTTGCCTTTCTAATTCAGCCAAAGATTACATAAAAAATAGCTATATATTGTTATTACCAGCATAGACAGTTTTCATGAAAATCTTGGAAGTAATTAAGTGAATGAATAAAATCTATTCATACTTCACAGTGGTGCAACATAACCCAAACAAATACTGTTTAAAATTCTGTTAGGTCTCTGATAATGTGCAAAACAAGAATATTACTGATATGTTTTTGTGTGAAGGCTGGATAGACAACATACACTCTTTTAAAAAAAACATTCACAGTGAAGGACAAAGAACTTCTTTTACTCACTCTAGTACAGTGCATACTCCTTAGCAGACTTGTGGAGACAGAAAATCTGAAATTATGGTAAGTACAGGACTTCATTCATTTACTTTTTACTACATAGATGCATTAGCACTAAAACTCCTGTGGTTGGGACTGTAAAGCTTTAAATTTATTTCTAACAGTTTTCAAATCCTTGAATCTGGCTTTCTTCTTTTGAGGGCATGAGGAAATTTTTTCTTTTTTTTTTAGGTCCTTCATCATCTGAACTGGTTTGTACATGATTTACTGATTTTGGCATTCAAAATCAAAGTGGCAATCAAAATTAAGGAAATCAAAAATAATCAAAATTAAGGAAAACAACTTCTTTCAAGGCCAAACTGAAAAATTACTTTGTGTATCCAGAGGAATTCTGCAGTCAAGTGTCAATGTGACATGAACCAAGAAATGGGAAGGGTTCACACCTTCTAACTAGATTTTAAAACAACAATTCTACTATCTAATTTTGATTCAGCAGGACCTTTTAACTAAAAATATAAGGGAAGTTATCTGTATATCTGTATATCTTCAGTATAGTTGAATGAGGAATGTGGTGGGGTGTTGTGTGTTTAGCAAACCAATAGAATTTTTTTCCTTAAAAAGTCCGTTTCTTTAAACTCTGTATATGTATCTTTTTATAGATATTTTATTAATAAATCAAACTGATAGTTTCAATATTAGTGATTTTACTGATAAATGTTGAAAAGTAAGAAATCTGCATAACTTTTCAGGCCATCTTTGCTCTTCAAAATAATTTCCAGCTCCTGGAGTAGCTTGTATACATTTATCATGGTACCTATATCCAAACAATCATCCTCCCTAAATGTGGTACTACTAAAGAGGGATTTACTTGAGGCTGTCAATCCTGTTTCAAAAGATAAAAAGGTGCCTTGTGATACTTAGAGGTGAAAAATGTTGCCCATTGGAAGTTCCACTTGAAAAATAGTAATGTGAAATGAATTGAATAAAGAATGTGGTTCTCACTTAAGAATGCTTCACAAAGTTCTGAATGTTCTAGTTGAATTTGTCTCTGCTTTACACTATGATCAAAATCTTCCTGAATCCTAAGGGAAGTGTTTATGTAAGGAATAATTTTTGGTTTTAAAATATAAACTAGGTACTTTAATTTTGTTTATTTCTCTTGTAATCCCACTGTGTAGAATCAAGTACTCAAGATCAAAATACATTTTCTTACACCAATAATTCAAGTCACTTATTTTAGCTTTACATATGGATAAACTCAGATAAAGAATCTGAGTAAAGACTACTGAAGAAAGATCTTGCTGTTCTGTTACTTGCTGATTTCTAGCTGCCTCAGGGATTCTTTAATTTGTACCAGAGGAGACCAAATATGTACGGGATCTTTATATTTACAAAATCCTACATTAAAATTTGAACAGTAAGTGCAGTTACTCTGCTGGCATGAGTCAAATGTCTAGCTGGTTTCACTAACTGGTTTGTTTAGAAACAACATGCATGTGGATGTGTTGATCACTGAACTTCTGCTGTTGCCAAGTACAGCTTGAAAATATGCAAAAATTTACAGTTTGACTATTTTTATTAAATCTTTTCAAACTTCCAGGTTGCTTTCCCTGAATTCAGATATGCATGACAATTCAAAGTAATGCAAACGAATGCATGAATTTATTCCTTTAGTCTATTTTCTTGACAATGCTATATAAAACTATGGGGAAGGAAGTGCTTTTATCTTTGTATCACAGGCACCTCAAAAGCTTCTCCAGGGAAGGAAATTACTTTTTTTGGCCTTTATTTTGATGCTGTGCAGGTGGAAATTTATATTACAGCAATATGAGAAGACAGAAGAAAAAATTACAAGGTGAGCAAAACAAGTAACAAAATAAAGTGGAGTGAGGAGCACTCCAGGAAAGTTTGATTTGTGGCAGTATTACACCAGAAAACAAACTTATGGAAAAAAATGTATTCTTACCAAAAAAAAACATCCAATGAACCTTTTGAACATGAGGTTGGTTATAATCTGGTTTTAGTGCAGACAGAAGGAGATGTAGGAAAGAGAGTTAGGTCTGCAGAATACTGAAATCCAAATGAGGACTAAAATATAAAATTCACTATTTCATTTCTGACAATCACTACAGAGGAAAGTTGAGATCAAAACACTTGGATAGAATGTTAGATTAAAAAACACCAGAACAACAATAATGGCTTCAGACAGGCAAGATTGAAGCTTATTAACACAAAGGAAAAAAGTTGCATTTTCCTTTGATTTCAAGTCAGGACAGGCTACAGTGATTCCTGACCTAGAAAAATACCCCTAAACATGTCTGTCTTTTTGCAGTGATTCTCAGATATACTCTAAGAAGGAAAAAACTTTCAAAATATGTGAATTTAGTAATAAATCTGATGGAATTAAGGCCAGCCAAGGAGCTTGATTGATCTACTTGGATTTACTCTTTGTTTAAAGAACAAAAAAATCCTACAGATTCTGTACAGAAACACATTTTATTATACATACAACTATATGTTGATTATAAAATGGGCTGAGTGTCTAACCATATTCAGAAGGAACAGCTCCTAAGGAACTCTGTGTGAAGGGACTTCTATCTGCCTGCAAAAATCAGTGAAATCCTTGGACTTCTGACAGCCACAGAAGACCAGCAGATCTTCTGCATTCCTGCATAACTGGGAACTCACCAGACTTTTGAAACTGACTACAGCTCTCAGGGCTAAGAACAATAAATTGTTCAGGATGCTACTGTTTTTATTAAACATGCATGGGTTTTCTGTCTGTCAAGCTGAACAGGAGGATAAGAAGCAGAGAAACACTGAGAGGTAATTTTTTTCCCCCTGATATTTGTGCTACTTTAAAAGATGCTATAAACTAGTATCTGCCCCAATTAAATCAAAAAAAAATTTTTTTTTACTCCCTGTTTAAGACAGTAGGACAAACACAGTAACTGTACAGACGGGCAAGCAGGCGGATTGCCTGCAGCACACAAGGACAGCTCCGCTCTGTGCATGTATAATGCCCTCTGTTGACAGAGAGAGACAAGCTGCACCCAGAGTCTCACAAATACCAGCTCTCTAGTTATCCTCCAGGGTCCTGGAGACAGCTTCAGAGCCAAATCATATTGCTAAGGAAAACCATTGGCGAGCCAGGACTTCTACTACATCAGCCAGATGGTTCACACTAAAATCATGCAATATTTCAGCCTATTTAAGAGGTTGAACCAGTTGCCACCTTCCCCACCCCTGTACTTTGCAACTTGGACAAAAAACATATTTGCAGAGACCTCTAGGATGCAAAACACTTCATATTATCTTTATTTGTTAAAGTTTTTCATATTGGGGGGTGGGAGGGAAGCTAATACAGGAAAATGTGTTAGGTATGTAAATTAGGCAAAGATAAATCATCCACATAAACAAATGCAAATACGAAACTGATACAGAACATATCATGTGACATTTTTAACATCTCCAGATAAAGTAATGTAGATAACACAAGGATATTTAAAGGTGCGTTTTTCAATTTTTTGTTACAGGAGCAGTTTTAGTGTTTATCAATAAATCAACATTCAGGATTAAGAATCTGCTGGGATTTGTGAGTTCATTTCAACAGGGAGTCATCTTTTTAATTTTTTTTTTTTTGCAAACCATTCATACTGTGTTTTATCGTAGTTAAGAAAGAAAAAAACTAAAACAGAATAAAAGCAGTTCCTCAGCAGAATTCAGGACTCTTTACAAGAAAAATATGAAATTAACAAAAGGCATGCCTGCCTTCAGCCGTATTCCTCTGTGCAAAAGGTGAAGTACACAGAAAGCTGAGAATGGAAAAATTACACAGAAATGTACACAAACAAAGCCACATCTATGTTCCAGTACTGAAATTGTGAACAATGGTCTCTCTAACTTGCAGTAGCCTCACTTGAAGATATTGAAAAGCATTTATTGCACATTTTAAAATGGAACATGCAAGAAATTTGCCAAATTCAATCAACAATTATAGGCACAATGATTTTATAATTTTAGGGAATTTGCATTTTCATAGAATGAAATGGGGATCAGAGGATCTTGAGCATCTTGTATTTGCAGCTATAACTGGGTGTTCCTTTCACTTCTGTTGACGCCTCTCTAACAGCTTTTCTTCCCATTAGTCACTTGTTTAACTAAGTTTTAGTGAAGCTTCGAAACCTCTACAATACCACAATTCTTCTCTAAACCCCTGAGGGCATCTGCATTTTGATTCGGAAGGTGAGTCATAGCGAGACTTGTTTTCTTATGTCTTTGGAGAAGAAAAACTTTCAGAAATCATGTCTCTAGGCTCTCACTTATTTCTCTTCTAAAAACTTATGTACAACCAGTGATCTTCTCCATCTCTTCATAATTTTTTTACCTATTTTCAAAATCCGTTTGTCAATCCCTTTTATATTTTCAAGTGTTTATTCCGCAGAAGTTCTCTTTCTATGATTTCTGTGGTTTTATTTTATTCTCTTTTCGATCTCAGTCCTTAATTCATTATTACATACCTAAGTTTCCAGGGATTCAAGTATTTTCCTCACATGGCATGAGATTTTTATCAAATCTCTTTTCATCATCCCATAAGAGAAGTGGTGCAGACTCAAATTTATGCAATAGCTCACAAGAATGAACAGTATGGTCCTCCCCAAGCTGACCACTGCTGCATTTCTGCTTCCTGCTGCTCTTCGTCCCAGTCAGCAGCTGTCCTATGCTTCAAAATAAAAATATTCTATTCAACTGATGATCTACCCAATGGCACAGTCTTTGATGAGACCTCAGCAGACTCACCTTGCCTTTCAATACAGCTTGTGCTCAGCAAAAGATTGCCAGTGTGATCTGGCATAATAAAAAGCGGAATTTTTTTTTTTTAAATTTTTTTTTTTCCTCCATACAAATTAGCATCTGCAGCAAAAAAGCTGGTATATGCTGCCTCATTGGTCATGGCTTGTAACTTCTCTGAGGCAGCAGCAAAACTGAAAGAGACACTGCTGAATTTCCCCTTCTCATTCACACAAATTGTGTAAACAGCAGAGTCAAGTACCTGTAACAGTGCAAATAAAAGACTTGGTAAGTAACTAAATTTGTATGCTTAAAGTTAAAAAAGCAGCCATAGCTTCTCTGCCACTTAGGCAAGGCAGCAGGTAGGCACTGAGCAAACAAAACAGCAGCAGTTCAATTCCCTGTGCTCACAGTAGGTGACCAGGGAACTATGACACATGACAGACAAGAAGCTAAGAGAAGCAGGCAAAGCAGAGACTTCACTGCTGTTTTCAAATGTCTGATGGAAGTCATACTCATTTCAGAGATGCACACAGAGTAAGAGGCAATGGAGGGAAAAAAGACATTGGAAGCAACACAAAAAAAGCTCAGAAAACCCAATTACTTTCCTTTCTTCGTTGGTTTGGTTTTGTTGTTGTTGTTGAGGATGAGGTTCTGAGAGTTTTGGGGTTTTTTTCCTTTTTTTTTTTTTTTTTAACTGTGATGGAAATCAAATGTTGGTACAATTTAGAGGGTCAGCAGATTTTCCACCCTTGTTCCCCACCTACTTAAATGATTATGGAAGGTTATGATTTTTAACAGGGAGGCTCCTCCATGAGGAGGAGCTGTTGTGCCAGCACCCGGGAAAAGCACCACGTTAAAAACAGGCACCTGATATATATCCAGAGAGAGCGCTGTATGAAAGGGTTTTCTTCTGCGCATGGCTGAAAGGTGAGACCCATGTGATCGCAGGGCAGGTGTATGATGGAAGAGGTTCACTTACGTCTCGTTTTCCAGGCAGCACATTCCAAATACAGGATAAAAAGGGGAAAAGTAAGGTTAGTAAAAGAGAGGAAAGTCTTGGAAAAAGACAGGAGAGGAGGACAGGAAAAAAGTAATGTTCTTTTTAAAAGAAACTCTTAGTATACCAGCAAGGCTTAAGAATATATGGCTTATGTACACTCTCTGACTTTACCAAAAGGACTCTTAGCAGATGGAAAATTGATCCTGGTTTTCTGTTGTGATTGCCAGAGGCACAGGTGAATGAATTTTCACCTAAACTAACTTCTCCCTTTCTTTTGTTTATGGACTTATATCACAGGCTAACCAGTTACTTTAAAGCCAGAAGGCTTTATGACCAACCTGCAACTACCTGCTAATGATAATAGATTAGGGAGAGTCAAAGTTTTTCAAAAGCCTAAAGGATAGGGATATAGAAAGGATATCAGGCATTAAGCAAATACTAAGCAGAATGACATAGGAAGTTTTTCCGGAAACATTCTTTTTAAAGATGTTTGGATTAAACTGTGTTTTCATTTTTAAACTTTATTGCCTTTGATTAAAACTATTTCTGAAGTTACTTTGTATTTTGAAATGTTTATGATTTGGGAGCATTCTCTTTGTAGTTTCTATTTAGGTCACATCATTGTCTCCTTTTTTTTAAGCTTTCCCTTTTCCCCTTCTTGCTTTGGAATATAAAAATAATTGCAATATAGCATCCATGATAACTGAAAAAAATAAGATTTCAGCCCAGGAGAGAAGACTCTACAGGTATTAGATGTAGCTCTAATAAAGACCAATTTATAACAGAAGCTCTGGGAAAGGATACAGAAGCAGAGTGCTGAAAGATTCCTGGCAACAAAGAATTTAACTTGAGACTTAACCTTCTATTTCATAAGCGTTCAAATTTAGTCCTAATTGTGACAGGTAACTTCTTGAGAACACATGAAGTACAGAATGGAGTAGATCTGCATTCATTAAAACTCACTTTTTCCTAAACTTTACTAGGGTTTGTTTGACTAATTGAGATTGACCATGAAAATCTAGAAGATTTTGTTTATTTGGGTTTTTAAGCAAATATATTTTAAAAGCAAAAGGAGCATGACCCCTCTAATATGAATTGGGGAATGGCTAAAAAATGTCGGTCTGATTCACACTTTTAAATTAAAAGACCTCAGAGCTGTTGTTAAGAAATCGTCTGACATTAGCAGAGACTAAATTACTCTCATCTGAAACCTTTTATTCAGAGGTTTAAGAAGATTACCATGAAGGGTAAAGGCCCTTTATTACCCATTTCCCAAAGAAAGCCTAAGATACCTGAGCTAGGCCATACCTACCTGAAGAGGCACAGCTGTCAGCTGCAAGTCCTCTCTGCCACGTTAAGGTGGTGCAGAAATCCAAACACCTCAGAACAGGACCTTGCCTGAAGCTTGCACGCTTTTTAGGAAATACGTGTTTCTGTTTTCCTCCTCTGCACTAAAAGCAGGTGAGACTTGAAGAGCTGATGAGCGTTTAATATATGAGACGGCAGGAAAAGAGGTTGTTAAATATGTGTGTGAAGACATGGAGTGTCCCTTTCTCCCTCCCACAGGGTTTACACAACTCCTGGTGAGGTATTTGCATGGTTTTTTTGCACACCTTTTTGTTTCCCAGGCGGAGACAGGGAGGGACATGTTGAAGAGGAAGAGAAGTCAGGAGTGTTTTAGTAAAGCTGTCCCTGTTGCTCTCCCACTTCCCCCTGGTATCAGCAGCTGGAGAGGATGCTGAAGGGGAAGCCAGACCAGCTGTTAACCCCTTGCTTAGCCATTCACATGAGGGTACACAGGGTAGAAACTGAAGCAACTTCTTCCTTGAGAAAGTTTCCCTTCCTCTCTGACGTCCCAGAGTGTGCTTCCCGCAGCTCAGGCTCCCTCGCTTCTCGTGTCCCCGGCGCAGCTGCTGCGATCGCCGCCTCCGCGCCCTCAGGCCTGCCCCGGCTCCGTCCAGCCCCGGGTCCCTCCGGGACACCCTGAGCCCGGGCAGGGAGGCACAGAGTCGGGGCTCGGTGCGGGAAGGCAGGGCACAGGCACAGCTATTCCTGAAGAGCACGGAGGAGGGGGCGAGAGAGAAAAATATCAGCAGGGCAGACCCTCCCCAGCTGCCAGAGCTCCTTTCTCCGACACAAACTGCTCGTGTGCAGCTCCCAGGAGCTCTGCCCTGCTCCTCCATCCTCCCTCTCACCCCAATCTCTTCTGATTGCTTCTCATACACAGTTTCTAGCAACTTCCTAGCCAGCGAGTCTGCTTGCCTGGCAGGGTCTGAGCGGCTGGGTTGCCTTACCGCGATGTCCACCAGGTCTCCCCACATTCCCCTTGCCTCAGACGAGGAGTTGGTTGCTGCAAACTCAGCCATCACAGCTACACTCACATCACCTGCAATTAATTCATGAAATCGTTTAACCAAGCTATGCCTGGTGATCAGTGGTGGCCTTCAGTGCAGCAGAGCTGTGGGGTGTGAGGGGCACTGGTGGTGTGGCACACTCTGTGAGCCCCCCAGCCCTTGTTTCACAGGGCTCTACCTGCATTCATCAGGGCTCTTCACCTCACAGTGAACTCTGTGCTTTCCCGCAGGTTTCCCTGCGGAAGGTTCTGCAAAAGCCTGCTGGTCCCATTTGCTCTGTCTGGAGTGTTTTCTGCTGCGGCCCTGCTTTCAGTTTCCCCCTGGGCTCCTGCTGCTGAACTCGGGCAGACAGAGCACAGCAGTGCCGACGTGAGCAGAACCCACACAGCTTGCAGGGAAAAAAAGGCTCATTCAAAAGCCACCTCATCTGAGCCCCCCGGGTGTCTGAGCCGGGCAGCAAAAGGGACAGGGAGAAGCCTGTGACATGGCCGGGGGCACTGGGGGTCAGTGCAGGACAGGCGTGGAAGGGGCTGCAGGGCAGTGAATCTGTTGGTCTAATATGACAGCTAATGCCTGAATATGAGCTTTGTGATGAAATAAAAATTGCTTGAGATTTGAGGGCTCCTCAAGTCACAAAAATGAGACACTTTTGGCTTTTTGCATGAAATATTCTTTTTTGTACAGCAAGTGGTTTGCATCAGCTTCTGCTGTCCCCAGCAAGGACTGTGATTTATTACAGTACATACACCCAGCAGAAAACCAGGATCTTGACGCACACTTGATTGTGATGCCCTGAAGTGTGCTGGGTGTCTCCTTTGAGAGACAGAAATGTGCCCCCTCACAAGGCATAGCCAGAGCAAGGACACTGCTAGTGTCCTTTGACTTCTTTCTTGACTTTGTCCGTCCTACCTGTCTCAAGTACAGAAAAATATAAATAGTGGAAACATATTTCTGCACTCCTTGTTCAGGCAGGTACAAATATATTAATAATAGACAATGGTTATAAGATTATGGGTATCGAATAACAGCAATTTAAAAGAGCCACAGCAGTGAGTTGAGGAGCTTCCAGGGAATGCTGCATGTCAGTAGTCCCCAAACAGGATCTGGAAAGCCAAATTGTTCCCATAAGCATGACAGCACATGTTGACACAAGGAAAAGCTGTTAATTTGCTCATAACCAAACTTCTGTCAAAAATAGTAAAACTGCCTTCAAATAAGAATGTGGTGGAAATGCCACAGCACGTTTTTGAGGAAGTCTAGCACTGTCTGTAGACACAAAGATAACACAGACTGACCCTACCAAAAATGTTGGTTCTCACAGTGTGCTGCAGAAATTGCAGGCAGCAACTTCTGCTAGTGTTTAGGAATATTAAGTTTGTTTTGAAAATTAAGTAATTTCCAAAGTGATGCTGTAACAGGATTACTGCCATGGAAAGATGGCACTTCACCCCAGAACTCTGACACTCTGGCACAGCATCATGAAGCAGGACTGCTGACTCTGCCTTGCCCTCTGGTGAGGTTCATGTACTCAAAATGTTACCCCAGAAGCAGCACGAAACTAGGTAGTCTGAAACTTTCACTACAACTATTTACAGAGATAATTGATAAATATATTATTTCTGCTCCTCTGCCAAGTCTGCTCCCATGTCATTGAAAACTGGGAAATAAACTCTCCAACCAACTTGTTAGTTAAGAAAAATATCACTTTATTAACAACACTGGGTGCATGGGGATTTCTCCTTAAAACATAAGGAGAAGTTCAGTAACCTAACAGACTGCATTATATTCCTGAAACAAATACACATTCATCACATTTCCTGAATACATGTAAATATACTAATTATTTCAATTTACTTGTTCGGATACGGTTGCAGATCTTCTGATGAAACTTTTCTCCTTGAGAGTGTCAAGTTATAAGGTACTGCTCTTACCATTCTTACCTCTGACACACAATCCTTGTTCTGAAAACTAAGATATCAGCTAGATCATATTAATCACTGATAGAAGTAAACAAGGAAGCATTAGTTGGCACAAGACTTTTTAGTCACAGATGTAGGGAGTTAACACAAGGCCACATTAATCTCTGGTATTTGTACTAAGCACTGTATGGTACAAAAGTAAGCATTAACCATGAATACAGGAATCATACACTACTGTGCTAAAGTTAAAAGAATTTTCCAACATCTCCCTGACTGCTGCATAGACTACTTTCTACATTCTATATTTCTATATTTCTTTCAGAAATATAACCTGTTCAGTAACAACTAGGAGGCAAAAGTTTCTCCTGTGAGAGAGAGGAGGAGAAAGCAGGAAGCAAAATTTCAGTGAAAAATGCTGCTAACATTGACTTTCTCTTGCTCTGTGCATATTTGAATGTGTTGTATATAACAGACCAACACTATCCTGACTTAGGAAAGAGATTTCAAACTGCTTTAATGATATTAATGCACCTGTCCAAAGGTGTTCTCCCACATACTACCCCCCAGCCCTGTCTTCCCCTATATATACATGGTTTAAATATTAGCTGCCCCAGCCAGTCATCTTTATGTTTTTCTTCTCCCACCCTCCCTCATGATTAACTGTTTTTCAGTCTCTCCTTACTTGGGGTCATATAATACAGTTACAGTTAGTGAAATGAAGTAGGTTAAAACACTGTCAAAAGATAAAGAATTTTTTTTGTATCATGTCCCTTCAGTTTACAGCAACTCGAACAATAGTATTGACACAGCTGTTGAGGTAACAAAATCCTAATTATCTTTGTGACCACTGAACTGGAAAATAAGAGGTGTTCAGATGGAAGTGTCTGACTTTTCAAATCATTTTGGAGCAAAGAACATCAGTAGATGAAAGAAAGTAGATGAAAGTAGATGGAAGAAAAAATATCTTAAAAAGATAGACTAGCATTTACAGCAGAGACTCACACAATCACAGAATCATTACGGCTGGAAGGGAACTCTGGAGATACCAGTCCAGCCCTCCTGATGAGGTTACAGGAGCATGTCCAGGTGGGTTTTGCATATCTCCAGAGAGGGAGACTCCATGACTGCCCTGGGCAGTGCTCTGCCACCCTCAATTGAAAGAAGCTCTTACTGAAGTTGAGGTGGAACTTCATGTGTTTTACTTTGTGGACATTGCTCCTTCTCATCTGTCTGCATACCACTGCAAAGAGCCTGGCACCATCCTCTGGGCACCCACCTCTGAGATATTTTTATGTGTTAATAAGTTCTTCTCCAGACTGAACACACCCAGCTCCCACAGTCTCTCTTCATAAAAGTGATGCTGCAGATCCTAAATTGTCTTTCTGATCTTTTCTGATACCTCTCCAGTATCTCCATTCTTTTCTTGTACTGAGCAGCCCAGAACTGGGTGCAGCACTCCAGATGTGGACTCACCAGAGCCAGGTAGAGGGGGAGGATTACCTCCCTTGGCCTGCCTGCTGGCCACACTCTTCCTGAATGGCAAAGGTTCTGATTCTTTTTCTTCCCTTTCTTCTTTCCTTAATTTTTGATAAACTTAATTCCTAAGTATCCACTTTTCCCAAAGTTACATGGAAACATCTAAATAAATATTCTGATAAGAAAAAAATGTACTTAAGGTTGCAGTTGTAACATATCCACACAGGAGCAGTAACACACTACTTGTGTGCAGGAATTTAGATGCAGGGTCTGTACAGAGAATATAATGGCATATATTGTATATGCATACATGAGAAAGCATTATCATTATTAGCATCCTTATCTTGCTTGAATATGAACTAATGATTTTGTTGCTGCTGCTGGTGTTGTTTCTGTGAAAAGTGAGAAAAGCAACATAACTTTACACTGCTTTCAGGCTTGCAGATCCTGTTCCTTAAAATATTAATTTATTCAGATTCTCTCTTCACCTAAAAATAGATAATTTCCCTATATCACTCACAAACAACCTTCACAGAAATAAGCAAGAAAAAACCAGAGAGATTTCAGGAAGCTATTGCACCTGCAAATGTGAAATGAGGCACATGGTGGATATTGCAGATGGGCAAGTTTCACCGAAATTTCACAGGGTAAACTTATTTTCATTGTGTTTGTTGCAATTTATATTCTCATCAGCATTCTGTCAATTAGGGATGTACTTATTCATGTGTATTGGATGAAAGAGACAACAACAGGAACTGTCTAGCATTCAGAGCTGTGAAGATAAGCTACTTCTTTGATCATTGCATGATTTGTCTAGAGCTGATACTGTGAGCAGACCCTTGCACTGGTGTTTACCCACACAAAATGACTATATTGCTACAGTTAGCATCTTCAGTCATGAAGGCTGCCACATACAACAGCAATTCTAATCTGCCATAGTGTTAATAATAAATGCATTATCATCTGTGATGATTTGTTTCTTTTCACAAATAAATGCTATTTTATAAATAAAATGCAGTGTTTAGCTGAATGAATAGCATAAAGGACTGCATTTCTCCCACTGCAAAAAAAACATTATGCCTATATTACAAAATAATCAGTTATCATTGGCGGGCAGTGTTTCTAACTCAAATAAGATCCATCCAGCACTCTAACAAACTTCTGAATTAGCTAAGCTACAAGTTTTTGTAAAATTAAGCTAGAAATGCCAAGCACTTTCAATGCTTTAACATCCCAAAATATTTTAAAAAATCCTAAAAAGTTTCTGCAGAAGGAGAGTAGTAGACCATAAGCAAGATTCAGTTAACGTTTAATTAAGCTCAAAGATACACAGCTTTTCTTCTGCAATCTCCTCCCCATGCACTGCTCTAGCAAATTGACTGAGCTGTGTTTTGTAGAGGGCTCCACCTTTCCGGTTTTATCTTCAGCACAAACACAAATTTAGAATTTTTTATGAAGCTTATTTACTCATTATTGGTTTTTCTATCCTATATCATCCTTCAAACTCAAACACACAGGAGGAAGGACAGAAGAAATGTATGATCATAGTTTTGTTTTTTTTAAAATATCTCAACATAACAGAAGTTTTTAAAAACTAGCCCACAGAATCTCAAGATCCCACAGGCAAACAAGAGGAACATGCTTGCTGATGCCTGAGTGTGGGCCATGTATGCAGGGTTCTCAGTGGTAGCAGGCACTGGACCTGTGGCCAGCCCACCCTTTATTCCTGCAGTTTCCACACACATTTCATTAGCAGCTATTCTGTAAAGGCTCAGGCTTGTGTGTGCCGAGGCAGCCTCACAGGGCTTGTACGCAACATGGGGTAAATGCAATACTTCTGGATATCACATGGTGCTTACTGCTGATGGAAGCAGCCAACCAGTCTGAACACACTTTAGTTCCCTTTTCCTCCAGCACTTCTTGCCTAATATCCTGTGGAGAGCAGTTACTGTTCATGATAATGAAACCCACAAGTGTATCTTGTGAGAGGCAAGAACTCCTCTGTGAGAAGCAGAACTCCTCTTTAGCAAATAGACCATCCTGTTAAGTTGTTAAGCCCGTGGATTGTCACGTTGAGGGAGCCAGTTTTTCTGCTTGTATCAAAATACTGGAGAGCTTTGGGATATCCAGGTAAACTGTTCTACATTTGTCTCAAAAATAAGTGTGGAAAGTTCCAGAAGAAATAGAACAGTATACTGCATATAACTTAATTAACTGGAAACCTAGTTGTAGATTTTTACTTAGTTTAGGAGCTGAAAAGATGCTAAGCTATCAAAATGGACTTTTCTCTCTCAGAGTTTTGTGATTAGTTCTCTGAGATTTTATTAAAAGTGGTCCTAATTTAAGTGGCCTTTGCATTTTGAATAATAGCAGAAATGGTATCACTCAAAGGCAATTATTTTTTAGTTTTCCCCTTTGCATTATTTGTTATTTATTAAATTATTGGGAGGGTACAAATTACAAATTAGGGTACAAATATACCAGTCTGGGTTGAGGTGTCAGTGTATGTATTTTGTTAGTAGTTGGTTGTATTTTCTTTTCCAGGTATGAGTCAAAGTGCTACTCGAAATCTTAAAATTGCACAAAATTTCCATTAAAAACATATGAGATCCTGAAATTCTCAAAATAATGATAGGAACTTTGCAGTGACAAGAATTCAAATATTTCTTCCTTGAGACTTGGAGCATTCAGTTTAGTGGGATAACCAGACAAGTAAGACATTCATAAGGCAGTGACTGTATACACTATATATAAATAGGTTCAAAGTGAAAATAAATCTGTTTCATTTCTGGGCAGATAATGAGAAAATTTACACTAATCTGAAAGAAATAATTGATAAAGAGTATTAGGAGGCACATGAGAAAAATAATTTTTAAAAATAAAGTTATTAACTATCATGAAATTTTGTGTTTATATAAAGGCATGTTGCAAAAATGCAATCATTTTTCAGAAATGGATATGAGCTAGTGTGTTTACAGGAACAAATTCTTGATGGAAAAATTGAAGCCATCAGGTTTCTGTTGTTGAGTGAGTGGCCAGTGGCTGATAGTACTTATTTTCACTTAAACAGGTACCAAAAAAATCCCCTAAGGGAGAAACATTGTTGTGAGCCTATTAGGGCATTGGATGAAGAGATGATCATGCCGCCATTGATAGTTTGATTTCATGCACCGTCTTTGACTTAAGCACTTTGGGAACAAGATGGAATGTAATCTGGCTGTTCTGGCCAAGCCCTGTGCCCTCACTTGTCCTGGTCTCAAACTCATCCAGAACTGTCCTTTTATTTTTCTGCAGTATGAGTAGCTGGTCTTATGATTAGATAGAAGGTGAGAAAAAGTGGCAAGAGATAAGAGATAAGGGAGGTGCAGAGGAATGCACAATAAAAAAGATACAGAATACACTGTGATCAGGCTGGAACACTGCCTTGTCAAATTTTAACAACCATATGTCCTCATGTGTGTGCTGTTTTCTTCTTGCTGGTGTTAGAGGGACGTTTAAAATGATGCTCTCAGGGTAACATAGGGGCTGCCAGCCTCTCACTGGGGAATCCGTTAGATTTCTCTCTATCCTCTCCATCCTAGAAATCTACCGTTCATAAAAAAGAAGAATAGCGTGTCTCCTCAATCTTTAGTATTTGAGGGCTCATTTCTCTTTTATACCAACCATTGTATTAGCAAGTCTTGTATGAGCAAACCATGTCTCTTTGTCTCCTTCTCATGCTTATACTACACACATTCATAAGTGCAGAGCATTGCAACATCTCAACTTCCCTTTCCAAATGCTGCAGTTATAGAGGGAGTCTTGAACTAGTAATTACAGCTAGACTCAAGGGGAAGAAAAGCAATTTGGAAATCTCTTCTGGAAACAACAAAGTTTATTAGTGATGATTCTGAGGTGTCTGGAAAAGAAATTAGTCAAGCAATAATTTATCACAAATTCAGAATGACACTGTCATGTAAACAAAAAGCTAGACTGCCTCATATCTACTACCTTCAGTGGAAATTATATCAGATTTATATAAATCTGAAAAATAATTTTCAGTTTTTCCATATTTTTCTATAATTCTCTGTGTAATTTTCCTTGTCATTTTTGTCCATTTTCTTATTTCTTTTATCTTGGCCATAGGTTACAGCTCAATTCCCTTAGTGGTTATCAACTTCTTTTGTTATTTCACTATCAGAGAATTCATGAGTAAACATAGTTTTCTTCTTAAAGGGATAGCTTTATAATCTTTATTTTATTACTCTCTAGCAAACTCATCAAGGCCTGATTTTGAGTTTTTAAAGGGTATATTTAGATCCCATCACTTGGGAATAGCAATGTAAAAGTTACAGTTCAGAAGAGAAAAGGTGGGGGGTTTATCCTTTATAAATAAAATCTGCATGGATTTCGAATGAATTTTTTGTGCAGTCAAAAGTTATATATTTTTCATTTTCCTAATTAATGATTGTGTGCACACACATCTGCTATTCCATTCACTGATTCAGTGTTGCTGTTTGAAGAAAGAGTGGCCTCAAGGGGAAGTTGAAGTGAAATAATCTTTTGGCTTCTCCAAGACGGGAAAGTAAATAACAAAGTTATATTTATGGCAAGGCAAAAAAAAAACCATTTTTGTTCAGGCTGCCAGTTGAGACTGAAATATCCATACTAAACTGAGGAAGAATCCAACTGCAATTTTTATGTGCTTTTGTGTTCTCATTACAGTACTTCTGTACAGAAATGTGCAGCCATATTGTAAATTATGGAGAATTACACTTGTTAATACTGGGGTGTAACTAAGGAGTAATTTTCAAACAATTGTGTATAAGTGTAACTTTGTACCTGAATGAGTCTCTGCTGAAGGTAGTGGGAGACTGTGAAAGTTCTGTGTATAAATATTTATCTATAGCATGGGAGCTAAAACCTAGGTATTGATCTAGATTTGAGAAAACACATCTGAATAATGCAACCATCTTGTATCAAAGGAAATCTTACTGTGCTCCTTATGTGCTGCTTACAATTCAGATCAAAAGTTGAAAAGCCAAAATATTTTGCACTGAGTTTCCAATAGAGATCAAAGAGAAAGTTCAGAAAGTAACCCAAATAGCTTTTGCATGAGACTCCTCTTTTGCACAGACACTTTGCACTTTAGAGGGGAAGGGTAGGGGGAACTTAATCTCTCTTCAGAATCTTTTCAAGTTCCCATTTCATTATTTACAACCTACTGTATGTGATAATGGAGTAGGTAACTGCTGTTGCTTCTGGGAAGGGAAGCACAAAACTGTGGCAATCACGTTATGAGCAGGGTCAGAAACAAAAAAATTTTCTTTTTTCCCCAGTTCCCTTCTGTCTACAGAGCCCCAGTCAGGCTCTGCATTAGAATCTGTATGGCTTCTAATGTAACACTGCTTATGAAGGCAGAAACTGGTGACGTACATTAAAGAGAAGCAGAAAGATTTCAGAGAGTTTCTTACTCTATTTTGATTCTTAATACTACCTTTACCAAGTAAATGAAAGAGGCTTTATTGTTAATTGTAAACTCTTCCACATGTCCAGGAGCCTTTTCTCTTGCTGTGCTTGTAAATATGCATGAGTTGGGAAGAAATTTATTTTTAAAAATTCATTGACACTCCCTAACTTGGCAGTAATGAATGGTTCAGTGCATTTGAAAGCATGTATGAATGTAATTAATGTAATCTTGCTATTGAAAGTGTGGAAAACTTCTCAAAAACCATATATCATAATAATAAAATTTTCTTCAAACTCGCATTCTCATCTTCCTAAAGGTCTACATGCTGAATGGCTCTTGCATGCAAAAGATATTGTAATTTGCACAGTACATTTTCTTATATTTATATTTCAATTTTCTTATATTTCGAATAGAAGAAGTAGCAAAGAAATCAATTTTTTGCCATGACTTTCAAAAGAAATGAGTTGCTGAGTTGGCCAAGCCGCTGATCAAATCCTAACTTAGAAGCTCTGAGGACTTCAGACATAAGCTATAATTTCCATATCTCTGGTGGTGTAGATTTTGTTACAGAGCTTAGAAAAAATCATGAATTACTACAAAGTCAAAAGAGAACAGAGACAAAAGGCTTTTTTATTCTCTCTGGCAATGCAATTGGCTTAATTGCCCAAGTGGGTAAAACCAGTGCCTTGTGAGATATTGTGGGACAAATTGTGAATGATTAGTGATACACATACTTGTATCACTAATATAAGTATACTGTTGCTATATATTATATATATGTATACTATATACATTATATATAGTATGTATATATTATACATATTATACTATATGCTTCAATTGTGTGTGTATGCATCAAACAGCAGTAGATGGCTTCACGCTGATAATCTCCATAGTAAATGTGTACTTCCTCCGTTCTCTATATGTGCAAAAATACCCAACAATGTGGTTGCTGGGTATAAGTTTCATTCTGTCTATCTCGTTTTTGCTGCATTTCATGTTAGTAATTTGTAGTTCAACACAATCAGTTTGGAAAGGCTGAATTTCTTGGCAATGCTGAAAGACTGGGATAGTTACCTCTAAGTTGCAGAAGTCTCTATCTCTCTCTCTCCCTCTATATATATATATATATATATATATATATATATGTCTGTGTGTGTGTGTGTACACACACACACAGACATTATATTATGTTCCAACATAACGGGCTATTTATGTAATGAGATACAATCAAACAGTAGGCAAAAGGAGCAAAAGGCCAATTAAGAAGCTCTTGTTATTGAAGTAATAAAGAAAATCACTGAGCACTCGCTGAACCATAGGAAGTTAAGACACAGTTCATTCTTAAACCTCTAAATTTGTTTCAAGCACCTATTTATTATATTTTGTAGCAATACTCCTTTGTTTGCAAACAGATGATTCAGAACCCTATCTAGTTATAACATTCCTACTTTATACTGTAAGTTTTACATTTTAACTCACACAGGAAATCCAGGTCCTACTTGAGAATTGTATGTGTCAATGTATCTACTATAGCTGCACCACTGCTGCCACTGTCAGCTGGGGAGAGACTTCTTGCTCCAGAGGCTCCTGGAACCCAAAGGTTGTCCCTTGTCCAGTGCAGTGGGACTACCTCACTGCTTTTTGCTCCAATCCTGCACTGCGATGTGTTTTATTTTTCCTGAATTCAAATGTATTGAACTCTTGGGTTCAGTTCATAATTAAGACGGGTCCTGAAAGTTATGGAATTGGGCTGACTAATTAAAACATCTATTTTTGAATGAAGCTGGGTTTTATTATCTTGGAATTACTCAGCTTCCTTTTTTTGCAAGAAATTTAGTAACTTTGAAAATATCTGGGAGTATGGATTGTCATTTCTTTCAATTTTACTTCACATATTTTCATTTGGTACCCACACATGCAGTTTTATTCAGATACAAAATAGAGAAGAAAAACAAGGACAAAGTAAGGGTGAAGGAGCAGAAAGCAGAAAAATTGCTGAGAAAGAAAAATTGGCATACACATACACCAACAAGAATAATTTTTTTTCACAAAGGAACTTGCAGTTCTTCAAAGAGTTAACAGGAATAACATGAATCTAGTACATTCCCCCGGGTTCCAGTGCAACCTGTGCTTCTCATCACAGGACAATCAAAGTTTTAGATATGTTGATTTTAAAGTTGTGTGTAATTTCTTACATTTATTATGTGTTCAGTTCACAATTCCAGAAGTAAACAGAAATTAAAATATGCACAAAAGGAGCTGCAGTACCTGAAAGGCAGCACCTAAATGAAAATTTTAAAATACTGTATTGATGCTGCAGGGATACAACAAAATGCTCAGCTTCTCTTAACCATACAGGAAGATGAGTTGTAACACCTCCTCAGCCAATCAGCAGTACTAAAGTCTCAGACCAGGAAACCCTTTACAGTATTTGTGAACATTGCAACAATACTTTCCCTTTGCTGCCCTTTATCTTTCTCTTCTTTACATTTTTAGAGTTGCAAGCCACGTGTGAAGTTCCTCATGGAGAAATTTGAACGACATAACCGAGACACAGAGGATACTTCAAACAGCCAACCCATCAAAATCTCAAGACAAGATGTTCCCACAGGATTACAGACAAGGAAAGCAGCACTTGAGAAATTTACAAATAAAGGATATGCTTCATGTTCTCCAGGACCCAGTAACCTTCACAAACCTGTTCAAACTAAGCCTCCTCTGGCAGTCAAGCCTTCAAGTGATGATAAAACAGAGAAAGATCCAAGCCCGTCACATTTGAACCCAGTGGCACAAAGATTTGGTGTACAGCTTCAGCCCACTAACAGAGGAAATGATGAAAAATCTGGATGCACTAAATTCTCTGTGAAAACCAATGACCAGTCAAAGGAGGACCCAAAGCCTTTGAACCCAAAACCTGCGTGGAACAAGTTCCTTGCTCCTCCTGATAAAGAAAAAAATCCTCTGGGACCAAAATCTAATCTTAATTTTGCGTTACAGGAGAATGAGGCAAAACCAGAATTTTCAAAAGTAGCTGCAGTTAAGGAAAAATTTAGGTCTGCAACACAAGCAAGTGAGCCCAAGCCTCCTATTTCTAAACCATCCCTTGCACAGAAACCTTCTCTAAACAATGAGGTATCTCAAAATGAAGACACTTCTAATAAAAGCAGTTTTCTGCAAAGACAGTCAGGACCTAGAACAAATATACATGCACTCCAAGAAGCAAAGGCAATGCGTGAAAATAGTAACTCTGGTGCAGAAGCTGAAGGCAGTCATTTTCCTAAAATAGCTCTGAAGCCTCCTGTCCACAGGTCCAGCTTATCAAAAGGAACCCCCAAAACTGTGGCAGAAAACACTGAAGAAAAGGGAATGAGCGCTACTGAGAATATCTTCCTAAACAAAATCATCCCAGAAGAATCAGCTTCTTCTCATAAATTCTGTAAGATGAATATGGCATTTGCTGCAGGAAGACCATCAGGTGAACCACAAGAGAAAGTGGATGAGGACAGGAGTTCTAGAATGCCCAAGAGGAAAATCTTGCCCCCACTGTTCAAGCTAGGCCAGCCCCCACAGAAGCCCAGCAGACCCCCCACTGTGAACTTGGGAAAGTTCCAGAAGAGCCATCAAAAAAAGAGTAAGTCCACTCTGTTCTTGCTTCCCTGGCTATTAGCTTTTTGATGTATTTAGAATCAGGTTAATTTCAAATGGAATCTCTTCTTCTGTTCAGAAATAAAATGATACTTGTGCATCAGAAAACCCCTTAAAGCTGTAATTTAGGCTTCTATGTCTTCCATACAGGACAGAAACTAAACTTACATTCTCTGTCCCTCAGTGATAAAATTCAGGACGAACGTTTATTTTATCGGGTTCATCTGTTTCTCAAAACTACTCAGATGCAGATATAACTTGTGTCAGGGAGTATTTTCTCAACAGACATTTAAGTCCTGATTCAATTAAACAGATCAAACTTAGATTCTTCAATTTTAAGTGTAGTTAGTGAGAAGAGGGGGAATGCCCAATGTTGTGATTCAGAGCTCTAAAGTTGCTGACAGTGGATGTGTATATGTGATACATCAGGTACATTCATGTAATTTAGCTGATACATATTTTTCCTTGTACCTTCTGTGTCTAGAATACAGCATGGCTTGTGTTCCAGCAGTTCTGAACACACATAAGGCTGGTCTTCCTGAGGCACAAGAGATTCAGAGGGACTATGGCAGCATGAAAAGCTCAGAGCTGATTTCTCTTGAGAAAAAGCCTCACTAAAAACAGTGTTTGCATGCAGCTATCTGTTGTGTCACTACTGATTCCACTCAAAGATTAGGAGTGTATCAGTAACAAAAAAATGTACTTTTTTGTCAGCCGCTGCATTCAGGTTTTCCTCTGTTACCCTACAGTTAAGGAAATGTTCTGAAAAATCCAAGATCAGGCCAAGATCCTCAAATTATACAAGTTTGTGTCTGTCTTTAAAACAAATATGCCCATATACAATCTAAATACAGAAAGACAGCATTTTCAGCTGTCTGAAAAATAAATGTCTATGCCAGTAAATGTTTTGATTTTATAAGAGTTAAGAGCTTTGGTAGTTAAAACTTTGAGAAGTCCCAACAAAGTCTGGAAATACATAAAATGACAATTTATTTAAAATACATTTTAAAATTTACTTTAAGGAATTAATGGGTGAATTTTTATTTGTTGTTCTGCTCATTGTTTGTTCAGATTTTTTTTTTTGGTTCTCATTGCATTATGGACACAAAGCATTTTTTCATCCTCTTCTAAAAACTGAGCATAAGGAATATTTATCCTGTGCATTTTAAATTAACACTGTGAGCACGGCTGTAAGAATAATACCAGAGTTTTGTTAGAAGGAGGGTGTTGTCACTAACCAAGGGTAAGAGCAGCCACCACCCTGACAGTCATGGGAACATGAGCTAAGGTTGGAGCTCCCCAGCATGATGGCACACGTGGTTTTCCAGTTATGTTGCAAAACTCACACACAACTAAGTAGAAACGAAGGATCAGACATGGTCCTCTTTATTTCACAGTCATAGGGTCACAGGTCAAGAGTGAAAGATTTAGAAACAACATTCATGAGAAGCTGTCCATAGTGTCCCTGAACTTCAGCCTTCCCCCACAGAGCTAGCATGTTGATCTTGATATTCTGTTTGACTTTAATTAATTTATCCCACTTCTTTGTGGCTAGAAGTCTACACAGAACAGTTCTGGAGGACAGAGAAGTTGTTTGAAAGTGAATCCTGAGCAAACTCCTTTTCAGCTCAACAGTTATTCATTTTTGGTGGGTCTCTTGGAACACAAATAACAAAATCTACCTGCTTTGGAAGGGCAGTTAAACAGAACTGTATCTTTTTTCTTAACTGTCACTTCAAGAATCTAAGTCATGTCAGGAAGACACCACCCTCACAGCACAGATTCTTCCTGTTCTTTATTTTGTCCTGGTGAACAGAGGCTTTCCATAGTTGCTTAATTTGCTGCTGTGATTCAGTTGCTCAAAATAAAGAAGACTAAGCAAATAAAAATAATTTTTCCTTGCAAAAAAGCTTTCTGAGATCTAACCTTTGGAGCTTTTGATCTGTAATAGGGTAAAAGTTAGACTTTGAGTTGTCATTTGAGAAGAGAAAACCTCCCCACATAGTGGTTTTTACACTTGTGTTAAGGGCATGTGCCTGCACTATAGAAAACCTTTTATTGCCTGATTTAAAACAGGAGTTTGAATTCTGCTTTTTCAGAAGTATTCGATTCACCCCTTTTTCTTTGATTGCTATCCTTTCCCATTAAACCTGTTTTACTGGTTTTTGAAAATAAGTATTCACTGGGCATGAAATGACATTAAATCCTAGAGGCTGAAGGACTTAGCCTTGACACAGCAGTCTTAAACTTAAGTGTGGGAGAAGAATTTAAATCATCCACCATGCCTGCATGAATACTAAGGGATGTTAGCTTGATTTTGGCCTTGTTGTGGATTAGAAATTTTCAAAATTTCTAAGAAGCTTTTCATGATAAAACTTCTGTAGATACAAATGTCTTTTTCAGCAAAGTCTGACTATCGAAGTGCTGCTATTTTCCAGGCTTTAAGAAATTCCTGTCTGGGCCTGCAAATGCATGGCAGAATAGTAAATTCCTGTGTTATGTCCCATTACAACAATTTTTCCTAATGGATCATATGTACCTCAGCTAACAGTCAATGAGATGAACATGCCTTCTGCATTCAGAAAACAATACCAACTATATTGTTTTATAATGAACACCTAAGGTCTTAGGAAAAAAGAGAAACAAGCCATTTTGCTGACAGCTTTCCATGTGAGGCCACAACTGTAGTGTTGCTTCCCAAGGAGAACTGCACTGAACACAGCAGGATCATACAGGTACAGGTGGCCACACACACAAAGCCGGCCAGAGAGTGAGCTCCCAGTGCTCTACACACCTCTGCACAACTCCTGAACAACAAACACCAAGGCTTCAGTTTTTTAAGGAATAAAAAGGTGGGTGTGTGCTGTCAGTCTGCTCCAGGCAGGGAGAAAATTCCTCAGAATTTTGAAGAGCCTCCAAAATAAGGAATATTAAGGTAATGAAGGAAACCCTACTACTCTAGTTTTTGAAGCATTACCTTCAAAGGTCAAGGAATTGTCATGTAATTCTGCTAAAATATGTGGACAAAACTGTAAATTAAGCCACCAGTATTGCTTGCAACATTGAAAAAGATAAATCACTGCAATTTAAAAATTACTTCAACCATCCTGAGAGAAATATGGATGAGACAGTTATTTATCTGTCTTAATTAGTTGGTTAATCTGCCTAAGAAAACAGATAAATCAACATTGAGTGTTTTCTTGCAGGTGATTTCTTGGAGTGCAATTTGCTGCTGTTTTGTAAAAGGAAGCAAAAGTCCACAATACCAATTGCAAATTAATATTTAAACTCATCATGCTTGATTATTGCCTTAGCTACAATAGTCTTCAACATATTCTGAATTTCCTAGAGTGAATTTTTATTTTTAAAGGAATAAATTGTATCCATTTAACATCAGAGAACAGCTTTCCATTGTGAATGCTGCAACTGGCAGAAGACCTTCCCCTAAGTATCTCTGATTTTGTTTGTTACAGCTTATGTGCCACACTTGTCCCCTTCAAGATTATCTGGTTCTAGTAAATTAACAGTAAGATGTGGTTTGTTTGTATCACAGGATGGAGGCACAGAAACCTATTTTTCTCATGTATACACTTGTTATAGTCTACACATGAATTCTGAAGTTGTTCCTGCAGCTAACTGCTCTAAGTCCCACTGAGTCAGCTATAACCACTCCAGACTGGAGGCTTTAGAAACCAAGATACAGAATTTAGGACTCTGAAGAGAAACCACGTGAGTGCACCTGATAATTTTGGTAAGGGGTTTGACATGTAGTTTGAACAGCTTTGAGGCCCCTTATGTTTTGAATCAAAGTATATACATACCAAATTCACTCAATAGGTCTGGACCTCTGCAAAGGATTCAGTGCATGAGGTGTTATGCTGTAATTGAAACCATTTCCCAACTTCCAACCACGTCAGTGCTGGATGGATTCAACACAGTGCCTTGAACAAGAACAGGCTTTGAGAAGAAGTGCTAAGAGCAGTAGTTAGAAAGGAAAATTCATAAGGATGAAGAAAAAAGACAGTCATGAGTTTCTCATGAAAGGTGACAGAAAGGAAGCTGCTGGAGAAAAAAAAGTAAAACTGATGAAACTGAGTAATTCTTTTTGCTTAGTAAAATTTCCTTAATTTAACTTCTGAAATATTGTTATTTTGTACACCTATTTTGATTCACAAGAAGAAACACCTATTTATGCACCTTCATCATGTGGTTGCATTATATGGGTCACAAAAAGCATCTCTGCTGTACCAGTGCTTCAAGTGCTCTGAAACCTGCTCAGATTCCAGAAAATAATGTGAACACAGAGAATATCAATAAATTCAATTTAGAGATTGGTACTAGTGATAAGAACTGGCTGAAAGTTTTCCATTGTTTAAGCGGACACATATTTTGCTTAAAGGCTACCTTACAGTCAGTTTTAACAAGAGAGTGTATCCAACATATCACACTATTTTACAGACAGCTCTGTGGTCAAGCTGGAAAATATCTTGTTTTCCCTGATACACAGAAGTACCGTGGTGATGGAGTTCTGGACATGTTACTGGTACCATTACTGAAGAATGCATCTTGAACCCAAAAGGTGTCTATTTAGTCTTGTAATTACAAGAATACTTAGCATATACTTCTCATATTTAAAGTCTAATATGTACTGAATATGTACTGAATATTTCTCTGAGCCGAAAGTTCTAATTACTCTGTACTCTTTAAATATTTTCATAGCACCTCACAGAGGTAAAACCTATGCAACATGCATAATGTTTGAATTTGAAACAATCTGTGCCCTACTGGTTCAACTATTTTCACCTTTTAGTTTTCTATATCTATTTTGACTCACAGGGAGAAATGCTCTTAATGAGTCTTCATCATTTGGTCACATTACATGGATAATAACACAGCACAGAATAATATATTTCATTATAGAAACTATATAAAAATCATAGTTCATTATACTTCATATATATAAAACTTCCAGTCATTCTTGAAAATTTTGATATTAAATTTTACAATAAATATTCAGTATTAATAGATACAAAAAACCCCCAGGCCTTTCATAGTTAAGCTGTTAGGGAAATTTTGAAATTGTATCTAACAAATTTTTTTTTTATCCTAAAAGGTTCATTTTAGTAAAGAACATTCCTGAGGTCATTGGTTTCCTCTTGAAATTGAACCCTCCTCAGATATGTGCATTTGGAACAATGTTGTTCCTTGTTTCCAAATTTTGAAGAGAAAATCTTCGAACTTCCACTACCCAAATGCAAGACTTTGTTATATGGGAAGTTTTTATGATTTTTTTTTTTTTTTTACATACCATGGTATGCATGATGTAATTATTTTTCACATTGAAATATTTTAAAACTATTCATCATTTTTTTCAATTTGGGAAATAGTCATATTTTAAGAAAACTTTTCCTGTACATTTTCTTTTAGTTGCCTTTGCATGACTTTGCATATTTTCTTTTGCCTTCTCTTTCAAATATAAATGAATTACAAAAACTTAGTTTTAAATTATTACTATCCTATATGTCCTCCATTTTTGAATGCTTTTCATTTTTATTTTTTTTTCTTGAATATGAAATGATACCATGCAAAAGAAAATTAATTGACTCAGGTTTAGAAGTATTATTGGTAGAACCAGAAGTAGTCATTAAGTCATAAAGGAAAAAGGAAAAAGGAAAAAGGGAAAAAAAGAAAGAATAAGAGGAGAGGAGAGGAGAGGAGAGGAGAGGAGAGGAGAGGAGAGGAGAGGAGAGGAGAGGAGAGGAGAGGAGAGGAGAGGAGAGGAGAGGAGAGGAGAGGAGAGGAGAGGAGAGGAGAGGAGAGGAGAGGAGAGGAGAGGAGAGGAGAGGAGAGGAGAGGAGAGGAGAGGAGAGGAGAGGAGAGGAGAGGAGAGGAGAGGAGAGGAGAGGAGAGGAGAGGAGAGGAGAGGAGAGGAGAGGAGAGGAGAGGAGAGGAGAGGAGAGGAGAGGAGAGGAGAGGAGAGGAGAGGAGAGGAGAGGAGAGGAGAGGAGAGGAGAGGAGAGGAGAGGAGAGGAGAGGAGAGGAGAGGAAAGGAAAGGAAAGGAAAGGAAAGGAAAGGAAAGGAAAGGAAAGGAAAGGAAAGGAAAGGAAAGGAAAGGAAAGGAAAGGAAAGGAAAGGAAAGGAAAGGAAAGGAAAGGAAAGGAAAGGAAAGGAAAGGAAAGGAAAGGAAAGGAATAAAAAAAATCTAAGAAGATTGTACCTAGGCATTTCTAAAAGTAAGGTCAAGGAGACCACCAACCAGAAATTTTCTTGAAACTTTTTCTTGAAAACTTTTTTAAGTTTTTAAGTTGTGAACTTTGTTGATACAGCGTGTGTAAGAGCAGCATTGTCAAAAGCACAGAGCTTCAGCTCTGTTGTAAGTTTACCTGCTCACCCTGAGCAGCTACAAAGCAGCACAATAGTGAAACCTGAAACCATGGCTTGTATTTAAACGAAAATGTGGTTAGGGAAGCAGAGCAGAGCACAGCGCTCTGCACATTACAGATGAAGTAGGAAGTGGCTGATCAGCTGCTGCAAATGTTGTAGGTTCTTAGTAAACTCTCAGTAAAACCCAGAAAGCTTCCCAGGTCTTGCATGTAGAAATGGTGAAGTGCTTTGCAGTAGAACTGAGAAGCATGTTGGGTTTGCAGAGTAGCTCAAAAGCACTTTGCTTTGTAAAAGGATTTTTTTTAAAGTGTGAGACTTTCTGATGTTTAACTGCTTAAAAATTCTGAAGTAATTTTAGGATTAAAACTATAAAAATTCACTAAGAATTTTTAAATGACAAACATTTTTCCCACAGAATATTCCAAGTTTCATTGTAGTACTGTTCACTGTCAGGTTTTCTTAATATTACTAAAACCAGGAGTCAACAACACACCAGGAGTTCACTGCATCAGGGGTCAAATGGAATAAGGTCTCACTAAATACCATAACCTAGGCCAAAGAAGATGTGGGTTTTTTTAGAATGTAAAGTCAAGACCCTGTTTTTTTCCTTCCATGTGCAAGAGACTGCATTGTTATCTGTCACACTATTTTAGGAACAGCAAAAGCACAACACAGACTCTCTTAACTGGGTTGCAAAAGAGAGCAAGTTTTATTCTTCCTGATCTTCTTCTATAGACAGTTCCAAGAAGGTCTGAAAAGGTAAAACTTTCATTGGTCATTAAACCAACACATCACCATCAGTGGAGAGTTAGGAACAGCACCCCTTGACTGTTTCTTACAAGTAAACAACAAGGATCCAAACAACACCTGCAAAGGTTGTTTTCCTTCTCCAAGGACTGTTTGGATTCCACCTTATGATTTCTCAGACCAGAGTGAGAACCTTGTGTGACTTGGTTTCACACAGGCTCAAGCTAATGCCTGAAGCCTAAAAATCTCTTATTTGACCATTGTCAGTTCCTGTAATGGACAGCATTTTCTTAACTATGTATATGTATTTATGCTGTCTATGTGTGGTGAAGCAGGTACCATGAGACCACTCAAAATGGAAAGCTCACAGTGCTATGCATTGCTGTTCAGTTCCAGTTTTATTTAGGTTTTAGTCTTGCACCAGAAATGTCTGGATCGAGGCAATGGATAGGCTGGGTGCTACAGCCTGATACCTTAAACATCATTAACAGTTCAGTCTTTGTAGTTAAGTCTGGACTGTTTGGAGACTGGAGGCCAGGCTAATGCATTCTCAAGAGAGATAATTGCAGATAAGATCAGCACAGATGCTCTGAGCTAACTAGGATTTCTAAAATGCTGCTGGCTTTGGGAGTGGGTATATATTGCTGCTGCAATCCAGTCAAGGGTGACAAAAATATGAATGGCTGAAGCCAGACCACCCTCTGCTAGAACAGGATATTTTCCTGCTTCAAGGGAGATTATCAAAATTATTATTTGTCATTGTTGCCAATTAAAAGCTTTGTGCCAAATAAACACATTCTATTGCAATACTGATTGGATTGAACAGAAGGGTTTGTATCTTCAGCTGATGGATGTAGAACTGTGGGCGTGAGTGCAAAAAAAAAAAATATGGTTTTATTTTCCCTTTGACAGCTTCTATTCTTCTCAGGTTGATAATTGCATGTTCACCTTCTTCTGTGTGCCAATCTCTCACCCAAACATCGAGATACCCTGGTATTTAGGGAGGCAATAAATAGAGACATGTCATTTAAGCTTTATTAGTACTGGAACCAAAATCACGCTTGCACATGAGTCCAATTCATTTTACAATTTTGAAAAACAGAGAACCATCTGTGACCAAAGTACTGGTTCCCCTACGATTCCCATCCCACCAAGTAATGCTTGTTCCAGGTGTGCTCCATTATGGGCAGTGGTTCATTTTGCCACATATTTATGGTATTAGCATCTCAGGACAGAGTGATAAAATATCTAAGGACAGCTCTGAAGGTTTTAGTAGGGTGAGAATGGCTTTTTCTCATTCTCCCCTGAATGCCTTTGCCCACACAGAATTCACAAGCTCCAAAAGAGCTGGGCTTGTAATTTCTCTTTGAGTTCACATGGGAGAGACATAGAAATTATGCTCCTTTATGCAGGTTCATTTCTTCTGCTGTTGAACACAGAATATCTAGACATGAAGGGAAGGTGGGATCTTTCTCAAGATGTCATAGTGGCTACCAAAGATGAATCAGTGTTTCCCCTTCACAAGCCAAGAATGGCAAGGGTCAAAGTCACAAGTATTGCATCAAGACAACTTCAGTGTCCTTCACTTCTTGATAAACAAACATTCCCAAGAATGTAATGTATATGGGCAGTTTTGGCCATTGCCAAGAATAGAAGCTATCTGAGAAGGTTCTCTAGGAACACAAGATAGATTTTTGCAGTGTTCTGTGCATAATTGTACTTTAAGTGCTGAGGATCTGGTCATGATTAAAGAAGTTTAATGCCACATTTAATGCAGCAGTGTAATGGGATATTTGGGACATTCTGTGGACAGTTTTTATGGCAGGTTTCTCTATACAGATGCTGCCTCTTTTCTTCTGTTCTTCTGTTTCTTTTTGAAGTGCTTCAGTTTCTGCCTCTGTTTATTCATGTGAAAAAGCTGAGTCCTAAGAGAGGAGAGGCTATTTGGAAACTGAGGTGTTAGCTGTCAAAGCTGCCACACAGGGACCACCCTTAACATTGTATACTGTGGTGAGAGTGCTTCAGGTGCATGAGAAACCAGGATGTAATTTCAGTTTAATTTCTTGATCTGAGTGTCTGCAGCTGACTGCTGTTCAACAGAGCTTTCCACATTTTTACAGTACCAAGTGTCCCAGATTTAAAAAATAAAAAAAGCAAACAGGAACTGGAGTCAAAGAACACTATTGAAATGTTATGATAGATTTGGCTCAGCAGTTCTGATTATAACACCTTTTTTTCCAAACAGCTTTTCAGCATGTCACTTTTCTACCTAAGTCATTTCACTATTTCTAGTATTAAAGTATTTCTCAATAAGTGTAAATAATTAAGCTAATTAAAGCTCTAAAGGCAGAGAAGAGTCAGTTCTCATGAAAATAAAAAAACAGTACTTTCATTAATGTGATGACCATTTAGTTACTGTTGGATTATAACAAACTACAAAAATCAGAAAGGACAGGTTGTTCAGCCTTTATACTTAAATATAAGCACTTAATCTAAAATGCATGTGCTGTCCTTTCCTGGCTCAGTTTCCTATTGCCTGAATTTGGCTCTCAAAAGACATCAGATGAAAGAAGTATTATGCACAGAGACTTCGGAAGAATTTTTACCTTAGTCCTACAAACTTATCACGAGAAGTAATACAATATGATGACAAAAGCTTCATATGCATGTTTTGCACATACACAATGCTCTGTTAGGGCAACGTAGATATAACCACAGAAAAACTGATAAAACACAAAAATTAAAACACAATTATAAATTTGAGACTATCCCTGTTAAAACACAAAGATAAATTTGACAGTATCATTAATACCCATTAACATGACTTTCAGGAAAACAAAACAACAACTAAAAAACCAACTAAGCAAACCAAAAAAAAAGAGTACTTTCTAGTTGCTTTCTTTGGTTAGAATCTAGAATTCAGCTGGGGATACATGTTGTCAGTGGTTTTCATCTTTATAAGAAGCTTTAGGGCAATGAGAAATTATAGCTGGACAAGAGCACAGTCATGTGTAGCTTCAGCTCATTTAAGGAAAGCTTGCTTTTACTCAAATGCAATTGTACATATATAATGAAGAAACATAAACCATACCTGTGTAACAAGGTTGTATAATAATTTGGGGAAAAAAAATCAAGTTATAAGCAACTCTACAATTAGGTAAGGATAATAAGACACAAGAGTATAATGCATAAGGGTTATCAGCTTGTAACTCTAAATTCTTAGAGTTTTACCATTAAAGAATTCTCATATAGTTACAAAGTTTTTGAATAAAAGCTTTTTTCTTGTGGGCATTAGTTTAATAATCAGGAGTATGCACTTCCAAAACAGGAGGAGAGATGACAATTGGAAAAAATACTGAAACCCCCTAGATGCAATCAGTAGAGATATGGCCAGAAGAAAAATGACTTGCAATTTTCATCATTACCTGTGGCAGACAACTGTGTGCCTTGTAGAATTCCAGTGCCAGATTTTCTGCAGTGTTGGAAAGGTTGGAGAGATTGCAGAAATAGCTGTGAATTAATTACTACATGAAAAAAACAAAACAAAACAAACCCCACCCTTAATTCAGATTTTAAAAGTTAAGTTTTCAAAGTCACTGAAAAGAAATCTGAGTTATGTATTCATTCCAGTGGTGTCAGTATACCTTTGGGTATAACAGTGGTGATAAAAAGGCTTTTGACCCTGTGTGCAAAGGTAAAAATTAAAATACCTGAACCTGAATCCTGAGGAACTTAGTAAACAGTAAGATGCAGGTTTTAATAGGAAGCAAACTTAAACAAGTACCACTACAAAAACTCTGTAGTATTCTTTGTCTTGTGAACACCCCTCAGACAACTGAAAGACACATTTTAGCCAAAATGTTACTTTGGTATATCTCTAGCTGTTGATCTCAATATAGCAGGAAATATTTCTAATGTGATGTAACACACAGGACAGCAATCAAAGGATTTCAGCATTGAATTGGAAGGGATATAAAGAAGTTGTCTGTCACTACGTTGACAACCATCCCAATGTATAGGGTAAGAACAACTGTGCCAGAACTTATTCATGCCATAAATCCTACAATACCCTACATCTTCAACAGGGACCTCAAGGCATGGAAATTCCACTTGCACTGTTAGAAAGTGCCTCCTAACAAACGTTGCTAGCGTTTAGACATGTTATTTATTGCCTCTTCACTGTGGAAAAGAAGGGGGAAAAATATAAATCATCCCTTTCTTCACTACCAGAGACTTAGGTATTAATTTTGTTCTACCCCAATCTTATCATGTTTCCTTAAACAACCACCATTTGTTCAATATATTCAGGAATTCATGTTTTCTGGACCTCATTCTTACTTTTCTCCTTTGGGTACTCTCCAGCTGGCACACATTGACTCTGCTGTAGCCTCCTAAGTACTAAGAGAAAGGATTATTTTACTTGACTTTTGGGCTGTATTTTTGAATAAAATGTTAAAAACATAAGTGGTACAAATTCAATCCTGGCATATCTTAAATTGTAAGGCTCTTCTTTCCTAAGATGCATGTTCCTTAAGGCACAAACCACAAAAGAATTTGCCTGTGTAATCATCCATGTTAGGACTATCAGTATTTTGCTGTCTAAGTAATGAAGGAACAAGTTTAAAATGCACCATTGTTCATATGTATATTGACAAGCTGGTCCAAACATCCATGAAGAAATATTTATCCATAAATTCTTGAGTGGTGTGGTAGTAAGTAGCAAAACTGTCAAGGCTTGATAATTTCACTTTGATTTCCATGTGAGATATGGAAAGGTCCATCCTAAAGTTATCAATTCCCCTTTTCTTGTCCATCACAAGGACAGAATTCAAGACACTCAACAAGCTAAAAGAGCTCTTCCAATAACTTCTTGCAATTTTCAGTCTTGATATTAAACTTCAGTAAATATTTGTCATTGTTCTGTGTTTTGAACCACTTCTTTTTCAGTGTGGTTAACATTTCCTTTACTTGACAAGATTCTAATCTCTCACAGGTGTAAACTTAAATAAAACCTACAGAAGACAAGGGGTTTCTTCTCAGCTGCAGTTGATTTTAACAGAACTCCTAATTTTCTTTTTTCCCTCTGTTCTCCTCTTCATTGGATTTTCCTTGATTTGTCTCCATGCAGCTGGGGACAACTCTTTTTGGGTAGATTTTAATCCAGTAATGATACTTCTACAAAAAAATGCAAAAATATCATGGCATCCAAACTCTGACTCAATTTGCTTGTGTAGAATAATTTCTCTCAAAATGAAGCCTCAGAGCAACAGTTGCTATAGTTTGGTTGTGGCTTGTGCAGGGAGCATTCAATGCAGGGAGAATTCAATGCAGCACACATGCACACCAGCTCACTCATGTAAGTGTGGCTTCTGTGCCTGGTGCACAGCAACATCAGTTTTTAAGGCTACACCTGTCTGTTAAGGGTGTAGCTTCTGTGCAGCTTCACAGACTGCCACTTTTCTAGTCTGAGCTTGCTAGAAAATTAAGTCCAGACTTTTACAATTAACATTAAAAATGTATTTGAAGATGTTCAGAGACCTGTACCTCTCTTTATAAAGGCAAAAATATGTTTTCATCTCTCATCCCTCCCTTTAAAACTCTTTCTCTGAGCAAGAAAAACTCAGCAAGACTACATCAGTGCTCATATGAAACTCTGCAGCTGGTCTTTTTAAGAAAACTATGGAAGTAAATTATAATTTAGTTTTAAAACACAGTTGTTAATATGTTGGATGAACTCCAATTTTTTTTGTTTGGTTTTTTTGGGTTTTTTTGTTTTCTTCATATCTTGGCAAAGATATTTTCAAGGCCTTGTATATGCAGAGCATTCTTGAATGCAGAGTCTTCTTCTCTCTACTCTGATAAGATAATACAATAAAAATATCTAAGAGCAGTTTCAACAAAATATACTTTCTCTGGGGTGTGCAGTACTGGTATCTTACTCAAAACTTCATCAAACACAGCAAAGTTGCTTCCTCAGATGTTTGCTTGATAATTTCAATCTGTTCTGCTTTATTTCAGATCCTCAAAATGAAGTTTTGAAACAGAAAGCACCTTCCTCAGCAACGCTCGCCCCACCGACGCCTCCATCACACTCTGCTGTGCAGTTACCACCTCCTCCACCAGCCTCTCACCCATCCCTGCAGCTGACAGCGGCTCCCAGTCTGCCTCCCAGAAGCATTAAGCCCAGCTCTGAAACGATGTGAGTAAACATAAGCTGCAGTCTTTATCTCCTCACCTTTCTCTGCCTATCACTCTCCTCCTTGCAGCAGCAGGCAAAGACTGCATGAGTTCCAGATTTCTGAAAGACGGGTGTCTCACACTACTTCCCTTATCCCACCCTGTACCTGGCCTGTTTAGAATTAGCTTGTATTAATTTGAACCCTCCATCTATTCAGTTGTTTCCCTGAATTGTCTTGCAGACAATTCTTTTTGCCTTTGTTGGTGAGGGTAGGGGGAAGGGAACAGACTGATTTGTTACTTCAGAACAATCCAAAAATTTTAAACACTGATAGAAAATCAGTAGCCTAAATAGCTGAAGGTTTTCCCTGAATTTTTCTGGGCAAATAGGGTGAGGAGGGTCAGGTCTATGACCCAATACCCCAGGAAACAGCTTTGCAATCTGGAGGAACTGAGCTCAGTGCTGGTTGTGAAACTGCACCGAGGCTGTGCCATGGCCTTGTGTGATAACCCTGAGGAGCCTCTGTTGTTATGGGGCTCCTTTCTTTATCCTTCTTTGAAGAGGTGGGTACAAAAGCAGAACCTCTGCTGACAGAGTTATAAGTACTTGAGTCCAGCATCAAAACTGACCAGAACCAAGCTGATCCCGAAAAATGAGCTGCTCTCTGGCCAGCAGGTAATGCAAAGCGCATCAAACAGCAGGCAGGGAGAGTTAGGGAGGCGTGTCCAGCCCAGCGCTCTGTGACAGCCTCAGTCCTGCCTCTCAGCCGCAGTACCTGCAGCAGCCATGCTGGGTATCCTCCTCTTTACCAAGGCATGGGACCCAAGTTTGACATCAGACACCTGTGAAATGTTCCTCCAAATGCCCTGTCTGCTCTCCCATTCCAGTATGCCCTGTAAAGTCTCCCCTTTGCTGAAAATTTGTGCCTGGATGCTGACACCTTTGCTTTCACCTGTCTCCATGCTTCCCCATCAGACCAATTTTAGAGCAGCCCATTCTGCTTTCAAGTCCTTTTTTTGATTGCACCTCTTTGATGATGACTGTCAGCCCTTGTATTCTTTCTGCTCTTACAAGGCATTATGAAGTTTAAATTCTCTGATATTATTAGTTATATTCTCAATTCAATTTTTGTTTCTCTCATCTGAACAACATTTTAAATCTAAGAGCACTGGTGACATTTTAACTTGGGCCTAACCTTTACCCCATTGTTTCTCTTGTCCCTTGTTTAGACTTTAAGGCTAATAAGTCAAAGCCTCAGAGCTATATTTAGTCTGACATTGTACTTTTGCACTGTGTAAGAAGCCTGCACCTGCAAAAATGGTTAAAAAGCCCAACAGATTATTTCCATTCAGTCAGCCCATCTGCCTATGACATTTTTCGTACCACACTCATCTAAATGGTATCTGAGAGCATTTGGCTCACTTTGATGTTTTTTTACTCAAGATCAAGGTGGCCCCACCTGAAACACTGAATCGCAGTCAGGAATAACAATTTTGAAAATCTTGTATGTACCTAAGTAGGATATAGGGTTCAATAGACTGTTCAGCCTCTGTATAAAATAAATAATAAAAACCACCAGGAAAATGCTGAATAAAATGTAATCATAAAAGCATCTTCATAGGTTTTACATGTCTACCTTTTCATACTTACAGAAACCCAGACAATGAAGAAAATTATGATGACGTTGAATTTGTTTCACAGGGTAAGATGCATACAATTTTAAACATTTTAATTAATGGCTACTGTGAGAACATGCTGTAAGCATGTTGTATTTATAAGATAAAAAAAAGTTAATTGTATTCAAGAGTGATTTGTGTAACTAATTATACTGGTTCTGCAGCTTTATGAGTGAAGATGGTTGTCTCATAACAGTAACGGGTCTACTGTTCTGTGATTAATATAACAGTCTCAGAAACTGCTTTAAATTTCTTTCTTCCCCCTCTCTGCCCTCTTTTTCTTTTTTTTTTTTTTCTTCTTTTTTCTTTTTTTTTTTTTTTGTTTTTTTTTGGTTTTTTGTTTGGGTGTTGGGTTTTTTTTGGTTGGTTGGTTGGTTGGGTTTTTTTTGGTTAGAAATATGCTGGGACCATAAATCACAAGATTTTCAAACCTGAACCAAAATGAATGCTGCTCTTTTGGAGTTGACGTTGTGTGGTCTGGCAAAGGAGGCACTGTTTCATACTTGATTTAAAAAAAAAGATTGCTTGACTCTGCTTTTACTGTCGCTTTGTGGTCTGAGGCAGTGAGAGGCAGTGAGCTGTACCAGGAGCAGCAGAGAACCGGATTGTGACACAAAAAATTTCAATCTGCCTTCAGATCCCTCCTTGGTGGCACTTGGTCTGTGCCAGGCGCGCTGTGCATCATTCAGTGTGCTAGTCATCCACAACTCACAGCACTGCAGGCTGTGCAGCAGAGTGAGGAGCAGGAGATTCACACAGTATCTTCTCCTGCTGCCCAGGGCAGAGGCTGGCTTAGGAAGAGAGCCTTTGGCCTACTTATTCAGCTGTTGGGCTGTGCAAGCAAGTTCTTTGAGGTCTCTTTGTATTTATTAGGATTTTTGACAATTACTGTTTCATATAAATAGTGATTTTGTAAGCAAATGGCATAGGTAAATTCATCAGTGTCATCAGAGATTTTTCAAAACAAATTTTCCACTTTTAAAATACATAGTGAAATATGCTGTTTGTAGATATTTGTAGTGTTTGGTTTATGTTTGGTTTTTGTAGTGTTCTACAAAAGCAATCTGTAAAAACTGAATTTTGCATTCATACCTTCATCAACAAACAGGAGCCTGCATATATTTCTAATTAACATCATTGATGTTATAGGCAACTTTAAATAGTTAATGCTAGAATGAATTCTTTTCTGTAAAAGAAAAAAAATAAATATCCTGGTTTTATTTTTTTATTCTCATAGGTCATGGAAATATACTGCGGGTAAGTACGATCCACCAAAATAAACCAGTCCTTTTTTAGCAAAAACTTAAAATTTAGTAAAACTTCTTAAACAGATTAGAAAATTACTTGTGGATTTAATCTGGTATCTTCACAGTAAGTCATAGAAGCAATTATTTGTTGTAAAGGATACAAATAAAAGCAGGGAAGCAGAGTAAACTGGAACAAATGATCAAAGCTGCCTAGACACCAAAAATTGATTAAAAATAAAGAAAATGCAAAACTACGCCTTCTATTTATTTGCACTGACATTTAATTTCACTGGAATTTTCTAGAAATAACAGAAATAATTTCCCTGTTCCCTTCTAGTAATATAATATTTCAGTTCTTATTTCAGGTAATCACAGATTTTTATCAGTATATTTAAGCACCTGGCTATATAGGGACTAAGACAATTGAGTCCCATTAAGAACCTTAGCATTCCAGTTTAAATAGGGCTAATTCTGACACCTTCATCAGGGTAGTGAAATCATCAGCAATAATAAAGATTTACAGGGCATAATTTGCAATTAAAACATCCACTTTGGATTAAACAATGTGCTCCTGTTCTTCTAACAATCCAAGGCTTCATACGTGTGACATTGTAAAAAAAAAAATAGCAGAAATAAAATAATGCATTTGAATAATGGAGGAACTTGTTTTAGGAAGAATAAAGGTATTTGTGTTTTGAGATAAATGTTTTTTATATAGTTTGTATGAAGCATACATAGAAGACCAAGTTTCTTCATGTCTTTCCAATTGTACTTAGATCATTAAAAATTGATTATTTTTTCTAGGGCCAAGAAAGTGATGGAGAGATGTATGAAGACATTAATGACATTAGGTAATAATTCTAAACTCTAAAACCTCTTGTATCTTTATTTCTATCTTTTCTAAAATGTGTATTTCATCTGGCACAAAAGTGTCATTCCACTGCAGTCCCTGACAGGGATTACTCTCTTCATTCATTTCACCTGGAGAAAGTCTGGCTGTTCACAGGTTCTTTCCCAGTTAGACTTGCCGTGCTCTGGTGTGGAAAAACTCCTGAAATTAAATAATGTAGTTGTGATTGAGGTAACAGAACTCTGATTTCTGATCTAAGGAGTATATCTGAAGCACTGGTTGGAATTACAGCCTAGGAGGAAGCTCAGCCCCAAAGTATTATGGTCCCAGATAGGTGGTTTTTTGTGGGTTTTTTTATTGCTTTTCAGATAAATGTTCTTAGAACTACTGTGAGAGGCTGGATTGACAATTTTCATTGTCTGAGTCAACTAGTATAGCTACACAGAGAGAATACAAGTTCTGCTTGTTCTTCTTCTATTTAGACCTTTCCTTTGATGACTCTCCTGCCTCAGTAATGTCTAAACCTATGGGATTTATTTATGGGTATTACCATAACCAAAGAAAAACTCTAATTCTCTCTGAATAAGTAATTGATGAAGAATATTTCAGGTGTATAACAATTTTCAGAAGACATTCCCTTCGATTTATAACCCAAGTGATCCTCATTTCAGACTTTTTTTTTTTTAGCAATTTGAGCCTATCTGTTTAGCAAAAATATAAAAAAAAGAAAAAGAAGGGAGTCTCAGTCAGTTCCATAGGGCTTCTAAAACATAGACCTTCCAACCAAATGAGAAATGGAGATGTAGTCCTAATTCAACCCCAAGTTCCCAGACCCCAGTACCTTCCAGTACATGAGGCACAGCGGGCAGTGTACCCTGGTGTGAAGAAATGAGTACAGAAGATTGAGACATTTGTGTAGACTACTGGAATAGGTTGTAATCAAGTTTAAAAACACAATCCAGTGGCAGCTCAGGCTTCAATTCAGATTGCAACCACTAGTGGCCTGGGTAAATATTTAACAGCTGCATCCAGTACAACACCTAGACTGCTGCCAGTTCACAAGCATGCTCAACAAAACCCAGAGACATTTGGACACATATGTGGAGCCAGATAACTTGTTCTGGTGCATTGTCCTCATGAGGACAGACACTTTAACTTACATATGTAAAAAAGGGCTGCTTTATCTTTTGCATCTGCATTATGGTTTGGAATCTGTAGCTTTGATTTCACCTGGAGAAGTCTTTTTTCATTGCTATCAGTTTTTTGTCAACCTTGGGTAAGGTAGCTCTAGGGAAGATTTGCTTCACACATTGTGTTCTGGCAATGCACTTTCAGATCATCAAGGGGAAAAGAGAAGAAGTGGGACAAAGAAGACAAAAGAAGAAGGGACCAAGAGAAGAAAGAACAGAAGGAAAAAGAAAAGAAGGAGAATGAACTGAGGAAAAGGTTCAAAGTAAGCTTTTTATTTGGTAATGTGGACAAAGGTATACAAGAAGCATTATTTAGCATTATCAAGTTCAAAATACACTTTTCACGTGGCTGTGAAACTATTTGTTATGATAGGTAGTTAAAACACCTGCATAAATTTTGAATATGGGGCTTTTTTTGTTTTGCATATGTTTGAATGCAAGCTCTGCACTGATCGATGGCAAAGACTGTGTGCTTACATAGTTTTTATTAAATTACTTTCTCACCTTTTTTTCTATGTTAGAAAGCCTTAAAAACATCTGGTTTCACTTTTATGTTTCTAATAGTTTATTTCATTAGAATAGCATCAAAAGCCCTTAATAAAAGCGGGAATTGAATCCCATACACATAGTGTTACTTGCTTCACTGTACTCAGATACAAAATATTTAGCCCTTTAAAGATTTCAAAATTGTATTGCAGCACATTGCTCTTGCCTTGGTAGAAAGTGACTTATAATAAATTCCAGCCTAAACAAGGAGGAGGAAAATAAGACTTGTATAGGAGAGCTACAGTCATTCTCTGGGGCTAAATGATGAGATAGTTCTTTCTCTTTTAAATAATTTTTGCATAGCTGGTGGTCCGCATGCTCTCACAGTTTACAAGTCTGCCAGTCAGTTTTTCTTAGCTAATGCCCATTCACAGTTCTCCATTGTGGTACTTTCAGTGTCACAGTACACAGTGGGCAGCTTTGTTTTTCTTATTATGCTCTGTACATAAAGCCATAATGATTCACATCATGGCCTTGGTCTGCTGTGGAGAGCCTGACACGAGTTAAGAAGCAAATATTAAAGGTACACATAGTTAATAATAGTGAGTTAGCTGGTGTTTATTAGGCACCAAGTCTATTTTTTAGACCACTCACAAGAAGAGTAAGCATTAGTGCACAGAAAGCTTTTAGCTTATAGACTGTGCTCCTGCAGCAATAAACGTATTTTATTGTTCTTAACCAAATATATTTTAGTGTACATTTTCTTTCCCATTTATTGGCCATTTATATATTTACAGGATAGATATTCCTGAGTTAGTCTATAATTGACAAGATTAATATGCCTCTGAAATGCATATCTTAAAGTCACAAATACTAAATCCCAAAATGGCTTCTTCATAACATAATGTAAAGACATCACAAAGTGAATACTGAACATTAATAAACAGCGTGATCATCTCTTTTGCGTACTTGAAAGATCATTTATGGAGTAGAATTGTAAACACAAAGCATTATGTGGCAGACTCATTAACATTAATGTTAATAAATATTTACTCATATGACTTGCGTCAGGAGTAGTGTGGCCAGCAGAATCAGTGATTGTCTGATTGTACCCCTGTACTTGGCACTGGTGAGGCCACACCTCGAACCCCATGTCCAGTTTTGGGCCACTCACTCCAAGAAAGACACTGGAATGAGTCCAGAGAAGGGCAATGGAGCTGAGGAAGGGTCTGGAGCACAAGTCCTGTGAGGAGCAGCTGAGGGAGTTTATCCTGGAGAAAAGGAAGCTCAGGAGAGACCTTATCACTCTCTACAACTGCCTGACAGGGAGCTGTAGCCAGGTGGGCATCAGTCTCTTCTCTCAAGTAACAAGGGATAGGAAAAGAGGAAATGGACTCAAGTTGTTATAGGGGATGTTTAGTTTAGATATTAGAAAAAAAATCTCCATGGAAAGGGTTGTAAAGGATTGGAAGAGGTGCCAAGTGAAGTGGTAGAATCACTATCCATGGAGGTATTTAAAACATGTGAGGATGTGGTGCTTACGGACATGGTTTGGTTGAACTTGGCAGTGTTGCGTTAATGGTAGACACTTAACGGTCATTCAGTGACCTTAGAGGTCTTTTCCAACATTCTATGATTTTATGGGTAGTTTTGCTGTAAATAAATGGAGACACCCATTGGAATTAAATGCATCTGTTCTATGTACTCACCAAAGGTGTCATAGGCTGATTTGTTGATTTTAATCTTAGCATTTCTGTGATTTTGCCAATCAGTTCTTCTATTGCCATGGCATTCCCTTCTCTTTATCTCTGATTTTTAATTTAAACTGTATCATTGGGGCAGGAGGAAGCCTTTCTGTTTACTTGCCTATACTATTTAAATGTCAATGAAACAAATAACTGTCATAGTAGAGATGGACAATGATACCTGCTCCTTCTTCCACCATCTTTATATTTAAGGCTTATATTTATATGGTTAAAAGAAGGCACCATGTTTAATTGCAATTAGTTAGTCAGTTCATTGGTTGGTAATGGTGTGTGTACACGTCAATCAAAACTTTTCCCTCTAATGATGTTCCCATATTTGTCTCCTGGGTAGGGAACAATTTCTCATGGGTAAGACTCTTTCTCTTCACAGGTGCAATCAGCTCCCGCAAGCATTGATGTGCAAACTGATTCTCATTGTTAAAATTCTCTTCTCACAGGAAATTATCAGTCTAGCTGTTAGCTATACTTAGCTGAAGTAACAAGGCTAGCTGAAGTAAGAAGGCCTGAACCATGATTTTACATGGCCTTTCTTTCATCAGGTTTAACCTATATGTGACAAATAACCATAATTGTCATTGTTTTAATTTTTTTTTCTGAATGTCTGGGAAAAACCTCAATTTTTCCATGTCTTTGGTATCTTCTGTTTCTTCTTCAGTTAACAGGACCCATTGAAGTACTTCATCAGGCACAAGCTTGCATTGACCACAAGGGAGGGAAGAATGAACTGACTGTCAAACAAGGGGATAAGATTGAAATCATTCGCCTCACAGACAACCCAGAAGGAAAATGGCTGGGCAGGATAAAAGGATGCTGTGAGTTCTGTTTCTTCACTGTGCTCCTGAATGTTTTCACTGCATGGCATCAAACGTGAGCATTATACCAAGGACTAGCCCTACCATGGCTGAGTCACTGGCCACCAATGTAAATAATTAGCCCAACTCACCCTTCTGTCCTCAGCTGGCATGCAAGGCATCATAGCAGGGAGTTATTGCACAGCATAATGTGCCTGTAGGCACTGGAATAAGTTAGGCATAAATATATAATAATAATAAATAAATAAACAGTATGCTGGGACCTTCGTTGACATACTGAGAGTTAATTCCCTGTCATCAGCCCTCAAATACCATCAGAACTCAGCTCCCTGCAAGTAATAAGTATTACATTTTTTCATGCCTTTGAAACATAAGGTGTGTGTCCTTAAAATGAAAAAGAGAATATAAGGGCCTGTTTTAAGGGTTTTCTTGTTCCTATTCCTACGGAAAGTCTCTAACTGACTTCTAGATTTTCTTTTCTCTGAAATCCAAGATGTTTCTCCTATTGTATAAATACCATCAGTGGACTTTGAGTATAAAGCTGTTGATGATCTGGCTCCTGGGTTATAAAAGGTTGATCCATAAAATCAATCAAAATTATTGAAAGAATTTGCTTGATCTTTAGAGGGACTAAAATGACAATAAAATTAGTAATACAGTTCACATGTAAAATAGAGTTCTACAAAATTGTTGATTATACCAACTGAGCAGTTTGTAGTGATTGATATACACAGATAGTAAGGAACTGAGTGTGTCTCATACAAAAAGAATCTGAGAGAGCTGGGTCTGTTCAGCCTGCTGAAAGGAAAATTAAGGGGTATCTTATTATTGTTCATAAATACCTGGTGGGAGGATGTAAAGAAAATGGGGACAGGCTCTTTCCAGTTATCCAGTGACAGTGCAAGCGGCAACAGCCACGTACTGAAACACATGGGTTCAGTTTGAACAGCAGAAAACACTTATTTAAATTTGAGTATGACCTAGCAAGGGAAAAGGTTGCTCAAAGAGGTGATGGAGTCTCCATCTGTGGAGATTCCAAAACCTGACACAGTCCTGTCCAGCTTGCTCTAAAGGAGGATCATGCTTGTTTAGAGGCATATTTAGAGGCAAGTTCCAATAACAGCTTTTCCATGATACTTGAAGTTGTGAAAATAAGTGAATTACATGGATCATTTTGTATACAGAAAACCAAACTTTGGTGAGGGCTGGGAGAAAGGTATTTTTTACTGCATATGCACTAGAAAATACCTTTCTCCCAGCCCTCACCAAAGTTTGGTTTTCTGTATACAAAACCACCATAATTTATTTTTCATTAATTACAAATCACCATCATTTATTTTTCATTAATTAATTCTTGCATCAGCAAAACTTGAAGCTGTACAAGGCTTCTCATTGAAGTTTCAATAATACAGACCTATTTGTTACACCAATACTTCTGCCTTCCATGTTCACAGGCCAGGTCTGTGAAGAAAACCTAACAAAAGAAGAAAATCAGTTCTTATCATTTAACTAAGATGATAGATCAATGTCTTACATTTGAGAGGAAACACACTAAGAACTGCAGTTGCTCAGAAGAAGGAGAGTGGTGAATTTTCCATTTTCAAAGAAATGCATGAGAATTTTTTTTGCCTTAGAGAAATCTATTTGTGTACTCTTCTGTATAGGCAGTATACCTGTCTAAAATTACCCTCAGGAGAGACAGAGTTTCTCATCTAGGGTCAACTGCTCTGGTCAATGCATCTACAATGTGTCTGCCAACCTGAAGTAAAACCAATGCACCTGATCCCTCGAATGACCTGTCAGGAACTTTGTCATGGAATGCCCTAAAATATGCCAGAAGTCTGCAGTGGTGCTACAAATGGATGCAGGAGTCTAGATAAGTCCTTGACATTTGCACAGGCCTCTGGCAGCAGGCATTAGCTTTAGTAAGGTGGCCAGCACCCCAATACCCTCTGTCATTTTTGAATTCTTTAATAATGGCTGATTTGGTCTATTTTAGAATTAATTATTTATTCAATAGACATAAAACTAACAGACATAAGACTTAAAACAAACTAATACTACACAGGAATAAAAACAAAAAGAAAACTACCCCTAGGCATAAATGGAACAAGGTTAAAGGTACCTATTAAAGTTACAGATAGTGAACAAATAATGTAACTTATGGTTCAATGTATCTTACCATCCAATTGTTGGTGGGGCACACATTGAGATCCTTTCCCTCAATCCCCAGGGAAGCAAATGCAGAATCTGTGTCTGGACTCAGGGAGAGGTGTTCAACACTTTGAGGATGTGTGTGTGAGGCTTGCTCTGTTACAACTTGTGTGTCTTCTATAGTTTGTAAAACAGTGTCTCTTAGTCAAGAATATTTCTTTTATCTCTTCTCACATCATCTCTCTAAACTAAGATGTTGATTTGTAGCTGAGGCCTGAGCTCTTTTGGTGCCAGTGATGCCACCTTGTTGTGCCTTTTGGTCTAGGTTATCTCTTTATGCATCAACTATCGGTGGTAGAGAAGAGCAGGTGGGTAGACTTTTTGCCACAAGTGGTCCCAAAGCCAGCTGAGAAAAGGAGTCTGCCCTGTGATTCCTTCACAGAAAATTCTTCTGCTGTAGCTGAAAGACAAATAAAGGTGAACTTAACCTTAAATTAACCTTAAGCTGAGGAGGGCTTAACAGGGAGATCTGAGATAGATCTATTATTTGTATTTGTGTTAGATGAGGCTGCTTGGAATGAGACATTTCTTCGAAAGTTTTCAAAATCATACAAAGCAATTTTGCCACTGTTTCTGAACCTCTTGTTAAAAGGTTCATCCCTTTATCATGACCATTGAACTGCATGGTTTCATTTATTTAGATGGATACATTAAAACAACCGTGGTGGAGATTGATTATGATTCTTTAAAAAGAAAACAAAAATCATCGACTAGAGCTGATGTGAAAAATACAGAGAGTGAACAAGAAACATATGATGATGTTGGAGAGCAGGACACTAGTAGCAGGTATGTATAAGGAATTCATGAAAAGAAACAAATGATTCACCTGGGTCAGCCTGGACAGGGGAAGTTTTACAACAAAGCCAACTCTCATTACAAAACAGATATTTATATAAGAAATCTTTAACTTTTGTATGTAGCTATTTAGACTGATGTGGTCAGAGGAGTTTAAACGAATTCTGGAATCCAGCATCTGTAAGCCCTCATACTTAGGAGGAACCCATACTAGTAGAAGAGGACTTACTTCATTGAAACCCAAAAGAGAAAAACTGTAAGCCATACAGGATTACAAATCACCTGCAGGAAGTCCAATTCTCTTCCCCCTCTCTCTGTCTTTACTTGCTCTGTCTTTTGGAGTCACATACTCGCTTTTCTAAGATGCAAGAACAAAAGACTGTAAAAGCAATGGAAACATTCACTGGACAAGGGAACTCCTGATCACCCTCATTGCTCTCATGAGCCTTAGCATGAGTATTTAGCTCTTCTGTTTTGACAAAAAGGAACTTCTGGAATCATGTCTAGGGTAACCCTCCAGAAAAGAGTATGGCTTTTTCATTCAACCCTGAAACAAGGCCTCTCAAATTTCATGAGGTGGGTATGAGATACACTTTTTCCACTTCATTAGAAACTTCTCTACAGCACAGTCTCCATGCATTTGCAGTGCAGTGCTACATTGCAGATTCTCTACTTCAGTGTGTCATCTTTTTCATGTCAAATAGATCTGCAGCTAGAGAAGTGACATATCCAGCAGCAGATCAGACTTGCTGGCAGGGAAATACCCTAGTGGTCTTGTCACAAGAGTCAAGACTATCACATAACCATGACAGTGGAATGTTACCAGACCTCACAGGAAAGTTTGCTTCTTGCATGTGATTCCACAAACCAGTCTCCATTAAATGTCCAGATGTGGAGAAAGATAGCCTGGGATTCAGATAAGAGATCTGCATAAGGGTGTAAAGAATTTCAATATGTAGGACAATCATCTTAAGCACTCAGCCAATATACCTCCGTTTACTGCTTCCCATGAGGCTCTTTAGCTTGAAGACCTGCCTGGAATAAAAGGACTGCAGCTAGCTGGCTGCTAGAACCTCCCCATGAGCTCCAGCAGCAGCAGGTGGAAAAGTCTGCCTTCAGGCTTGCATTTTTCATGCAACCAATATAGTTTTGTGTCTGATATTTTTCCAGGTTGTTCAGTATCAGTTTTCCTCCCTGCACATGGGTCTCATACCAATCATATTATGACCTAGCCATAAGAGTCACATTAGTTGTTCTAGGTTTAAAGTAATCTCAGCATTAGTTACTTCATTGCAGAGGTATGTTAGGCCAATTATTTTCAGTAGTACAAGCATTAAAATTAGTCACCTCAATGCAAAGAATTTAAGAAAGGCATTGAATTCAAAAGCAAACAATTGCACTTACACTGTTGCATACTAAAATAACAATGTATTCCATTTAACTTTGAAGGATGAATGATTGGTTCAGACTCATTAAATCCTTTAAACTGTATTTTGGCATTTTCATCTTCTCCAGTGATTAATAACACTGTTCAGTTCATGTGAATGAATTGTTGGAAGGTGTGACATACGTCAACATGTTTTGAAAACACTGTAGGAAAGCCATTCCAAAAAAAAGCTCTTGACCAAATAGTATCATCCCATTATCAGTAATATTGCTAATATTCCAAAATTAATAAATGACTAGGGATGTTGTATTTCAGTATTTCTTGGCACAAGAGTTTAATAAATACCTTGTTTTGATGTATAATTTTAGGTAAGGCTTTGACCTGGGAATAATCTCAGCTACTATGAACCTTTCAGGCTTTTTTCAACTACTGTTAGACCATTGGGCTAATAGGGAATCCTTCCATATTGTTAGAAACATATATCCAGTAAAAGCTAGTCAAGCAATAAATTAACTTTTAAATTTGCCATTTCATTTCAAGAAGATCACCTCATGAGGAATGAATCTAAAGGGTCTGTATCTACTCTTTTGTGCTCAGTCAGGTTATATTTTTATTCAGTCAAGTCTGACTACATGATCTCCTGAGAGCCCCTCCAACCCAAATTATCCTATGATCCAAAGGCATATTTTGTGTTTTAATTTAAAGATATCAACAAGAATATAAAATACATTCTAAATATTTTTGCCAAGGCAAATTAATTATTAATAATTAAGAATTGCAGAAGCAATGTGTGATCATGGTGGATTTTTTTTTTTTCCCCCCGAAGGATGACTGCTTTTCTCTAAAATGTCTTTTGTTTGCTTTTCCAGTCAAAGTGGTGACCAAGATGGAGGCAGAAGTAAGTTCTACATATATGCTTAGGGGGTGGTTGTTTGTATGCATTTCTTGCCCTCACATTCTGACTTCTGCAGCTTCCACATAATGCAGTAATTATTCATCAGCAAGTTAAATGTTAGCTAAAAGGCAGCAAGCAAGGAAGGGAAAGTTAAGTAAACTTAACTTCCCCACCACCTATGGGAACTTGGGTGAGACAGAATCTTTGTGTTCAGATAATGTGAATCAACAGCATGCCAGATGACCAAACTTTAACTTTTTACTTGTGTGTGAAGGCAAATCATCCCACAAAACAGCGCAGATGTAACTGGAGAAATATCAACATAAGCAAGAGGTATTGTATGGGAGAAATCCAGTTCTGAAATAGCCAACACTATTATCAATTAAGTCTTCGTTTTGCTGACATAGTGAGGGGGAATTTCAGTTACAGCAGCACGCTGGAGGCCCAACTGCAGCAGCTTCATAAAGTCAAGCTGACACATTCAAACCCGCTTTCCCCTTTGTTAGCGTATATATTTGTGTAGCATTCTCTGTTAATCCCAAGAGCACAGCTCATCTTCTCAGCTTCAAGTTTAGATACTAGTCATGGCAGAAGCCTCCCCTGGCAGAACTGAATGGAGCTTCTGCCAGCTGAGCACAGATTTCAGTGCCTACTCTGACCAGTGCCTAGAATTGAATGTGCAAACCAAGCTAACCCTGCACTGAAGGAGGTGGGACACAAAGGCCAAAGACCAAAATGGGGAGCTTACATTGCTCTTGTCTCTGACTTCTTTGGATGAAAACAAGATGTCACCTGCTGAGAGTGTTAGTCAGACATGTTCAATCATCACTTAAGTCACACAAGAAAACTTAAAAGGCATCATAAGGTCTCGGCCAAAATCAGCCATTTAGAATTTCATTGACTACAGTGTAGAAGCATTTTTTTCCAGTGTCTATGATCTTGTGATTGTCAGTGCCACATTTAAATGCTGTGGATGGCATTTAAACTGGGGTAAGTCTAAATTTCTGTTTTAATAAAGGGTCTGGGCTGGCTTATAGAAAGATCAAATTTGTAAGAATATTGCATAAACTACACTCACATCTGGTATGGTAAAGAAGTGTATAATGAATACCTTATTCAGCAGCACAAAATATAATTGCATTAATTCACTATTTGATCTGTTAAAGACACGTTCCCAGCTCCTCCTTCTGATCAAGACATTTATGATGGAATTGATGATGAAGATGCTATAGCTAGGTATGTTTTTATATTTTTGAAATACTTTGCTTCTTTGACAGAATGTTTTCAGTTTTTTGTGGTTTCAAATCAAGTATAACAATTAGCAGGTATTAGGATGATTAGCAAGTGGGTGTACATGAAAATGGATCCATGAAGCTAGAGAAAAGGTTTCTCCAATCTTTTGAATAAGTTTTGTTCTATAATTTTGATATGTCAGCAAAAGCAGTTTGCAATCACAAAAATCTCCCACTCTCCAAGTAGACAGAATAGGTCTGAAATGAAAATAACAAACTAAAATGCTAGGTTGCTGAGTAACAGCATGAAAACAGTTAGCCATTTGATTAATATCTGTACTACAAATACATCTCAGCAGCTACGAGTGGCCTAACATATATATTTCTAGTTTAGCATGTTAGCATTTGGCTAAGTGACTTCAGTTTGGGAATTAATGATAATTATGTGCATCAATGGAGAATTTAACTGGGCCTTTTAAGAAGAACATTAAATTTTACATTGTGATAATCACATGCATACTCCAAAGGTCTGTATCGCAGGATGAAGATAAGAATGGTATCTGGCCCTGGGGAATCTTGAAGAGGCTAAAGGTCAAAGATGACAAAAAGAAAAGTGTACGAGAAAAAACAGCCAAAGTCAATATGGCAGAAGAAAATGACAATTTGTTGTAAGAATCTGTCAGGAAATCAAAATGCACATTTACTAATTCTAATAAAGCATTGATCACATGCTACTAACATGTCCTCACAACAGCCTAATGAACCATGCATCAAATTGCAGCTCAGGATGATACTTTTCTGCAAAAACACCAAGCTTTCTTTTCACCTGCATAATTCTCTTAACAAGCTGTATTTGTTGCAAAATTCTCGTAATCAAAATATACTGAATTCTTTTTTTTGGTGAAAAACACCAGAATTTTTGTGCCACTGGTCATGTAAATTTGCTGCATACTCAGTTATAATTTACTTTTCTCACCAGTATAATGTGGCTGAGATAAACTGGTAAATCTAGACCTGTTAATCAAAATTTTAGGAATAATATGCCAAACAGAAAAATGCAAAGATTGTCTTCTATCTACCTTACCTAGAGAATAAATCAGCAGGTGTTTTGGCCACATTCTTGAGTCATTTGGTTCTGAAACAGTTTACTTCAATTCAGTGATAAAAATATATTTAGTCCCTAAGTTTTGCTGGTGTCAGTGGCACTTCAAAATGTCTGGAGATTACTTGGAGCCCTTGTGTTGCAAGTTTTTTTAAATTATTTAGGTTACAAAAAAGGCTATTAATGTGATATAAATATTTAATGAGCTTTTTTTTTTTTCTTCCAGCATGTCTTCTTCAACAAAGCAGTCTGAAAAAGGTAATTAATAGCCTATTGTTCAGTCTCCATATTGATTCCTGATTCTTTTTCTGTATACGTTGCTCTGTATCATGCTAGTCACAAAAATACATCCAAGGAAGGAAACAGGACTTCCTATTGCTTACCCAGTTCCAGTAAACAAATTTCAAATATTGTGACTGATCCAGCTGCACACAAGGAGATACATATACATTGCATGTTCCCTGGTAAACAATTTAATGTATTTAATGTGATTTTTCTACCTGAGATTTACACTAATCCATTTTATTTGGTATTAAATATGAACAGATACACCTGGAAAGAAGCACTCATTCAAAGACATCAAAGGTAAAGAAAAATTATCTTTTCTATTGTTACCACTTGCAGTGTGTTTGTAAAAGAACATATAAGCATCAGCTCACATGAGGAACAAAAAAGCAGGTTGTTAGAATTTTTGAGTCCACTTCCGGAAGTGAGTTCTAAACCTTCTATATCCTGCTGGCCATTGGAATTTTCTGGCCATTGGTTTGATGAATGGAACAATTGCTTCCCCTATACTGCTGAATATGATTTAAAAAGTATTCCTGGGCTAAGAATGCTCTTCACTGCTTTGGCATTACAAGATGGCCTAAAAACTAGCATATCCATGATTCTTATCCACTTCTAAGCAATGCTGCACTGACCAGCGTGCTATAGAAGTTATGAATGTGCATTAAAATCAAATTCAAAAAATATACTTTAGTGCAATACTGTGAGAATTTGATTAATTAACATGAAAATTAAAGGCTGTTTCTTGTCCTAAAACTTGCTTCAGCTTCAGAGGATTAGAATTTTAGTGAATATCTGCCATTATTAAGAAAGAATCTTAATCTGAAAAATTTGGGTGGAGTTGCACAGATTGTACAAAACAGAACCCAGAGTAACCACAGACAGTAAATGGCTACAGTATTTGCCATAATTTCTCATCAATTTAGCTAAAATGCCATACATTGTAACACAATGTATTCACTTCTCAACTTTCACATAATAATGTTTCACTCTTTTGAACACTATTGTTTCAGATTATGGAGACAATGTTTATGATGACGTAGACTCCTCAGACTTCCCGCCTCCACCACCTGATCCCAGGCAAGTGAAAATATTTCTTCCCTGATTGGAAATCTAATACACTGGGAGATATTTTTAAAGTATGTACTAAAAGCAGATTGATACTAATATCTGATTTATTTGGTGTTGTCAGGTTTTGTAATTCTCATAAACCTACTGCTGATAATGGCAGTTAAATGTTTTTTCCTCCATTACAAATTGAAATAATAATCAGGCTATACAATAAATAAGCCTTTTTTGCATGCCAACATATTCAGTCTCTGATGGAAAAGAGGTAAAAAATTATGCATGGCCTAAAGGAACTTAATTATAGATTGTAGTTCTTTTTCTATCAAAATTTGGGGACTGTTAGGACACTTTATCTCAGCTGCTGCAGTATTTTAAGAGAAAAGGAGGCAGTGCCTGTATTTAAAGCATGAAACACATATTTGGAGATGTAAGTTCACCTTGAAAAACTTTTATCCTGAACAAGGAAAATATGGTCATCTCTGGAGCACAGTGTTATGGGCACAGTTGCATCTGTGAAGATAACTATGACATGTCACATCCTGTTGTCACTTTCTCCACTCAGAGGGAGTGACAGTGCACTACAATAATGTAGTCTGGAAATGTAAGAGAGAGATCTTTTTGGATTGTGCATCCAAAAGAAAATAAGTGGTCCTTCTAAGCTAAGATAGGTCACATACACACATCATCAGTGGAAGTGTCATCCTCCCAAGATCAGCAAGGATCAAAAAGTAAAGTCAGACTATATATTACCAGGTGTGGGAACTGACAATGGTCAAATAAGAGATTTTTAAGCTTCAGGAATTAGCTTGAGCCTGTATGAAACTAAGTCACACAAATTTCTCATTCTGGCCTGAGAAATCATAAGGAAGAATCCAAACAGTCCTTGGAGAGGGAAAACAACCTTTGCAGGTGTTGTTTGTCGCCTTGCTGTTTTCTTGCAAGAAAGGATCAAGGGGTGTTGTTCCTAACTGTCCACTGATGGTGATGTGTTGGTTTAATGACCAATGAAAGTTTTACCTTTTCAGGCCTTCTTGGAACTGTCTATAAAGGAAGATCAGGAAGAATAAAACTTTCTCTCTTTTGAACCAAGCTAGAGAGTTTGTGTTATCACTTTCACCATTCCCAATTCAGTGTGACACCCAGGTGCATCATCAGAAAGGGCAGTTAGGGCATGAAACTCTTCCATGCTCCTTGGCAAAAGTCAGTGCTATCAGGGATGTGCAAAAAAACCCACAGAACTTGAAACAGATCATGTAATGCAGATTCCCTGGTATAGCAAAGTCTACGGGCACATAGGACTAGCCCACACAAGGCTAAGATGTTCCAGCTGCCTCCACAGTGTGACATGTCACTCAGTTTATTACCCAAAGATGCACAGTCTTCACAAAAACTGCTCCTTACTGAGAGATTCTAAAGTGTCGCAGCAGATAGATACTTAAAATTAATTTTTGATATTCACTTCTGTGATAGATAAATATCAGAGAGAAGTAGGAAAGACAGCCCCACTTTTTTATTAATTTTGAAGTCAAATCTGTATTGTATTCTCAATATTGGTTTTTCAGAGCAACAAAAAAGTGTTAAAGACACATGAAGGCAAATGCATTTTCACAATAATTATGAGAAAGCATGCCAGTGCCTCTGATGTGTTGCTAATTTTGTTTTAACCTCTTTATTTAGTTCATCAAAATCAGGAAGCTTCGGAAAACCCAAGTCAGATGAAAAGGATGTACAAAAGCTCAAGAAGATGGAAAAAGAAGAGAAAGAATTCAGAAAAAAGTTCAAAGTAAGTTTTGTTCAAAGCGTTTTCTCCACATAAAATATAAAAACAAAGTATCTGCATGGTGTCTTCTAATTTGTTCCCTATAACTTGCTTTTGAAAGGTAAAGTATTACCACTTGTAAAAATAGTGATCTGAGCATCTCTAAGTCCAGATGGCAAGTATGAGCACATACATCTACTGTAACATATACAAATATTTGTTAATTTCCAAAAATTTAGTAATAAATGGGAATATTAATGTAAAAACATTAGTGGGTTTTAACTATGGTTTGAGGATTTTTTTTTTTGCTTTTCAGTTTGACGGTGAAATAAAAGTTATTTACTCTACAACCACAGTCCAGGACTTGTCTCAGAAAAGATGGGGATATAAAGACTTACAAATTAAACCAGGGGAATCTCTTGACATTATTGAAAGTACAGATGATACTAAGGTCCTCTGCAGGAACAAAGAAGGAAAATGTAAGTTTTGTTTAAAAACTGTAGTACTATCAAATTGTCAGAGAATGGTTGATTAGGATATGTAAAACCTCTCTTCCCTGATTTACTGGGGTTTACCTTGCCTGGTGATTGAAAAGAGGCAGATTGTTTTTATCTTATTACTGTGTTTTAATACTGGCTTGCCCTTAAAAAATCCAAAATACTTCCAATGGACAAGATATACTAATTATTAGAAAAAATTACTATTTTTTCGGTAAAGTTTTTCTTTGCAGCTAGGATCAGCAGATGTTTCTGTCGCTCTGTCTCTCCCCCTTTGCCAAAAGAAGTATAGCTATGATAGCCCACTGAGTTTAGTAAAAGTAAAACCCTTACTGCACCTCTGGATAGCACTAGCCCATTGATTACAGCCAGTAGAAAATAAATAACAATATTCTTACTTTGGATTGCAAGAAATGCAGTTTAATCTTTTCAACAGGCTGGGGGGAACATTGCTTAGGAGTCTTCCCCCCAGCTCCCAGCTAATCCAAGGCATATGTCCTTGCTGGCATGTCTGCTTTTTCTGGGAGCGGCACGAGGGCTTTCAGTGTTTCTTTGAAATCCTTGGCCAGGATTGGCAGAAATTTTTGAACTTTTGGAGAAGTCCAAAACCATTTCTTGATGGTTTCAATTTCTTAATGAACTTCTGTTGCAACACTTTCCAAACCTCCTAGTGAAAAATTACTTTGTGCTGGAACAGCCTACTTTCAAAGTAGCAGCATCCTCCTGCTCACCTTTCCTTTTTACCTCTGACCTATGTAGAAGACAGTCCAATGCTATAAACCTCTGAAGGGGATTCAGCCACCTTCCTTTTATTTTTTCCTTCCTGTACTCAACTGTTACAGTCTGGAGCACAGCCTTCTTCCTGGCAGGCCTGCAGGGTGAGGAAGAATTTCTTGCATAACAACACATATGTTTTTCAAAATATGGATTGCACTAGTAGAGGCGCTTCCCAAAAAAAACAGCTTTCAAAGCCACATTTTTTGAATCAAGCTAATAACAAAGTAGAAAGTAGTTCATGTTGGCTGTTTTCCTCTCATAGTCTTCAAAGCCTTTCAAATAATGACAGGAGCTACTGCTTTGCTATGCATAAAAGAGCAAAACAAATAAAAATATCCTCCCTGAAAGCCTCTGAATAGATCCCAGTCAATTTACACATTAGTTAGCAAAGTTTGAATCCTACTTCAGTTAAATGCATGACAGTTTTGTTTATTTTCTCTAGTTGTTCCTATTTCCTCAGATCTTAAAGCTATGATTTTACCTTCTGATGGCCAGGTAGACTGAAAATCCACAACTAAAGATGGTTTTGTTATTTTCTTGCACATGAATTCTTTGATTTAATCATTAACTTATGAAGCACTTCCATAGTTTCAAGCCTCTATCAACAGTTAACAAAACCACAAATTATATTTCAATGTGTTCTCACCTTTTTAAGCTAGGGCTCATGATCTTAGGAACGTGTTCTGCAATGGCTTATTTTAAATGTTATGAAATTATTTGAAATGTCAAAAGTGAAACAAGGAACTGATTTTTATCTATCATCTCAAATTTTTTCTTGTTCTGAACACACACATTTTGAAATATACAAAAGCTTTCAATTCGGCTTTGCAGATTTTGCTTAATCAGTAGGATATAAATGGACTTCAGCGGCCCAAAGTTTAAGTTTTGACCTCTCTGAGCTTCCTTTACTTTGTCAGTGAGCAGCTGGCACAATGTGTTCTAGCTTTCAATGGTTGCTAAGTAATCAGCATGGAGTGTGCTGACCTGTTGGCTTCTTCCTTATTTGCAAGCACCATAAAAACTAATAAATTATTTAGAAACTGAAACCTTGGACATGTAACTTTAAATTAGTAAATCTGAGTGTGAGACCAGTAGGGGCTATATCCCCCATGTATTTAAGGGCTAGGAATCATCAGAAGAGCCTAGATAATGCTTTGTAATGGTAGAAGCACTGTCACATGCACATAACTTCCAAGAACACTGTGTTTGTATGCCATGGCTATGAGCAAAGAAACGTTGCTTTCACTTGAGAAAATTATATGAACAAGCAGAGAAGCTTAGATTAGCCAAATGATTTTAAATATTTCCTGGAGACTTCAGGAGTCATGGAATTTATTTGAGTGCCCTAAAAAGAATTTTGAAAAGATAATGTATTTTAAAAATAAAATTCAAAAAATCAATTTCCATGTCTTTATTCCAGAAAATTAAAACTGGGGAAAGATAACTGACCTAAGATATCCTGAATAGATACTCCTAATGATTAAAATAAGGAAATTTACACATTAATTTCAAATACAAGATCATATTTATTCTTGAGAACTCTCCTAATTTTGTACCAGCTTGCTAGTGCTTACCTACAAACATGTACTTACTGTTATGGCTCTCTCTTCCTTTGTATTCATTTTACCAGCTGACAAGTATTTCAGCAGATATGTTTCACCAAAGACAGGAAGTAATTTTCTTAAGGAAACTATATACATTAAAAAAGAATATGTGTAGTTTTATCTGATTTCATTAGTACACTACAGCGTATGGACTAATACAGTGATGCACCACAGTGATGTAATAATAATTAGCAGCTTTTCTAAGGTATTGCCATTATTATATCCATTATTGGTCTTATTAATGTTGCAGTTAAAATTTTAAACCGTTACATGTTGTAACTTGTTTAATTGGTGTACACATCCTGAAATACATTTTTGTCCCTGTATGGAACTCTAAATATTCCTTTTACCTGGTATTACTACAAATATTATTATGTTGTTTTTATTATACTGTATTTTTCTGATATTGTTTGTGAACTATATTTTTTGTTAATAATTGTTGTTTCACACCCCTCCCATGCAACCAGGAAACTCAAATACAAGATAAAACCTAATCTTGCATACCTATATTACCATTTAAGTAGGCAAATAAGAATAAGCAAAACATTGCATATAGCAAAATCTTCAGCTAGATGTCAATTGTACATTGTTTTCCATCTATTATGTCTTTCATCTGAAAGTATATAAAAAACTGCATTTCATTAGTGCTAGCAACAGAGGTAATGATGAGTATTTTAATTTAACTTAAATACATCTATATTTCACTTTTACAGATGGCTATGTTCTAAGAAGCAATTTAGTTCAGAAGTAAGTATAAAGTGATCATTTTGAAAAATTTGTTGTAACACTTCATTTTGTTCTAAATGGTCTGGTAAAAAAAAAAAAAAGTGGAATGTAATTATTTTAGTCTGTAATTCTAAACTTGCAAATTGAGTTATTTTTAAGGAGTTAGGATTTGTCAAAAATCAATCACATACATCCATGCAGGAAATTTGCCAGAGCTTCATTCCTCATTGCTTAACCATAAACTGGTTAAAGCAAGAAAAATCACATAAATTAAGCATCATTGGTACTAGACTATTACTGAACAGCAAGTTAATGTTATTAGGTGTATTGAAGCCTTTTTCAAATATTTAACTAAAATGGACCAAATTTTCTTTAGGTTTGTTTATACTTCAGTGTTAGCAGGATAGAGATTTGGCTCAGTGTTTCTCCAAGTAATTGCATGGAGCTCAGCATTTTGGTTCTAATCCAAAACTCTTGTCAGACAAAGTGTCTCTATTTCCTTCAAGAGGTTTTTTATATTAGACCCTTAAATACCAAATCAGATGTCACTTTTAGAGTTGTCACATTTAGAATTTAGAGGCATTTAACACACATACGTTTGAATTATATATATAAACAGTCTTACTGTCTTCCATGGGCCTGTGCATGTATCTAAGTCACATGTTTGAAAATTCCTGTTCATGGAGCATGTATCTTTTATAGACATTACCTAAATTTATTACCTAAAAAGTAGTGCCTCCAAAACTATTATGCAATTGCTGAGAAACAAAATGAATTTAAAGGGCATACTGATTGTGTTTTTTAATTCAATTTTTCTCTGATCAATTTTTTTAAAAAAATTAAGTATTTAACTTCTTTTTGGAAATAACTCTATGAGAATATCTATGTAGAAATGTAATAAATAAAATAGACTTTTAATAAAGCAACCCTTTCATGTTATAAAGAAATGTATCCAAGTCTACCCTTCCCTGAAAATACTTTGACTTCATCATCTTGCCTAACATTGTTGTTACCACAAAGGTGGTATTTTCCTAATTAGCAAGTTAATTATTTGATAGACTGCCTGCACCATACTGCTACTGTATTTTTTAATACATTTCTGATGTCTCAATTTTTAATATATTATTTGTCTTTTTTGACTTACAGTGATGGAGAGATTTATGATGATGTTGGTGAAGGTATGTAGAACATTTGGAACAATACTTCTTTTATATTTAATTACAATAAATATATATTTGTAATGAAGTACTACACAATATTAATAGTTTTGCATTTTATTTCCATTTCAGATTGCATCTATGATAACGACTCTGATGCTGAATTCCCTTGAAATAGCAACTTTGTTGAAGATCAAACTCTGGTCTGGAAACCCACTTACGAAAGCAAGAAGAGTCATAAATGCTGATTGCAAGTTAATTGGTTGCTCTTCTAAATGTAAAATTAACCTTTTTTGGGATTTCAGCCTTTTGTCCTCCAGTGCTTTGTACAAATTTGTATTCCCATTTATCTGAACATTTAAAATTCACGGAATATGAACTAAAGTTAGGGTTATAATTTTTCATTTCCTTTCCACATTTCTGACCGTCCATGTAAAAACACTTTAATCATCTACTTCCAAAGAGGCCAGCTCACATCTGTGAAGGGTACTGAGAATAACAACCCCTGGTAGTAGCAGGTTTTAGTCTGGCTTTCACCTAAATACCAAAAACAGACACTCTGGGTAGGACAGTACTCCGAAAAAAAAATGGTGATAATATCCTGTTATGAAAAGAAGAAATCTAAAGTGGACATCAGAGAAGGCAATACATAATTGACCTGCCATTCCAACTGCAATAGTGTTAGCTACACTGACATATGCAGCCATGTTCCATCCTTGCAAAAGTCTCTTTTTTTGTGTTGTACTAATGATAGAATATAATTCTCTAAAATTTATCTGAAGTCTACTTTAGAATATAGTACTCTACTTTAAACAGTTATGGTCTTCAAAATATACTTAGGACATTTAGGTTAAGATTTAATTTCTATTTAAAGATAAGTCACTATGTCACCATAGTAATATAGGTTTTATAAGCTATAAACTGATGATAAACTGTTTGGAAATTACTTATAGAATAAATATATTGGTATATTTATCACTCTATTTTGATATTGCCCTTTTTTGCAAAGTGCTATAGTTTAATACTAGATTTGAAAAGAGTTCAGTAATCAAACATTTCCATGCTTATCCATTGTAGAAATAACATTTATTCCTAAAGTTCATTTTTGATGCTGTTGTCTGAATGACCAAGTTGCAAATAAAAGCAAAGTCAACAGGTAACTCATAATAATAAATATCACTTTACCCTTATATATCAGAAGTTACTGGAAATCAAAAGACATTTACAGTAATTTCCCAATAAAGGGGGTGAGGATCTACAAAAAATGAAACTTCAGTTTCTTTTGCTGTAGTGCAAGTTAATCAAAAACCCGTAACAACTAATGTGGCTGTCTCAGTGTAAGCAGCTCCTTTTGATGATTGAGTCTCCTGTAATCCCAAAGGGAAGTCAGGTACATTGTGCAACACAGCAAGTTTAGTTTATAAACATAAAAAATGTTGTCTCTGTTAAGTCAGTGACTTTTGGTCCCACCTTCAGTGGAGTGAGATTCTATCTTATAAGTGTCTTTTATTGCTGCTTCAAAATACAGTAAATCTCAAAGGAGGTATAATGCAGTGGGGATATCAAACATAAAATTAAGAGATAGTAGCCTATAAGCTATTTTTTACTGTATGTAAAGTGACTCATGGTATACTGAAAAGCTATATGCAAACTCAACTTTCTATTTGCTATTTCTCTTATCAATTTGCTATTCAACCAGCATCAAATACCAATTTTATGTGTAAACATCAGCAGCAGCACCCAAATATAAAACATGACCATGCATATTAAGTGTGATGAATATGTCTGACTATTTGACTGTCACTGCTAATGAATTATTTATTTTTCAGTGGCATTCAAGAGGCTGCATTAAATTAGTGATATGCCAAAGAACTGAGTGAGTATGTAGGCAGCTACACAACTACATAGTTTTTCCATGTTCTTAGTGTTAATGTGTGTAGGCACTGCAATTCTGCATCAATAATACTGACTAAATTTGCCATATGATACATTAAATAATGAAAAATAATACATATATTAATAGTTAAAACTCTATGCATTGCTTGTTCAAATCAAATATGATGTGATTGCTGCAGGGTGTTAAAATGAATTTGTAAGTTATCACTAAGTGAAAAACTACTGGGATTGTAACTTTTCACTTTTACCAATGTGGGATGTTTTTTTATATTTCTTCCAAATAAAAGTATTTCTTCTGAATAAACTTTTTTTTTTTAAAAAAAAAAAAAAGAAATGTGGGTACATCTTTCAAAATAGAATGGCAGCTGAACAGCAACTTCTAAAAATTATCACTGAGCAGCTAACAGAGTGAAAATCAACTTTATTATTGTTGCAAAGGCTGCACAAATGCAACTTGGCATTTGTTAGTAATTGCTACCCAGAAAGTGAAATGTAAGCAGAAAATCTTCCAGACAGGAAAATCTATACTTAGGCAGTCTATATTCTAAGAGTTTCTCACCTGTAATTTATTCTAGTATCTTTTAAAAGACATAAAGAAAGAAAAGGAAAGCTTTTGATATTTTTCCACCTCTGAATTCAGTCTATAATCCTGCAGTATTTGGCTGTGCCTGCTAAAACAGTCAGCAGTGAAAACATCAAAATATTGACATAAAAATTAGGTTTCAGCATGAATATCCTAGTTAGGGTAAACAGAGCTGGTTTCTATCTGTGTTGTACCTCTGAGCTGTCCCAGTAAACAGGCTAAGCAAAACCAAAACTGGGAGGGCAAAAAAGACTTCTCTAATTCAGTAGCTTTATAACATTTCTCTGCTGTTACCACAGGCTCTTGACTGAAGGAATGCAGCTGATCTCCTGCACATTCCTGTGTAAGAGGTTTATATTCTCGATCCACATAATTGCAGATCCCCTGGCTACCCCTCCCAAAGTCGTAACAAAATTTTTTCTATGTGTGATCCCTTTGCATAATCCATTCTCAACGGTAAAGCTCAGTACTTTAGTAAGAGTAAGGAAATTAAGGAAATTCAGGGGTGGAATGTAGATTCTCTGTGTGAATTATAACACCCCTTACCACTACATTACTCTGCAGCAGACACTGTTGTAAGCACATGTGTGCACAGGAATGTGTGCATCAGTTGTGTGTGAGTATACTTAATGTATATATTAAGGCAAAGTCTGTGAAAACTCAAAATTGGACCCATAAAAGTGTACCTTTATGGTTTCTGTACAGCAGCCCCAGACCATCCTGCATGGAAAAGCTTTTGCATGTAGTGAAAACAACTCAAATGGTAGGAGAGTCAATAGATGTGCTTGTATTTGCACAGCCTCTGTTCTGACTCCTCGTGTGGATTCATCGCTAGCTGTGTGTGCAGTCTATAATTACATGATGGCTCAGTATTTTTTTCCACAGGATCCCCGCCTCATTTAGTCCATGGGCTGGATGAGAACTAATAGAAAGGGCAGTTGTTCAGCCCTGCTCATTCAGTTTCTGGCCACTCCTTCATTTAGTGCAAATCTTCCCAAGCTTATGCTGCACCCAGAATTATTAGTTTCTCATGGCATTCATCACAATGATATCTCACATTTCCTTGAATAGGAATGGATTTATCTTGTGAGAGAGGAAAACATTTTATCCCCATTTTAATGTATGAAAGGAAGGCACAAACAGAGAACAATTTGTGGCACATATCCATTAATCCTGGATACAAAACTAAACCACTGAAGCTAAATTAATTTTTTTTTTTTGTACTTTCCTATATTAGGACTCTCACTATTTTATCTTCCTCTTCTTTGCCTCTGCTTATGGTTAAATACAAAGATAAGAGAGACAACATCTTGTGTTTAAATAGTATTAGCAGGCAAAATTTATACTGTAAATAGAATCACAGAATCTCCAAATGCTTCTTGAGTTCTGGCAGACTTGGTGCTGTGACCACTTCCCTGGGGAGCTTGTTCCAGTGCTCAAACAACCTCTGTGTGAAGAAGCTTTTCCTAACATTTAAATCTCTCTTGATTCATCTTCGGGCCACTTCATCAGGTTCTGTCACTGTCACCACAGAGAAGAGATCAGGGTCTGCCCCTTCACTTCCCCTCACAAGGAAGCTGTAACTCCAATTAGGTTTCCCTTCAGTCTCCTCTTGTCCTGGCTGAACAGACCAAGTGCCCTCAGCCATTCCTCACAGGGCTTCCTCTCCAGACACTTGGGACCACCCTCATGGCCCTCCTTTGGACACTCTGTAATAGTTTAAAATCTCTTTTTTATTGTGGCACCCAAAACTGCCCCCAGCACTCGAGGTGAGGCTGCCCCAGCTCAGAGCAGAGCAGGACAATCCCCTCCCTTGCCCAGCTGGTGATGCTGTCCCTGATACCCCCAGGACAGGGTTGGCCCTCCTGGCTGCCAGGGCACTGCTGGCTCATGTTCAACTTGTCATTGACCAGGACCCCTTTCTGCAATGCTGCTTTCCAGTGCCTCATTCCCCAGCTTGTCCATACACCCAGGGTTGCCCATTCCCAGGTACAGAATCCTCTCTGCTTTAGAGGGAGCTAACAGTTCATTACAGTTTTGTAACATCTGTGAAATTGCTCAGTATCCATCCAGTCCTCTGTCCACATCATTTCTGAAGAGGTTGAAGAGCAGAGGGCTAAGGATGGAGCCCTGTGGAACCCACCAGTGACAGCCCATCAGTTTGGTGTCACCCCAGTCACTGTAACCCTTTGTGCCCCACCCATGAGCCGGCTGTTCACACATCACAGAAAGTGTTTGTCCGACTGTGGGCTGGACATTTTGTCCAGAAGGATACTGTGAGAGTATAAAAAGCTTTGCTGAAATCCAAAAAGATTGTATCAACTGGATTCTCTTGATCAACAAGATGGGTTACATTGTCATAAAAGGAAATCAGATTTGAACTATCTATGAACAGTTATAAAAAGGTAAGTATATAGGAATAGCAATTAAAATTTAACATAAATAACAGGTTAGACTATATTGTGAAACTTAATAAAAAGTGAGGACTAGTAGTAGAATTTAGTGGTCCACATTATTACACTTTATATAATTTGCTGTCTTGCAGCTCCTATGTTGATAGGCAGTTTGTTGGTATGGTTTTATGGTTATATGGTGTCTATGGCTCTCACCAGAATTAAACGTGTATGTGTATATGGTCTGGATAGATTTAAGGCTGAGACATCTAAACCAGTTATGAAAGACCCAACCTATCTATCAGAAGCAATTCACTCAGGATAGCAGCATAACCCTACAAGCCCTCCAACTTGATTGCTTTGTCTGCCTAAGAAATAAGGAGGTAGTGCAGATAAAGGGTCATCTTGAGCAATTTCTAGAACCCCAGCCACTTGGGAATCATTTCAGTGCCCCTCTGATTAACCATGGTACTGCAGAACACCACCATGTTCTAACCTTGTGCTAAGCAGTAGTGTGGTAGCCCCTGGTCCCCTGGGCGCAGCAAATTACAATGATCTCACAGTTTTCATTCTCTGTGTTTCATTCTAGATAGATGACTCCTGAACATACATAGAATTTAGTAAATCATTTTTATTTCCCTCTTTTGATATAATTTTGAGAGAGAAGATTAAGATGTTAATAAATGTATAAAGTTTCTTGTTGGAGGCTTTTTATATTGTGGAATATGGGAAACTGTGTACCTTTTCTCTCAATACACAAAAACATAAATATCACTTGAATTTAAAATATTCACCACTAGTAAGAAAGTATGCAAAATATCAACACAAACATGAATGAAATGCGAATTAGATGGATACCAAGGGTTTTAAGAAAAATTATACGATTTGCATTACTTCAGTAATATCACTAAATCCTACTGCTCAGGCATCATGAGACAGACAAAGAAAGGAAAAATTAGCATGGCTTTTTTTCCCTGCTTTTTTAAAACTTTTTTTCTTTGGCCTAATTCCTGATTTTCAAGTTCTTAACAGGAAAAGCTGCCTGATCCTTCATTTATGTGTGGGTGTGCTTCAGGTGAAAAATGTACACAAAACACAGACACACAATACGGGGCTCTCATCCATTTTTGCTGCTGACAGAAGGGACACACTGCCAAGCTCCTGTCCCTTCTCCTGCGTCTCAGCTTCTTCCATGTTCTCCTGCCTTGAACAATGTTGACACACACCTTCCAGCTAACACAGGTAAGCCCAGTTTCTTCTTCTGTATTGACCCAAAGAAATTCTATATTTTGTTGTCATTACCTCCTTTCACCGCCTGAGATGTTCTCTGTACTTTTGTGACTCAATTACTTCCTGTTCCCCATAATTATTCCTCTTTTCCTTGATCGTCTGAGCACGGCATTCTGCTCTTTGCTTTTCTGCTTCCTTGTTCCTTTCTCTTTTCATTCTTTTAAATTGTTCCCCTACTTCTGCATTCCTGCCCCTAGCACTTTCATTTTTACGCCATTTTTAAAAGCTGCTCTGTTAAAATACTTTTTTTTTTTTTTTTTTTTTTTGGCTCAAGATTCCTAACTCTGTGGGGGACACCTGCAGAGGTTTAATGACTCAACAGGCACTGAGAAGACTTATAATTCTTGTATTTTGAGTTCTAGGCTGTTTATCCCAGAGCATTTAAAATCAGGTCAAACATCTTTTCCTCTGCACATAGTATTTGGGGGAGTTTTTCTTTAGAACTCAAGTTGGGATGTTATATATAACTCAATCTTACAACTGCCAGTCTAAACTTTAAAAAAAAAAAAACAAACCTTTTATATCCTATCCCTTTTTTCTGCTTCTATATTCATAGTAAGCTACATGCTACTGGCCATGTAAGAGACTGAAGCACGTTCTAATGGCCATCACTGGCTGCTGAGTCTCCAATATCCAAATATTTCCGTATGGATACCATGATGCATAATAGCATTGCTATAAAATGTTAGCCCATGTTTGTCAGCCGGTGCCCAAAGAAGATACTAATGGGCTTCTTCAGTTTTTAAGAAAAGACTATGAGTTACAAAAAATAGTTTCTGCTTCCATATAGATTTTGTATCAGCAGATGATAAATTATCCTTACATACAGCTTCAGCACTATTACTGGAGTTTATTTGGACAGAAAGAGCAGCTGTGTTTTGTTAAAGTTTTTTACTCAGGTGTAATTACTATGCCAACCATACACAAACTAAACACCTGCTGCTTTTCACAGCTTCAATAGGATTATACAGTGTGGAATGCTGGGAAAAATCTTACATGAAAGGGTGCCTAAGTATAAGGCTGTACTAATTAACAACCTAGTTAGCAACCTGCCCAGTTAATCAGGAAGACTTGTTGCAGCACTTGACATTCTGTTATTTTGCCACTGATTGTTATTGCTTTAGTACAATACTTACTGCTGCTCTTGCTTAATTTTCTGCTATGCGCTGTATGTTCATTTCTTTAAAATTCTTCCATTATGGGGTACTGAAGAAATATTAACACTACAAAGAACTGCAATCAATTCTGATTTTTATTAATTCCTTTTATTTCTTTATTTAAGGGTGCTATCTTTGTGAATTAACTTAGATTATGATGGTTTCCAAAATCAGAGAAATTGCAGGAAAAAAAGATAAATTTACTGAGCTAAAATTTTTTCTAGGTATTGGGGGGCTGTTTTTAGCAAATCACATTACTTTTGCCAACCATCTTACTGATACTTAATATAGTGCCTATATATCTCATTTTCCATAACAATATATGTAGAAATACACCTAGTTAATTGTATTTGAAAAGGTTAGCAAAGGAATATATTAGGAATATAGCATGTAAGTCAGAAGAGCATTCACAACCCAAAAAGCAAGCCCAGTAGCGGCAACTGCAAACTGCCTATTCTTTTTTTCCCAAGCTCTTTGGCAATCATGTGACCAAAATGGTCAAATCAAATAATCTAACATATGGATCAAAAGTTCAGCAAAAAAATATTCAGCATCCACTTAAACCCAGTAAGTTATTGGGTTCCTTATTGGAAAGACCCAATAAGGTCTTCCTTGCTTGACTTACTTTCTGCACTGTGCCAATCTGGGCAGTTTGGCAATCAATACGTTGCCTATAACCACATGCAGCCCATAGCTGCATCCATAATAGTAATTTAAAACTCTGCCAGGGAATATCCCTGGCTACTGGACCTTGATGGCCTTTGCTGTCACATTGCCTAAATCAGGCAGTTTTGGCTCAAGACCAGTGCAGGGCTGTCCAAAGAACTCCCAGCACATATTTTCAGGATATCCATGTCACCACTTCCCTCCGCAGGTGACCCCATGAGCCAGATGGAGTCCCCAAGGGAGCAGATGCATGTAAAATGCAGTATCTCCCCTTTCATCTTGCAATTATGTTTCAAGACCTCTGTTCTTCCCAATACCTCAGATTCCGCTAGGTTTCCCACCCAGGTCTGGCCGCACTGATTTTTTCTCAGATCCTCTGGTGGTAGCACCCACAGCAAAAAGACTGTTCCCAGAAGTCAGATGAATTTACATGCAGGAGGAAGGACCCTTCCTATTTCTGCTTGTTGCTGTAATTATAGGGACACAGAAGCAAATCTCAAGAATGGCACATTAACAGACTTTGATTTATGTAGGTTAAGCTGCAGGTAATGGGGGTCACCTTTTTCCCGCTGTTTCATTCCTACATCCTCTGAAGAGGATGCCTTTTCAATCCTGAAGCACAACCCTCTCCCTAGCAGGTCCTTCTGCTGCACAACAGGCACATAGGCCCAGAGCTGCAGCTGCATCCTCCCACACACTGCTCTGTATCTGGATGGAGACGTGACATTAAGGCTTGTACCACTTTATGGCAACTGTGAAGCACAGGGAGGCCTGAGAATTTCAGTGCATGGCTGCCCAGGGGTCAGGCATTGTGCAGGTCTGCTGTAGGACCTGTGTGTTGCTTCAGGAAGATTACTGGTTGTTCAGAGCCACCAATAATTTGATTTGATACTATACATTTGCCCAGGCTAAAAATGTGTGGATGAGCTGGATTCGATTTGACTGAAACAGTGGAACCTCTAAACCAAAAAATTGTTTAGTTTGGAAAAGACATCTAAGATCATTGAGTCCAACTGTTAACCCAGCACTGCCAAGTCCACCACTATGTGTCCCTAAACACCACGTCTATTCTCCAGGAATAGTGATCCCACCACTTCTCTGGGCAGCTTGTTCCAATGCTTGACCAACTCTTCAGTGAATAAATCCTTCCTGTTACCCAGTCTAAACCTCCCCTGCTGAAACTTGAGGCCATTTGCTGTTGTTGTATTTCTTGGGAGAAGAGATTGACCCCCATCTTGCTAGATACAACCCCTGTCAGGCAGCTGTAGAGAATGATAACGTCTCTCCCAAGCCTCCTTTTCACCAGGTTAACATCTCCAGCTCCCTCAGCCATTCCTCATAGCACTCCAGACCCTTCCCTAGCTCCACTGCCTTTCTCTAGACTCACTCAAGTGCCTCAGTGTCTTTCTTGACCTGATTCTGAGATGCTGCTCAGACAGACATTTTTAAAGCCTGAGATTACGGCTTTTTTTTTTGCATAGGAAAAATCAGGTCAAAAGATTTTTGCAATATTATATGGACAAACCGATATCTGATAAACTTCTGAGATATTTAATTCAGTGATTTTTTTTATACCTTTCTTTTTTTATACCTCCATTGACAGTATCTCTTAGCTGCAGAGAACAGAGCCCCCCTTTTATCATGTTCTACGCAGTTTGATGGACTTCATGTGAAGAATAAGACAATACAAATAGTGATTACAAAAACTCTTTCTGAGAGTATAGAAATAGCAAAGAAGGGATGATTGTTTTAACCTTTCAATCCCATTCACTAGATTTTTTCCTATTCTTGTTTGTCCAGTTGTAATTCAGTATTTATCATGTATTTATAGCCAATTTTATGATATTGCAAATTAAGGAAGAGTATTACAAGTACATTTACATAGGATAAAATGCTCTTCAGCTACAAATCACAGTAGCTGATTCAGTAAGTTAACTTCTTGTCTGCATAGCTTGATTCAAGTTTAAGTTTTTTCTTCTTCTACATTTATATGATGGACAGGCTGCAGTTGGTGTACATTGCACATCTATATTAATTTCCATGGAGTTTAAATGATTCAAGACAGTTAAGGCTCTGCCACTGGCTTGCTTTATTTGACCCCAAACAAGTAAAAAGCTTTCCTTTTGGTCTTTATTTTGGATTTTAATTCTTGAAGATTTGTAATTCACATAGTAGTATCTTCTACACCATATGGCATATCTCTGCTCAGTAGAGAGCAGAGATAAAAAAGCTGTCCCACATATGAAGAGGCCAAACCAACAAATTTGTGATTGGAAAAGGAAGGAACAAAGCAGTTCCTTTAGAAGTCTTTTGCATGCATGCACGGAAATCTTACTCAAGTTTTAGAAGCCCCTTTCCAGTCCTTGAACATGTAGAAACGTTTTACACCAGTTTCAAGACCAACCTGCTTCTGCAAACCTCCAGGTGACACTAGAGGGTTGTTATGGTCTCCTAAGTCATGCTTTGCAGTTGGGAAAGGATATACACCAGCAGCTCACAGGAAATTCTGCTCTCCCAGTGTGTCCTTGTGTCTCCTTTTGGAGATTTACAAAACTACACAGAGAATAAAACTACATACTTTCACATACAATTATAAAGGAAGAATTAAACTAAAGCATTCTGATTCCCCATCTGGCCAGTAATAAATTTTTTCTTTGATTTGATTTAAAGTGATTTGATGTGTTGTGTTTTAGACACTGAAAGACAAAAAAATAAATAGAAGAGGCTGCCATTAACTGGCATAACACCCAAGCCAAGAAGTTAATTTTCTCTTTGGTATTAATTTTCCCCCTCCAAATGGGAGAAAGAGATTTTTTTCTCCTCCATATTTCTCCCCTTCTGCATATTCAGGATCAACTGTGGTTGATGAAAGTGTGTAGAAAATTTCACAGGTAAGGAACATTTATATTTTTTAAATAAACTTTTGTGATTCTTTCCCCACATTTGAGTGACGGCTAGAACATAGGAAAAGTTCCAAAAACAGATGCAAAAATGTCCTCTACTCTCCTAGGGTGAGAATTCCTCATACCAGTGATGACCACAACATTTTAAGGCCCTGACTCTCCTTGCAGCTGTTGGTTATTTTGTTTGGTTAGGGTTTTTGTTTGTTTGTTTGTTTTTAGTTTGTTTATTTGTTTTGTGGGGATCTAAGTGGTAGTTAAGGTTAATGCATTCTCACTTTTCCATTTCACCATAATGAAAAATTAAAAATATAATATTCCATTTCCTTTCTTTTTTTTTCCAGTTGTGGCAAATATTAATTATACCTCAAACTTCTTTTAAAACAGCCTTGTGGATTAGCACGTGTAACTGACATTACAACATTCTTTTATGTGTCATTATCAGAGACAACCTCAATTTTGTCTGCAGAATCCAAGTATAATTAGGGTGGAAAAGACACAGGAAACTGAAGCCCCCCAAGATAAACATAATATTATAATTCTTGAAGGACATTGGCAGGAAAAAAGCTGCAAAAGAGTACTCTGGAATTTAAACATTACTCTTTTCTTACTCTCCTTGTTGAAATATATGTTTGGGTTCTCTTGAAATACTGCAAGTGTCCCAGACTTCATACCTCTTAGGGAAGAAGCAAGTGCTGAATGACAGTAGCATTCACCGTGAGCATCCAAAAGCATTTTACATAGAGATAACAAGTTCAAATCCAATCCTGACTGGGCCAATGTTTAGTGGTGAGTCAAGATATGTGAAAATAATTAGACAACAGCAGAATTTGTAGTAAATAGCATGCAGCATTACCACCAGCACCAGCAGTTAATTTGGCATTCTCAGAAGGTCAAGGGCTCTGTAGACAAGAAAACCTGAAGGACAGCCCTGAGGCACATTGATGAAACTGCTCAAGGAAGTTTGGCCTGTTCCTGTGTTAGGGACAGATGAAATTTTATTGTTTAGAGCCTTTAATTTTCAGAACCTTTGGTTCCTCCATAACATCAGCTTCATAGTTAACAAGCAAAAATCATAATCCAGAAGTTTTTGAAAATCGTATCTTAAATTAAGTGTATTTGATATAATTATAACAAGATTCTTCCATGTCTGGCATTAACTGATATGACAAAAAGTTTTTCCACTGTCTTAACAAAGTAAGTATTAATGTTTTAGAGCTGCACCAGTAAGTGCAAAAATTTTGAGATGAAACTTAATGTTCATGAATACTCCCAGGCTTTTACAAGTAATTCTGGATCTGAATTGAAAGACCTAAAGAGAAGAGGGAAAATTCAGGGTGGAAAATGATTGACTAGAAGACAGGAAAACAGTTATCTAAACTTGTGAAGATATTTTTATAGGGCTGGCTACTTCCACACATAACTTTATTATTTTCTGGATTTGGTCTAGAGAATTTGGGATGTCAGAGAGCAAGGATTTGCCTCGTCTATGTTTGTCCACAGCATCAGGGTGGGCTGTGGGGTGATGTGGGGCGCTATCAGCAAATTTAAACTTCTCCCTAAAGAGGAACCAGTATGTCAGTGCATGGTTTCTTGCAGTGGGACCTCATTATCACATTGGGGTTTTTTTCCGGTGGGGTTCATTCAGGGTTTTTTGGTTGGTTGTTGGGGTTTTGGGTTTGTTTCTTCGTTTTCTAACATGCATTTTAAATATGCATTTAAATATGCATATATTTTATTAACTAAGTTTCACAAATGTAAAAGCAGTGTGAAAATCAGTAAGCAGATCAACACTTGAGCCTACAGAGAGACCCGCTGAGCACAAACCAAACAAGAGAAGAAAGGCTATTCCTTTTTTCCTGTTTTTAATTACTTCACGCTTTAAAAAGCAGAAAACATCCGGCGTACAAAGCCCACGGTCACGCCGCACCCACGTGAATTACCACCTCATCACAAGGCCGAGAAATCGGGCGGGCAAAGCCAGAAAGAACGAAACAAACAAACAAACAAAAACAAACAAACAAAAGGAATAAAAGAGTAATTTCTGCTGTCAGGCCGCTCCCGCGCCCGCCCCGCGCCCGCGCTGAGGGGGAGGTGCCGGGGGTGGCGCCCTCCGCGTCGGCGGTTCCACGCGCCTCCCCTCGCGAGAGCGGGCGAGGTTTCCGGTGTTGTGGCTGCGGGGCCGCAAACATGGCGGCGACGCTCCGCGCCCGCTCGCTGAGGCACCTCCGCATCCGAGGTGAGGAGCGTCCCGCGGGCAACCCCGCCGGCGCCTGCACCGCCACGCTGCCCGCCGGCGCCCCCCGCTCCTCTCCTTCCTTTCTTCTCCCTGTCCCCGGCTTCTTCCTCTCCGCCCGTCTAACGTGCTTCTCTCCCCCCGTCCCCGCAGGTCGGAACGACAGCGGCGAGGAGAACGTGTCCCTCGATCTTAGCCGAGGTACGGGCGGGGTGTGTGTGTGGGGGGGGGGGCGCCCGAGCCTCGCTGCGCCCGAGGCAAGCGGGGGGCGCGGCGGAGCGGAGCGGCCTGGTGGTGCCGTGGGGCGGGCTCGGGGGCCGAGGCCGCCGCCGGGGGCTGAGCGGAGCCGCCCGCGGGTGGGAGCCGCTCCTCGGATACCATGGGGCCGCGCCGGGGCCGTGGCCGGGCCGCTCCGGGGCCGTGGGGCTCCTTCCTCGCTGGCGTGCGTGCTGAGGCTGCTCGGCCGCGGCTGGGGCTGCCCTTGAAATCCCTGTTGCTCGCAGGCAGGGTTGTTCACAGTGCCTGACCCTCCGGCCGATCGTACCGTGCGCCTCCGAGCAGCACCTCGGCAGCGGCCACTGCTCCTGTTTCCATCTCTTTTTCGTGTATCCCTGCCTGCCCTAGGCCGGCTGGCCACCCCGTTTACCCTGAGCTTCTTGCTCCAAGACCAGCAGCCGCTCATCTCCCTTTTGCTTATTAAATTGCTCCAAACATCCTCCCCTGCTCTCAGATGTGTGTGTGCCGGGGGCGGGGGGGTTCGGTTGAGAGGAAGGAAGCAACGCTGCTACACGCTAAGAAGTTTTGTCTCAGAATAACAGGTACTCTGTCCCTACCCACATGTATAGGGACGTGATCTTTCCTCGCTGAGGACTGAGACAAGGGTTAGGCCCTCCCAAAGAGACGAGTAAAATTCAAAAAGCAAACTGGAATATTACTGCTCCAGAAGTAGTGATATTTTGTGGGACAGAGGATACTGGTTTGGGGAGGGAATGAAGTTGATGTTGGTGTGTAACTGTTCTGCTTCAGGAGATCCAGGATTGCTATTAAGCTGAATAATATTTTATGGGGAAGTAGGCAGGGAAATGACAGAATCAATGAGATAAAAGTGGCTGTGAAACGGAAAGGAAGTAAAAATACTAGCAGTAGAAGAAGTGTTTTTAGCTTGGAATTGTTGATACTGCATCATACTTTCTCTAATTCTCTTTTCCCACAAAGTTAGCTGTGTTTAGAATTACTTTATTATGCAGTTTTATCGTGGGCTACAAGTTATCTCTGTGTATACATATCATATTTACAAGTTTGTTTCAATAACTGGGAAAGTTGCTGGGGTTTCCTCAGTTTAAAGAAACAGACTTCTCATTCCATCTCCCAATGGACGTTATTGCTGTGTAGAAATGCTGTCTTTAAAAATGAAAACAAGTGAAACTTTCGTCAGCGAAATGTGGAAAGAAGGTCTTAACAGTTTAAGCACATGAAAAAGTTATTACTGTAAGTAGTGTTACCACTTTATGAAATCTGCAGAATTAGAATTTTAGTGAATGGGTTAAATAATTTTTTTATGTTCTGTAGCATACTGAAGTGTTCTGAGGTGAAAGAACAATTCACAAAATTTAAATGCTGCAGTGGTAATTTTGAGATGTAGTCTGTTTGAAATTTTCTAATCAGAATTTGATAGGTGACTATCATTGTGATACTGATTTTTTTCCATGAGGTGTTTTTAGCAGCCTGCTGATTCCAAGCGACCCATAGTAGTAGCAGTACAACTGTTACACATGTATCATGTTGTAAAAGAGGCTCTTGAGTAAGATGCAAACCACATTTTTAATACGTGTTTTCATTTTTTATAAATGAGAAAAGGTACTTTGCACTGTGGCAATATATCATCTGTTAACAGAAGAACAATCACTGGGAAAATTGAATAAAAAGCTGCTTTAAATAGATGTCGAAAACCCAACGGTTTTGGGGTTTTTGTTAGAAAAACTACAGCTGACTGATCGGTAACATGTATAGCACCATATATGCGTGGTAGATATTAGCTGCATTTTAAAGAGGAAACAAAAGCAAGAAGCTTAAAAGTCTCAGCAAGACATTAACTAAGCTAGATGATAACTTGATTTCCATGGTGAACACAATGAGTATTTGTTTTTCCAGCTGTTACAATAGTTATGTAAGCAATTATTTTAAATATTTTGTCACCCTAATTTGGTACTAATAGCGCAGTGTTTTGATTCACTCTGCTGTGCAGATCACATAGCTTTCCACAGGACTCACGTTTGCATGAGCTTAAAAGAATGTTCTAATGGTTTTGGTTTCCCGGTACAACTGAACTTTGTGTTGATTAACGTGAAATATCTGATTTGTACAAAGTAGAGAATCACCATAAACAGAGCCTCAGCCATATGCTTCTATTTACAGGGGCCTCTTTGTTACAAACACAATAAATTATATTGGTACTGCCTTATTTTGAACAGGTTCCTGTTAGTAATGCCACGACTTAGCATACAGGTTAGGCCTTTACTCGTCCATACCTGTAGACTGTATAGTGACTATACTTCCCATGCAAGAGGCCAGTGCTGTTACTAAGAATTTCAAAACAAATAATAGATGTGGGGAGAGCAGTCCAGTTTGTGGCTGCTCTCGGTTCTGCTTCTTCCTGGCTCTTCATACAGTAAGGCTTGAGGACTGTCTTGGTACTTGCAGAATGCTCTACATTGCTCTGTATGTGTTTGGTTTGCTCTTTTCTCTGGTTCTGTAGTTATAGGGTGGCTCATTTTCCCAGAAGACACCAAGCTTTTTACAAATTTTTACCATGACTGCTATACTAGGTTTATTTTTTAGAGCTTCTTGGTGCTTTGCCTTTTTAAAAAAGATACATTATGTTTATGAAAGTGATCTTGTATGATGGTGGATGCTGCATGTTGAGTGTTTGTGTAGGTATATATGAGCTTTCTGTTTATGCTTATTTGCCTGGTTAAAGATAATAATGTAAGTACGTGGTTAGCTTTTTCTGTTGCTTGTTTTTACTTCTTTTGGGGCAGTGGTTCTTTGGGGTTTTTTTGTGTGTTTTTTTTTTTGTTGGGGTTTTTGTTGTTTTTAGTTTGATATTTTTAGGTGTGTTTGTTTGTTTGTTTGTTTTTGAGTGTTTTTTCTATTTATTTTGTTTCTGAGCCACTCAGCCCTGTCCATCTTCTAAGGGAATTCTGATCAATCTTTTTCAAGAAAACCACTTTGCTGAAAGGTTGATCAGCTCTGGAAAAATTGTCCCCAGGATAAACATTTTTGTATATAATGTTGGTATATCAAGAAAAAATGGTACAGATACAGGGTAGACTGACTGCATTTGTCTACTGAAGATCATCTGTACTGTATTCTGTTGCTTACAAAATTGCAGTTAATCATTTTGATTTAGAGCACTCATGTTATGGCCTTGTGTTATATTACCTGTTCAGAATAGAACAGAAAAGGAAAAGGAGGACAGACTCACCACCGGTACAACTCCCACTGCAGTCATCTGGAAGGAATTAGCAGTAGGATGAGAGAGATTGGTTTAATTAGACTACTGAAACCAAGCTCATAACTTCCTAAGGCTAGAAACAGCAATTGGAGGTATTGACCAGATTACTGCATTTGGTAGGAATTTCTCCGCTGACTTTGGCCATCATTGTATATATAACCATAACACAAATACTGTGCACCTTATCTTTGTTTCTGACTGTTTCACAGCCATTTGAACCTGAATCACAGAAGTGCATATACCTCCCAGAGCTCTGGGCACTCTTAAAGGCATGTGTAATCCACACTTCATTTGCTCCTAAATTTCTGCAGGGAGGTTGGACTATGTGACCTTGAAAGGTCCTTCTCAACCCAAGCCATTCTGTGATTCTTTGCTCACCTCTGTAACTGAATCACCTTATACTGCTGGGTGACCAACACCTCTTCCTTTGCTGGAATTTTGGCTGTTGTCACTAGGTCTTGAAAGCCTAAGTAGTTTGAAACTTGGCTAGTTGAGAGCAGTCTGATGGTTCATTACCTGTAGTCAGGCTCATCTTCCTTCAAGGGATCCCTATTTTCTTGGAATCCTGTAGCTCAGAGGTTGCACTGTCTGTTAGGAAATTTTCAGATAGAGTTTTCTTACCAGTGCAGGGGTGCCAACTGCATACTGAAGTTGACTAGAGTGCTGTTTGTGCCCGTATGTATTCATTTCCTCCTTGAGGGTAACAGTCTTCACTTGCTGAAGTGAAGACTGTTCTTCACTTACTCTTTAAGTAACTGAAATGTATCTATACTCAAGCATTAGTATTTAATTTATCATTTAAAAACATGCATTACAAGATTCTACTTTGGTTATCAACTTTTCTTGTACAGCCAATTCTATTTTGTAGGTGTTGAGTCTTTTGACTAACGCAGGACACACATGAACAAAGCAGCAGCTGAGAAAACTGGTTGGTTTTTTTCTCCCTGAGACTGATACCACAAAATTGACACAGTGTTGTCTGAGAAAATACTCTTTTTCCTTTTTGCCTTCATTTCCTCCTGTCATGTAGGTAATAATAAAACATAAAGCAGTTCCATTTAACTTCATGAGGTTTAAATGGTGTTACATTTCTTACTGTGCTAGCATAATTTTAAAGTGTGTAGTATTTGATTCCATGTTCCCACATGGTAAATTGTAATGCATTGCATGCAGGGCAAACATCTTGGGATGCTATTTGCAGTTTACAGCCCACAGAAATGTCGGGCATTTTTAAGGGTTATTTGTGGGATAGTTAAAGAAGGCTGGATGAATTTTGTTTCCAAAATCAGCTTGAGATTTGATGACCATACTGTTTCCAGCTTCCTTCATCAGTATGAAAGAAGCCAGGAGGAACAGAGCACACAATCTGATACCGAAAGCTCAAACAGAGGGGGAAGGAGAAAAAAACCCCTTTGGATTGCTTGCAGTGTGGCAATATGGAAACCACTACAGAAATGGCAGCTAGTTCATACTTTTGATGGCTCAGAGGCAGTTCTTCCACTCTAATGGCAACTGTTACAGAAAGCCTTTAGGTGTTTTTTTTGTGTAATACTCCTGGGAAATGTGGCCTGGCTTGAAAATGTGGAGAAGTGGGGCTCCGCCACATGATAGAAACAGTGTTTTAAAAATAGCCAAATAATCAAAATGTGTGGGCACCTTTCACCCTCCCTTTGCAGTATGCCATCATTTTCATGGGTAGCTATAGCAGGATGTTGTGCTTGAGAAGGTCACATAGAGCAATAGGTGTTTTTTGCTCCCTTGTTTGAGAATCTGTAACAGAAACTGTAATAGTTGTGAAAAGGTCATTAGTAACATTTTTTATTCATTCTCTTGAGGCATGAACAGTTGGAGAGACCTCTTACTTTGCTGACCAAGAAATGTTATACTGCATTATTTTTGTATGTTGAAGTTTTTTGTTATATAGGGGGAACAAAGAGAAAGTGATCAATGATGGTGGCCTGCTAACATTTTGGCAATGTGTAAGCTTTTGATAGGTTTTAAAAGTAAGAGAGTTAAAGTACTGAATACATGCACTTCAGAATTAAGTCATACACTTAACTTTCCTCTCTGCACTTGTGCTTGCACTTGTGCTTTAGCTGACTGTTGTTTTGGAATTGTATAGTGCATTGTCCCAGTTAGATTAATAACACTTCTGTACCTTTGGCTTTGCTTCCTAAGTACTGCTTTTATAATCTTAAGACTTCTTAGAACTACTAAGATGGTGTGTGCTTAAAACATTTCCATTTTCCATTTCTTCAAAACAGGAACAACGTTTTTAATGAAGGAAAAATTTCAGCAAAAGGCCACTTCAAAATCATATGGCTTGCTTATCTGTTGCTAAGATTTCTCTAGGAATTGGGTACTACCATGTCTTTGAAGATCTGCCCTCATATCTGTCTTTAAAGTGTTTGTGTATAGCACCTCTAAATTTGTTTTTGTGTGTGGGTTCTTTGTTCTTGCTGCTGTGGTCAGAGAATAAAACGACTGTTCTAAGATCTTGTACTTTCTGTTACAAGAGATTGTTCTATGATTTGGATCGGTATCAATATACTGATCCAAAAACCTTCTTAGATGTTTAAGCAATGCTGTGTTTTCATGACTTTCTTCAGCATTCTTCCTTCCTCCCCAAGTGCTGAAGTATCAAAATCTCCTGCTGCCTTCTTGATATATGAGTCTTTGTCATAAATGTTATTCAAGTTTTTTTGTTGCTTTGCAGCATCCCACTTAGAGATTAGAGTGATGCTTAGTTTTGGCATTTTTTTCTGTTAAAGTCTATCCAGTGTAGATGCTGTGTAAAGGAACACACCCCTCACCATAAATACAGTAAACAAGGAAGCTGTGTCAACCATCTCCTGTCCATAAAGAAATGCATTGCTTGCGCAGGCTGTTGACCTTCATCTGTACTTCACCAGTTACCTAACAATCTCAGGAGTTTTACCCTAATAACATAGAAGAGAAGCTTAACGTCAGGTCCAGTTATTTTTCTTTAAAGTGGTAGGAAGTGAAATAGTCACACTTAAAATTGCAGTTTTCTTGCTCTTAATATCCACATAAACTCAGACACTGCAGAAAAGAGCAATGCTCAAGAGCTTTATAGGACAGCGTAAGAACTGATCTTGAAATGATCACTGACTTGGGGAAATGTGCTGAAAAATCATGTAAGTTTTTCTTAACTTTTATACTAGTAGAAACGCATTCTGAGAATTCTTTTTTAAAACAGTAAACGACACAAGTCATCTACTTTTAATACTGACTACCTTCTTGAGCTATCACAAGAACATGTGTCTTGAGACTTAGATAACTACACAAAAGATCAGATAAAGTAAGAAGTTTGCTTTTCTTTGGAAGTGTTTTACCTGCATTCAGGAAGGAAGATGCTTATACAGTAGCGAAGGGGAATTCTCACACTGATCAGTGCTCCTGTGAATACTTCTGATACAGAAGGTAGGTAATATAACACTGCTACACAAGTGCTGGATGGTACTTGTCAAATTTTTAACTGGAGCACTTATAACTGTCGCAAAAAAATGCATCTGTTCTAGTTTAAGAGTCTTTAATGTTGGTATATGTTTGTATATGTTGCAGATTTTTTTTTTTTTTTTCATTTGCCTATCATCTGGTGATGATAGGATGGAAAATTTTGGAAGCAAAACTTCAGAGTATGATTAGTGAAAAGTGTATTCCTCAAATCTTTGTGTCTGAGGTAAAGGAGGAACACTGGTAAAAATGCATAAATGAAAAAAAGTAGTAAAAAAAACCCAAAACAAAACACAGAACCCAATCCCAAAGAACAACAACAAAAAATACTTACAGGTATATTTTTAGTTATGTGACTGAATTTTACTAGCACATACTTGAAAGCTTTCTAGGTGTCAGCGGTGGCCTGCATAAGTTTTGATAAGTAAATATACTAAGGAAATCTCTTCACCTGAATTCTACCTGAACGGTAATAGCCTTTGAATCAATGTTGTTCATTAAAAAATTAACCTGAGTGATAGCCTTTATGAACATTTTCCTAAAAGGGGTGATTTTTTTTTTTTTCTAAATTTACTGGTTTTGTTCATCACTAGACTTCTCTAATCTCATTTTAGTTAAACTGCTATTTAGTGTGGTGGGTTTGGGTACATATGAAAATTCACTCAGGTGGTTGCTCCTGCAACATTTCAGAAATACAGTTTTAAGTTTATTTATTTGCTTGTTTACTAGAAATATGCTTAATTGTTTTAAATGCACAACAAAAATTTTTAATTCTGTTTCAGTTGGAAAAATGGCTAGAGAACATAATTTCATGCTGTTTATACATGATACTTGCAGTAACCCTTTAAGTCCAAGAGAATGGTAAAGATGATGTTACTTGCCGTCTTTGAAATGGCTCCTCTGAGTTAGCAGTTGTTTGGCTGAAATGAACTACTTCTCTATGCCCTATTTGCATAAGTGTTCATTGTGAAATGGACTACCTCTGTTGATTTGAGACTAGAGAATGATTGGTAGGAGATATTTATACATAGAGTTAAGGTATTTAAAGCAAAAAATATGGCCTTGATTTATGGAAAAATACACAATAATTGTACGAGTGAAAAAGAATAATTTCATTAATCTCTTCACATAAAAGTGTACAGTGAACAACACAGGGATTTTGTTTGGGTTTTTTTGGATGCATAGAAGATTGCTTTCCTGCTTGAAGTGTACATAGACTATAAATAAATACGTGTATTTAAAAATAATTACTTCATCAGAATGGAGGACTATCAAGAACAGCTGTTGCCTAGAAATTACTTACTTAAAAACAAATTATTAAATCTGTAACTAATCTTATTCCTTTATTACCTCCTGAACATCAGTGAAGTCAGAATTTGGTTTCAGCAACCTCATATCTAGAGAATTTAGAATGTGTTCATCTCCTTCTTTATGCAAACCATATGTGTGTGTGGTGGGTAGACTTCTGGGTTTTTTTATGAAGTACAAAAAATGAAATAGAAAAAATCTTGCTGTTTCTATAAATGTGGCATTTGCAGCTCAGTTTTTAGCTTAGCCTGTTATTTCAGCAGGTTTTTCTAAGTTGAGATTGACCAACAGATTAGGTGTCTTCTGTCTTCAGAGAATTGTACTTAGATCTCATTAAATCTATAAATATGACTGACACTTCCTGTCCTTTTACAGGAGAAGGAGTAGAAGTCTTGAATGGTCACTGCAATGTGACTATATCACCTTTGTGACACATGGACATCGTCGCTTCCTTAGTATGAGGGAAGCCCACAAATGTCATCTATCAGCACTGTTTTGAAATCTTCTGGTTATAACATTTTAGGATGGGGAAATTAGCACATGACACTGGCTGCAGTTTAATTTTTTCCTGTCAGTGAAAGTGCAGTCAGTGCTGTTTGTGAATTACTTGTAGTTCCTAGTTGTGTCCTATTGGCAAACTGGGTGATCCTAGATCTGCTAATTTTGATGGACTTCTTTACATGATACCCTATGTAACAGGATATTTCTGGGACAGTGGCTACTTCCTGACAGCTTTCAGTTTATTAGTAAGAGCCATGTAACATTTATGTTACATGCTTTCTTGAACATATTAAAATGATGTGGAGAAGAATCAAAATGTTGATTGAGAAAACAGTTGTCGAATAGGATCATATTTCAGTTTAATAATGTTCAGATAAATATGTCATCAAAATTTTCTTGAGTGGTTTTGAAATCAGATTTGCCTGGTCCTCTCTCCAAATATTAGTTGCAGGATGTCAGGAAGCCAAAGTATTTTATTAAAACAGCTGAAAATTACAACCATCCTGATATTTCTACTTCTAGAAGTGGTAGCAGAAAAGAAGAAAATGGGTTGGAAGAACTGAAGATAATTTTCTCAACCATTACAATAAGCTCACATTCACCATTCAAATTCATCATTCATGTTCTGGGAAGTATTAATTTGATTTGTGTACCAACATAAGCAATTTTATAAATCTGGGAAAGGCTTTTACTGGCTCTTGACCATAAGAACAGTTGTACTGGGTCACTCCAACCTTGGCAGTAGTTGATAATTGTTGCAGAGAAGAGAGCAGAACAACAGGAAAAACAAATGCATAGTCACACAGTTATGGAATGTTCCCCAGCCTCCAGCATTTTGACCCGCTCTGGTATTTTTCTTTTTTTTTTTTTTTTTTACCCTTTCTCTTTTTTCTTTTAAACATCTGAGCTTTTGAAAGTTTAGAGGAAGTTCTTCCTGAATTTATCCTGTATTCCAGGATAATTTATATTTGTGTATTATTAAGTGGTCATGATAGAAATTTTAAGAGACTATAATTCCAGTTTAGTTTTAATCATGATAATACACAATAGTTATAGTTGTGTATCTTGTAGCGCAGAGGGATGACATTGTGGTAGGATTTTTTTGATGGGTGAGAGGCAGAGAGCTGGGAATAAGTTTGTAATTCACAAAGACTTGATACATATCAAGACTTATTGCTGTGATTCTTGTCATCAACATCATGTCTTCCTGGGAGTTGAGGATATAACTGTAAATTTAAATGGAGGACTAAATTAAACATCTTGTTGCTGTGAATAGACAAGTTTTTTTTAAAGAACTATTTTTTTAATATGCCTTGGTACCTTACATAGTCTTAACTAACAGTATTTAATAGTATTTTCATAATTGGTCTTTGAGGAAGCTTATGCAGAACACTGGATTTTGTATTGCTATAAAGCATTTAAAGAATAGTTTGTTTATCAAAAACTGTATATAATTAATTTTCAAGTCAACCTTGTAGCTATCCTTTGGAATGGTCCTTCAGTTTTCTCTTTCTGTCTTGGGAAAGCTTTTAACATTTCAGCTATGAAACCCATTTCTTAGGAGTTTTAGCAGTAAAGCAGTGCTGCTTACAAAGCTGCTACACAAGATCACACATGGGGAATAATTAACATAGTTCCAAGGTGAGGATGTAAGAATGACTTTTCTATAGATACAATCTCAGGGTCTTGGTTAGAATTTATATATAGACACCATTTTGGAAAGTAGTCCATTTTGGAACTACTCTTCAAGCTGACTGCAACACCACACTATTTATTTCCTATCACCTTTACATATATGTAGGATATTAAAATTTAAACAAAAAAATCCTTAAATTTACGACATCTATGCACATCTGCAAAAGAGAAATATGTACAATCACAGTAAGTATTTAAATTTTACTTACTTGTTTTCAGAAACACGTGTGTGCCAAAGTAACCCTGATATATGATTTCCTGTTTTTCTGACGTTCTAGTGATTCCTGGGTCCTACCTTGAATATTCTGTCTTTTCCACTGATTTCTAGTTCATAGGCATTTTTTTATATGGGATGGTTAATTTCTGCCTGAGTGATGTAGGGAGAAGAACAGTTTTGTGACTTTCTTTGCTGACTGCCATGAAAGAGGGGATGTGTACTTTCTTCCATATTAGTGAGCCAGTTTCATATATTCACATCTTTCTTAAGCAACAAGGGTGAATATAGTCTGGGTTCTTAGTTTTTGTTTGCTTTCTGTTTTAATGAACATGAGTTACTGGAACTTACTTATATTCAAAATAAAGTGCTCTTTGTATGGTTTCCCCAATGAAAGCTATGGATCTAAACTAAATAAATCTCTAAGGCATTCGGCTGAAATCACTCTTTTAGTCATAGGTACTTTTTAACTCTCAGTTAACTGATAAAACTTGATACATGTGTGGATTTTTTTAGTCTAAAATTTTCAAGTCCTATTTGGCAAAATTTTTACAGTACAACGTATTTCCCACCTTATGGCTTCAAGTGTGATAGCAGAATTTTAACTATGATTGTAGAGGATATCCATCTGGTTTAGTATTTAGTACATTTTTCAACATAGCTACCTTAACTTGATACTAAAAGCAGACGGGTTTTTCTGTTCTTACACTATAAATTAAGACATACCCTCAGTCTGAACATGTATTACTGTGTTTTTGGAAGATCACAATTTGAATGTAAAGTGTTAATCCACGATTTTTTTTTTTAAGCTGGCAAAGTAGAGTTGATGTGTTAATACAAGTAATACAGGAGTGATCTGTGTCACAGAGTTTGCTTTTTTATGTAGCTTTCTCATCTTTCATATTCTCAGGTTTTTTTGTGCAGTTTCCGCATTTTGAATTAAATGTAAATTAAGAATACTTTAGTATCAAGAAGATTACATAATTGTCCTGATTTTTTAATGGTATTTTATAATTTTACAGTATTAAATTGATAATGGTAGGATATGACTTATCATTGATGTCTCATTTCATTATTAAAGGTCTTGATTAAAATGTGTTTTAGGAGGCTGGTTACTTATCATACAGTCTTACATAGACACATCTAAGTAACTGACTTCTAATGTTTCCCAGTTTTTAATAACTTAAAACTTGTTTCGTGGAAGTGGAGAACAGTGCATTAATGTTTCTAGCTTATTTATTTCACTCAACTTCCTTCATTTTGGCAGCATGTACTTTAATGCACTACTAAGAACAGCTTAACAATATGCAATTGCATGGCATTAACACTTAAAAAATATCCAGTAAATATAGAGGTATATAGGAGGTTCACCAGAGTTTTCCAGTCATTACTGTGTTTCTTTCAGTAAGAGAAAGATACCTCTTGTGTTATTTGTCACTGATGAGATGCTTGACTGTAGTGAAGTACAACTTCCTTTTTTAAAGGAAGCATTTAGAAATATTTAATATTTTATTTAACTTTTTGTCCATGTGATTCTAGTAGGTGTGACATCAGCTGTTAGTGCAGTCTCTCACTTGAGAGTTACTATATATATATACATTGGCTACTGCATACAGTACTGTGTACTGTTTTAGAACCTACCAAGTGATGCATATAGTACACACTCCTCAGTTTAACTCATGCCTGGCTTCAGAGTTACTGAATTATTTGTGTGCTGAAGCCTACCATTCTTTTTTTTTTTCCATTTTCATTTGCATGTGCATAACAGAACAGCGAATTGGCATGCTTCTAGCATACTGAATGTGGTCAAACAATGCTGCTAAATCTCTCAGGAGAGAAGAGTCGTCACTTGTGCTAATATAGCTATTGCTGGTCCTATTTCATCCCTGCGTTAGATGGAGTGCTAGCTGTTTTGTGTAGCGGGACTTCTGTCGTGTTCTTTCTCTCTGGAGAATGGGATCTGTCAGAGTGCATCACTGGGGAAAAACAATGTCACAATCCTGAAGGGGTGAAAAAATGAGTCAAGCCTTAAAAGGTCATGAGAGTTTAAAAACAAACAAAAAAACACTGGAGATTTTTAATATCCAGCATCTATAAATTTCTTTTGGGCATAGAGAATCATGGGGTTCTTGAGGCTGGAGTTTTAAAAAAGACCAGCTTTGCTCTGTGCTGAAGACTATAATTTTAAATACAGGGTGTTAGTGCAAAGTATTGTGGGTGAGAAACTGTTTAGTGTAACAGAAGTAAAGAGAGCAACTACTGCTACTTCAGATTTTGCTGTCCAACAAGAAGCAGACAAAGAGAGAATGAGAATAATGAGCAAACTAAGCTGTTGCTGCAGGACGCAAGTGGGCTGACTTGCAGTTTTTATATGTATCAACAAGTTTTTAGATGACATTTGAGTGAAGTGGCTTTGTGTACAGTAATTGGGGCAGCTTGCCAGTTTTAAAGTCCAGGTAAAAAAAAAGGTGACTTTTTTCTACTGAGTGTTGTGTGGAACAGGTATGTCTTGCTTCCACCACTCTACCTGTGAATGGCTCAGTGCTCCAGCTACTTCTGAATGGGTTTTTTAAGAATTGAGTATTCAGTTTGAGTCAGTAACTCAGTAGAGAGCTAACATAGTCAGAAGAACAAGAAAGGGATTCTGCTGAGATACTTGGCAGGATAATTTTATTGTGAATTTGAAGATGGGTGCTGAAGATAGTGTAAAGCATAAGGGTACGTTATACAGTGGGACAGGAGAGGAAAGGAAAGTATGGGAAGGGGTTCTGCATCTTTTGGCAGAAGAAAGCTGTAAGATCTGTTTAGTCATTTTAGTGCATCAGAAGCACTATGGGAAACAATGTGAAGATATGTGGTTGCTGCTGTGGGCCAGCTGGAGATCATAGAATCGTTCTGTTTGCAATAAACCCTTGATCGAGTCCAATCATAAACCTGACATTGCCAAGTTCATCACTAAACTGTGTCCCTTAAGTGCAACGTCTGTGCATCTTTTAATTACCTCCAGGGGTGATGACTCAACTACTTCCCCGGGAAGCTAGTTCCAGTGCTTGACAACTCTTTTGGTGAAGAAATTTCTCCCAATAAGAGTCAGTGTATCAGTAATAACTGAAGTGAGTCAGGAAAAAATAGACTTTAGAGGGGGTCTTAAAATAATAAGTAGCTTCTCTTGGTTTTCGCTTTTAGATACAAAACAGGAACTTCTGAGGAGCTAGAGAGTAAGAGCTAAGAAATCTCTGCAGCAGTGATATGAATTGGGGTCCTTAAAACAACACATACAACAGCAGTTAGCTGAGTGGACTAGAGCATTGTGTTAATAACACCAGGGCTTTGAATTCAATCCCTGAAGCCATTTCCTGAAGAGTAAAGTCAGTAGAGTCAGTGGTTCTTCTGGTCCCTTCCAATTTAGAATATGCTGTGAATCTGTGAGACACCATCAGCAGCCCCTTCCTCTTCCCCAAAACCCCTCCCCCCCCCAACAAAGCAAACAAAAATCAACAAAAAAAACAAACAACAACAAAAAAGTCTTTGTCAGTACCAAGGTGAACTGTTAACCTTGATAATAAAATGTTAAGGCTGTGAAGAAGAGGATCAGTCTGTGATATTGCGCTATGTTTTTTTGCTATTTCTGTATTACTTGGTATTTTATAGTGCCTTTGTAAGATTTTGTGACAAGAGGATCTGATCTGTGATTACAGGAAGGCCACATGGCTTGGTTTTTAGAATCCAGAATGTATTTAGTCTGTTTCCAGGCCCATTTCAATGTGAGGGACAGACAGTCACCACTTATGAAGTCACAGTTTGTTTAAATTCTTTTACATCTGTGACATGAAATTTTCTTAGGCCTACCTGCCTTCCTTACTGGCTTTACTTTTACTAAAAATGAGTCACACGTGAGTAAGTCATAAAAATTTTCTACTTCTTTGTAATGTATGATGCATTTTCAGAAGAAGGAAAAACAGGATAGCCAGTCTTTCCTTTAAGTTAGCATGTCAGTTATTTTGTTAATTTTTTTATATGATACTTTTTGTGGGAAGATTCTTCTGAAGTTTAAAACCAGACTTCACCTGACAGTATTTGACCAGAAAGGCTTCTGTTATTTTAATTCCTTCTGAGGTAATATACTATGAAAGGGTCTTCATTTCTTTACTGTCTTGTTTTTCTGCAGCAGAATTGGTTTTGATAGGATTGAAGAGTGAGACAGCTAACTTGCCATATTTATATCATCAGTTCAGTAGTGGAAATTTCTGTCATGTTCTCAGTTTTCCTACAGTGTTGTAGCTTTTGCTCTTGAGCCCCCAGTTTGCTTCTAATTACTTACCTGCTAATAAAGCTTCTGGAAAATGCTTGACTGCCCTGATAAGCACCACAAACATGTCTTTCCTCAAACTTTTCAGTCTCTAAAAATGAGTTTTTTCTCAACTGAAAGAGGACATGATGAAGAAAAAGTTGTTGTAACTGCAGTTTTTCATGCAAAAAATAAAGGAAAATTGTTTTAGTACACATTTTATTTAGGCGTCCTTATTATATAGATCTGTCATTGCTACAGAATGGTTAATATGGGAAATTGTAATATCATTGTGTCCTTATTTCTTCACATCCAAACTGCCTTCTAACACAGGACAGCTCGGGCACATCTGAGTGCCCAGCTTTATCAGATAGCCAAGTAAGAGTGTCCATTGCACCAGAGGTTTTCTGGGCTAGTCCCATGGTCTTTCCTGTCCACACGGCAAGCTTAGTTTTTGTAGGGATTTATTATGCATGTGTAGCCATCTGCACTTTCAAAATTAAAACGTACCTTCAGTCATTTTGGAAAATTATGTTGCTCTAAAACTGCTTGCCTGGGATCTTTCTTGTCACATAACAGGGAATTCTACAGGTCCAAAAGTGTTGTGTGCCAGGGAAATTCCCACACATTACCCAAGGCAGGCTGAAGCATAGATATGAGCCAAACTGTACTTTCAAAGAAACCAGATTATGAGGAAATAATCCTCCTCTCTTGTTATGTTCTCTTGAAATTAAGGGACAATATGTTGTAATCTATTTGTAGTGCCGTAACTAATCCAAACTACTTGTTTTCAGTGTGCCCCATCCCTGAAAGAGTTCAAGGGCAGGTTAGATGGGGCTCTAAGTAACCTGATCTAATGAAAGATTCCCTGCCCATGGTGAGGGGATTGGAACGAGGTGATACTTTAAAGTCCTTTCAAATCCAAACCATTCCATGATTTTATGGCTTGTGCTATTGCAAACCCCTTAAACTGAGTTAAGCTGTGAAAAAGCAAATTATGCAGAGGAATCCTATACCTGATACAGATCCAGTCTCTAATTTCTGTATCATATCAAAATTTTTTTTTTCTTTTTTCCTAGGGATGCAAAGAGGTCCATGCATATATTCCAATTTAATTCAAAGTTATTAGATACCTGGTTTTACTGTGCATACTGCACCGCAGTGCATGATAGCTATGTCCATACTCGTGTATCTGATGGTTGACTTGGCATGTGTTGTGAGTAGATACGTGGAAAAGGACCTTTTGCATCAAGCTGGTGCTAATAGATATTGATTCCCATGTTTAAGAACTTATCTTGTCTTCCCAAAATCTTACTGTTCCTTTGTTTTGTTTGAACATTACCAGAATTATATGGTGTGACAGTAGCATGTCTCTACATGTGCTAAAGTTTCATTATAAACACCACAGTCAATTGATTACCTTACACTTGAGTAGGCATCTCGCAGCTAATCACGCTGATGGCATTTGATTTCATTGGCTCATAGACAAAATCTTCATTGACTACAGTGGGTTAACAGGTTTGTACACTTCAATTTGGGTGCCTACCTGTAAGTGTCATAATTTTAAATAATGTCTTGATTCCTGATGATGGTGCAAATACAGATCTTGTCTGTCCAAACACATTCTGGATATAGCCTAGTAAGGTTGCTACTTATGTTTCCTTTTCTAAATTTGTTTACATTTTTCAAGTACAGGAAGTGTAAAAGCATGGTTTGTAGAGAGGTAGTGAAGAAACTGCTTTCTTTACATCTCCAATGCTTGATTTCCTTTGCATAATGAAAAATACACAAACACACTTTTACAAAGAACAGGAAGGTAAAAGACTTTGTCTATGACACAAACTCAGCTGTAGCTGTTCCATTCTGCAGTAGGAGGCAAGTTTTTCTTACTGCATTTAGTGTGGGACACCGCACACAAAAGCTCTCTCTTTGCTGCCTTTTAGATGTCTGGTGTTCCGGCTTGTTCTAAAGACTTCATTTTATGTAGTGCAGTTATTTATGGTTTTTGGTAATGTATTACTTAATATTACTTATTACTCAATAGTTTGCATCTTCAGGATAGCCTTGGTTTTTCATTTATCTCAAGCTGCTGATACCTATCCTCAGCATCTAATCTAAAACTCCATGAGAATTCTGCATCAAATGAAGTCCCTTTATAAATACTATAAATACACTGCATAAATGATAGAACCTTTTAAAAACTGCCCTGCCACAGTACCACCACATACAGAACTTAATTCAGTGTCTATTACAGTAGCTCTCTGTGCAGCTCCCTGGGACCAGCCCCACTCTGCTGCTTGTTCCACTCTGCCTCAATTCTAGCCTTAATTCCAAATGTGGGATAAGAGTGTGTCTCTTCTCATCATGGTACTCATTTTCTCTTTTCTAGCAGAATGCAGGGTCATCAGTTGGTGTGTGAATAGTGGTTTGTGGGTGGCATTTTTTTTGTTCATCTGTTTTTGTTGGGATGGTAGACCCTTAAGAAGAAAGAATACATTCTTAAGCCTTTTGTTTACCTTGTAGTTCACTTCCTATGTCACTGGAAAGGCCTAGCCTCTATTTAAAGCATTGAAAGCATGGAAAGCAATTAATGTGGAGACCAGAGAGGAGATCTCATCTTTCCAAAATCCCACCAACCCTTTGTGTGGAGGAAAGAAAAGGAATAATGTGGTGTGCCAGTAACATGCAATATTTTAGCTTCTGTTTTTCAGCTTACTTTGTCTTCAAATTGCAAGGGGATTAAACGTTAAGTTGTTAATTTACCTATATCACAAGATGTAGGGATTGGCATTTCAGACACTAAATGGATCTCTTTGTCAACTGCAAATCCAAGATACTGATTAAAATCTGGTTTAAAGTAAGAGTGTCTTCCGTGGCCTTTAGCATTTATTCTACAGATCTCAGATATGCCAGGTTTTAGTCCCTAGCGTAAATCGGATTGATGCTTTTTGGAGCAAAAGTGCTTTGCATCCCTGAAATCAGGAGAGTTTACCTATTACATTTATGAAACTGCATGTTGAATGCACGTTCAGATTTTTCTTCATTTTTTCTTTTCTTCTGCTGTATCTGCTAATACCATCTTTTCTTTTGCAGACCCTTGTGATAATATGAGAGAGATTCTCCAAAATGTGGCCAAATTACAAGGCGTGTCAAATATGAGAAAATTAGGTCACTTGAATAATTTTACTAAGGTAAGAGCTCAAATAGTGTCATGGAACAAATGACTATGCAGGTAAAATGTTTTGTATTTACTCAGTCAGACATTGGCTGGGACATTAATGAAATTCCTTACTATCACAGAACAGTACTCAAAACCTACATACTATGGAAAGGGAAGATATCAAATAAGATCAAGCAAATTCATGAATGCAGAGTTATGCTGAAGGTTGTGTGCCTGTCTGTCTGGCTGAACTTTTGTAGTATTTCAGTGCTTAAAAGATGGAAATATCTCCAAATTAATGGGTTAAGTTGCATAACTAGACCTAAAGATTTGGTTACTACAATTTGTGCAGAGTTGAAACCAAAAATGTAAAATGCCAGACTTTCTGAATGTAAAATGATTGAGTATGGTAAGGGGCAGGACTGTATTGATGCACATTATAGGCAATATTTTGGACACTAACAGAACCGGAACTGCAACTTTCACTGCAGTTTTCATAGTGAAAAATATTTAAAGAGTCCATTTCTGATATATGTCTATGTGGATAATTTTTGATGTGCTTCTTCCAAGTCATAGACATGTGACAGGTATGCACTGAAAATACAGCAGGTATATTGGAAGCAGCCATTGTAAGCTGATGAGGCAAGAATTAAAAACTTACTGCAGGATGAGGGTGTGAGCTGAGGAAAGAAACTGAGAAAAATGTTCAGAAGAGGAGCAAGTAGCATTTTTTTGGGTAAAAGAGAAACCTGTGGAGAGAAGCTGAGATGACTCCTGGGAGGTGGTCAGGGAATTAGGGAAAAGGTATTCACTGTAGAATGGCGGGTGGTTGTGGACCAGTGTTCCATTTTTCAGGGCAAGGGAAACAAGTCAGCAAGGCAGGTGACATTGAAACTTCAGTGTGAGCCTTACCCCAATTGATGGACTGATAGAGGGACCTGGTGTGTTGTATAACTTTCTCATAGAGATGGGGCAACACACCTGAAAATGAAAGCTGGGTTCCTGTGTCTGAGGATGGATCCTGCAACCAGCAGCAGCCAAGAAATAACATAGTAGAGGAGAATGTAGAGGATAAAGTAAGGTTTAAATTATGGTTGCAAATAAGTTTGTTAAAAGAATTGAGTAAGGTTGCCAGGAGTCCAGTTGAAATTTTTTAGCCAATCTTAAGTGGAAGAGTGAATACTGAAGGGAAGATGTGAGGAACCATTTGATACAAGAAGGACAAACATGCATGATAACTTTTGAAGTCAGCATCTTGGCTGTTAAAGGCACTCCTTTTGAGATTGACCACTTCAGTGGTAATGTCTAAAATTCACTTACCAGGAGGTTGAGTACTGAGAGCAAAATCGCAAGAACAAATGAATTTATCTTCTAATGCATTGATAGTGAATCTGTAAGTGCTAATTTTCTAGATTCGTTCAGAACATGTGTAGGTGCATAGCATTTACTAAGAAAGTGAACTTCACTCTGAAATCTCTTCATTGGGCTGTTGCCTTGTGTCTGTCAGACATCAGCCATTGACAGAATGTTGCTGTTTTCACTGGGATTCAAAAATGCTCTACAAGAAAGCCCTTTATTCTGCTATAAAAGTCTGGTGCATAGCTAGGTTTCCTTTCTGTGATAGTCTGAAAACTTTGAAATGTGAATGCTTCCAAATTCTGTAGTTGTCTTAAAATTAAAGAGCTGGATTAGGTTTGTAGATGCACAGTTTGTAGTGAAAAGTCAATATTTGAAACTACAGATCTTAGAATAGGGTCAATTTGACTATTGAAAATCAGATGTTAAGCATCCATAACTTTGTTAAATTAATAAATATGCATATTGTAATTAGAAGATGAACCAAATATTCTTTTTGAAATATAGTTTTGAGAGATTGCATAATACCATAATTGAATATTTGAAAAATATTTGTGGGTTTTGTTAAAAATACTTCAAAAAATATTGAAAATGGAAAGTACTTGCAGAATGGAAGGATGGTATTTATAAATTGCACTTAAAACTGGCAGCAAATTATGAGTTTGTGAAAAGCAACTTAAAAAATGAAATACGATGTTTGAAGATGGAGACTGTAGTTCATAACCTGATTTTGATTCTAAATCAGAATCACCCTGCATGAGCAAATTATACTACTCAATTTAAAATTGAACACTTGTTCTTATATTCATCTCCCTGGAATATGTACTTTATAAGTGTATAACTTAGTGCATTTGGTTTTAAAAACTCCTCCTATTTTTGTTTGAACTGTAAATGCAGCTATGAGAATAGAATAAAAGTTGCAAGTTGTACTGTATTGTCTGCCTTGTGGTTGGAACAGTTCTGTGTATTTCATTCCAGTGGTTAAAAGTGAAAGCCTGGAGCTTGGCAAGATGATTTTATTTCCTTTTTGCACTCTGTTCTTCTACCAGGAGCTGGTATAGTCTCAGTTCCTCCTTTGTGAGACAAGAGTTTAAGATTGATATGCTAAGGACTGAGAATGTTTGTATCCTGTCTTGAAATTATAGTGAATACAAACTTGATTTGTTTATAAATTGGTGCATTATGTGGTCCATTTTTGAAGAGCTACTTGTTATCTGAGATATTTGTACTATGGACAGGGAAGGGTCCTTTGAAAAATTTTAATAGCATTTTTCAGATGAAACAATATGGAAAAATCTATTATTCTCCTGCTATATATATTATTATACTTAAAAGAAAATATCTGAACTAGTTTAAGCAGTTGCTCTCAACTACCCCACATTTTTCCTTCAAAGACTTCAAATCTTACTATTTTAGTTCTTCAGTCAGGGAAAGCAAAATGTTTTTATGACCTTGAAACAAGTTAGTATCATTTACTCTATTATAATTTACTCCATTTACTCCGCAAAATTGCAAGGATCATGATAGACACCAAGTCTTGTATTATTTTCAGGATATCTGAGGTGTGTTATGTTCAGGTTTCTTTACTTGAAACTGGGTTGGATTTTTAAGGTGAGATCTGTTCTTCTCACTTCCCTTTTTTTAAGGAGCAGGAACATATTCATCCTTTAAAAATCACTGAACTAGTACTGAACTAGACTCTAGGGTTTTATGTAGAAGTAAATGCTTCAAGTATTTTTTATTTTTTTTTAATAAAGGTGATCAAAAGTCAACAGGAGTTATTAGTCCATCTGCAAGAATGAAACAGTAACGCAGATACTTTATATTAAGCTTGTGTGCTTAGGCACTGTAACTCCTTTTTCATTGCTTCTTCCCTTTAAAAGAAATATAAACTAGTTGCATTCAGGTCTCCACAGCACCCATTATTACTGTGCAAAGTATGCTTTTTACATGATATTTTACAAAAAACTTGCCAAATTTACAAAATTAATTTCAAATTTACAAAAAATTTCACTTACCAAATTTTTGCTAGTACTACTTACTAGCTAAGTCATTAGTGTTCAATTTCTTTGCTCTTTATCTGCAGAAAGTGGTTTGTTCTTCCCCAGCAGGTGGTCTAAGTTTTCTGGTCCAGGAAATTAGCATTCCCAGTCTGGGGATGCACAGGCTATGGAGAGGTGTGTTTAGTTCTTAATTGCAGCAGCAGCAGCCATAGAAATTTTCTGCTTTGCATGAGAGCACACTCCTCCTCTGCTTTTTGTCACCTAGTAAGTGAAGCTGCAGTTATGTGGGCAAAAACTTCTATGAACTACTGCCTCAATCTATATTACTTTCAGGCCACCCTATTTAAGCTAAGTTATATTCCAACCTCAGAACTGTTTGAGGATTTGACCTCCCTTAAATGGTCAGTGACACTTTCAAATGTCACAGCAGTTCACACGTGGAATATGCGTTTAGCTCCTGAAAGTTGAGTAGGATTACCCATCTTTAGTTTATATGGCCACCTACATAAGACAAACACCTTGAAGTTTCCCAGCTTCTGCTGATTAGTACCAAAACATCATGGTTACATCTTTTGGGGTTTCCCCACCCCCAAGTGAAGTAGTAAGTGATAAATGACTGAAAACCAGAATAAACTGTACAATTGCATTTCCCTAGTGGAAAATACCTTTGTGATTTCGAGTATTTATTTATAATCCTCTCTTGTAGAAGATTTATCCCACTGGAAGCTTCTGAGAGATCCTTCATACCTTTGTAAAACTAAAAGGATATTTTAATAACAAGCTGAAAAAATATACACTGATATTGTAGGAATTTCTGGTTTACTTTCAAACAGAAAGGTACTTCCTAAAGGGTAAAATAAAGCAATTCATTTTAGATACAAACTTAGCAGTCGAACAGCATCAGTAATACAGTGATATGGAAAATAATGTTTTCAATCTGTTTGAAAGTAATTGTCATTATTTAATGAAGCTCTGCTGTTCTGCTCTTTATATCTGTTAGCTTTTGACAATGCTGCTGACTTTCACTAGCGTGATATACATTGAGTGGCTTGGATATGGATATGGCCATAGAGGCTTTCAAAGACTGTCTCTAATTCATAGTCTGTCATTTTAGAGTGTCTTTCGCAAAACGCAGGTATCTTAGACTGAATGTATTACCTGATAGTTACATGAATCCAAGTAGATCAACTGCTGGTGAAATCTGAAATCTCTTGATAATGTAGCAGGTAGGAGCAGAACATAACATTCTTAGAGACATTAAGTTGTGTAACAAACATGTCTGAATCCAGAGTCCACAGTTTCAGTAGGGGCTTCTCTTAAGGCTAGAATCTACAAAGTGGTCTCCACTTAAGTATTACCAGTGGTCCTCAAAATATATTTCCAAAGTTATAATGCAGTAATTACATTCTGAATGCACAGAATAATATAATATTTTTACCTAGTAATTGCCTTGGCTATTCTGCTAAGTATAAATTTGAATGGTCTCAAATGTGCACTGCAGTTGTGCATGCTGTTGACCTCCTATGGTTTTGTTGTTCTGAGCTACCGTTTCCAAGACATGTTGATATGTTACTCATATTGCTGTGACTCATCTGAGTAGTATGAAAAACTCATAGCTGACAGTTAACATGAAAAAAACCTTCACTGTAAGTTAGTCACTGTCTCGCCTAATGTACATACCATTTTGTCCTAATATTTAATCTTGCCCTCAGAGAGCCTTTGCTATGCCCAGTCACTGTGTATTTGATCACAAAATTTTAATTTTGAGGTGGACTCATTTGCAGTTTTGACTCACAGAGTATGGTTTGGTTTTGCCTGTACCTATGTAGAAATATATAAAATTTATTGTATATATTTTAAAATGTATACTTTTTATAGGTAGGATCTATACATGGAAAAGATAAGTAGTATAAACATATAAATAATTTCATAATGTTAGCGTTATGTGATAACCCATTGCCATTTTAATGAATGATGTCAATGTATAGGCAAAAAGAGATTTCAATATTCTGGTACTGCTTGCGTTCAGAGTTACACTATCATGGTATGTATGTTAATTGTTAAATCTTACAGTCAAACATATGACAGTTACTTGACTTTGTCAGGAATTCAGCCATCTACAAATACCACTGCATTTGGGCCAGAATCATTGATCCGCTTAACATTGTTTGAAGGTGAAATGAGAAGAAAGCGATAACATTTTTCACTATAATATATTTAAGGATAGACATTTATAACATAGAGAATAGCCAAGGAATTGGAACCAGCTGAATGGACTATTATTTACAGCAGCTTCCATGACTATTTTTCCTCCTTTCAAACTTTCAGAAATCTAGCCTTAGTAACCAGTTTTGTATTTTTTCTCCTAGATTAAATAAACCAAATGGCTTGACCTCCAGGGCTGGATTTTCTACATGCCTTGTCCATTTTTCTCCTACACTGTTTCCACTTTGCTCTTAAAATGTGGCACACAAAATTTTGTTCTTGCAGTTTTGAGAGCAGCCTGTGAAATGAAAAAGTCTTTTAATCTCAAACTTAATGCAGTCCTATTAGTAGTTCCAGAGATAAAATTTATTTTCTTTTTAGGTTTAAATTAACATTATGGATGTTAATTTCTGGACATTTTCTGTTTTTCTGCTGGCCTACTTTAATTTCTTAAGTGTCTGTTAATGCGTGCTACCCTGAAGGATATGATACGCTGTTCTATTATTTAGTTAAATCTTCTTACCTTTGGGTAAGAAGGGTTTGGGCACTCCTTTCAAGTCACTGAAACGTTTTTTGAATTCTGATCTTGCTGTCTGTATTTTTTGGCCCTTTTTTATATGGAATATTTATAAATTACAAGGAAAGCTAATGCATAAGTACAGGTGTCCCATTAGAGGGAGAATAAATTAGTAGCTATTTTCTTTTCGGTGGAAGAGGTATTTCAGATGTATACACAGACACCATCAAATGCTTCTTATTATTGCCGTCAAATTCAGAAATTTATATCCAAACAGCAGTTAGACTTCATGAAAGTTTTAACTTGTCAGGTTACATGACTGTGTTTGAATTTCAAGATAAAGTCAAATTCTTTTCAGCATTAATGAAGGTGTGTGCAGTGGGAGCACACATATAGGTGAAAACAGATGGTATGGAGGAGCTAATAGCTGCTGTATATATTTGGGGAGAGTGACGACCAGACTAGAACTGGTCAAATGAACTGAATGTTTTGCAGCAGTGTGGCAAGTTAGGTGGGTTCCTGGAAGATGTCAAATGCTTCAGTTTAATCTCAGGACTGCTCAAGATGCAAACCAATGGTGTGTGATAGGAGACTAGTTTCACTAATGCACTAGTGTGCACACTGCAGCAGCTTTCTAAAAAATGGGGTTTTCCTACATCAGAATTGCAGGGCTTTTTAAAGTAGGAAAAATAGACTGTTGAGGACAATCTTTTGTGTTAAGTTAGGATTTCTCATTTGTGTCTGGAGTGGAATGCTGGGCGAGAGGTTTAGATGTATAAATGATTAGCCTAAATAACTATTGATGTAACTGTCTGCAACTGAACAATGAACTGTTTTTACTCACTATCTTCTCATACTGTTTTGCTTACACTCTGCCAGCCAATTTTTACAGTTCATAAGATGTCAATAGAAATGCTAAAGCAGCAGTGGTGGCCTTAGGCAGTCCAACAACATGGCATAAAAATAGATTGATGTTAGGAAGTGACATACTGTCATAACCAGTTAGTGCATCAATTGTCTAGTTTTATTATCACTTAAATTCGAAAGGCGGTAAAAAAAGGTTATGTAAAAACTTTCATTATGTTTTATAATTGTCTTTGATTAAGAAAATCACAAAATCCAAAATACTTCAATTAACTTAAATTATTTGAGCCCAGATGTGAAGCTGATCCAGTCCAGTTTCACAATATCTCATTAACAGCCTTAAATTTCAATATTATCTAGGTATTTTTCTTGAAAGACAATTTTATAAAATGTAATGTGATCACAGAATAAATTTCTACTTGTTGAACATAAACCTAAATAGTTTGAATTTTAATGATGTTGCTAATAAAAAGGGTTTACTTAAAAGCTGAATTTCTGTGTAATATGCCATTTTTTCAGATGGAGGTGAACAGCAGAACTGAAGTGTGGAGCACACTAAATATTGTAACTCACAGTAGCCTTGATTTGGCTGTGCTATTATAAATTTCTTATTGTTAGCAATACACATAAAGAATGTGTCACAGGGTTTGATATATTACAATATTTTCAGAGCAGAGGTGATGACTAGTTAGCACAAAATACTTCTTGAATTCCTAACTGAGGAGAAACTTAATACTGCACTGACTTAGAACAGAACACATGCCTATTTTGAAAACAGAGAACGAAGTGCAAAGCTCTTGTAATCAGTATTAGTCACTTGAGTTTTTGGAAGTGCTTAGAAAAGTGCTTTGGGAGTTGGACACGAAAATATTTTATAATTTTAGCCACGGATAGTAAGTGAGATTACTAGGAATTTCTTTGCTGCTCTTGAAAAGAAGAACAGCATCAGCTCTTCTTACAGAAGAGATTGTTTTCCTTTCCTCAAGAGGCTAAAACATTGGCAACCTAGGTTACTCCTTTTAAGCATGTGTTTGGACTTAAAAACTGTGCTTGTAAATCTTTTCTGTTCACAACGATTAGATATGGTTGAAGTGTCCGATTTGTGGCAGTTGACAGTTGTCTTTTTGTGTGCATAAATTCCACCTTTGCTCTGATTTTTCAGAGGTACAAGTTCTACACAATAGATGGCAGGCCAAGACCAAATGTCAGTTACAGGACATTTGCCTTCTGGGCTTTTTTTGTGCTACCGTGACAAAACATGACAGTAGACCATCAGTGTTAGTCTTCGTTTTAAAAGTCCTACCTGAGCCCATGTAGATTTGCTTTGACTTCAGTCATTTTTGCTCTCTACTCAAATTACCAGCTGCCAACTAGCAATCTGGCTAGATTGAAAATAGTCTGAAAAATGGACCAACCAGTACAAAGCCTACACAACTGTGCAACCTTTTTTTGGCATGAGAATCCACAAGTGAGTCTCCATATCAGATGTGTATAGGAACAATATGAACAGCAGAAATTCTCTGGGGAGTCTGAAGGTGGTACTCTCTCCCTTGCTACGAATTAAATTCCTCAGGTTTTTTTTTAAAGCCTTTCCCAAAATCTGTGGGTTTTCATTGTCATTTTTGGTGAGCTATAAATAACAGATATTTTCTTTTATTTTCAGCTTCTTTGTAATACTGGCCATGCTGAAGAAAAGTTAGGTTTTACCTATGACAGCATCATAATATGGTAAGTAGTAGAGGGAACTAGAGCAATCCTAAGGAGCTTCAGTTGTTTTGGTGCAATTAAATAAACTTCATTCGTACTTTTGAACGAATATTTTGTATTTATAATATGTTTGAAATTTCATAATGCAACTATATAACCTGCAAATATTTTAATGAGTAAAATCAAAAGTACATTATTCACTTTTGGGCAGAGACGAACCCTTCAAGTTAGAAGAGTAGATTTCTTCATTGTTTTCCTCACAGATATAAGAATGCTTTTAAATATTTCAGTACTTGTAGAAAGCACTTCTAATAAAAATGCCCATCTACAAAATACAGATCATACACTTGATGCAGAAATCAGGATTTAAAGATAGTATTTTATGTTGTATTGGTGTGTATGTATCCATGTAGCACTGCTTTCCCTGCTACTGATTTGCCCTGTGTATATACTTTTAAGTGGCATTTATCTATTTTGTGGCCATTTCTGACTGTCAAATGTAACTACGTGCTTATTTCCACACAGAAATTTGTAAATTTGTCTTGAATACCACCACTGGTGACAAAAGCAGATAAGATCTAATATTTAATGCATTTCTGTGTTTTTCAATTTGCATCTCACTTAAGAAAGGAAGTTTAGGAAAGCTAATTGCTCTTTGAGCAAAATGCTGGGAAACCCCGTGTGACTGTTTTCTCCATCAGCTAAAGCTGATGTCTTTTATCTTTTTGACTAGCTGTACATTTTCATTGCATACTTAAAGACAGTGGCATATCTCTTTCTGGTAGTTTCTGCTTTTGAGTGCTGAATCTCATTATAGTCTTGTCCTTTGTAGTGGTTTCACTGTGCCAGTTCTTTAACTGGTCTACAGCTTCCTTGTCAGGGGAAGAGGAGGGACAGACACTGGTGTCTTCTTTACATTGACCAGTGAGGGAATGGCCTGAAGTTGTGTCAGGGAAGGTTTAGCTGGATATCAGGGAAAGACTCCTTACCCAGAGGGTGGTTGGGCAGTGGAATAAGCTCCCCAGGACAGTGGTCACATCCCTAAGCCTGGCAGAGTTCAAGGAGTGTTTGGACAACATTCTGAGGCATATGGTGTGACCCTTGGGGTTGTCCTGTACAGGGGCAGGAGTTGGACTTGAAGATCTTTGGTATCAAGAATACACACAGTATCTATACAGGCTGGGGCTTGAACTGATTGAGAGCAGCCCTGCTGAGAAGGAGTTGGGGGTGCTGCTGGATTTAGAGGCTGGACATGAGTCAGCAGTCCTGTCTCCAGTCTTGGAAGTCCAAAAAATCCAGCTATATCCTGGGCTGCGTCCAAAGCAGCGTGGGCAGCATATTTATAATACAGGAAAAATGGTCTTGAAACAATTCCCTACTTGGTGCTGAAAGTAATTATCAGTTCATCTTTATTGCAAATGATATGGCAGCCTTTCTGCTTTGTCTAGGTATCACCTGGGAGTAGGCTTCTGTTACAGTGAGTTACCTAGGCCAGGTATTTACCAAAAGATTCTAAAGATTTTTTGTGTTAGAGTAGCTGATTACCACGTATGACAACCCTAGGATAAGGAAAGAAGAAAATAAGCCCTTTGCAAAAGTAGAAATTCAGTCTCACTGGCCAAAGTATTTACATTCTTAGATGTTCAGTGAAAAATCCTTCTAGAAAATGTCAATGCGAGGTTGAGGATTTCCCCCCCCATCCTGCATGTCCTTGAGGAAGAGGGACAAATCTCTTGATGGCCTTCAAAAGGACAGCATGCTGCTTCATGCTTTCTAACTCAATTTCTAGAGTTCTTCCGTAAGTCATTTGTTCTTACCTACCTTATTCTACCTCTTAATTTTCTTGTGCTCATCTGTTTATTCAAATAAAATTCTTAATGTTGTGCTCAGCTGTTTTGTCAAATAACAAGTTGTGTACAGGTTTTGGTTCTATGTCATTTCTTATGTGTGCAAGCTGTTATTTGGGGGAAAAATTAGTAAGATTATTATAGTGTCTACATCTGCTGACCATGATGAGGACTTGCCTTCTAGGTTGCACGTGAGAAGACTTGAAAGTCAGAAAATGAGTTCAGAACATTTATTTTTAAAAATAATATCTTAAATGAGTGAGTAGTAACTGCATGTCAGATGGTGAGCTCTGCCTGCTATCTAATAGTTATTTATCCCTCTTGTTTTCTTCATTGTAGTCTGAGGTTAGCTTTACTAAATGAAGCAAAAGAGGTGCGAGCAGCAGGATTGCGAGCCCTCCGCTATCTTATTCGAGACTCCAGTATTCTCCAGAAGGTGCTAAAGTTGAAAGTGGATTATTTGATAGCCAGGTAATTTTTGTCCTTCTTGTTGTAAACTGTAAAGTTCTAAATCACTTGCTTTTTCATGGTTGAGACAGAAGTGTTTCCATATTCTAATATGTTCTTAGTGTAGTTTTATAAAAGACATTTTTCTTCAATAGAATATTTCATCACACTAGCTAATCCAGATAAAATGCTAATCCTAATATATGATAAATTACAAATAATCCAAAGAATTTCTTTTTTTAATCATAAATGCCATTAACTACAAATTAATAAGGTTGAAGTAATAATTTTCATTTCTTAAGTTCTTGTATAGACGTTGTTTGATTCTTTGTATTATCTCAGTGCTGTAGAGTCTCCAGTAGGAAGTCAGAGCTAAAACGTATTTGATGTCCAAGAATTTGTAGGCTAAATATAATCAATGACACAACAGAAAAATGCTAAAGGGCAAATCAACAGTGAGATAATACAATGACTATGATGAATAGATGTAAATAATAGCATTTCTAGTGCTTCCTGTAATGAATTTTTTTTATTTAATACATTAATATAGATGAGTATGAATTTCTGTTTATAAATATACACCTGTAGTTTTAGTGCACTGTGTAACTTGCTGGATCAAAAGAACTTCTCTGATCTGAAGACACTCCAAAGTGTGTTGATGTGAAACGTTACAAGTACTTGGTGTGGTCTCATTTGCAAATGAAAAATGCAACTAGCTTGGAACATAAGTGTTGAAACATTATGCTTTGCCATTTTATATTTGAGAACATTCTGCTGACTTAATTGTAATGAAAATAGCTGAGAAAATATAAACCAAAACAAACTGATATGTCATAATAAGTATATTTGCTGAAAAGTGTAGTTTTTAAACCATAAGTCAATTATTTTTCTTTTGTACTCATATACATAAATATTAACATGAGTTGTTAACAGTTAAGGTGGAAGTTACTGTTGTTATAAACAAAATGTGTTTTTTAACTTACTTTAGGTGCATTGACATACAGCAGAGTAATGAAGTAGAAAGAACACAAGCACTTCGATTAGTCAGAAAGGTAAAATCTCCTATGTATGGTTGTATCCGCTGTGCAACTCAATTGTGCTGACTCCTGATTGTCTCCATCAACAGTGCTTTTTCACAGTCTGTAATACTTTGCTTTACCTTTATCATGTAATATAGCTGGTAATTTAAAAGACAGAAAAATGTACTGAAGAGAGTTGTTTTGATTTTACAATTTTACCATTTAGAATCTCAAGTGCACTAGAAAAATCTTGTTTTCTGGACAAGATTTGGGAAACACTTATCAAAGAGTGAATGCAAGGGCATAGAAACAACCTAAAGTTTCAGTGTTGAAATTGTGATGACTTCATTGTATAGTTTATTTAAGCATCTGTGAGTCAGATATTGGGAGATTTTCAGCCATTTGAGAAGTGAGACAAATTGTCACTGAAGTAATCATTCAAGGAATGCTTACAGGCTTACTGCTTTGTTTGTGGCAGTTTATGCTATCTATCCATAGGATTTTGTGTCAGATACTTAACAAAATGTGGTTAGTCTGTGGTGGTTACTGTACCGTATACGCATGGATGTGAGACTTGAAAGTATGGTAGCTGTATTTTCAAGTTCATCCTAGAGAAATTGGCATATAGAGGTACCAAATGTATTCTGGAGACATAATACCCTACCTTTGTGCTGGACTTCACTGTTCTTTATTGTTCACATATTCTTATAAAACTGCCAAGGACTGGAGTAAAGTTTGAAGTAGTTTAAGAATGGTTCCCAAGAAGCACTGTCTGTGTTAAATCTCTTTTTGTATATTAAATCTAACTAAATATGTTTTCTGTCTTACAGAAGATACCATGTACTTGATTAACAATTGTGCCAAAAAAAGTGTTTTAAATATTCAATATGGCTCCAAACACAGTGAAAAAATAAACAAAAAAGCCCCACTATAAAGGAGTTCCTTGAGAAAGTTGCACTCTATGCAAGTTCTTTGTGAATCTACTTTGAAATAAGAGCTTTGTAAATCAGTAGATGGAAACACATCCATAATTGGTTTTATTTGGGTCAGAAATTTGTCCTCTGTATTTCTGGGCTTTTTTGACTATTTCCCACTTGAGCAAAAACTTCCATCTTGCATGAAAGAGACAGCAAGAGAAACCAATTCATTAGTTTGATCTGAAAAAGTTATGGTCAAAGAGAAACATCAAAGAAATCACACAGCTGACCCTTGGTGGGTATTTTTTTCCACCATGGTGCAAGGGTATTGGCGTGTACCAGGTGTGTGCATTAAATGCATTGGCTGTGCAGCCATGCTTGTGGTTCCTTGGTGCTGGGAACTGTGTTGATGGAAAGTCTTTTCTAGCATCTTTTACTGCTTACATGTAACACTTAGTTTTCTTAAAAGACAGTGTAAGACCACCAAAAAGCCACCCAGGCTGCTACCACTAAAATTAGCAGCTTTCTCATGTGCTGTCTAGGCCACAGCAGTTAAGCATGCGTTGGCATAGAGCAGTCAGTACTCAAGAAATTCTCTCACAAGGAATACTGTGCTTCCTGAATAGCACATACTATATTTTTCACACTGTCTTTTTGTTACCCTGCTCTTGACCTTTTTCTACCTCTGTCTTCATGTCCCTCAATGTCTAAGACTTAGTGATTTGATGCCAGCATTCCTAAAAGATTGTATAAAGGTCTAGAAGGGAAGAATGGATGGCAAATAAAATGAAAAAGAGCTAACAGACTTTTTCAGAAGATAATTTACTGTGGAACTGAACTGAGTTTTTCCAGTATCACAGAACTGTTGCTTTCAGTTTTAGGATTTGGCTCTTAAACCTCATCTTTGGTAGTAAAAATGTCTGCGAGAATTGAAGTTGCTTCAGGAAGCATTTTTCTATCTGATAGAAGTCAATAAGACTTTTTTTAAAATTTTATTTAATAGTCCAGGTGTTTTCTTAAAGCAGAAATCAGGGTTAGATGCAATATGAACCATTTTTCTTCCTCTTTTCCGAAGGAATCTTAAGAGACCAAATGCCTAGTTTTTATTACTTATTTCATCTTTGCTTCTTGTAAGTAGCTTTCTATTTCCTGTCTTTAGAACTGAATTTTAATACCTAGAGCAGCTACAAAGTAAATACAAAAATTTGTTTATTCTACTGAAGTGTTTAGAAAAGAGTAAGAAACCTTTCCTTCTCATGTCTTAAAAACAAAGAAGACAATGAAGCAGAACAGCTTGCATCCTCACAGGCTTCTTGTGTCCTCACAGGAAGTACCATGTCAATATCAGTAGCAAACTGGTTGCAGTTTATGGAGTGGATTGGTGCACCTGTTCTATTGCTTATTCTTGTTTTGTCTAGCCAGTGTAAAAGTGAGAGGCTGTGTGGGTGGGAGAGAAATTGTTGGTTTTTTTCAAGTCCTATCTTAAGGCTTCCTGTTTGTTGGCATTATGTATAACAAGAAGCTTCTCAAAAACATGTATTTAAGGATAGATTTGTTAAAACTCTTCCAGTATTTTGGTCATAATGATCATAATCCCCTCTCATCTTAACATCTCTGCAAAAAAAATATAAAAAATTAATAGTCTTTACACAAAACCTGTAACACATCAAAGGGATATGTAAAATGGATATAGGACAAAACATTTTTGGAAGAGTTATGAAGATAACTCTTTTTTGGTTTTGTGGAAAACAAAGAAGATAAGCAAAAGCATGGGAAACTAGCCTTAAATTTTTAGATGTTTGGTGGGTATTGCGTATCTTTTTATGTCTCATTTTTATTTATTAGTGAGAAAGAAAGGTAAGACACCTGAGTGGGCTATAAAACATTGCACTGTTCCCTTCTTAGGCAGTCGGACAAAAACTTGCTTCCTCCTTGGTAATATATCTGCTTAGTGATATTACTGTTCTGGAAGGCTATGTGTACTTAATTTTCACAAATTAAAAAAATGTGAACAGGCAGTTGCTCAGCCTTTGTAATCAAAGCCTCACTTGGGGGACGGTGAAGAGTTGGTGGTATTGGTTGGTTGTCCAGGAGTGGCTTTCTTTACCTTTAATGCGTCTTGCTCCTTAATCTGGTGTGAATTCTGGCTGTTCCAAGTTGACAGCTGAGGCTTTCCATGGTGCAGGACATCCTTAATAGTAGATGAGTTAGTAGTCTACTCTGTGTCATTGAGTAATGTTCTTTGTCAATAAAGATACTATTGAGGAAAAAAAAACTATGATGAAGGTAGTCTTAATTCTCACTGCAAAAAACATCTTTTAAATTCTTTCTTACTAAGATAAAATATTAAAAAAAAACAACAGAAGCAAGAAGAGAATGCTAAAGTAAATGGACAAACAAACTGAAATGGAAATAATTTCAAGAGCAAAAAAAAGTAGTTATGTAGATTCACCACATACAACCAAGTAATTTGTGGACTGGTCTGTCTAACTGTATGTAGGAAACAGAATGCTGTTGAATGTATATTTAGAGAAATATGAAGAAACCAGAGGGCTTTTTCTTTGCTTTTTGGCAGATGATCACTGTGAATGCTTCATTGTTCCCCAGTTCTATTACTAATTCTTTGATAGCAGTTGGAAACGATGGTCTTCAAGAAAGAGACAGAATGGTTCGAGCATGTATTGCTATTATCTGTGAACTAGGTAAGGTAATTTTTCTTAATTAGGGTTTCGTTTTGACATGGTTATCATTCACAGTATTTGTTTAAGGAGAAATTGTATGCTAAGTGTTCTTATTGTCATTTTCCTGGATTTTAGTTATTAGCATGATATAAACCAAAATTACTTAAAATCTATTTATGTATCGTAGGCAAAGGTTTCAGGTTTTCATCTTTCTTTCAAGACTTGACAGATTTTGGTTTCCTTAAAAACATTTCTGTCCTGTAGTTGGTGTTTCTGAAACTAATGGGAAAAACTTTCAAAACTAATTTGAAATAGGTAGATTTCCATACACAAGATGCTGAGAAATTTGGAAGAGTTCAGACAAATACAAAATACCTTTCTTTTTTAAAGTTTTGGGGTGGGTACTGTAGTTACCAGGACAGTGGTTTATGCTAACTCCTTAAATTTTCATTTGGGTGCTGATTTTTGAAGTTTTTTCAAAATGAATAAGTGGGAAATAACTTCAGCGATTTGTTTTCAAGATTAAAGCTTCTGTTTTAAAGAATAAACAAAATGTTGCTCTTAATTCAATATAAATATTTTATCTGTGTTGGTTCAATGAAGCATGAAAACTTTTTATGGGGAAATCCAGAAATTACTATATGGTAACTTGGTTGGGAGTTAAGTTGGGGAAAGGCCATATGCTGGAGACTGACCAGTATTTTTGTGTATGATAAATGAATCCAAAAATCGCAGTTCATTTCCAGTGTCAACGAGTTCCATTAAAAGCTTTACATATGCTTCATTGTACAGTGTTCAGGACAAATAAGATATTCATACTTGAGATGACAAGTTTGTCATATGCCATGAAATGTTTTATCTTTGATCACTGGCAAAAATGACTTGTTTTCCCTTATCTAGCACTTCAGAATCCTGAGGTGGTGGCTCTTCGGGGTGGTTTAAGTACCATCTTGAAAAATGTGATTGACTGTCAACTAAGCCGAATAAATGAGGCTCTGATAACTACAGTTTTGCACCTCATTAATCATCCAAAGACACGACAGTATGTGCGAGCAGATGTAGAATTAGAGGTGAGTGCAGTTTTACTGGTTTAGTGACAGAAATTAAGCACTGCATTACTCAGTAAAATGTTTTAGTTTTGTCTCATATTTCTCTGTGTTAGTGCACAGTGTTGGAAAGATAATGTTTTAGGCTAAGAGCCTAGGATTTATAAAGCAAGAATAATATGACAGTTTGGAGGGGGACTGAGGAAGGGGCAATAGCAATGTAACTGTATTTTCATGTGAAAATAATGCATGTCTTTCTTTTGTTTAGCGAATTTTAGCCCCTTACACAGATTTTCACTACAGGCACAATCCAGACACAGCAGAAGGACAACTCAAGTAAGTGTTGGTGCTGCTATTTGTGCTGTCAGTTATGTTCATAGCATTGGAATTAAGCTGTACTTCCTTCCAAATACTACATTTCTATAAGTCTAATATAGTAGGCCAGAGTGCAGCTTTCTAAAATACTGTTAAGCATTTCAGATTTAAAAGGGCTTGTTTAGCTTAGAGAGGAAAGAGTTCGGGGATACACTCTGCTGAGTAGCAGACATTTTACTCCCTATGAAAATGTTTTCAAGATGATGTAGCCAGGGTCCAGGTGGTGTAAAGTGGAAGGACAAGAAGCAACAGAAGCAAATTGAAGCCAGAAAGATTTCAACTTGATATAAAGGGCAGGGGGGATGATTTTATATGAGGCTTGTCAAGAGTTGGAATAGGTTATCCAGAGAGGTCTTGCTTCCTTCATTCTTGAGAGTTTCTGTCACTCACCTGGGTAAAGCCTTGGGGTTTTTTTGCAGTTATTCCAAGCTGGCTCTGGACCCTGTAAAAGGAGTGTGTACTACATACTGCGTTTGCTGAATTCTTGCAGAGGGGTTGAACTAGATGACCTTTAAAGGTGTCTTCTAACCCAAACCATTCTATGTTTCTATTATCTGGCCTAGTCTGATAACTGGTGGCCTTTTGTGCAGTAATTTGGACTAGAGAGAGATTTCCTGAGAGATCTTGAATTTTTCAAGATTTTTTAATTATCAAATGGGATTAGGTGCTTAGGGTAACTGGTTAAGGTCCAAATCTTTACATTTCTGCTGTAGACTTAGTGTCAGTGGAGGTGCAGAGTGATTCATCAGACTCCTATAGGTGTTTTTGATGTTATCCTCCTGTGGAAACTCCCCTGGAAGAGGAAAAGTAATAATTATTTAAAATTCTAAACATTTTCTGTGTGTATATACATTGCGTAAATACATATGCACACATATATGCATACAGAAAATACTTCTTTTACTCTGGATTTTGTCCCCCATCTCTCAGTTAAATAGTTAACTATCTTTTAATAATAATACTGTAACACTGTTTGTTTCGTAATTATTATGACAATAATAATGCATTATGGCATTTGTTATTTTAATGTCAGGGAGGACAGAGAAGCACGATTCCTAGCTAGTAAAATGGGAATAGTGGCAGCATTTCGATCTTGGGCAGGTAAGATGTGTTTATTTGTTTGAAACTGGACTATTTGAAGTGCAATTTTACTTTCTAGTATAGATGACGCAGGATCTTTCACATTTGATATGTCTAATTTCTGTCAATACCCTGCTACAATGCTACTTAATACGCATTTTGATAGTGTAAAATTGGAGGATGCAATACATAGTTTTCTTAGACTTCCAGTAAACCACAGCTTTTCCCCTCCCTTTGTAAAATGCCTTGTAAATTACATCTTGATGGTCATTCTTGAAATCTAGTGGGTGAAAGGATGTTTGTAATGACACAAATTCATGAGAATTTGCATTTGAGATGGTTCTGCTGCTGTAAATGGAATCTTTTTGTCTGTGTTAAAGAGATTTTTGGCAAATACTTTACCTGCTTTTACCAGCTGCCATAGCTTAAGAGAAATTGGAAATGGATGTAGTTTGCAATTTTTCATGTAGAAGACATTTCTATATCCAGAAAGTTTTGGTTTTTTTCACTTTCCTAAATCCTTTCTCTGAAATATTACAATGTGTAAGATGCTTGGGGATTGTTTTTGGTTTTTTTCAGTCAAGACACTGTCTTGGAAATCTAAATCACTTAATATAAACATTTACAAAAATTTTGGGTGGGATTTTTCCAGGCTATATTTAGGCTGTTTTATGACATTATTTGTGTTATTAAGTTCTGAAAATGATCACTAAGCTTAATTTTAATATCCAGGTATCCTTCAAGTTTCTTGTGTGTTCTCACATGCTTGGAGAGGAAGCATGTGATGCCTTTCAAAACTTCCAGAAAGCAGTTTCTGATAGGTGTATTAGTGCATACTCTTACACTTAGAGGCTTAGATCTAACAGCTGTTAGAATTCACCTGGAAAAGCAAATTAATTGATTTGTTAGGTTAAGATGCAGCTTTTGATTGAAATGCCTTACAGTTCTACTCAGATGATGAAAACCTTTCAGGCTTAAGAGTTACTCATTACAGACCGTTTTGTCTTTTTGGCATTTCTTCCATGCTTATGTTGTTTTCATAGATAACTTTTGAGTATTGTTCACAGTAGGAAGGACAAAAGTAGCACCATTTTTAATGAGGTTATAAAGTTTCATGATTAGGAAATTTTGTTAAGTTAATTGGGAAGGAAATGATATTATAAAAATGAAAATGTTTATGATTAGTAATTTTTTTTATGTATGCTTGTTCTCAAACTGGAAATCTCATTTTGCAATGTGTCTGTTGGCCTTTCTTTTGTTGATGAAGGAATATTATTATACATTAAATGTTTTCTAGGCATTATCAGCCTGTGCAAACCTGGAAATTCTGGGATTCAGTCTCTTATTGGGGTACTCTGTATACCAAATATGGAAATCCGGGTAGGTGGTGAATATTTAGTACTGATGTAGAAATAATACTTAATATTTTATTAAGTTATTCTTAACTTTTTAACAATTTAATGGTTTAAATAAATGCAGACTCCAATTATGAGACAGTTGTCCTTGAGTTTAACTCCCAAAGTTCAATTCTATAATTCTGCTATAAAAATCCTATGAAATTGGGAAGTACACCACGTATGTGTGACAAAATGGAGGAAAATATATACGTTAATTTTTACTTTTTTCACAAATCAGAGCAAGTTTACAGTAGCTGCAGTTGCAAGTTTAAAGCATAATAACAATCAGAGTTCAAATCCAGGTAAATAAAAAAATTCAAAAATTAAACTTTCTAGACAAAAGTTGATGATTCCAGATGTAACTAATCTAAAAATCTGCAATCCAAGTAGCATTCATAGTGACAATAAGGGACAATTCAAAAGTAAAAAATCCTCATCCTCTCTTCAGTTTATTTCAGTTTGTGGAAAAAACCACTGCAACAAATGCACCTGTGTTAGCGCTAGAATATCAAGGTCAGTATTAATAGTCAAAAAAGAGACAATTTTGTAAATCTGTAAAATTCCTGTTGTGTTGTTTTCTTTGACAGCGAGGTCTGCTTGAAGTTCTCTACGACATATTTCGCCTTCCTCTCCCTGTTATTGCAGAAGAATTTATAGAGGCACTTCTCAGTGTAGGTAAGTATTTAAAACAATTCATATAAGAATTCTGTCTGTTAAGCTTCTATACAAATTTGAAGCCTTTGCTGTCTTATGTATTGTAAATTGCCTTACTATTAACTGCTTTATCACTGAATTTATTGGTTGCTCTGAAGTCCTGTTTCAAATTCTTTATCACCTGCTAAGTGTTGTAAGTTTTATGAAAGATCAGCATAGTTAGGTATTAACACAAAAGACTGTAAGGTCAGCACTACAGGTGAGACTTCTTTGGACAATTAGCAGTATTCAGAATTGTGGATGTGCTAATGAATACTACAGAAAAGTTGTTAAGCAGTGTTTTCTGTATATTGTCTATCTGTTATCTGTCCCCATTAGGCTTAGACTTCTGCTTTTTTGAGGGCAAGTTCATGCTTTTTCATGTCCTTAAATTTAACCGAGTTAGTATTTTACCTTTAGAACTACTCAGTTGTAAACTGAAGAGAATTCTCTGGGGTTTTTTTAATTTATAGGTAAATAAATCATTCTTTGTTGCAAACTTACTGCTTCTATATATGGATGCACCTTGTAACATTTTAGGTGCTAATGGTATTTTCCGTTAAACATATTTAATGTGTTTATGAATTGGAAATATCACTGGTTTTGTTGACACTTAGATAAAATCTTTGTCCTAGCTTTCAAGGTACCCTTGCTTTGTTCAGGCCTGTGGATTAGATTTATTAGAGAACCTCTCTGACAAAATTTTCTGTAATTTGAAACTACCTGAAATAATATTTGCAGAATTATTATTTACATACTGACTGCCATGAAAATAATATGTAAAAGCCAATAATTATAATTACCATTATCCATATTTTCTTGTTTTAGATCCAAGCAGGTTTCAAGACTGCTGGAGACTTTCTGATGGCTTTGTAGCTGCCGAGGCTAAAACTGTTTTACCCCATCGAGCCAGGTCAAGGTGAGGATTTAATGAACTTAACATTGTCTAAACCATTCTTCTTGTATTGTTTTGTAGCAGTGTGGACAAAACATTTCGTGGAGTCTTGCAGGAACAATAGGAAATGTACTTTTTAAACAGTTTCCATACTTTTTTTTTCTCCTTAGGCCTGATCTCATGGATAATTACTTGGCTTTAGTGCTTTCTGCTTTTATTACCAACGGACTTCTAGAGGTAACTAATGACTTTCAGTTTTAATAGATGCTTGCTACTTTCTTTCTGCAAGAGTTCAAGTAAGATGTTCTACATTAAATGTTTGGTTGTTTGTTTTTTTTTTGCTTTCTGAAGGGTCTGGTTGAAGTGATCACAAGTAGTGATGACCATGTATCTGTCAGAGCAACTATCCTTTTGGGAGAGCTTTTGCACATGGTAAATACCACTCTTTGTAACTACTTGTAAATAGGTATTTGCTATTATAGTGTTAATTTGTATTCCAAGCTTGAAACATAAAGTTTTCATCTGAATAGTAGATTAATTTCACATTACTTTTTCTGGCACTCCATATGTTACAACCAGTATTATTCAATAGGAAGACTTTTTGGAAAATATTCACAGTGCTAGGGTTTCTGCTCCAGGGCTGTCTGTAGCTCTGACTCTCACCAGGACACTTTCTTGCCATAGCAGCAGTCATATTTTTAAGCTGGAGCCCGGCAAACACACCCATCATTAACTGTGCTTGGGAAAACGACCATTGCTAATATTTTTGCTTTTCTTAGAATGATGGTCAGTAGGCCTCTGACAGTGTGTTTAGCTTCCTGCCTCAGGGGAGACAGATGAAAATTTTTTCATATTGAGCTTGATGTGCTTTTGGTACTTGATGTTACTCATTCAGGCAACTCCATCTTCATGGACTGCTCCTGCAGCAGGGAAACTTAAACTTCATTCCACTTCTGTGGACCTAAGATAGCTTTTACAGTATCTTCTCTTTTAAACTAACCTTGTACTGAGATGATGATACTCTTTTCATAAAGGCTCCAGTGCTACATTTCAGCCTTCATTTTTTATAATGTTGTACGCTGTTTTTTGGTTTCCTGAATGCTTTTGAATGGGAGTGATTGTTAACTCACATTAGAGTGCTGTAAAGCACATATAGTTTTTGATTTTCTGAAGAGATGATCTGTTAATTGGATATGAGTATTGTTTCTCAAAAACTGAAAAAAAAACCACTTACGTAGAACACTGATTATTTAGTGTTTGGAAATGTAACTAATTTCTTTATCTTCTTGTTCTCTAGTTTCCAGAAATATTTTCAGAACCACATATGTTTATTAAAAGCAGTTAAATGTCTAGTAACTTAGAATGTTATCTTAATTAATCAAGGTTTTTTGTGCAGTAATGCTTTAGTAGAAATCATCAGCTTTGATTTGATTTCTGATTTTAGGGTTTTTTTTGTACTTTTGCACATGACATAAGCATATCTGATGCTTTGCAAGTTTTTGCATGTTACAACTTAAACTCCAATGGAAACAATATGTCCTACAAAACTCTGAAATTGTTTGAAATTACTTTCTAGTGTAATTTAGGTTGATTGGTTAGATCACCAATTCAAAATGGTGAGTGTAATTATGCTCGGACATAATTAAAAGGTAATTTTGTTGTCATAAATTTCTGAAAAACTTGCGAAAAGTGGTAGAGTCTTTAAATGTTGATTGTAAAAAGATGGATGAAATTGTTGTAATAAGTTATTCTAACTGGACTTTTTTTGGTTTTTTTTTGTAGGCAAACACAATTCTTCCTCATTCTCACAGCCATCACTTGCACTGCTTACCAACACTGATGAATATGGCAGCATCCTTTGATATCATGAAAGAGAAAAGACTGTAAGAATTCTGTGTTACATTTGAAAACATAAAGTTCTGTCACAAAATGCCATCTTCTGGTACTAAAGTACTCAGTATCTTCTGGGTACTTTACATAATTGAAACTTCCTAATGGATGAAGTAAAATAATTTGATAAATTCACATGTCTTTAATATGTATTTCTTCAACTTTGTGTTCTTAGTTGCTTTTCTTTGTAGAAGACAAATTGAGTGTGTTGAGGCTTCTTTCACTTGTAAAAATGTATTTGTAAATTACTCTTGCCATTTCTGATGTCTTGTCAGATCTGTATTCTGATCAATGCATCATAATGTTCTGTCTTTCATTGTGTTCTCTGATAAATTACAGCATTTTTCCAAACTGCTACTGTGAGATGATAAGTGCTGCTTGTAGAGAACTTCCTAAAAGTGTAGTGCTCTTCTGTTTTTTAGTTTTGAAGGTTTTATATATGTCAGTGGAAAACTTTGATATGCATTAACACCATTAGTTTTCCAGAAAGGCATATCTGAAATTTCAGGACAGGATATTTCACATGGCCAAAGTGTGGGGTGAAGGAACAGATAAAGAGCACAAGACAGATATTTCTGTGTTGCTTGGAATTGTGCTTTTTACCATTTCTGGACATACCTGATACTGTAGTAAGAATTCCCATTTCTGTTGAAAGGAGGTGATTTTTTAGAAGTAGTTTTTTTTATTTGAGGATCTTGGCATTGGTCAGCACTGTGCACTGTTTTATAGTCTGAAATACTGTAATCTGTGTTACAAATTAAATTTAAATAATTTAGATAAGTGACCAAATTCAAAGGTATTTGTTTGAAAAGAAAATAAAAGCACTCTCCTACACTATGACAATTTTTGTTTATGGGGAAGAAAGACTTAACTCCTCGTTTTTAGACTTCCTTTATTTGCTCAGTAGGTGGGGTTTTTTTTCTGCTGCCACTGTTTGTAATTAACTGTTTTTACCCTTGTCAGCTGTCATTTATGTTACTCCCTGTCTTTTCCCAGAAAACAGAAGCATGCTGTTTCTGAACCGTTTAGATAGGAGAGCAGGAAGTGTACTGTTGATACTCCTGCCACCCTTGCAGGGAGGTGGGGCAGGGATGAGACTGTATGAGAGATGCTTTCTTACTCTACATTGAATTTAGCACTCTCCACTACCAACTTTACTGCAGGATATTGATCTACTGTGACATCTCACAATGGAAATCAACTTAAAACTTTCCAGTATCCTCTGTGAACTGTGACAAACACCACTAATTGCAGAGCACAAGAAAAGGATATCCTTATCAGTAAGGATAATACTTCAGTGCTAGAAACTCTAAAAGATAATTTTCTGTATCATTTCAATATAGGACTGAGTCTTTTGGATGTATAAAAATGTGTCTCAAGAAAATAATTTTTTTTTGGTTCAGAATTGTTGGTCAGATCTCTCTTGAATTGGTTACTCAGGAGGTAGTGGTCCTCTTTAGTCTGTTAACAATTGCCAAATACTAATTATAACCTCTTTTTTTTCTATTTTTCTATTTCTATTTTTTTTTTCTATTAGGCGAGCAAGTGCAGCACTTAACTGCTTAAAACGTTTTCATGAGATGAAGAAAAGAGGCCCTAAACCTTACAGCCTCCATTTAGATCATATTATTCAGAAAGCAATCTCAACGCACCAAAAAAGGGATCAGTACCGTGTGCAGAAAGACATTTTTATTTTAAAGGTATCATGATAATTCATTTTTCAAACCTGAATTTGGCACTGTGTTCTGGAAACTTGGATCATACTCCTCAAGCTTCACTCAGTGTAATTCAGAATAATTTGTGTGATTCTTTGTAGTAATTTTTTTATCTCATTTGTCCTGCGGGTACTTGTGGATACTAAATTGCATTTCCAGAAATTGAGAAATGAAATTCCAATAACTTTTAATGCTTTTTCTGACCAGTTGTGATCTCTTAGGTTCTTAATGCAGTACTGTAACCATACAATTTACCTTCAAGTGCACGTTACTGTGAAACACAGCCCTTTTCATGATTTTTGCATGAGCAGTAAGTACTTCATTTGACTGAAAAAGTTGATGCAGGGAAACCTGTTGTAATTTTTCATGTCTCTATTCCAGGATACAGAAGAAGCACTCATCATGAATCTTCGAGACAGCCAAGTTCTCAATCACAAAGAGAATCTTGACTGGAATTGGAATCTAATAGGGACCATACTGAAGGTGAGCTTACAAAGGCCATGATAATACGTTGAACAAATTGTTTGGGGAAATAGTCTGTATCATATATGAGATTTGACTTTCTAATATTAGTTCCAGAGTACATCTAATAATTTGTTTTATTTCAGGAAATTAGAATCTCCTGGGTTTAGTCAGTGCTCCTTTAGTCTCTTTATATAAAACCCTTAAACTATATTCAAAAACGTACAATAATTAAATTCACAGTTTTCCTAAGAAACACTTAATAAATGTTATATGTCTTTATTTTTATAGAAATCAACTTCATAGAACTAGGTATATTGCCTTTAAAGCTGCTAGTACTTCAGACTTCAGGGGGATACTACTATGTTCAAATTCATAGCAGGTTTTTTTATAATAATGTGAGCTGAAGGTTATAGTAAGAGGCTTCTAGATCAAAATTCAGATGTTTAGACTGAACCATGTATGAAAACTTCGCTGAATGTTTTGAACTAATGGAAATACTTCTTTAGTATCGATTTTATTACAGAATTAATTTCTCTTTACATTATAAAGGAAATACCTAATGGCGTGAGGGGCATTGTTTTAAATATATTTAAATACATTAAATATATTTAATGCAAAGATTTTAATACACTGCCTCTTTTTGTAAGCAGAAAATATACTTTGCTTGACTAAAAAAACTTTCTGAGTACTTAATATAGTCTTCGAACCAAAATTGCTCCAAGATGTTATTCTGTGCATCAAAGTCATCCTTTAGCTGAGTAGCATTCTTTTACTGTCTTCTTTACTGTGTTGTTACAAAGATGGTGAAAGTACAAAAAAGGATTAATGGTGACAGTCATAATCAAAACTATGTTGTTTTTTTTGAGAAAAAGAAAAGAAACTAAATATTTCTGTGCCTTTTTTTCAGGGACCGATAAAGTTGAAAGAGCAAGAATCTGTCTGGTATAAAGACCTGAATATGTATATGACAGTAGCTTTGCTCCACCAGATTTCACTGTTTACAGACTTTTTTACTGCCATCATAAGATTTACGGGGTTGCTAGATAACTATTAGTCGTAGATACTTTTATCTTTGACTCAATATTAAAGATATTATCAGAAAACTGTTTTTCAGAATCTCACAGTTAATTAGTCTGTATAGTATTTTGACAGTGGAAGCCTTATGTAATTGACTTCTTTGGGTTTTCTTAAACTGAAATTTTTGTCAAACAGCCAGTTTCTCTGCCCTCTCAGACCTCCCCAGCAATGTACTTTCTAGTGTCCTGTCAAAGAGTTCCTAATGTCTGAAAACTGGGGACTTCTTTCTAAATGAGAAGTGTGTGTGTTTTCTGGCTTACTTCTAACCATTTCTGTTCCTGTGTAACACCAGCATAAACTGAGATAATCTTACCACATTGGTTGTCTTTAGTCCTCTAAATGACCAGGATCTAGATTCCAGTGTCTGAAATTTGTTATCTCATGTGGCTGCTCACCTCCCCCTTGTCTTGTTGCAGCCTTTTATGTGTGGAGCATCAGCTCTCTAACCACCTCATTGTGTGCATCTCAGGTGGTGCCTTACTGCCTTTTTTCGCTTACTCAGCTTGCTGTCTAAGCTGCTAAAAGAGCAGCAGAAGTGTCAGCCTCATCGGTATCTGGCACTGTTAATTGGTGTAGTCAATTTTACTAATCATTAACTAGTGCAGTGTGTATCTAAATACTGGAATACCAACTGGAAATGTAGAACTGTGTCACGTAGATAGGAAAGAAGAAAGTTTGATGCACTTTTCCATTCCTGACAGGAAGATATTCACTGGTAGCAACATAAAGAAATCTGAAGCCACAGAGACAACAGATGGCTTTAAAAACAGGAAAATGTAATGGGAAGGAAGAATAGATCCTGAAGAGAATATTACTTTTCATGTGGTCCTTCTTAATATATCTTACAAAGTATCAACAAAGTTTAATTTTTTATTTCAATACCATTTTAATAAGCAGCATAGAAGTGATCTGTAACAGAATAATGATTACTTTCAAACCAAATCTGATGAATATTAAAAACAGCATCCAAAAATTATTTCCCTGTAATGCATATCAAATTTTTTGTTATTTGCAGAAAAGAAACTAAGCAAAATTGCATATTTTTCATCAGCTTCTCATAGTTTTTTGTTTTCATTTCTTGTACATGTAGCATGTGACCAACATTCCCTGTCCTTCTCTAGAAAAAAAACCTGAGCAATTCTTGAAGCAGGCAGTGTGGGCTTTTCAATAAAATAATGTCTTTTTTAAGATGTAACATTAGGTGCAAGAAAACCTTTTAATTATTAGGTAAATACAACTGATAGAAATAAGTGAATTTTAGTGACTGATTAAGGACTGATGTACAAGTTTCATATGCTATATTCACTGTTTTTCCTAGTGGCCAAATATAAACCTAAGGAACTACAAAGATGAGCAGTTGCACAGGTATGTAAAAATTATGTAGACTTTCTTTGAAGAAAGACGTTTGGAAGACTGGTTTTTACTATTGCAATAAAATATTCCCTAGATGTATCACATTTTTAAAACTTAATCTATAGATAAGAAGTTAAGGTGTAAATTTGGATAATTAAATTGCAGTATTTGAGTTCAATAAATAAGTGTTTAAGCTTCTTTTCTATGTACAGGTACTTCATATATTCAGTCCTTTAGGAATCATACCACCTTTGCAAATGCTAAATTTACTTTTAAACCTTGGAAATGTTACTGCTTAGTATTTCAAAGAGTAAGGTTTAATGTCAGAATTTGGAAAACTTTTACAGAATTAGGTCTATAGTTGCACAAGTTTTTGACTACAACTTTCATCAAAAACCAAGAAGAAATTATTTCTAGTTGCTGTTACTGGCAAGAGAAGCATGTGCCATTTGGGGAAAAAAAAATCAACCAACCAAACAAAAAACCTCCAGTACAGCACTGGTTCCTTTCATGTCTGTTGTCAGAGATTTTTATATTTTGTACCTGTCTGGTCATAGTGTTGCTAATTAGTTCTTGGATGTGCTTTTTAGCATGTGTTTCAGAAATAGATTACATTATTTTGAAGAATAGGTCTGTATTTGTGGGCATGCTTCCTGAAAAGCTGCTTCCTGAACTGGGGGAAACCCAAAAGATAGAATATATGCTGAAAGACTCATGTGGCTATGTTTTAAATTTCTACCAGAATGTAGTCAGGGTACTTTTATGAGTATTTACAGTATAGGCAGTAGTCCCATTGTTACCATAACCATAACTGAATTTTACATTAGTATTTTTTCTTGGTTTTCCTGGAACTTTAATTGCCAGTCTGTACTTTGAGATAAAGGATTATTTTCCAGATCTGGTAGTTTATAATATTGCTTCTCTAAAGCAGTGTCTGCAGTTCTGGCTGTGGCACCAACCCACACTCCTCAACCTACCTATGTAGGACAGTGTTCCTGTTCCACGGTTTTGTGCTGCACTCAAGTGTTGGTCAGTGCCTAAATAATTTAATTCTCAATAAACTGGGAAAATCTAGAATTGAATTGGTGTGAAGCTTCTATAGTTCATTGATCCTTTCTGCAGAATTGGGATGTTAATGGCTTTAAAATGCAGTTGTTCCTGTTTATTATAAGGAACTAAGCCCCAAATCCCCCAAATCTCTCTAGTTTCACTGCTAATGATACAAAATTTTCCACCACTTTGTTTTTCAAGGGTAAATTACATTTATTTCTCCTTCCATAAATTGATCTATTTTAATGTTAGTGTTGTTATGATGATCTTACAGCTGTTAAAGTGAAATTCCAGATATTTTTTAAAAGATTTCTTAATTTCATAGAGATACAGTTAATGCAGTGTATATAAACACACAGGATCACAGAATCATGAAGAACTGTTCACTGCTAAAGCATGTCTCCAAGTCCCATGTCTGTATGTCCTTTAAATATCTCTGGAGGAGGTGACTCCAGCAATTCCCTGGGCAGCCTGACCACTCTTTTAGTCCAGAAATTTCTCCTAATATCCTATGAAAACTTCCTTTGGGGCAACTTGAGGCCTTTTTCTTTAATTCTGTCATTTATCACTCGGGAGAAGACACCACCCCCACCTGGGTACAACATCTTGTAAGGGAGGTTGTAAAGAGCACTAAGGTCCCCTTGAGCCTCCTTTTCTCCAGGCTAAATACCCTCAGCTCCCTCAGCTGCTCCTCATTGGACTTGTGCTCCAGACCCTTCCTCAGTTCTGTTGCCATTCTCTGGAATCACTCCAGCAGCTCAGTGTCTTTCCCATAGTGAGGGGCCCCAAAACTGAACGTATGAATGTTGCTATTCACACATACATGCTTAAATGTACACATGGATACATACGTGTATAAATTTGTATGTCAGTATATATTTATGGCTAGTAACCCAGAATAAAATACATTTTACTTGACAAAACTCTGGTTTCCTTTGTCATGCATTCTGTGTTTGAAGTTAGTGCTAGTGGATTACTCTGACTTTTTCAAATACCAGTGCAGTTCGGTAATTGTTTTCTTAATGCCTGACATATCTATCTTCTGATGGAATATTTTGTGTTATTTTAAAGCACAAATACGTGTTTATTTTTTGAAGAATTTTTGAGAGGAGGATCTTTGCTGAAGAGTTATTCTTGTGATGCATAACTCAAGCTACATTTTTACTGTGATTTTAAAAAGTCTGAGAGTGTGTTAGCAGTCACTGTGTTATGCGTCAGAAAGTTGACTGGTTAAGTGAGGTGTTTGGAAACAGTGTTGCTGAATAAATGAGTCTTTTTCCTGTCAGAACACAAAAACGTGATTTTCCCAGTAGCAGTAACTATAATAGCTGAAGGCAACTCAGGTCACAAGTTTCTTTTTTAAGCTGTTTGTTACTCTAGATAATACCATCCTTGAAATTTGCCTCAGGATAAAATACAGCAGAGTAAATTATGATAATGAGAAGGAAGCTATAGCTTCTGAGAACATAGAGGTTTTAAGTTCCTTTGCTTCTATTAAGTCATGCTATAGAAAACCCCTTATAAGACACCGTACAGCAGCATCTCTGAAATTGTGTCTGGATGGAGTCACTGCTGTTACCTGATACTATTTTGATAAATTTTTAAGACCAACTGCTAAGAAACCAAGTTAAGTGTAACCCATTTTTTCTACTATCATCATTTTGTATTGTGAGACTGTCCTTGACATACTGAAAAATAGACAATTCTATTTTATTTTCTCTAGGTTTGTAAGGAGATTGCTGTATTTTTACAAGCCTAGCAGTAAACTCTATGCTAACCTGGATCTGGACTATGCCAAGGCAAAGCAGCTCACTGTTGTGGGTTGTCAATTTACTGAATTTCTTCTTGAATCAGAGGAGGTAAGAAATTTTCACCTACAAGACTGGAAGTGGAACAACTAGTCTTGCGGAATGCCACCTGGAAAAACCTTAATTTTTAGTAAAGACTTCTGAGATTTTGGGTGTTATATCTAAAATCACCAGTGTAATTAAGAAATACAGTGTGAAATATTGAGGAAGATGACTATTTATGCAGAAGTTTTATTAAATACAGCTTTGTTAAATGCAGCTAAGAGTTTGAAGGAATTGCTTTCATTATTTTTGCTGTGTATAACCTTCCTTTTCTAACTCATTCTTTAATGCTAAAGACTCCTATGCCCCAGGTCAGAGGAAAATGTCATTGAATAATACTTCGCCCTTTTCATGGAAAGGGAATGGGACTTAAGATGTCTTCATGCTTTGCTCCTTTTATTAGCCTTGAAACTTTTTCTTTAGTCTGAATTGTTTCCCAGCCTGTGTTTCTGTTTTGTGTCTGTGTTGTGCTTGTACATCTGAAGAAATTTAAAGTAATGATTTTCAGTAAAGAATAGGCACATTTCTGTCACTAACAGATGCTATTCCTCTTTATCTTGCTAGGATGGACAAGGTTACCTGGAGGAATTGGTTAAAGATATTGTACTCTGGCTCAACTCTTCATCAGGCATGAAACCTGAACGTAGTCTTCAGAATAATGGGTTACTAAATACCCTTAGTCAGCACTACTTCCTGTTTTTTGGTACTTTATCTTGTCATCCTCATGGAGTGAAAATGCTTGAGAAATGTAATGTGTTTCAGTGGTGAGTGCTTTTAATTGATTTGAATTGTGCTTTTAGTGTAGAATTAGTTATGCAAATTTTGAACTCTGTGTGATGGCCACCATTTGAAAAGCTGAAAACTTTAAGGTTATTTTGGTGTAGCTACAGGTTTAGGTCCCCATGTTTTTTTCTAGGGTCTTGTAGTCATTACTAAGCAGACGGGTAGTTATGGCATAAACAGCGTACTTTTTCGTATCTACACCTGTGTGATAGAGATGAGTAACAGGAAGGATTATAGTATACTGAAAAGTGTGGGGAAATAGAGAAACAAACAAAACTCAAACCACACAAACCATGGAAAAATGGAAGGTGCCATACTATTTGTGAAATGTTGATATATGTTGCACTTAAATCTTCACTCCGGTATATTTGAGTGAAGTTCTGAAGCTCAAAATTTTGTTCAGGTACAAATAAACATAGCTTCCTTTGGGAAGAAATTTACTAGTGACTAATACTAGTTTATCAACATAAAACAAACGTCAAGTAAAAATACAAATGTTTTAATGTACTCCTTTTTATCTTTTACTGTTGATTTTGTTGATTTTTAGAAAACAAGCTTTTTACTGGCTTCAGAACACTTGATATACAATAAAATCTGGACAGTTAATAGGACTAACTTAATGGCAAGCTTTATACACAATGTTGTACAATGAACAGTTGTTTACAGGGCTTAATGAGCATTAATTTTTATACTTATAAATCACTAATTATGCTGACAGAATTTTTACAGAGCATTTATAAAAGCTGTTGGTTTGGGGTTTTCCTCTTGCAGTATTTAATCCCTATTTGATTTTACAGTTATAGCAATTATAAGTTACTCCATTTTATACAAGAACATACCGTGTATTCCACACTTACAGTAATAGAAGTATAATTCAAAGTACTTCAGTTTAAATTATTGATGGTTCAAGTGGGTTCAGATCCTAATTTTGTTTTCTTTTTCCTCCCCTGCCTTGCCTCCAGTCTTCTTAATCTTTGTTCTTTGAAGAACCAAGATCACTTGCTAAAATTGACTGTTTCTAGTCTGGATTATAGCAGAGATGGATTGGCAAGAGTCATCCTTTCTAAAATCCTGACAGCAGCTACTGATGTAAGTTCAGTTCAATTTATGTTCCTTTGTTATTGCCCTCTACACATTTCTTTTATTATTCAAGGTGTATGACTTTATTTTTAAGCTGTTATATATGAAAGGATTCTCATTTTTGTATTCAGCGAAATGAAACTCCTACAAGTGTAGCTTTTGAATATGTTGTGAACTTCATACCCTGTATTGTATTTGTGGTCAAGAAATTAAATCCTTCAAATAGAGCTTTCTCTCATGTATTATTTGATATGTATGTTATTGTTTAGGTCAGTGGCATCTTGAATCAATTCTGAAGGCATTGTCACAAACAGAAATCTGTATTTGTAGCAGCACTAACCTTATGTTAGCCTTCTAGGAGTAGAGACTATTCTGATAATGATTTAGGTTAACCAGTGTGTTGGAACTAAGTAGATGCTGTAGCTGCTGGAATGAGGGATTAGCTCAGATATAGGCATTGGGATTTGTTCTTCTGAATCAAAAAAGTTGAATAGGAATAAAAAAATATAGTTACATGGATTTGGGAGAGGAAACTCTTGACTTTGAAGGTAACATTGTTAGACAAGCAAGCACTGATGTCAGGGAGATAGGTGACAAGAAGTTGAAATATAACTAGGAAAGAATGTTCATGACTTCAAATGAAGTAGTTTCTGTCATCAACAGAGTATGTTCTAGAGTCGATACAAGAGAGAGAAATGTAGGTACTAGCTTTAAATGTCTGTTTTGGAAGAGGAGGACAAACTGAGGATGTTTCTTAGGATAAAGAATGGAGTATGAAAGTATGAAGATGGTTGAAGGAATGACTCATTGAAAGATGAAACTGCCTACTGACTAATTTTTTTTTAATTGGCTTCTAAATTCACTTCAAAAGATATAACAGTAATAATAAATTAATATATAAGATATAAATATAAAATATAATTATTGTATCTTATAAAAGAAGATATAATAATACTACAGTTAAAAAAGATATAGGATTGGATGCTTACAATGGCAAATTTACTTGTGATCTTAGATTCAATGTTCCCATTTGCTAAGATAGAAACAGCTCTGTAATAAATGGTAATTTTAATAGATAAGGTATGTATCACAATTGCTCATTGCAAAATAGTAAGTTTTGATAAATAAAAGTGATTGAAAGGCATTTTTAGGAGTTGTAAATCATTATTTGTGTTAGTAATTTTTCTTTTATTCAAGAGAACATTTTCCTTACTTTGCAGAGCTGCAGGTTGTATGCAACAAAACACTTAAGAGTGTTGCTGAGAGCTAATGTAGAGTTCTTCAGCAACTGGGGGATTGAGTTACTGGTGACCCAGTTACATGATAAAAATAAAACTATTTCTTCTGAGGCACTTGATATTCTAGATGAGGCGTGTGAAGACAAGGTGAGCACCCCTTCTCTTTTTAACCTCTTTTTGGTATGCTGCTCTTAAGCTCTTGCCTACCCCCTTCCCTAGTAGCAAAGTACACATATGCAAGAAGCTACTGATGGGTTTCCTGTTTCAATTGTCATTGATGGACTTAAAATAGTTTGTAAGACCCCTTTGATGAAACTATTGCAATATTACTTAAAAGAAAACATAGACTTCTGGATTATGCCTGTATTTAGATATGGATTTCAACTTCTTTTGTTCGTTATACTTCTTGTGAAGTAATTTATATTTAGTGACGAGATACATAAAATTGATAAAATTAGGATTAAGTTGGAATTTGTTACTTCTTTTGAAACACTTGCTGCTTCATTGCAGGCAGAGTTTTGTCGTTATTGCAGTTTTCAGATATATTTTATATAGTGCTCAAATACTCTTTGTGTTCTTAATTATTTTAGGCCAATCTTCATGCCCTTATCCAAATGAAACCAGCTCTTTCTCATCTTGGAGATAAGGGCTTGCTTCTGCTCCTAAGGTAAATATTGAATATGCTATTTGATTTCATACTGTGGAAACAAATAAGTGTTCTTTTTATTCAAACTCTGGGATTTGTTGTAATTGTTGTTTTAATTGTTGAAATTAGAATGTGAACTGTCTGTTTTCTTACAGATTTCTGTCCATCCCAAAGGGGTTTTCATATCTAAATGAAAGAGGTTATGTAACAAAACAGATGGAAAAGTGGCAAAAGGTAATGCTAAGAAGATGTTAGCTAGATATTAGGAGGAATGGTGTAAATGTGCAGATTTAGAACAGAGATTCTTTTAAATAATTGCATTTTTATGTACTTGTAAAGCTTATGCAAATACATTGATTACATCAGTGACATAATGTTTTTGCTGGAAAAGGTTGACAGAGATTGACAGTTCCATGGCTTCTCTGTACATGTATGCTTTTGATTTACCAAGATGCTTATATAATTTTGGTATTTTAGCAAATATTTCAGGAGTCTAGTAACTTTCTAAAATAGGTTGTTGTGGAAGGTCATTATCTAACGAAGAGTGGAAAGGAATGCTACTTTTCAAGATACCTCTGGTTGTTGGTAATTAAAGTTAAACCTGGAACTCATGAAGACAGAATTGGCTGATGCTGTTAGGAAGAGGAACACAAGACTACTAAGAAAAATTCATTATTGTCATAACTTGAATAAAACTCTCCATATGTTACTTTGGTTTTGTAACTGATTATAAGAGTTTGGTCTCATTCCTGTTGGCAACTTTTTTAGTAAAGTGTCACTTGTCAAGGAGTACTGAAATCCATGTTGATCTATTGAAATGATTTGAGTTTGTCAGATGTGAAGGATTTCTTTCTTCCTTTTTTAACAAATTCCCTGAAATAATTATGAAATCAATTGTTGACTCTGCAAACTCATTATATGTGTGAAGTGCATTAATTTTCTTGAGTCCCACTGTCAGATCATAAAAAAATTCAGCATTTCATAAGGATTTTTAGTTTTTCAATTAATTTTCAATTATTTCTTCCTTGTGAAGGCTCATGCTATAACACCATAAACCACTAAATGTACTGTGTCAACCCTCGTCTGTCTTCTCACAGGAATATAACTTAAAATATGTTGAATTGATTGAAGAACAGCTTAATGAAGCACTTACAACATATCGCAAACCTGTTGATGGGGATAACTATGTTCGTCGGAGCAACCAAAGGTAAATTCAGGAAAATGTGTTTTGAGGCACAAGCTGGTGGGGCTGATCAGGAGTAACCTGAAATGTATGAGGGAAAGGAGTACTGACAGGATTTCAGTTTATTCTGCTCCTGGAGCAGTACATCAGCGTGATATGAGAAACACGCACAGGGTGAACCGGATGTGTTGCTTGGCTCCCAGAATTTTAATATAATTCATTTCAGAGCTTTTATATAATTAGTTTTAGAGCTTTAATAGAATTCATTTTATTAAGACTTGGTGGATTGAGTCCCATGATTGGAGTGCTGGAATGGAGGGCTACAGGATTTTCAGGAGGGATGGACAAATGAATGTGTCACTCTATATGAGGAAGAGGTTTGATTATACAGCCCTTGCAGTTAGTGGTGATGTGGTTGAGAACCTCTGGGTGAGGATTAAGGGGATGGAAAAAAAGGAAATGATGTAGTGGGTGTCTGCTACTGATTGTTCAGCCAGAATGCTGGTTCTGATGAGTCATTCTAGAGACAATTAGGAGAAACTTCTGGATCAGTAGCTCTTGTTCTTATGTGCTTCCTGTGGAAGATTTCAGCTTCCAGGCATTGACTGCAAATACTGCAGTGCAATGACAAGCAGCCTTGGAAATTCTTTGTAGGTGAAAGTCTGTAGGAGATACCTTCTTTTTACAGGTACTCAATGAGCCAACTAGGAAAGATGCCCTCCTCAGATTGCTGTTTGTGAATACAGGGCTTGTAGGAGATGTGATGGAGGGGGCTTCTCTAGGCCACAGTGATCGTGGCATGGTTGAGTTTAAAATTTCCAATGTAATGAGAAAAAGCACAGCAGACTTGCTACCCAGGGCTTCAGGAGAGCGAACTTGGGGAGCTACTTTAGCAGAGTACATTTTTGAGGTCCAAGGAGTCCAGAAGTGCTGGTCTGTCTTCAGGAACTATCTTTTAGAAGCACAGGAGTAGGCAATCTCACGGTGTTGTAAGTCAAGCAAGCAGGGCAAAAGACCGCCTTGGCTGAACAGGGAGCTCCTCATGGAGCTCAAGAGGAAAAGGAAAATACATTATCTCTAGAAGGTCACCCTTCACAGGGAGACTATAAAACTGTCATTCACATAAGCAGGGAGAAGGCACAAAAGGCCAAAGGTCATTCATGTCTGAAACTGAGCAGTGTTTTGTCATACAACAAGAAAGAGGAGGTATGAAGAAAACACTGGATCAGTACTTTCTGAAGATGGTCACCTGACTTACAGGGATGAAGAAAAAGCAGAGATTAATTAAAATCCTGTGGTTTTTTTACCTCAGTCTTTAGCAATATTGATAGACCTTGGGCTGCCTGGTTCCCTGAGCCAAAGGTTCACAAATGCGGAAACTGTGGCTTTCCATTTGTGGACACTAACATTGTAAGGGACCATCTGTACCAGCTGAATGTTTACCAGGTCATGGGGCCTGGTCCCCACCAGGCTGAGGGACTAACCTCATCAGTACTAGCCCACCAGCACTGAGGGAGCTAGCAGATGTTGTATCAGGACCCATCTCTTATCTACCAAAAGTCTTGTGAGTCTAGGGAAGTCTCTGCTGATTGGAATCTAGTCAGTGCGTTCCAGTTTGCAGGAAGCATAAGGGAAGAGCCAGAGAAGTACAGACCTATTAGTCTAACTTCAGTTCCTGGAATAATTATGTGGAATATTATACTGGGTATTGTTGAAATGTATTTGAAGAACAGTGCAGTCATCAGGCACAGTTAGCATGGCTTTACAAAGGGAAAGTTTTCTTTAACTAAGTTGTTAGCCTTCTATGATAAGGTCATCCATCTGTCGGGTGAGGGAAGGTGGTAGATATTGTTTTGCTGAATCTTGGCAAGATTTTTGATGCTGTCCTTCACAGCATCCTTCAGGACAAATTGTCGAGTTGTGGGATGAGCAGGTTCATGTTGTGGTGAGTGAGGCACTGGCTGAGGGACTGAACCCAAAGGGTTGTAGTGAATGGGGCAGCATCTGGCTTGTGACTGGTCACACCAGTGGTGTTCCTCAGGGCTCCATTCCAGGGCCAGTTCTGTTCTGTGTATTTTTCCACCATCGGGATGCAGCAGGTAAATGCACCAGTAGCAAATTTGGTGATGATCCAGACTGGGAGGTGTTGTGGATTCTTTTGAGGGACAAGAGGCTTTTGCAGAGGGATTTAGATAGGTTGGAGCGCTGGGCAGTCTTAAATGGGGTGAAATTTGACAAGTCCAGGTGCTGTGTTCTGCACCTGGGATGGAGCAACACCAGGCCAGGGGTAAAGTGGGAGAGGCGTGGCTGGACAGCTGCAGAGGGAGGTGGGACTGGCTGGTGCTGGGCTCAGTGTGGCTCAGCAGTGCCTGGGCAGCCCCGAGGACAAACCCCATCCCAGAGCACCGAGCACAATCACAAACCCCATCCCAGAGCACGGAGCACAAACCCCATCCCAGAGCACGGAGCACAAACTCCATCCCAGAGCACGGAGCACAAACCCCATCCCAGAGCACGGAGCACAAACCCCATCCCAGAGCACCGAGCACAAACCCCATCCCAGAGCACCAAGCACAAACCCCATCCCAGAGCACGGAGCACAATCACAAACCCCATCCCAGAGCACCGAGCACAAACCCCATCCCAGAGCACCGAGCACAAACCCCATCCCAGAGCACCGAGCACAAACCCCATCCCAGAGCACCGAGCACGGCACACCCGGCCCAGAGAGGGGATGGTCCCACTGGGCTCAGCCTTGGGGCAGCCTCAACCTGGGTCCTGCTGGGCCCTGCAGATGGAGGAGGATGGGAAGGTCCTTCAGTGCGTCCTGAAGAAGGAAACAAAGCTGGAACCTCCTGTGAGGAGCAGCTGAAGTCTTTGGGCTTGTCCACTTTGGAGAAAAGGAGGCTGAGGGGTGACCTCTGTTCACTGTTCTCTGCAGCTTCATGAGGAGGGGAAGGGCACAGGGAGGTGCTGAGCTCTTCTCCCTGGCCTCCAGGGGCAGGATGCATGGGAATAATTCAGAGCTGAAGCAGGGGAGGTTCAGACTGGATACTGGGAGGCATTTCCTTACCAAAAGGTTTGTGGGTGGTCAGATAGAACAGGCGTCCTGGAGACGTGATTGATGCCCCAAATCTGTCAGTGTTCAAGAGGCATTTGGACAGTGTATAATAGCTGCCTTTAACTTTTGGTCAGGCCTGAAGTGGTCTGGCAGTTGGATTAGATGATTGTTGTACATCATCTAATTGAACAGTTTTCATCAGCTATTGAAACAGTTCCTTTCTAAATTCCTCAAAATAACTCTGTTTGAAAAAAATCAAGGGTAAGTCATTGTATTACATTGCAGTGTGATTTATTTTAGAATAAATAAATTGGTATAAATAAATAAATAATGTTGGGAAACCTACTATGTATATTTCTCTTTCTGCCAGATTACAGCGACCACATGTCTACCTGCCAGTTCACCTTTATGGCCAACTGGTGCACCATAAAACAGGCTGCCATTTATTGGAGTCTCAGGTGAGGATAATAATCACTTATAACTTGAAATACTTCAAAGACCACAACATTTTTGAAAAAAACTTTTAAAAGAGATGGCATTTAAATAGGCATTTCAGAAGAAGTTGATTAGGAGTCTTAAGTTTTGAAGGCAGTCTTTGCCATCTAATTTCATGTAAAATTCCTTCCTGACACTGAAATATCACCAAAATTCCTTGCAACATTTTTCTTAAAATGTCTAGCAAAATCTTAGCATGGAAAGCCAATTCATAAATAGAAAAAATTAACTGTTAGTCTCTGTGGATAATATATTGACAGTTATACATGTGGTAAAACTATGCCTATGCTTTTAAGCATACATAAATGGGGAGATGGGGGAATAAAATCTTCCTAATACTTAGAAAATCGAAGAACAAACCCTTAGCCTTAATTGCTTAAATTCACTTTTAATGTGGGTCAGTAAAATGATGTAATGAATTGACAGTTCCCTTTGAAAAGTTTGAGAGAAAATGTATATATTACAGTGTGTTAATTTGACTAATCATCTTTATAACATCTGAAATAACTTCATGCAATTTGTGTTTTTATTATAATTTTCTTTTGCATCATCACTGCTGTTAATTTATGGTTATTATTCCATAATTACCACTGTTCTTCCTGTAGTGTATGATTTAAGTTACTGCTTTAACTTTTACTATAAATGCAAGAGGACCTGTTTGAAGTCTCCTCTTCATTTTCAACTTTCAACTTTTTTCCTCTGTTTTTCTCCTTCAGAGTATTGTTACAGATCTAAGTTACACTGTTCGTTCCCCAATGCTGGATAAGTGGGAAGGAATTAAGCAGCTGAAGGCAGCCCTTTGGGCCTTGGTTAGTAATATATTTACAAAGTTTTGCAGTTGTTTAGTTCTAACTGTTGGTTCTTAAATAACTAACCAAAATTCTACAAAAATAAGAAATCAGGGTTTTTTTCAAAAAATATGTGTTTTTTTCAAGTTGGGATTTTTGTTCTTTAATTATACTTTCAGTTGAAAATGGGTCACTGCAACTGTTTCATTCTGAGGTTTTTAACAGTCGCTTTGTCTTTTTTTTCTTTTTAACAAGAATAACACATTGCCATATAAATACTAGTATGGAACTGATAGTTACAAGTTAAAAGTTGCCATTGTCTGAGTTTAATATGTTTACTGTGGTAGTCCCTAATGTTTCTGCAAGGATGTTGGCTGCCAGTGTTGATCCATGTGGTCATGACATCCTGGTACTTAGGCAAAAGCCTAGCGTTGGTGTGTGTCCAAGCTACACTCTGAAATGTACTTCTTGTCTTCCCCAAAGTTAATTTTCTTACATTTGTCCAAGGTGACAATTACTGGATGATACTGTAGGTATGTAACAAGATGCCTGTCTAAGAGAAATGTAAAATAAATAGATCATACTGCAGGCTATAGTAGAACTTGTAAACGTGAGGAATACATAGTAGTTCTAACTTTGAGTAGCTTTAGTTACTATACACAGTGTGCTGTGTGCTTTTTTGCATTAGCACAGCTAGGAAGTGCCAGAAAGGGTACTCAAAATCTTTTAACTGCTTTGAGAAGATGTGGCTTCAAACTCTACTACCAACAAACAAAATTGTCAAAGCTTTACATTGATAGTGATGGAGATCACATTAAGATTAAAACTTTCTTGTCAAATTTCATTCCAGGGCAATATCGGATCATCAAATTGGGGTCTTAACTTGCTTCAAGAGGAGAATGTAATTCCTGATATAATGGCACTTGCTCAACATTGTGAGGTTCTGTCTGTTAGAGGGTATGTGTATCTGATTTATACATAAAACTTTCAGATGGTAGTTGCAATCAGTTTTCAAATAGCTGTACCTGAATTACATGAATACAGATTTTTACTTTATTGGAAAACAGTTTATTAAAGTCACTGATGATTGAGTATCAATCTTGGTTCTATGCAGCTGCAGAATTGTGTAGGAAGTCTGAGAGGACATGCAGTAAACAAATGAAATCTATGAAAATAGGTAGATACTGCTTTCGTCCTGTTCCATGAAACAAAATCCTTGGTGATAATATCTCTGTGAGAATTTATTATTCCATCTTTTTTATAAAACATCTTTTTAAGATATTTAAAAGCATAAGTAGATGGTATTTTGTCTAATATTGCTACTACATTAATGTTTGGCCTTTTTTTCAAGAGATACTTTTCTACTTTATGTGATCAGGTTCTTGTGCTAATTTTTATTTTTTAATAGTATCTTGTTCTCAGATATATTAATGAATTTCTTTAACTTACATTGGTTTTCAAAAAAAAAAATAACAGTATACTATTTGCCAGTTTTGTGAAGTTTCTCCTGAATTTATTTGAAACTGTTTCCTTTCAAATGTGAAGTAAGTTGGGTTAAAGTAGGTGCTATTATTGTTGCTCTTTTTTTTCATTAAATACAGAACCTGTGTCTACGTGCTTGGTCTAATAGCCAAAACTAAACAAGGATGTGACATTCTGAAGCATCACAACTGGGATGCAGTAAGACACAGTCGTAGACAGCCTTGGCCAGTGGTCCCTGATGACATGGAGCAGCTCTGCAATGAACTTTCTTCTATACCCAGCACTCTTAGCTTGAATTCTGAGTCTACCAGTTCTAGGCACAACAGTGAAAGTGAATCTGCTCCGTCAAGTAAGTAACCAGAACACCAAAACAAGCAAACAGGAGGAAAATGAACAAGCAAACAAAAAATAAACCTGCCAAGTGCCCAACCTACCACAAAAAGTGTTTTGGTGTTCTTACCAACCTTTTTTGGCAGACCAATGGTGTCAAGATGATCTTGCAATAAAACAGTACAAGCAGTAGGACAGTTATGTCCGTTCAGAGAGATGCAGACAAGTCAGAGGGAGCAAAACAGTGTCTTAGCTTTGCATTTGATGTAGAAGAATAGTTTTCATATTTTCATATGAGGGTACGGTACTAATTTTTATATTGAGTTACGGCAGTTTGCTGTAACATGCAAACCACCATGCTTTGATATTAAGTTACAATCCATAAAGGAATATTCTAGCAAATAAGTATGTTCCCTGGGTGTACACACGCAGACAAAATTTTGCTCTATTTAAATAGTGTATTTACCTAATGCACCATATTTTTTCTATGGATATTTGGAATTTAAATTAAGAAATATACTACATTTAGATATCATTAAAGGGGATCTTAGGTTATAATCATAGTAACTAGATGTTAGCACTGAAACATTATAGTGTAGCTTTTATTTTGAAGCAGTGAGATCTTCAGCTCAGTTACTCCTCAAGGTAGCTAATTTGCACCAAGTTCTGCAGAAAAAAAAAGAATTCAAGTTTCAGTAAATTTCATAGGCACACACTTGGACTTCTATAGAACAGCTTCCTATTTTGCAACATAGTTTGTAGACTTGAAGAAATGCCTATTTGGTGTGACAAAGTCTCATATAATTTCAGGTATGTTCATCATGGAAGACGACCGTTTTGGTAGTACTTCGACCAGTACTTTCTTCCTAGATATTACTGAAGATGCAGAACAAATATTTTATGACAGACCTGGACCTTCAAAGGACAAAGACCGTAGTCCTTTTCCTTTTTTTTCATCTAGTAGACTTGTAAAAAATCGCATTCTAAACTCTCTTACTCTACCTAATAAAAAACACAGAAGTAGCAGTGATCCAAAAGGAGGAAAGCTGGCATCATCTGACAGTAAATCGGGCCTGAGGCGAAATCGTACAGTAACAGAACCTAGTGGTAGCATAGACTTTCCTGCTGGGGAGGAATTGAACCCTGTTTTCAGAGTTCCAAAAATCCAGACTTTACGATTAGAAACTTCTTTTGTTGGAAGTAAGCATGTGGAAGATACTGATTGTACTCAGAGTATTGGAGAAAATGATCTGAAGCTGCCAAAAGGTCTTGGAAATGAAATTCATCGGGAAAACACAAGCAAAGAAAGGCTAATAGGAGATGGTACTACACAAACGCATTTCAAGAGTCGTAGCTTAAGTTTTAACACAGATACCACAACAAGTGGCATAAGTTCAATGAGCTCTAGTCCTTCAAGGGAGACTGTAGGTGTGGACAGTACAAATGTAGATACTGACTGTGGAAGTTTGAGTACTGTCGTAAGCACAAAAACAGTTAAACCAAGTCACTGTTCAACACCACAGTCTAACCACCTGCCTCTCTCAAAATCCAACTCTGTATCCCTGGTTCCACCAGGCTCTTCTCATACCCTACCTAGAAGAGCCCAATCTCTTAAAGCTCCTTCTCTTGCTACAATAAAAAGTCTTGCTGACTATAACTTCAGCTACACAAGTTCTCGAGATGCATTTGGCTATGCTACACTAAAGCGCCTGCAGCAGCAGAGGATGCATCCCTCACTGTCTCACTCAGAAGCTCTGGCATCTCCAGCAAAGGACGTGCTGTTTACTGACACTATCACCATGAAGTCTGGCAGCCTGGATTCTCGACTAACACCAAGCCGGTAAGAAATTACTATGTGCTTATTTCTTACTTCGGTGCTGTAAGAAAACTTAAACATCTTCCTGATATTTTTTTCTGATCCGCACCTAAAAGGGATAGTTGTTGCAAGATGATTCATAACTTCACTGAAAGCAGTACTGGTATGAAGTGAATAACAGAAAGATAATTCTCAACTTTGTAAGTGCTGTCAGAGAAGCTCAGCTTTCATAGCTGTGCTCAACCCTTTATAATGCTGATGGTAACAAAAGAAAAAGCTTCTTTTTATCACATTTACTTCCTGTTTTAACTTCTATAATATAAAAAATGCAGTTGCACTGCTAACATTATTAAAGTTCCAAACACTGAATTGCCCATGAAGTCAGAGCTGTATTTCAGAAGAGAATTTTCTCCATGTCACTTGGGGAGGTTTTAGGACAGGGCCTTCTGCCAATATGCTATATTTGTGTTCACTGTGCCACTGAGGCCAGCGATGAGATACTGGTACCACTGATAGGAATGTCAGTTTGGCTTCTGAGCTACAGCAGATGAAAGATTTTACTCATAGCATTTATTTTTAGATGGCAGTGTCACCTCTTTATTTTTGAGCAATATTAGATGTTCTGAAGACTAATTAGATAGTTACGTAAGACGTCTAGCTCTTGACATTGACATTGTTCCCAGCTGCAACAGTCACTGTTTAATAACCTTCCCTTAAAAGCTCTTGTATTAGATTTTGCCTTCACATCATCTTTTAGCTAGTGCATTGGATTTTCACATTGCTGTTGAAATGGAAAAGGCACTTTTTATCTCTGTTCTTACCTTACCATCTCTTGAATGAGAAGGGGGAGATGCTACCAGTACCTGAGTCATCTGCCTACTGCAGAAAAAGCAAGTGCTCAGTCCTTGAGCTGCCCTCCTCATACCCAGTTGAGTGTGTTTGTCCTGATTGAAAGAAACATCCGTTTGTTGGTATTTTCACATCATTCTGGGCAGATGCCTTGAAAGATGCCTTTGTTCTAGAGCTAGACTGAATATGTCGGTTAGATTAAGGATGATTTAGTAGTTTGCCCATGCTATCCTGGAAATTGGAAGTGCCATTCATGTCACTGCTCTGTGCTAGTGCAGGAACAAACGTCATTTCAGTGGTAGTACAGGTTCTGTAATGGCTGTAAGTAATTTTTTACCATTCCTTGCAGTCATGCCCTTAATGCGCAGAGCAGCCTTGCTGCAGTGGACTTTGATCCTGCACGCAATGTCATACTGACTATTCCTGGTGCTTAGCTGTTCAAGTTCTCTTGTGTCAGTGGATAGAGTCAAGGATTTGAGCTGACCTGCTTAACACTGAACTGAAATGTCTGGAGTGCTTGTATCTTTGAGAAGGTTAAATAATTGCAGACATACATACTCAAAGATAAATTCAGATTGTGTTAGTTGCTAATTTAATTGATTGGATTGACTGCAATGTAACTAGTACATGTGTTCTTGCTGGTTATGCTGTGTCCCCACTGAAAAATTATGGTACTTAAAATTTCAGATTGTATTTACTAATAAATTCATAGTACATTTACTGGTCCAGCTAAAACTGTGCTTAGCTGCTTTTTAAAAAATAAACTAGAAATAAAGCTTCTCTCCTTTTTGACCCAAGTAAATTCTTCTGACAGTCTTCAGAAATCTTATTGATGGTTTATTGATGACAGATTCATGTGTTAGTAGCAACTAAGTCATAGAGTTACTTTTGCAATGTTTTAGTTGTTCTTTTTATTCAGAAGGTTAAAAAAACTTTTTTCTTTGCACAGATTTTGTGAGAATAAATTTGTCACCCTTGTCTTTAAAGACCAACCAGAAATACTGATGTGCATATCTTGGATCCTGATGGATCCATGGTGGCTCTCACCTTATCGCCTGCAGACATTCTTAATGATAAACACTTGGTGGTGTTTATCATTACTAATGCTGTATCTGTTAGCTTTTCTAGGAAAAGCAGGGACAAATGTTTGGGATTAATACTTCTACCTACAATTTATATTGAGGGCAATTGTAGAATGTTTTATTACTAAATATTTAATGCACTTGGTAACTTCTTGAGTTTAATGATTACACAATTTCTTAGGCTGGAAAAGACCCTTAAGATTGAGTCCAGCTATTAACACAACATGCTCAAGTCCTCCACTATACCATGTCCTTAAGTGTGATATTTGTACATCTTATAAATGTCTTCAGTGATGGTGACTCAACTACTTCCCTGGGCAGACTGTCCCAATGCTTGACAACCCTTTCAGTGAAGAAGTTTTTCTTCATATCCAATCTAAACCTTCTCTGGTACAACTTGAGGTCTTTCACCTCTTTTTTTGAAGTATGGCTTGACTTCTGTTGTGAGTCCACTGCTACTGTTGCTAGCATTGGTCAGAATTACCAACAAGAAAACTGTTGTTATCTTCTCAGTTGTATTTTGTGCATTTCCATTGCATAATATTTTCTTGAACCTTCCATGGTCAAACTTTGATAATTTAATTTTATTTCAATATAAATCCCATCTGTAGGGATAAGAGGACATTTTATTGCCCATCTAAAATAAGAAATTCATAGAAAACTTCTTCCAAGGCAAAATGTCAAAAAATAAAATGTTCACTTTACTCTCCATTGTGTCATAATTTACAATAAAAAATTCACTGTTCCTGAGATGTGTCTTTTTATTAGGAAGCTTTAATCCAGTGCATATAGGCCTACATCTACAGTCTACATAGATTGATTATCAGAAAACATGTTTAGGATTTTTTGTTTGATAAGAAGTAAAATAACAGATGGCCCAGTGTGAAATTTCCATCATCAGGTGTCGAGTCAGCACTGAGGACTTGTTTTCCAGCTTCCTCTCTCCTGTCTTACTTTTCCATCCTATTTCTTTCTTTGTTCTTCAAGCAGTTTGTCACAGTCAGTTCTGCTTACTGAGCAGCAGGTTTAAGTTTGTTCTTCATGCAGTCGTGTTGAGCAAGTACTTCCTCCATGCTTGGGTGACCTCCTGGGTGGCTCCTTTGGAATATGAGACAAAGAATGTTCTTGTGTGTATCGCTGGTAGGCTCAAGGTGTCCCTTTGCAGGGATGTGCCTGCTCAGCCCAGAGCTTGTGAATATCCAGGAAATACACATTCAGTGTATTTCAAAATTAGGAAGGAGTTTAGAAGCCCAAATCTTTACTGTCTGTGTCTGGGCTGTAAATATTCAAAGCTTAGAATGCTGAAGAAAATGCATGGTTTTGCAGGATGGGCAGGATTTCCTCTACCAAGAATTATAAAGAAGAAATTTTTACTCCATGAACTCCTAAACCATGCAAAACAATATGAGGCAGTAAAAGCACTGAGCCTATAGCTATGAGTTGTTGTAACAAGCTCGGAGATCTGCAGTGGGAAGATGAAGATTGTGTTTGTGTCAGCAGTCCTTCTTACTTTTAATGTGCCAGAATGAGAGAGTAACTGCAATTGTGATTTATTGGTTTCAATGTTACAGGTTCATGAAAGCTTTAAGTTACGCTTCGTTAGATAAAGAAGATTTATTAAGTCCTATTAACCAAAACACACTTCAGCGTTCCTCCTCTGTTCGCTCCATGGTTTCTAACGCTACTTATGGTAGCTCTGATGATTACATTGGCCTTGCTCTCCCGGTGGATATCAACGAAATATTTCAGGTGTGTATGTGTTAACTGATTTGGTTCATTTTCATGCTGAAAAGCAGTCAGCTGTAGTATTTTCATGAGAATAAATTAGATCTAGAGAAATGAGGAAAAATTATGTACTTTAAATAAATGCATTTTGGAGAACTAGAGTTTCCTTTCTAACTGTTCTTCTAACCTTGTTAACACAAGATCACTAGGCTGGTTTGTGTTAAAGGCAAATAATGGCAAAAACTGTGTCAGAGGAGTGTTAAGCAGTGGTGACAAATTTGCTGCCATAAGATTTTTAGTTGACATCTGGCTGTTATGTTAAGATTGGCATAGTCTGTGCACATTCGCTAATTCTGCTTTAGCTAACCAATAATTGACATGTTCATCAGTCACCTTTAAATTGCGTGCATAATCACACAGTTAACTCTGTGCTACCATGATCTGTATTAAATAATAGATTATTTTTATATATATCCTTATGGAATTAAATTATGTTGTCTTAGTGTTGAAGATACATATATTTAAGTTAGATCAGATTACTTTCAGTGCCTCAGCAAATCCCTTCATCTTTCTACTTGGTAGAAACACATTTTTGTTTAATAAACTGCTGTATCATAGGGTTTCATATTCTGTTACTTACTTATCAAAACCAGGGTGTAGTCTATGTCAAAGTAGACTTCTTCATCTTTATGTTCCTTAGTCTTTGCATTTCAAATCTAAATAAATTATTTCTTACTTATTTCTTACTAATGTCAAAAAATTGCTAAACACAGAGGAAAATCATGTTGAATTTGCTTCTGTTTTTCCATTGTGACATGAGTACTTTTTCTTTCTCCTTCACAGTCTTTTTGGCATATTTGTTACGTCATTTAGTCTCTCTCGGATATTTTTGCAGTTGAGACGTGCCTCAGCTTTACGTCCTTACAGGCAGCATTTTAGATGTCCTGGTTGCTTTTGTACTACATTCCCAAGATCTCCAGTGCTGTAGCATGATCATGGACAGATTATGAATGGCCACTGTGGGTCACTGGTTTCCTTACAGCCTGTCACCACCATTTTAACATTTGCTAACTTTTCATGAACCTTTGTTAATAAATGTTCGTTCACAAATGTATATTTTTCACATTTGTCTTTTCTTTAATACACAGGAGTTCCTGCTTAATTTCTTCCTCTCATGATATATTTTTCCTGAAGTAAAAGATAGGCAACACTTAATTTCCTCATATCGAAAAATCTATTTTTTTTTCTTGTGTTTGATTGTCACCTCCGTTAATTTGCATTTTTGCTTGGGTATTCCAGGTAAAGGAAACTCCATATTTCCAGAAGAAAACTACACCTCCATTTGATGAACATGGATCTAGGGTCTTTACATCTGATACAGGAGGTACTGGTTTTATTCCTCTCATGTAGCTTTCTGTTTATTTGTATATTGGGTGGGTTGTTGTTTTTTTTTGTTAATTCTTCTTTACAGAAAACATCATTTTTTTAGCTGTTAAGCTTTGAGGACTGTATTCTGGCATCAGGAAAGTAGGGCGTTAATTCCCTGTTTTATTTAGTTTGAGCTAATGCGTTGCTTCAAAGTTTGGTCCTGCTCTAAAAGGTGAAGGAGGAAAGCCTGCATATCGCTGATAACGTGAGCTAATACTTCTCCAAGTCTGGTAGTGATGCTGTATTACAGGAAGTAACGAAATTTAAGTTTAGAAAAATATGAATCCCACATATTGAACTATTTCCCTTTGATTACATGTTCATTTATAGGAACTTACTATGTTGTTAGATGTGTAATTCAGAAAGTAAATTGTCTTTCTGTGATTCATCCATGACAATTGATCAGTGAAGGTGATGGTACAAGAGAATTTCAAGTCCTCTCATGGCTGGCTTGCTCTGGAATGTACCTCCTATTTACTCCAGAGAAGTAAGAGGTCTGTAGGGTCTTAGTATGTGTCTTTTCAACTGAAAAAAAGAAGGCTTGACACTGTTTTTTTAAATTGTTTATTAGGATAGCTGTTTTGGGTTTTTTCCCATTTTATATTAATATTGTACACAAAGATGATTTTGCTGGAAGTGTGTTTCTGTAGTTTTCAAAGTTTCAGTGTAAAGCAACTCTTGTTCAAAATTGTATTTGTTTGTTTTTTTCACCCAGGGAAGAGCATGTCACTAAAGTGTCTTCTGCTTGTTTCTGCATTTCTGAGTCTAGTTTCTTCCTGTCACGGCCACCAAGTTACAGTTCTTTAAACTGTGTTTATTTTTGTTTGGGCATGTGTAATTTCAACATCTGGTATATTGTTGTATTAATCTCGTTTGACACTATGAAAAATGGTAATGTATTGGTGTTATGTGGGTATTAGTAATGTTGACACCATGTCAGGATTTACCACTTACCTTCTTACAGTGTGTGTACTTAGAGGCTGAATTCTGTCCTTTGAAATGTTTTGTTATGCATAATAAGTTGGGACTAAAACTTTGTCTCTTTCTCAAATGCTAACTATCTTGAGAGTTTAGCCACTCAGAAAAAAAGCCAACTCTATAGTTCTTCACATGCACTCCGTCCCCAACTTTAAAAGGCTTGAAAGTGGAAATTAGTTGAAAGAGTTAGTGTTGGTTACTTGGTTTTGTTGGGGTTTTTTGATAACTGAATCTTATCTACAGGTCTTCCATCAGGTTCGAGTGATGTTGTCAAAAGCCCTTTTCAGATGCTCCGCCAGCAGATCAGTCTCACAGAAATCATGAATACCAGCCGTTCAGATGCCTGTCAGTTCTTAGAAGGTACAGAGGACACAGGGCTCCAGGAGCACACAGATGAGAACTGTCTTTACTGTGTCTGCATTCAGATTCTGGGTTATCAGCCTAACACCAAAGTGAGCTCTTCCTATAATCGTACAGGTTAGTGTTCCTTGTGGAGAAGTGTGATAAAAAAACTGAGTGAACATACGGGCTTTTGTTCATCTTTAAATAATCTGGAAGGGTTTTTGTTTAACTGGCTATTGACCTTAAAATTATTTCTCTAATAAGCTCATTGTGCAACCAGTGGTATTGGTATGGTCATTTCCAGCTTTCCACTTTTTAGTGTTAGTAGGAGTAGGTGCCTGCATGTTTCTTTTACTGTTCTTAAGAGCATGTGAAAATTAAAGGTTTGAAACCTTATTTAATACTTAAAATGCATGTCCTGAAAACTGACACTTACTGTTCAGCTAATGAGTAGTCTGACATCAAATCAAGTCTGTGCCATAAAACACAACAAAGAAGATCTGTGGAGCCTGTTGAAGCTGAGCTGTAATTTCTGGGATTTAGTCATCTTCTCTAATATTTTGAGATTCAGATGAGATTCAGAGTTATTTTTTCTGACCTTCTCTGCAGAGCTTACAGTTGCATGTCTTTTGTCTACTCCTGTGATAATCCAGTATTGAATGCTTAGTAAGAATTCTCACTGTTTGACAACACTGTTAGACATTTATTAGTAGCAATGTTGGCAAAGGGGGTGATGCACAAATATGACGAATGACTCAGAGTGCTGAGCTCTGGAGCTTGAGTTCAGTAGCAAGAAGGGGTGACAAATGAAATCCCAGCTATGGTTACAGGTGCAGCAGAACCTGGATCTTGCCAGAGCCCTTCCTGCAAGCAGCTATGACAGTTGTGTGAACAAAAAGATGTCTGCACATGCAAGAGCATCTCTATTGTGTTACAGAAAACAGAGCATGGATATATCAGTAACATTACTATTTGTGATGGCTTTTTAGGCTTCCATCAATGTCTGGAAAAGACTCCACTCTCATGTGTTTTAAGATTTATTTTTTTTTTTAAATCAATTTTGGAAGAGTTTGAGTATGATTTGTCCAGAATCCACCATCTAGTTGTGAGCTGATTTTATGCCTAATACTTAGTGCATCAGTGTTATGCATGCTGGCCAGTGTTGAAAAATAATGAAAGCATGTGAATTGAGGAAAAGTGTGAATAATAAAGGTACAACATCTTGTTTATGTCAGATTTTTCAGACATTCCGTATACTGACTGGTGTGGGCAGACCATTCACAATCACTTAGATGTGCATTCCTCCAAATTTTCTGGAATTTCAGGCTGTAGTGATGCAGTATCCCATGGTTCAGCCAGCAGCACCAAGAGTACAGAGCTTGTATTAGGTAAGTTTAAAAGGATTGCAATTATTAGAGACTGTCACTAATAAAGTATATTTTAGGCAGTATGAAAAAATTATATTTCACTTATGTACACTGCAAAAAATTAACGTTCTTTATTAGACAAAAAACAAACAGAAATGTAAATAAAAACGTCATCTATCTCCAGGTGGGAGAATACTGTTCTAAACTCTTCTCCCTCTGTTATACAGCATTTTTGCAGATTATTCAATACTTGACATTACAAGCAAATAGATTGCCTTTTTTTTCTACAGATGTTAATTTATAAAGAAGTCTAAGAATTACTAAATTACTGTAAAGAGAGACTTCTTTTATATACTTACATACTGTATTTCGAATTTCAATGGTTTTTATGAAGTAAAAAACTTTAAATTCTCCATTATCTGATAGAAGCTCATTCAGTTTGCAACACGATTTAGTGGTAACAATACTACTGTAACTTTATATTGCAGGTTTTTCTTTTAAATGGTAGAAATGGTAGAAATATTTTTGAATATTCTTGAAAAGGTAAACTCTTTAAATGCCTGAAAATAGTGGTGTTCTAATTTCAGTAGAAATACTTTCAAAAGCTCAGAATACACATATAAATATGTATGTTTGTGTGTGTATGGAATGCATAAACAGACTTATGGTATAAGATTAGCTCATACAAAGACAATTCTGTTTAAATTCACACTGTTTTATTTGTTTTTCCAGGAGTAAAGTCAATCCCAGATGACACACCAGTGTGCAGGATACTTCTGCGGAAAGAGGTCTTACGTTTAGTTATCAATTTGAGCAGTTCAGTAGGAACTAAGGGCCACGAAACTGGACTTCTGACGTAAGTTCAGTGCATTACAGAAACTTTAGTATCATAAGTATTCTCTTAAGGTCTCAGGACAGTGAATAATCTCACTTCTCAAAAGTTGTCAGGCAGATATGATTGAATGTAATGTAGAAGCTAAACAAATAACCTTAACATTTTTGCTCTGTGTTTAGTATTTTACTCTTAACCAAACTTCTTTAAATCACTAATTCACCTATAATTTGTAGTGTGTATGTAGTATGTAGTGTAGCGTGTATCTTTAAAAAGAAACTATTTTTTTTTTATTTTTGCTGAATAATACATAAGTACAATAATTTGTACTTGAGAAACCCAGCTCTACTTTAAGCAAGAGTACAACTCCTGAAAGTGATTTATTCAAAAAATATATTTAAATATAGGAATATAAATCCAGGGACTAAATGTTATAATCTGTAGGTTTCTGGGCTTGTGACTTTGGAAACCAACAACTGCTGAAAGAAAGCGCAGAAATGTGTGGTTTAGTTTTAAAAATGCTTACAAGTTTAAAAGATGAGTTTAATATTTTTTCCATATTTTTATGACTGCTGAACATGTGGATGCCAATTATTCAATACACTGTTCTCTTTCTGTTATTTTAAGCCTAGGCAATCACAGTAGTTCGGTACAACTTACAAGTTGTATATTCTGTTTCATCTCATTAGCATAGATTTCTTCCAGTTTTGTACAAAGTAATGTTGTTTGCTATGATTTTCCTACTCTGTCAGTTCTAGGATTTATAATGCCTATTACTAAAGAATTAATGATGACAGTTTTATTGAAAAGTTTGGGCTTTTTTAATACAATGGAAATCTTTTCAAGACTTTAAAAATTTTGTTTCTTCCCTTGTTCAGAATTAAGGAGAAGTATCCCCAAGCATTTGATGACATATGCCTTTACTCTGAGGTGTCCTACTTGCTAGCACATTGTACATTTCGACTTCCATCCCGAAGGTTCATTCAGGAACTATTTCAAGATGTTCAGTTCTTGCAGGTAAGTGGAGGGTGCACATGCACTGGAAGTACCAAAATGGCTGGCTGGGTGCAGGTTCCATGTCCTGAGGAAAAGATGCTTTCAGATAGGTACATCTAAAGGAAACCGTTTTGTGAGGTCTCCCGAGTAAAATCTCTGGAAATATTAATTCTCTGTCCTTTCCTTTTAGATGCATGAGGAAGCAGAGGCTATTTTGGCAACCCCTACGAAGCAGCCTGTAATCGATGCATCAGCTGAGTCCTGACCTCTGCTCAGGCAGTGCTCTGCATACGGACTTTGAAATGCTCAGACAACCTCCCACTGACTGGATAAAAAGTTTGGAACATCATCTTCGAAACCTTCCAGAAGCTACTGGTACCTGAAGACTGAACTGAAAATATTTTCTTCCTCAACCAATTATTGGCACAGTCATTTGAGCCCTTTGGGGATTTATTAGACATTACCATAGTTTTAATAATAGTAATTACTAGTATATGCAAGAGCCAAGCACTGAACACCTCCACAAGTTTTCATTTCATTTTCTACCATAAATTACGAAGAAATAGGACAACTTGCAGAGACATTTTTAATTGACTTCCGATTCTGTTCCAGAGAAGCAGAATGATGCCTTGCTTTTTAAACCCTGGATACCAGGAATCAGAGAGATGGGGGTGCATTCCACTGCCAGCAATGGGGAGCCATGCTGTCGTTGTGGGCACCAGGGGATTAATGTTAGCCCTTCTCTGTTGATTTTTGTACTGTTTATAACACTACTTTGGGGATTTGTAACTTCAGACAGAAAGAAATGCCTCTGAATCTGAGGTTTCATTAAGTTATTTTAATATTGCTATAGTTGTAAGACATTTTATTAGCAGTTTCTTCGATTTCATTGCATTTACATACATGTATCTTATCTGAACCAGTTAAGGATTTTCACTACAATTTTATTTTCAAAACAAGTCATTTAAAACTTAAAGTGCTGAAATCAGATTGTTTTCCCTGAATACTATGCATGTGTTTGCAGTTTCTACACTCATACTCATATAGTACAAATGTGGGTCTTACTCAGCTACAATCCTTTAAAAAGCATGATTTGTATCAGATAAGCAAATACTGTATAAACTGAACTTGAAGACATTTAATCATTGCAGGTTTTGTGAGGAGACTTAAGTATGAGTGTTTTCCAAGTTCCACAGAAACAGCTTTTTATAAAAACAAAGGTTTATTTGAATTTTCAATGGATTAGTGATCAAGCATCAGATAGTACTAATAATTGTAGTGAAAAGCCTTAAGTAACAAATTTTGGAGCAGCCTACTTATAATTTTGTACTGGTATTTAGGACTTGTTGCAAAAGTTAAATGATACAGTGACTGGTAATGATTGAAGTAGTTGCCTCTATCATGTTACTAGTGCCGTTTCTAAACTAGTAAGTGCAAGCTAAAAAAAAAAAAAATAGTAGGAATCCCTGTCACTTTGATTATGGATCTAAAGATTCAGAAGCCTTTATATAAAGGTAGTATAAATATATGCAAATGTGTATATACAGTAGCATGGCCACCTTTGTTAGAATGCCTGTAATAGAAGGGATTACCCTTTGATTTTGATATAGGTGAACAATTCAGCTGGACTGTACTAAGTAGAACGTATTTTTATCCATTCACTCCTACCATTTTTTATAATTGTCAGATTAATTCTTAAGTGAAATTTATCCTGATGCTCACATCTCTGTTCTTACTAGCTATGCTACTGGAGATTTCAATAAGTAGTCCTGTGAACAGTAACACACAATTCCTAGTGAAACGTAGAATTTATTTGTTCTTACTGGAAATTTCATCATGCCACATAAGCACTGCTTTGCAGCTATCACTTCACTGAACTCCTATGTGCACTGCATACCTTCAGGTTCTGGTAAAGCAGACTGTAAGTTGCTGCTCAGTCAAATTTAGTTCTAAGATTATCTTTTCATAAGTTCCCACTGAAAGGAGCAAAACAAAACTGATTGAACTCTTCTATGGTCATTGACATAAATAATACATCTGTGTGGCAAGACATGTTTGAAATGTTTAGAAAACACACCGCACCGGTAACTATTGGACTTCTGGTAATAAGAAATAAATGCTTCTGTAAAACCAAAATGTCAATCACAGTAGACCAAATAGTGGTATAAACTCCAAAGGAAAATAATGTAGTTTTCCCACAAATGGGGATAGCGTATGTTATACAGTAGTTTCAAACACTACCTCAGTTAGGCTAGAGTAGAAGAGATTTGTTTTAATAACTAAATGGGGTTACATCAAACAACTCCATGTTATTTTTCTGCAGTTAAGGCAAAATAAACAAGTTTTATCACCTGTATTTAAAAAAACCCACCTCTGTTCATTTGTTAAGTTTAACCCATAGCACTTAATGTAGAAAGTCATAGGAAGGCCTCTGATTATAGAAAGGTAAGCAAATATACTTTTGAAAGAATCTCCATCCTGAATTGCTCATGTATTCTGAATAACGCGCTTGTGTGGGGATCCGTGACAACAGAAACTTGACATAAAAAATTATGGCTGCAAATTCAGTTATGAAGCGTGGTTTTTCTTCTGAAAGTGTATGAGTGTCAGTAGATTTCAACAAGTATGCATCAAGTCTGTATTGTATATAACATACATTTCTAGAAAATTAATTTACACACTGACATTAAGCTCACATTGATGTTTCACTTTAATTGGCAGACGAAGGGGATACTGTTATTGAAGGAAATTTATATTGGCTTAGTTATAAACTGTGAATTTCTAATTTTATACTTCTCTTTTTTTTTCAATGTCCCTTTCAAAGTCCTTATTTTGGAGTTTTATTTGTATCATGATAAAGCTTTGAAAGAAAGCTGTAGTAAATAATGATTGTTCTTACATTAGCCCTAATAAAAAATCTCTTCCACTTCTCCTAGGGAAGCTGACAGACCACCCACTTTTTAGATTTCCAGTCTGAGTGATTGGTGATACTGCTCAATAAATGGCAACATGTGTAGCATTCACTTACACTCTATACAAATGCAGTTTGGTTGCTGTGGCACAGAAAACACCTCAAGGACTCAGCTTGGTCACACACAGCTCAGAGGTGGGAGCCGCTCCGGGAAGGAGAGGCTGTTTGTGGAACCAGTCACCATTATCATCAGCTACCTGATTCTCTTGGTCTACTCTTACAGGCAGGGGAAAAGGGAGCCCTTTTCGAAGAGGAGAGAGCTGTCTGACTGACAGACACTCGGGTGCCTCTGTAAGGGCCTGGTCCTCTCCACAAAGAGAGGGAGGATGAGGCTGGGGGTTGAGTGTCTCCTTTTGGAGAAGGAGAACTTTTCACCTCTCTGAAATTCAGAAATGCAGAACACTTCCAGCTGTTGTGGACATCACTTGGAGCTAGAGATGGTCAGGCTTTGAAGTTTCCAACTCATACGTGGGATCCCTGGCATGTTGTGCTTGAAACAGTTGCCTTTCCTCATCTGACAGCTCTTACTTGACTGGTGTCTGACAAAGGTACCCTAAATGCGCTCTCTTGTGGGAGGTGATGGTTTTTCCCTAAATGGAGTTTTAAATAGTTCACTAGTTGTGGGTGCAGTGGCTCAGGACACTGAGGTAAGCTGCCCTTATAAACATTCATAAGGTATCTGTGAGAATCCTGCATGTCTTTCTGATTTCACTTTGAAACATAGTGGTCTGGAAAAAGAGTTGTGGTTTGCAGTGAGACCGAAAACAAAACCAAAGCGCCTCTCCTAGGTGCCTGAAGAGTAAGGTAGCTATTCAAGAAATAGACTGTAACCAAAACCTGGTGAGGGATGGAAGAGTTGCTGCTTTGTAGTCTGTGCCTTGGGCTTGGTGTTTGGCAGGTTGGGCAGCGGGAAGCTGGCACAGCTTGTAAGCGAACATGAGCTCAGGTGTGCGGCAATCGCAGCAGAAGAATTCTCACCAGGCTCTGAGGTCCTGCTCACCTCCCCGCTGTCCTGCTGCTCTGAGCTGCACTGGAGCCACTTGAAAGCAGGTCCAGTAACTTACTTGGTTTTTTAAGTTACACTTCTATTACTGTGTGCATATGAAAGGTATACAATGTGAGAGCAAACAACTTTTACAACTGTAAAAGACTTTTGAGGACATGCTAAAAACTATATTTTTGTTTTTCTGGAGGTCTCCAGTCTCCTTGGTTTTCTTTTAACTCCCAATGCTGGTTCCCTAGACAGTTTTGTTCTCAACAGATTTATACTCATTAAAAAAAAGTGGATTTTCTTTGGGTTATTTTTGTAGCGTAGATAGACATCAATGCCACAGCATGCAGAAATTGCACATTTTGCTTGAGTTGCTTTTTAAAATACACTATTTTATTTGCAAAACGTAAGTTATGCCAAAAAGCGTAACACCATTTTGCCACTGAATAGGGTGTTTCAGCACAAGATGCTATGTCTGAAGGGGAAAAAAGGCTCTACATCTTGTAAATCTAATTGAAAATTTGTTTCAATACTGGGCTGTCAGCATCCCTAAAACTGCATTACAAGACATTATCTAAATTAGTAATTCTGAGGGAAGGGATCAAGAAAAATCTCAATACTTACTCTCCCTGTCCTGTGTGGTCTTTTTTTTTGTTTAGTAATACGCTGCTACATATTTGGAGGTTCTAGTGTTTGTAGGTCACTGAACAGACGTTGAAATCTGATTTATATTGTATACCTGTAACATAGAAAGAAAAAGTATTTATATATTTTACGTAAGAATATTGCATTGAGCTGTGTATAATTTAAACAGAGGCTTGTCCCAAAATGGTATTGCCCACTTTGATTTTTTTTTGTGTTTTTCTTTTTTCTTTTTCTTTTTTTGTATACTGTGTACAGTTCATGTCAACGAGCATTAAAGGCCTCCTGAAGCGTAGTCTTATCAAAGGGATGCATTGTTAATAAAATGTACTTAAACTTATAGTTGTTCTGGTCTCCTATGTACCTTTCAGCATTAGAAAGGATTTGGAATTCAATTTATATTTATAAGTTACTAGTTAACTAGAACAATCAGAAGCTTCCCAAATAATTTTTTTTATCAAAAATATATTTCACATTAATGCTTTATAAGATACAGAGACTCTTTAATAGTTTACACACCATTTTTATTATATTAAGAATTTAACATACTGAGAATTATTTTCTCTTATGTGATGGTTTAAGTATTAGCATTTCAACAACAGCTGTGAAAGTTGCATTATGAACAACAAAAAAAGGATTACAGTTTTGAATCATTCAACCATTAATGCAAGACAGATGTTTTAATATATAAAAATTATACACACTTCTCAATATATGCCAAAATACTTCTCTAATCTTCAGTTCTGGTGCCCAGACTGTGCTCTTTGACTGTCACAGAGGCATTATCCTTCCTGGAATCCTCCATTTGTGTGCTTTTTATGCACAGGAGGTTTCACAAAGCACCACCCATCTGAGCCAGGAAGCAGAAGGGTTCATAGGCAAAGAGGAGCCATTCTTTCTTCTCCTTCCCTCACCCAGCAGTCTGGATCTGCATCCAGATAATGGAATTTCATCGGAGCAGGATCTCCCCAGGAACAACCAGGGGACTGAGAGGTGGGAACTCAGCCAGGCCCATGTGTCTCACCCCACCATCAGGAAGGCACAACTGGCTGAACCCACAAACCCCTTCATTCACTTCCTGAGTAGAATTGCTGCAGACAGGCCCCAGTGATAGCAGCTTTTTCAAAGCAGGGAGCTGTGTCTGGTTGGAGCTGTCCCCCTGGCAGGAGGAACTGCAGCAACTCAGTGAATTCAACTGCAGTGAAAATTTAAAATGCTTTGTGTGATAACTCTGGTTTCTTTGACTGACAACTATGTATGAATTCCTTAGTACATAACTCTTGATTTAGAATACCTTTTCAACATTATAGAATAAATACACCTTTTTCTGAAATGTACAGCTCAGAAGTTTTGTATCAGTTGTGACAATGCAGCTCCCATATGTTTGGCCTTTTTCCCAGCAATAAAGCTTTTAAGCTACACAAGTACCTACAATGTGATGAAGCACTCTGGAGAAGCAAGCTTTCATATGCATTGTTACTCAAAGAAGAGGTTAAGATAAAGGGAGGATGTTTCCCTAAGATGTATCCATCAAATAGCATCAGCCTTCTCCCTTGCCCTCCCCATTCCCTTGTCCTCCAGCAGAACATGCCCAGCTGTTCCCTTACTCAGCTGTCTGGAGACTGAAAGGAAGGACCGTGCTGCAAACTCTTCTCTGCTTCTCAAGTCTGTGAGCCACCTGCACCAACGCACAGCACACAGATGGGCATTGCATGGCATGGACTGAACACCTCCAGACACATCTGCCCACCTCTCTGTCTTTACCTCCCTTTTTCCTGGCTGAAAACTCCCTCTGCAGTCAGTGCTTGCCTCAGCTCACAGGCTGTACAGGGTCTTAGTGGTTTTCCTGTTGCAACACAGCTTGTGACATTGCAACAATATCTGTAAGCAATAGTATAAAAACTAGATGTGGTTCAGTATCAGAATTCTCTCACCTTGCAGCTGTAGGAGTCTGTTTAGCTAGTTAAACACAGGGAAGTCAAGTAACTGCATTTTAGCAAACTAGCTGAACATTAAATTGTCAGACACCATCTTTTCCACCTTTGAGAATCGCTTATGCTGTGCTCTAAAGTTGAAACCATCTCTGTGACAGATTCCAAACACCAAAAAGAGCCAAACCAAAGGGCTCCTTGTCCACTGAGGTAAATCTGATGAGATTTTCAGCTACAATTCCAACTGTACTGCTTCATTACAAATGTATGCTTTCCTAAAATCAAAATGAAAGGCCAAATTTACTGCTGCCTACTGTAGGGATTGAGTGTTACAATAATTTTTTGTTTTGTTTTGTTTTTTTAACACACTTTAAAACAGTGCTGGGAGATGTAGATGTATGCAGCCTGAATATGATGTTCTTCACAAATGGGATTCATACACCTGTGCTTCTGACCAGCCTCTCTGGTTGGTGGTTGGTTGATTGGTTGGTTGGTGGTTGGTTGGTTGGTTGGTTGGTTGGTTGGTTGGTGGTTGGTTGGTTGGTTGGTTGGTTGGTGGTTGGTTGGTTGGTGGTTGATTGGTTGGTTGGTTGGTTGGTGGTTGGTTGGTTGGTTGGTTGGTTGGTTGGTTGGTGGTTGGTTGGTGGTTGGTTGGTTGGTTGGTGGTTGGTTGGTTGGTTGGTGGTTGATTGGTTGGTTGGTTGGTTGGTGGTTGGTTGGTGGTTGGTTGGTTGGTTGGTGGTTGGTTGGTTGGTTGGTGGTTGGTTGGTGGTTGGTTGGTTGGTTGGTTGGTGGTTGGTTGGTTGGTTGGTGGTTGGTTGGTTGGTTGGTGGTTGGTTGGTGGTTGGTTGGTGGTTGGTTGGTGGTTGGTTGGTTGGTTGGTGGTTGGTTGGTTGGTGGTTGGTTGGTGGTTGGTTGGTTGGCTGGTTGGTGGTTGGTTGGTTGGTGGTTGGTGGTTGGTTGGTGGTTGGTTGGTTGGTTGGTTGGTGGTTGGTTGGTTGGTTGGTTGGTGGTTGGTTGGTTGGTTGGCTGGTTGGTTGGCTGGTTGGTTGGTTGGTGGTTGGTTGGTTGGTTGGTTGGTGGTTGGTTGGTGGTTGGTTGGTTGGTTGGTTGGTGGTTGGTTGGTGGTTGGTTGGTGGTTGGTTGGTGGTTGGTTGGTGGTTGGTTGGTTGGTTGGTTGGTGGTTGGTTGGTTGGTTGGTGGTTGGTTGGTGGTTGGTTGGTGGTTGGTTGGTGGTTGGTTGGTTGGTTGGTTGGTGGTTGGTTGGTGGTTGGTTGGTTGGTTGGTTGGTGGTTGGTTGGTTGGTGGTTGGTTGGTTGGTTGGTTGGTGGTTGGTTGGTTGGTTGGTGGTTGGTTGGTTGGTTGGTTGGTTGGTGGTTGGTTGGTGGTTGGTTGGTTGGTTGGTTGGTGGTTGGTTGGTTGGTTGGTGGTTGGTTGGTGGTTGGTTGGCTGGTTGGTTGGGGCTTCCTATGGAAGTACAGGGGTCAATGCCAAAAGTTCAGTTCATGCACGCAAGCAGAAGATGGATGCCACGTGGTACCACCTCTGTCCTTCTGGAAAGCTAACGTCTTCCCACCTAACTCCCTACATCTCTTCAATGAGTAGTTAAGACTATTTTGAAGGGTCTTTAGGCAGAGAAGGCAAAAGTGTGAGGAGTCCCAGCTAAAAGAAATGGAAGAGGGGTCTTCCCTATAAAAATTGGTTTCTGTGCTCTTTCACACATCAAGTGTAGTTAGGACACGGGTGAAGTAAAAGCAGGATGATCACTGGACTTGGGTGCTCTGGGCAGTACTCAAATCTTCTAGGAATGAGCCACAGTGTGTACAGGAAATGCTTCTACAATGATTCCTGACATCATTTGAGAGAGAGAAAAAATACAACCCAGCCCCTAAAATGACTGGGCTGGGCAATGCCTCATCCTCAGCAGCACGGTACCCATTGGCTGGGGTGGCCACAGCACACAGAACACTGCAAGAGAAATATACTCCTTGAGCAGCACAACTTTCCCCCTTGTTTCATTTGCTCCTCTACTTTATGAATAAAGTTTTAATCTCAGCAAAATAAAGCAGTTCTCTGCATGAGCCCGTGACAGATTGCTGTGATGTAACTTCCTGCATAATACAGGCCACAAATCAGCCTATAAATCTCATCTAATGCCCGTAAATTGTAATGGAACCATAGCACACGTAATTCCTGTGTAAAACAGTACTCAAAACTAGTCCAGAAACAACAGCTTTCCCATATTAGTGGAAGTCAGGCAGCTGGGCTTGTGAGAGACCTAATCAAAAGAAGTTGTGGTTTTAGAAATTCTCATTTATAGTATATAGCCAAACACTGGATGGACTCACTGGAGGACAGAACTTCAAAGCCTGCCCCCCAGACAGCGTGCATCTGTTTGTGAGATGTATTTCAGACTGTTCTTTCTTTCAGCTGTTTCTCTGGTGGTTGAGGCTGCATCCTCATGAAAAATATCTAAATAGCATTGAGGCTGGTACAGCACCACTGCCTGATTTGTCTTGCCTGCTTCCAGTGTCTTCGATATTTGGTAGGGATCAGATTCAGTCTTAAGTGGAGAAGAATAAGCAAAATTCTCAAAACAAGTATGAGTTTGAGGTGTAGGTGTGGGTGGGAAGTTTCTCACTACATTTTCACTAGGGTAAATCCAGGAAGAAATGTGACCATCAATCTTATCTTCAGTTGGTGCTGAAGATAATGGGCTCCAGGTAACAGGATGCAATTTCTGAGCTTCAGCATTACTGTCAATGGCTAACATGTCAGGAAGGCAGTCATTTATCTTCAGCACTTTCTCAGAATCAATCTGCAAGAGAATCATTAAACAAAGAAATTACTCAATGAAAGAAGCCCAGAGTAGAGATAGTGATTACTTTACGGAATTCTAATATTCCTACACAGTTTTTTTTTTCATTTACACTTTCCAAGTAAATTAATTGGAAGGAAAACCTATGTAGAGGATGCTCAATAAAAGCTGCATTTTATGTGAAATTTATCAGACTATTTATTTAGAGATTTCTTTTTTAAGTAAACTCACAGTGACTACATTTGAGGAAGGAACCATGTCTCTCTAGTCTAAAGACTTTGCCAGGTTTTTGATGTGTGCTGGTTTTATTTTGAGGCAGAAGCAACAGGAAAACAGCAGCAGTGGCTGTTGTGTACCTCACTCCTCACTCTAGTGCTGCTGTTCAGTGAACACCAGCAGCCCCACCTGAGCCAAGGCAAAGGCTTTTGGAGCCCCCAGGCAGCAGCTCCCAGGTTGAAGGGGTACCGAAGAAGCTGAAGGCCCTTTGCCAATCCTCCCAGCCAGGCCTGGCAGTGCCTGGCAGAACCCCCTGCATCCTCCCAGGGCCAGCAAGTGCAGGGCCCTGCAGTGTTCTCCCGAGGGAACTGGGGCAGACACAAGGAAGGCTGCAAGGAAGTCCAGTATCCTCTGGGCTGCTGAGTTCAGACAGTGCAGGGGTTTGAACAGTTACAGTGGGGGAATCACCTGCTGATCAAAAGATTACATTTATTCTCCAGTTGTACGTTTTCATTTTGCAGTAACATGCTGCAAAGTAAGCTGGTCATTGCAGAGTCATGTGAATGTCAAAAGGAGAGTTCTCCAACAAATGGTAATATTAAACTGTGTTAATTTGTGTATAATAATTAAATGTTGCCAATACAAAAACTGACAAGAAGTTAATTTTTAAATGCAGTCAACACAAGAATAGTATATTGGTTTATTTTTTTTTTCAAGTCTACTAAGCAAAGAATGGACAAAGTAAAAACTCTGGATTTTCAGTGATCTTACATTAAAGTCTTTGAATGACAGTACTTTGCTCTTGTTAGGACTAGGTATTACAGGACAGCAGCACTCCTTCATCCTGGAAAGAAGAGACCAAAACAAATGTAATTTTTGTTCTTTTATCAAAGCACACTCTACCAGCAGAAGCTACCCATAGATGTGTACAGGCACAGCAGCAGATGACCAGTGTCTCAGAAATGCCACAAGCCAATTACTTAAAACATCCACACAGTCAGAAAGCCAAAGGAAGAAATTAATGAGGCCTTGCAATGGGATGGAAGCAACAAACTGCAGCAGTGGTTTGTTAGATTAGTTAGATTATATTCTCAGTCTACAATAGAAACATGCTGTACAACTTACCACTTCATCTTCCAGTGGCATATAGCTGCTACTAGGGCTGGAACTATCACTAGCACAGCAACAAAGTACAGCATGTTTGCTGTGGAATAAAAATAACTTTAAAATTTTGTTTTTAAATTCTCACATATTAAATTCAATCCAGATTGAGTTTCTCGGGCAAAAATAACATCAAGTCTGCATGGGATGCCTGCCACTAACTCAGCAGCAAAACTGTGTGGTCCATGGTTGCAAGGTAGCTTGGCTGGAAGTTCTGGGATATCTCTGTAAGCATTTAGACCTTGATCCCCTTTACCAGAATTGAATTATAACTAGATTTCTTTTTATTTGCCTCATATTGGCACCTTAGCTGTAAGAGTAATTTACAAAAATTAAGGCAATGATAACCTCACTTAAGTATTGTTTTTAGTTTTCTCTCAGACCCACAGAGAAAACAGATTTTTACCGTGAGGTATGAACAACAACTGTATCTCCATTTTGGACTCACTATAGCAAGAAAAACACTACACAAGTGTTCAAGTCTCCTAGGATTTATGCCGATTCAGGGATCTCTTCATTTCCTTCTATCCAGAAGACAGCCTTAGGCTATGCTGTTCACAAACAGCTGAGGCTCTAGGTGGGCTGAGGGGAGTGCTAGTTAGTGCCTGCTCTCCCTCTGCTCTCCCTCTGCCTTGTCCAGTGCCTCCCTGCCCTGTGCCAGAGAGTTTGTGTATCCCCACACCACAGGAGGGAATGGATGGACACATTACATTCTCCTTGTTTCTCTTGACGGTTAATTAAGCCCTTGTTTTTCTTCTCTGCTTGGCTGAACAAAGGCATGGCTGGCTAATGGAAGCTAGAGCTTGTGTGCTAGAAGCAGAACTGTGCCCATGAGGGTGCCATGATGGCCAGACACTGCAGTAGTTAGCCTAAAACATGGAGTCACTTCACGTTAGACAATCCTTCCCCTTTTCCCATCCCTTCCCTTTCATCTCCAACCCCAATAAGATTTGCAAAACCAGGCATCTCTAGTTTGGATTCTAAGCTTCGCAGCCCTGCTGACTGGTACTTTCAAGGGACAAAGTTATGGGCAAGTGATTTCCTCTTCTGCTTTGGTGATCAAATCTGCCCAGTTAGCAAAACACTGTGCCCATCCCAACAACCCTTCTGTGTTGGCTTATGAAGGAGTGAATTTGGCAATGGTTTTAAGGACTGATGAGAGTAAGAATCAACATCAGCAGTGCAAAAGTCCATACAGGAATTACCTGTTTGCACACAAGTCTGAAGGTATTCCAGTATTTTAAAACCAGTTAAATCCAAACACAATTCTTCAATGAGTTCTAACAAACAGGACTCACTAGGCATGCAAATGTGCATCTATTGAGCTATTTCCCAGAAGGATATAAGAATTAAATAAGGCGTAAAATAAATAAGATTTAAATTAGTAAATAAGACGTTAATTAGGGTTGTTCTAAAATTTAGAAAAAAATCCTTTCTATTTAGAAGTATCAAAATGTCATCGTATCCAAATGTCATGCTCATATCACTTCTCAGTCGGATTCTTTCTTAAGTGGATGTTGCATTGAATTAAATGTTTTCCCTTACGAAAGGAAGGTTATTATAACATTTTAAATCCTTCTGCTAGAGGACATTATTCACAGTATATGTACTCACAATTATATGGTGTATCTATGTATCTAAAGTTAACAATGGGAGTCTCTCCTCCACCTGTAAATGCTTTAACCACTATTTTGTATTTTGTGTTTGGCATCAGGTGTTTCACGGTGTATCTCTTTTCTTCTGGGTTTTCAATCGTGTATTTACATAGCTCTGATTCATCTAAAACAAAACAAATAAGATAGAATCACAGGATTAAAGAATGCTTTTGGTTAGAAGGCACCCTAAGGATTGCCTAGTTCCATCTCCTCTGCCATGGACAGGGACACCTTCCACTCAACCACGTTACTCAGCCCCATCCAGCCTGGCCTTGAACATTTCCAGACATGGGGCATCCACAACTTCTCTGGGTAACCTGTTCCAGAGCCTCATTACCCCCACAGTAAATCTGCTCCCAATAGCTATTCTAAGCCTATACTTTCTGTTTAAAACCACTACCACTTGTCCTATCAGAACAGGCCCTGGTAAAAAGTCTCTTTCCATCTTTCTTATAAGCTCCCTGTTAGGTACTGAAAGGTTGCACTAAGTTGTCCCCAGAATATTACAAAACCAATTAACTGAAATAACAAAACATTTGCAATCTGCCTTCTTTGTAATTTGCACACTTTCTTCTGGGAAAGATGATACATTCTGACTCACTGCCACTGGCTGAACTCACAGCCCTTCTAACTGGACTGGCCACAGCATTGCCCTTCTCTGGAAGACATCTAACAACTTGTTGTCAAAACCTGCACCTTGTTTATTTTGATTTCTTTTTCCTTGAGCATTGTACCAGAATTTGAATTTTGCCTTTTTTTTTTTTTTTACCAGAATTCTGTAGCCCTTAAGCCTATGTCAATTTCTTTGAAGATAATCAAAAGCAAAACATCTCTGCCTGAAAAAAGAGCTCTTTTGCCTCTCTATTGTGCAACTCCCAAACCCCAGGGAGAAATGGGTTAGCTTATTTCTGCTGTTTTCAGTCACACCCATTGTCTGCTAGCAGAAGCAGTGAAGCAGAAAATCTTTGATTTCAACTTTTTAAAGTCTAACTGGAATTACTTACAGAATTATGGTACTTATATAGTTAGTTCAGTTCTGACAACAACTTCTACATAAGCCTCCCTCAGTTCAAACTTTGCTTTTCATACTGGCACTAGTCTAATCAGCAGAAGAACACAGGACCTGACCCAAGCAGAAGACGAGGCAAAGAAAAAAAATAAAATGTATTCCTTTAATGTATTGGAAACATCTGAAAATTATAATGGACCGAAGTCATCTGGAGCAGTTTTGCATGTGAAACAGAAAGGTCTGATATAAATTTGTGTCTTTGTGCCACTTCACAGCTCAATTCTGCTGAAAGAACTCCACTGTAGAGCATACACACAAATACTTTCACTAAAAAAGAATTTACAGGGGAATTTACATTATACAGTGCTCCAATTTTGAAGGAAATGAAGTGTATCCCATCTGCTTCTAAAATACCCCAAATCCTAGTAAGACTAACATGCTTCTTATAACTTTTATCCAAGTAGACCACAAACAGATGTTTTTCAACATTAATTGAGAACTCACATCACAGGAGGCAGAATCCCTCCTGTCGTACCAAAGGAGTCTATTCTGGAGCTAAAAAAAGAATCATGGAAAACAGGATGCAGGCTGTAAATCATTATAAAGCCAGAAATCACTTCTGCCTACCAGCACCTCATGCACCAAGAGGAACCAAAAGCAACAGGTGTTGAAATCTAGAGGTGGCTTAATGAGCCAGTCAGACTGCCTAATGTGAACCTTCCAAGATGCTGCAATACCAACAAGCCTATCACCTGTATCAATGACACAATTTTCTGTGGCAGAGGGCTCAGTTACCTGAAAGAATGTGCTTTTTAGATCCTTTCAGATTGCAGTTCCCTTCTATAGGTGACACATAAACATGGTAGCCTCTTACAAAACCAGGCTCTGACTCATTTGTGAGATAAGAATCCCAAGACAGTGTTACTGAATTGTAACTTAGGTCAACTTTTCTCACAACAGGGTCAAGACGAGGAGCTGGAAGAAAGGAAATTTGAGTTAAATTTGCAATTATTCTTCAAGAGTATTTTCTCTTATCATTTGAAAAATTCACACTCCCATGTGGTGTTTATGTTCATATCTTTCTTGTATTTAAAAGCTGACCAAAGCCAAAGTTCTCTACAAAAACTGTCAGCTTCACAGAGCCTTCATGCATCTACACAATACATGAAGCAATAACTGATAATAATTTAGCTCTCCTAATAAACATGGGCTCTGCCTGGTCACTGCACTACACAAATATTGTCCATGTAGGGCAATGGATGTTTATATAGAACTTTTAAATGCCTCACTGAAGATACAGGAAGGACACCAAAAAGCAATTCTATCTAGCCGTAGGAGGAGGAAATTATTCTATTTGTGACAGATCAATTTAGCAAATGCACAAGCCCCAAATATGTTGCTAACTTACGCAGCTCCCTGAGATAACCAATCTTCTTTTCCAGTAAGGAGGCTCTATTAGCAACAGAACCGTAGATGCGGAATTTGTATCTCACCCCCGGAACAAAAGCAGCTAAAAAACATTTGAACAAAAATAGGTTACGGTTTGTTTTCCAGTGTTACTTTTATTTAATTGCTTCCTACAGAGGTCAATAACCTATTGGACACATTCTCTGAGTGCTATTGTGCTATTAAAGCATCTAAAGGAAACAGAGGGCAAGCCAATTCTTGGTGTGCATTATGTGAATTAAACACATTTTATTCTGTCTGAAAGAGCAAACTGGAAGAGGGGTTTATACATTTTTTTTGCCATACGGTATTCAAGGTGACTGAACAATTGACTCCAAATGCACCAAAAATAAAGACAATTTCATTTACATTTCTGGCACAGGCAAAGGCTGTGCTTTGGAATATTTGATGCAGACACATATCCAGGTACCAGGATTCCTTGTTGTCCTCACCGACATCCACTCCCGTTCACATTAAGCAAGTGCAAACTACCGAAGAATTTGACAATACTCTTCCCATGTGTTACCACAGTCCCCTTCATTACGTGCAGGTTTCTGTATGTTTGTGTGAACTGAAGTGCATTTCCATTATTGCAAATGTACGTGTGTTCAATCAAATTTTGTTCAAATGAGTTCCATTCCAAAGTGAGCTCTCAGCTTGAGAGACTCCAGCAAAGCTAACTTCTTGCAGCTGTGGAATTGTATCAGAGCAACTTTCACACAGACAGAAAGGATTCAGGTCAACTGGCCATAGCCAGGGTAAAAAAACCTGCAACTGATCCTAAGCAAGGACTGGTACTGAGACACCTCATTTGTGGCACACTGACAGCACCAAACCTCTCACTACACTGTGGGTTTAAATTGCCTGAGTCTAAACTTCTGATCCATGTTACAGATAGGATTTCTACATCTCTCTTCCAAAATTATTTTAACTACTTCATTAACCTCACCATCCTCCTTCAAGATGCTGCTATAAGCCACTCAGAAGAGGTTTTGTCTAAAATACTGTGTTGACTTTTCTAATATATTTTTACTATTATACAAATATATGTAACATATATTTGACTATTCTAATATGTTTTCTAATATAGTATCCTGCCTTCCAGGGCATAAAGGTGCTGGTACATTTGTGTTGTCTAATTAATTTGGTAGGAAAAACATGATGCCACGTGCCTTTGAAGAATTGCACCTGCACAGCACAGAATTCAATACTCAAAATCTTCATAAAATAATTTGTTTTCTAAATTCAATTAATGCCCACAGCTCAAAGGACTGCTACACAGTCAGTAAGAATAGTTGTTTGGCTTTCACCTGAGCTGATCACAGCACTGGAAGTGTTTGGTCCAAATCTCTTCCACAGCAAATCACAAGGCTGCAACCTGGGAAAGTTACACCAATCAATAATGTAACTGTCATATATACTTCTGGGCTCCCACGAGATAAAAATGCCATCATCTGTACCATTAACCTGTCCTTCCTTAAGCTTTTTGGTGCCTAGGAATGAACAAAACAGAATCTTTTATTATTTTCCTGCATGACACTTTGGACTCATACAAGAAGATCAGTACAGTTCCTATACTAACCAGTTGAAAACAACAATAAAAGAGTTGCATTCCTCCACTAAATGCCATATGGGGTTTTTCACATGCTGAAAGCTAACAGGTCAGAAACCATCCAGGAATTGTTACTATACATTCACAAAAAAAATCATCTGCAGAAACCTAGAGTCAGAGGGTCATATGAGGCTAACCACACTGGCACTGGCTGCAGCATTAAGGCACCTACTGAAGATCTGACACCCTAGTTTTAGGCTAAATGTACTTTGCTCTGTGAAGACATTATCATTATTCTCATTATTATTAACATTATCATTATTACTATTGTTAACCTCAATAAACATACAGCTGCCACCCTGTAGGAGAAAACACAGTCATAATTTTCAGACAGCAGTGACATCAGTTAAGAGGTAAGGTCAATATGTTGCCCAGGATGATAAATTATAACTTCACTCAAAACAGGTAGAAACAACGCTCTAATAATGTAATTATAACTGAAAATACTCCTACTGTTATCTGTAGCTCTAGAGATGATCAACACTGAAGGAAGTGAAAAATTAACATTGTTCTTTGCCATGATACTGATTCTATAGGAATGGTTATCAATGAAAATCCTTGTGCTGTTGTAGACTGAAGAAAAGGAGATGCTTTCAGGCTTGGAGCCATCTTCTATTTTTTCCCAGGTTACTTCATAGGAAATAATTTTTCCATTTGCTTGAAAACTTGGTGTTGGCTGAGAAAGAAAGTTATGGAGGAAGAGAATAACTTAGTAAATCTTCCTGAAAAAATGTGAGAGGATCATTTAGAATTTTAAATAACTAACAGGATGTGTTATTTTTGTAAGAATATAAACTCTTGTTTCCATACATTCATACGTACACTGGTTGAAATGGAAATGCAGAAGTCTTGGTAATGGTATCTGACTTGTTCCAATACGTAGAAAAACAGAATTGTATGTTTGAAATTCCAGGACAGCACACCATCATAGCTCCATGTGTTTTGAGATATTTTATATACAATTTGTTTTAGATTTGTAAAAGACATTTTCATACTGAATTGCTATCAGCTGCACAGGAATCATGGGAGAAACTTCCAACCCCTTTATGAAGGTCATTGTTTCTTTTTCTGTAGGGATGTCTCACCTTCCAGAACAAGGTCACATTTCGTCCCCCCAGAACTGGTGTAATTTCTCTCCATATGTCCAGTTTCCCTGATGGAGCTGCAATAAATATAGCAAAACAAGAAAATAAGAATGCTCTGGGTGCTGAAAGGATAAGCAGTTTAACTGCTTCCTCCCATTTGAAGAAACCCCACTCACAACACCTCCTTTTCCCCATCACTCCCAGGTCTTGCCCAAACATTATCCTTTAACATAATTTTCCCTTTTTCTGAATTAAAGTCTGCTTAATTTCCCTAGAAAATCTTTGCTTGCAGTCACCAGACTCTTGTTCCTGCCTCTGCACTATTCCTCCAGGCCTCACAGGGTGCTGTAACTCAGTCTGTCCACCTCCCCAGCCAGCTGGATTTCCCACTGCCTGCACTGGAGGGGATGTCCAAGACATTGCCTATAGGAGGCAGGCTGACAATTATAATCTTCTTAAAGTTTTCTTAGCATGTTTCTTTTATGCATGCAACAGACCTCTGCTTTAGCTACACAGTGGAAGAGTAACAACAAACAGCAAAAAGAGGTGGAGAGCATGGAGCATCCCTCAAACTTTGCTTCTCAACAGGTTGGACATACTTCCTTCCTTTGTTCTGGTGGTCAGGGGTTGGCTCCACTCACTCCACCTCCAGAAGTGCTTGGCCGCCCCGCAGTGCACCCTGGCCGTGTACTCAGTGTACGGCTGCAGCCCACGCACCGTGACACGCTTTGAGTCCACCTCAGAGCTGTTGTGCTGCAAAACACAAAGACACACCAGGCACAGCTCAGAACAGTGTCCTCAGCAAGGTGTTCAGTTAGGCTTCACTTGGGAAAGACAGTCATGGAACAACAATCAAAAAAAGCAAATAATGCACAAGATCAAAACAGTGGGAGATCCAAAAAGAGGGCTGGAAGCCACCTCTGTGTAACTGAGTCACTCAGAACTCTCCACATGAGTACTTTTTACATCCAGAAGGCAATGTACTGAGATCTTGCCCTCATAATGTCTTGGGCTATTACCTCATATAAAAGTAAGCTGTTCCAGATCTATTTAGAGCAATCTGCAGCTAGTTTTTTCTTCCATTTTTTTTCCCCACCCTTTACCCCACTCTCTCCTACGAGACAGAATGAGTTCTAGTAAGAGTCAAAAAGCCAGCATGCTTTTAAGCCTCTCCTCAGAACTGTCTCCTGCAATGGCCAGCTGCAGTGGTCACTTGATCTGACAGCTCTTAAGCTACAATCAGGACAGAACACAGCTTGACTGTGATCTTCACTGTGCCTTTTTAATGTGCTAAAGGCAAGCTGCCTTCTAAGAAAAGACCTACAGAGAAGTAGCATGGGAAAAGTAGATTGGCAAAGAGTCCATCAGCCTCACCGTTTGTGGAAGAGGTGAACAAATTAAGGAATCTACTCAAATTATCTTCACAGAGATTGAAGAGGAAGGGAAGAAAAAGTGTTCTGGGATTCCATCACTAGAAACCAGAACCACTACCGTCAGCTACAGTCAATAGCACACAGAAAGAGCTTGGACTGATACAAAAGAAATCTTCAACACTGCTCTGTTGTGGGTGAAATAGCATGAGCAATAAAAACAAAACAAGATTACCAGTAGCTAATATATATAACCAGTAGCTAATATATATATGTATTTATAATACAACTTTACAATTATTTGGCCCTTCAGTATTTTCACTAACTTCAACAAATCTCAGAATCCATCCAACACAGCACTGAGACACAGTCAGACCAATTAACACCATGTACTTCTGGCAGAGTACAGACAGTGTTTGAAATGTGAATTAGAGCCAACAGTGGCTGCCCATATGGACCACATAATCAGTGTAGAGCTTGGGAAGCAAACAAATCCAGAAAACAGACACATCAACATGCCCACAAGATTTACAGTGCATTTGCATTGCTAGGGAATTGTTTTTTAATAACATCAGAAAGATCCTCACTATGTTTTTGATTAGGAAATTCAGGTTTCATACCAGTTCTACTTTGCCATCAGGTTGGAGCACTTCAGTCTGACAAAAGAGGTCAATTTCATAGTTTTCGTAATTCCAATGTAATGTAATTTCTGTATCTGTGCAATCTTCCCAAACCTGGAAAGGTGCAGTGGGATAAACTGGCAATAGAAAAACTGAGTTAGATCTTGTAAAACATAAAATATATGCAATAGAATGTTAATATTAATATTTTAGCTGAGTAGTAAAATTTTTTTCTCCTAATCTAGAAGAAACATGAATTATAGAACTTCATTTCAGAATGTGAATGTAAATGTAAGTAAATATTTAAAGGTTCAAAAAATTCCTTGTGCTGACTTAGAAAAGTTTTAAAACATCATGGACAAAAGAAAGAAATACATTTATTGCAAACCATTAAAATTCTCTAATTCAGTGCTTGGCAGAAATTCCTGATGTAACATGGTAAAATTTGACACATTTCTACAGTCCAGAATTGGGCCTCTTTGACAGAAATTTTATTCACAGCTCTAACACTGACTCCTGTCAGTAGGTATCCTCCGGTAAACAGTGCCAGGTCTACTTCTTCCAGAAAATTTCTGAGATCCTTTACTGCTGTATAAGAATATTCAGTAAGTGAAGTAAATCTCAAACTCTCCCACATTATCTGTATAATAATGAGGAATGCAATGCAATGTGAGGGCATGGCAATGCAAGTGAGTGCTATGCTTACACCCTTAGCCATTTATCCTAAAGCTTCATGAATTACATTACTGAATTACAGCACTCCATTAAGTACAATTTGAGGACTTTCACACTCAAAAGAGTTTGTATTTTATATAGAAGGTCCAAATTACCACATGCAGAATTGGAAAAAATGGATTTACATTTTCTTTTACTTACTGTCATCCTTTAAGTAAGGAAAGTTCTAATGTAAATATTTGCAGGATCAGAGAAAACATGGAGGATTTCACAGGAATAACTATTTAAAAGCTTAACTCATCACATATATTATACATAATTTCTTTAACTTGCAACTATCACTAGGACTGGAAAATAATTATTAAAAATAAAATTTTAATGTACTTATCACATTGAATGTAAACTCTTCTAGCCTGACTTCCCATGAAAACTGAGTTTATGACATTGTGTTGTCTCCCTACAACCTGTCAGTTTACTCCTCCACTTTCCTGACCTGTTCCTTCCACTTCCAAACAATCAGATAATCAAATTTTAGAATTCTTATGCCTCAGACATTTAGCATAAGTTCCTTCATATAGAAAAGCGTGGCTGGCAAAACTGTCAGCAATGCCTCTGAGGAAGGAAGCATTGCCAGGATGCAGCAGTTACACTATCAGCCTCATAGGCCATTGTCTTGTCAGCTTCTGAGCTGCACAAAGCACATGTTGTCTCCTGGTTCCTCAAACAGGTCAGGCAGTCACAGAACCTGGGGAACACTGAAGAAGACTCAAGGAGAACTGGAAATACTGCTGGAGAATGAAGAAATATCCCCCTGTTTTGAGGCAGGAGTAGGAAGGAATTTATGGGACCTGGTGCCCACTGGGTCATTCCTTCATAAAGGACACAACTACTAGGGAATAAGGAACAACAGCCATTAGATACTACTCAGAGAATAACCTGACTTCTGTCACTGATGAACTACTCTTCCTCCCTTACAATAGCACAGTGGAAGTTACTGTCCCGTATTAGAACCAAGAACAGGTTAGCATGATCACTTCTTTCCCAGCAATAGCTCTTACACACGTATCACATCTCGTATCATAACAATTTCCAAGTAATCTACACAGATATTTTGCTTAAACTCCCCATTTTATATTCTTGCACCATTTTGCTTTCTCTTCTACTAACCAGCTTCAGCAAAGTGGCAGATTTTGAAACATTAAGGGCTCATTCCAATAAAGAAATCTGACCCTTGGAGTATAAAGCTGTTTTCTACTGTTAATACAACTTTCCAAAGCTGAAACTGAAGAGAGAGCAGATAACTATAGCACAGGGACAGATAAGTAATTAAACCATGAAGATAAAAATCAAGGACTTCTATACTTCAAACCATGACACAGTAGTATCAAGCTCAGAAGGAGCAACAAAAAGCCCTAAACAAAGACATAGAAAAAAGCCTTACTTCTGTGATTCACATCAAAAACATCTGCAGCAGTTTTCTTTCCCAGTGGGTTTTCCACAGTCACTGTGACATTCCAGATCCACTGCTGGCCTATATCCCAAGAGCAGGAGCACTGCTTAGAGCAACTTGCTTTGCACAGAGGCGTTTTCTGGGATGACCTGTCAAAGAAAGGAAGAGGTAGGAAGCAGGGCGAAGAGAGAGAAAGATGTTTTCCATAAAATACAATCAACATAGGTCTTGGAAGTTTCTGATGTCCAATTAGAATACAGCATCATAAAAAATAAGGCTGAGGGGCCTTATGTAAGAAGTCACCCACTTCTTTCCCTTAGCTTGAAATATGATGAATAGAAATACTTTTAAAATAGAGTTTCTTTTGAAATAGCCAGGTTTGTCTTTTTAAGATACAGCTACATTGCTTTTAGAAATTTCCTTACTGATTGTCTAAATCAAGGACTTATTTGCCAAGACTTAAATAAGAAACATGTTTAGCATTACGTTTTTAAATGAAGTTGTAATTTCAACTGCATCTTGAAATGCATCTTCTAACCTTCCATTTTTAAATCACCATTACAGTATCTTTAAGTGAGTGATGTGGAGACCAGGAAAGTATGTGCAATGCTGGCCTGTTTTCTGCTGAGATCTTTTGATGAAGGTTTGCTGTGATTATGAGGTTCTGTCCTGGTTTATGAGTTTCCCTTTCTCTGCAGGCCTTGCTGTAAAGTCCCTCTCCTCATGTAAGGGCCACGTCTGATGTACCACAGCTGTGTAGCCTTGACTTTAGCCTAGACTGCTAAAGAAAGAGCTATGAGAAAGTCTGCAGATTAATTTTTTTTAAAAATAAAGAAGTCAGCTGAAACTACAGAAATTATAGACACAAGAAGGATATTTGAGATAGAACTGTCAGTAGCTCAAGGACTCAAGAAGGAAAACATCAGCATGTAAAGCTCTAAAATCCTAAAGGAAGACAACTAGGGAGATTAATCAGGCGGAGTGCTAACTTTGAGTCAGCATTAGTGTCAAGGGATCATGAGCACACTAATACCCAGCCTACCAGCTAATCAGATCCTACTTACCTATTGTGTGTGCTACCCAATAATTATGTTATACTTTTAAGTTATCTACATCCTGATGTCAGAGTGTCTTCATACCTACTGAATGCTATCCAAATATATTAACTCAAAAGAGTGGTTAGAATAAGCTTTATCAGGCAGAACTTGATCTAAACATTGTTAAAGTGAGTCTGATTCAGAGCAGCTCTGCACTGCTCAAGTTTTTTTAAATAAGTGATCAGTTAAGTGGAAAAAGGCAAGCAGCTAATTACATGGAGAAAAAGCATTTCCACAGATTCTAAAGGAAAAAAGGAAAGAAGGTGAGTGGTACAGCACAGATCAGAGTTAGAATAACAATAAGACTTACATTTTAGACAAGGTGTATCGTGGTAAATTCTGTCCATAGAGATAGGTCTCTGCTTCTGTCCAAGTACATGTTACTCTTTTCATGTCTTGAGTGTGGCAGTAAAAATCTTTAGGTGTATCAGGTGGTTCTTGTCAGATGAAATAACCAAAAACCAACAAAATCATGGCAGTCAAGGCAAAGCTTATCAACCTCTTTAATACATTAACAAGCTAGAAATAATAGATAAGCATGAAGTCTGATTTACTATAGATGTTGTTACTGAAATTATGCTTATTCAATGACAACTGCAGAGATAGCTAGGATAATACATGAGTCAATAATATCAATAGGATAATTCATTTAGTCAATCTGTATTCTTTTCTATCTTTAAAAATTGCTGTTAGCCTTTGAAAAGGAGACTGTGCTGAGCTTTTACCACATGCACATAGACAATGAAGTTGAGTTCCTAAATGGGTGGGTATATTTGTGAATCAACCACCTGTCATAGGGCCAATTAATTTAATGCTATTTTTTCCTGCTTTCTCTATATAAGTTTACAGATCTCAAGTCAGACAGAGTTCGGCCAGACATGATGAGACCATGACAACTAACAGCAAGCTTTCTTCCCCAGTACATTTTTTCTACAGTCATTCTTGAGTTAATAACAAGAGGAAAATAAAACTGTAAAAATGTGTTTACTTACTACCCACAAAGAAAGCTGCCTGATACAACCGCTCATCTTCATCGTAACAGTAGACATGTATGTTAGACCCTTTGTCATGTGATAGATTTTCCACAGTGAGAAGTCTGACTTGACTGTTCGTGTACTTGAAAACATCAACAGCTGGGTATACAGAGAATTCCTTAATGGTTTGACCTTTCCCTCCTATGCAGCAAAGAGTGATATCAGAGCCTTCTGCTAAAAATTTTTCTTTTGGAAAGATTTGTGGCCCACTTCTATTTGAAGTGTCCAGGCCTGCAAATTAAAAAAAAAAAACCAAAATATTTCAAAATCTGCTCAAAGCAACAGTCTTCAGCCGGAACACAAAATTAAGCATTTACACATGAAATGGCTAACATTACATTATCCATTCATAGACTTTCATTCAGTATTCTTTCCAATATAGAGATTAATTTCACATGTAATAATACCTTTCTCTTAAAGTCTTAAACATGTAATGTAGTCCAACAAACTACCTAAGAGACTAAATCTGTTTTACTGCCTTTCACTCAGAGAAAACAAGTTTTCTGTCAAGAATCGCCTTTACAAGGAACATCATCTCCTGCTCCTATGTACAGGCAATTTATTGCTTATATCCAAAATGCCTGCTCTTGAAGACAAGGTGTATCATGGCAAATTCTGTCCGTAGAGATAGGTCTCTCCTTCTGTCCAAGTACATGTTACTCTTTTCATGTCTTGAGTTTGGCAGTAAAAATCTTTAGGTGTATCAGGTGGTTCTTGTCAGATGAAATAACCAAAACCCAACAAAACCATGGTAGTCAAGGCAAAACTTACTTGGAGCAGTGGGCTACAACAACATCACAGTCTGATGCTTGTGCAGAGCTCAGCTAAGAGGAGTCAACATTGACTCAATCAGATCAGTAAGGGGATAATCAGCTTGGAATGAGAGTCCCATAGCTTTCTATGTTGGACTGCTTGCTGAATGGAAAAGTTAGTAAAATTGAAGTGACTCACAGTTTTTTACACATATTGCACAGGTAAAATCTAGTCTCAAGAATCTGATCCAAAAACCTGGTGACATTTAGAGCTACTGTCTTTCAGAGAGCTCTAAATCAAGCCTGTAAAGTGGGATCAGTTTGTGACCAAGAAATAGTATTTTTGAGCCCTACTTATTCACAACTTAAAAAAATAAAATCTTCAAGACTGAGGAGATTATGGGACAAAAAAAGAGAGTCTTCCATCCTACTGTCCATAATCTAACAAGAGGGAGATGAGTGCCATAATTCAAGTATGAACACCAGTGACCCCTCTTCTACATACATTATGTCTCCAATATCTAAAAGCCCTTGCTGCTCCAAATGAGTGTTTCATTATAAAATCACTACAGTATATTTTCTAAAGTAGTTAGATATTTTGTTTAAACAAGATTCCCTGGGAGCCAAACTGCTCTAGTAAGACATAGTAATCAAAAAAAAAAGATAAATTTTGTTATGTCATTAATTACATTATTGGTTCACTCCCTGTTTATTCTTACATAATTCACAGGACATTCATTCCAAGTGAAATAAGGAGCTGACTTGTTCCTTTTTCTCTGCTTCTGTAATACCAATTCAAACTATGAATTCCAGACAAAAGCAACAAATTCATCAGATTATGTAGCCCCCTAGCTATGTACTTCCTCTCCTTTCCCTGAGTCTGGGCCAGGGATGTGCCTATCCGAGATCCCATGTCACTTCATCTACTACATTGTTTTAAAGTGTGAGTAAAAAAAAAGTTCCAGAACTTTTGGTCTACTAGCTTAGGAAGATAGTCTGCAAATTATAGCAATGGCTGAAGACCTGCTATTTCTGCCGGTAAAATATAAGGAACTGGTTAGTGCTTAGAGCAAATGGATTCTTCATGTGATGCCATCTCTCCAGAACCATCCTCCACGGTTACATTCACTGGCAAATTACAAACTAGCTTTATACTTGAAAAAAAATCCAGTATTGCAAAGTCTTGTTTTGCTTACCCGGGACAGTCTCCCACAAACTCCACTGACTCCAGATTTTTGATGATTTTGCTTTGCTCCTAATTCTCACAGCATGTGACATACACTCTAAAGGTATGTCTGAATCCCATGACCAGTGAAGAGGTTTTCCCAATTTATCAAGTGTGACATTATGAAACTCCTAGAAAAAAAAAGACCAGTAAGGCAAAGTACTGAAAACACATCAACGTGAAGATTTGGAAATACAGTCAAAAGCAGTGAGAAAGATCAAAGGAGAAAATGCTTTTGAAAATTGACATCTGAAACTCCACTAGCTACATGTGATCTTACAGTATCTAACTACTCAGCTAATCAGCTGCTTACAGATCTGTGCTAGCAGTGGTGGAGTGACTGATGTGTTAACATATTTGGGAGTGCGACCCTGCTTCTCATGATATGGATTTGCTCTCAGAGACTTTCAGGATGTTATTTGTGTCTGCTATTACTTACACTTCTGCCTACAAATGCATCCTAGTGCTCTGGGTTACACATCCCTGTGGTGGACCCACTGTCCCTGGAGTGATTTAAAATATGTGCAGATTCAGCATTTAGAGATGTGGTTTAGTGTGGACTTTGTATTGCTGGGATAATGGCTGGACTCAATGATCTTAAAGAATTTTTGCAACCTATGAGATTCTATCATTCTACATATTTTAGTACTTTTATAGCAACCATTCCAGATTCTCAGCATACAGATCAGTGCTGTTCATATGATTTTGTATCAAAGCCCTGACTCACACTGACCAGTAGAGAACATACAGATCAGTGCTGTTCATATGATTTTGTATCAAAGCCCTGACTCACACTGACCAGTAGAGAACTTCTCTCCAGTACTGTTTTCCATCAGCAACACCTGCACTTTCATATTACCACTGCTCTGAGAAAAAATCTGCCATTTGCTCAAAATTTAATTTCTCAGTTATAGCCCTGAGTGTGAGAAATGGCATTGTAGAGGATTCTCAGGGCCTAACTGAAAGCTTGCATAGTCTTGTACATCTGTATACAATCTCTGAGATAAGGTGTGCTGACTTAGCTAGACCATGGAATAGAGAAGACGTTGTTGAGAAAAAGACTGAACAGGAAACAAGTTTCAAATGATGGCCTTGCAAACAGACCAGATATTTTAGAGTACAAGAACTGTGAAAGATGCATTGTAGCAAGACCACATGGGGTAAAATATCAGGTGATTGGTGCTAGAAGTGTTAGCAGCACTATGCAGCAAAAGCTAATAGCCTGAAAAACTGGTTGGCTTCTGATGAGATGGCATTGAATGTAACATCTTAAATGTCTCACCCTTCTATGAGACTGATAATGGAACAAAATCTTTTAAAGCACCTCTCAGCTGCCCCATCTCTATAGAGCTGGGTTCTTCCAGCAAATGGTGCTTCCTTTTTGAGGAACACGATTTCTATCGAGCGGTTGGAAAGTACTTTTTGGAGAGTGCCACTGCATGGAAGCGGGAATCACCCCAAGGATTTAAAGTTCTCCTGTGAGGAAGGAGCAGTCAGGAGTGCTGTCTGTGCCACGGGTTTGAGTTGGACGGAGACAGATGCTACCTGCTGTATGACAACAGGTAAGCTTTGGGGAACGTGATCAGGCACAAGATGTCCAAACAGCCCAGAGATGTTTATCAGACCCTTAAGACTGATAAGATCTAATTCTTGTACCATACCCGAGCAAGAACTTAAAGACCTCTTAAGCTGGGTACAGAAAAATTTTGGTGACACAAATCTTGAGTCTGCTTTTACTATGTCTCTTTGGGATGCTGTTGGACTTCAGCTCATGACATGACTACCCATTGAGATTTTACAGCTGCTAAGTTGCTCCCTGCATGTCCTGTGCTCATTGACATATTTAGTAAGCAGTCTAGTTCAGCCACATCCTCGGTAGTTTTTATGCTTATGCTTGAGCTGCTTAAGAAATATAGCAAGTCCTTGCCATCTCATGGCTTAAAACATGTACTGAAGTAGGCAGCAGCTGGGATGCTCCCCTCTTGAAGGATGATTTACCAGACTATAGAAAAACAAGAACAGTCTCAAGTTGTGAGTAATGATCCAGTACAACTGGCAGACCCACCAGAGGCAAAAGAAAGACACCAGGCACCACGATTTGTGGCAGCTTTTGCTGCCAGCCACTACCCTGGGAATGGAGATGGGGAGGATGAAGAATTCCCCTTTGACCCTGGACCCGCTGACCCTGCAATAGAACCAGACCTTTATCCCCTGGCATGGTGCCTGCCAGGAGCTGTGCTGTGACTGCTTCTGCTGCTGTGGGGGTGCGGCTCCCGCCTGGTGCTGGCCAGCCCGGCCATAGCCTGCGCAGCATGCTGAAGCTATGGTACATCAAAGTATCAACTGACACTATGTACTGACCAAAACTGTCAAAATTTACCTTCTAATTTCAGTAACCTGTGATTTGTGATCTTTAGCAGGATTGTTATTGGAAAGATTCAAAAGTGTTTGTGTGGATGAGGTGCTTTCCTACATATCAATAACACAGCAAGACTACATGATTCACTGGGAATAACTGGCTAGGTTGTGAATTCAATATTCTTTTGCTCACACTCAAAGCAAACTTTGAACTTTATCTGCAGTAGTTATTTGAGTCTTAGGTATTATTAATACTCAAAACTCCACTGCCAACTTTACCAGTTGTTTGCGTTCTACTTCACAGTTTTAACAACGTAACTTTATTGTGAATTTTTCAGGACAGCTATTTAGTGATTAAAGGGTCATTATTTTTCCTTGCCATGTCTAAATTGAAATTAGACTTGATATCAAAACAGTTTAAGCATACTGATAAACCACAAATACAGTAAACAGTAGCTTACTTTTTAGAATAATTTGAACCCCTGACTTTGTAACTGTTTGTATGCCAGTGTCAGTCTTCGACATCCACTAAGCTAACTAAGTTGTTTGTGTAAATCTTATAGCACTATTATATAACTAAATTCTTATTGTTTCAGCCTTTACTATTTATAGACCATTACTTGTACTAGGCCAAACTCAAATTTATTGTACAGGCAATCTTAAAAAAAGCTGCAGCAGGAATTAACTCCACTTATTTACCTGCATGTTGTTTACCTTAAAGTTTAACTGTTGTATGACAAATTTTCAGTAACTTTTTTAAATTATAGAGTTTAAATAAGTTAATTTCTGTTAAGATCAATTTCTGTTTAGTTTCAGTAATGTTTAAGGGGTTTTTAGGTATATTTTTGCTACATTTAAGTGAGGTTAAGTTTCAATGAAGTCAATTTTAGGTTCTGTTGATATATTCTTGTTTAAATTATAAGATACAAGATACAGCTGTTTTATTATAGAAATAAGAACAATCTGTTGTTTTATCTTTCGTAGGCAGCACTGAAGAATGAGTAACAATTTCATATTATGGCTGTTTTTAGTTGTAAGCTGTTTAATGCTTTTTTTGCTTTATTGCTACTTAGCTAAGGATAAATGACAAAGCCAGCTGTATTACAAACCTTTGTATACTGTTGTATAGCCATCTACAAGATACGTATTATTTTAAGAAACTTTTCTAACTACTATTATTGAGAAGTGTTTAGAATATATTAAGGTAACTATTCCAGATAAGGCCTGGACCCTGGCCAAGTCCTAGCCTTAACTGGTTGGGAAGTATGCCAAAAACTCAGGTGTTTTCTGCAACAAAATGGTACTCAAGTAATTTTGACTTGCTGATTTTGGACGTATCATAGCTGGAACTTCTTTTAAAGTGAACTTGGAAATCTTACCTGGGAGTAGTTTTCTAAGCCCTGGCTTATAAAAATGAGGTTTGCCAGTTACTGCAGACTCTGAGTGATGGTACAGTATTTAGGGATTTTATAATGCATTGCTTTAAATCACCATTTTATTTCTTATACACTACTAATTGCACATATCATCTGATTTATTTTTGCTTGGTGTGAGTTCATTGTTTTGCTACATGTTGTTTTAATTGCCATCTTACAAACTGCATTGCTAGATTATTCAGGCGTTTGTTCTATTCACTTTCCAAGTCATAAGCTGTTGCAAGCAAACTTGAGTTTCAGAGAAAAAGCCATGTTGAGTGAAGTGCCTTTAGATGTTGTAACAATATTTACTGACAGTTCAGAGAAAATACACAAATCAGTAATAGTATGGCAAAACCAAACAAAACATGGAAATAAAACATTTAAACAGCAGAAAGTTCTCAAATCATTGAATTGGCAACTACAGTTAGAGCATTTTGGATTTTTCAGGAACCTTTCAATTTAATTACAGACTCTGCCTATGTTGCTAATAGGGTTAGAAGAACAGAAGGATCAGCTTTAAAAGACGTTAGTAATTATAGCCTCCCATGTCATAAAATTTTACAAGAGAGAACTAACAAATATTTTGTTTCCCATATGAGGGCACATTCTTCACTTCTAAGATTTATGGCAGAAGGAAATGCAAGAGCAGTTAAACTGAAGATGGTTGTTTCAAACACTTTGACAAACATTTTTGAACAAGTAAAACTGAGTCATGCCTTTTTCCATCAAAATGCACAAGCACTTGTGCAAATGTTTCACATCTCTAAATGTCAAGAAAAAGACATTATTAGCACTTGCACTGATTGTCAACTTGTAGAACCTCCTGTTTCTACAGGAGCTGTCAACCCATGAGGGCTGCAGAGCCTGCAACTATGGCAGAGAGATATCACCAAATACCCATCTTTTGGGAAGTTTAAAAATATTCATGTGTCAGTAGACACTTTTTCAAGTGCAGTTTTTGCCTCTGTCCACACAGGAAAAACAGCCAATCATGCTTGTCAACATTTTCTGCAAGCTTTTGCTCATTAGGTATACCCCAGGGAAAAAAAAAACCAAAAGACAATGACCCTGCATACACATCTGAAAAATTTGCCACACTTTAAACAAATTGGGATGTTCGTCACACTTTCGGAATTCCATATTCTCCCACAAGTCAAGCAATTATTGAAAGGACACATCACACTCTAAAACACATTTTAGACCAGCAAAAGGGGTAAATGGCTCAAGCCACGCCTCAGACGAGGTTGTGTAAAGTTTTATACATTTTTAATTTTTTAAATAGCTCATTTGCACAACCTAATCCACCAATTTTTAGGCATTTTCCAAATAACACACAGGCAAAACTGAAAGAAAATCCTCCAGTTTTAATTAGAAACCCCGAGACAGGCCAAATTGAAGGTCCATTTCATTTAATAACATGGGACAAAGGGTTTTCTTGTGTTTCCACAGGTGCAGGACCTAAGTGGATTGCAGCTAAGAACATACAACAGCGCACTGACAATTCCATGAGCAGGGAAACGAGCACACAGATGTGAGCCGCACAGAGACTACAGTTCATGCCTGACATTCTCTGCCCAACCTGCAAAAACTGCGAACCTTGGGTTTTATATCAAAACTGTAAAAATCATTGGTATCATAGAGCTCTTTTGGCAAAACCGTGGTGTTCATTCTGTTAAAAAGAATCCCAAGATATCCAGATTTGCACAACTGAGTGTAAACAGGACAATTTAGTACCTTAGAGTTGGCCAGTCCCTAAACAAATTTGGGGAAAAAAAACCCTGAAAGTACCAAAAGATTTGCTTGGAAATTGAAATACGTGGAAAAGACTTTTTCCAAGAGTAGTTGAACAAAAACATGGAGTTAGATCAAATGATGTATTGGTGCTTGTTAGTTTTGCTTGCTTGCTTTTGCAGTGCAGATATGCCTGTAGATCAACCAAAAACAAATGTTTGGGTTGCTTTAGCCAAGTCAGCAGGCTCAGACACCATATGTTTTACCAATTCGGGCCCAGACAAACCCTTTGCAACTTGTTTGGTCAGTGTCCCAGTGCCAGCCAGAGAGTGGCCAATACCTAACCCTGACAATTATTGGTGTGCAGTTGCCAACGAGACAAATCCTGTAACCAATTGGTATCATTGGGCCCCTGATCTCCTTAAAGCACCCTTTGAATTGGAAATTCTTGGTTCTTTGACAGTGGAATTTTGCGCTGAGTTTCAGTATCAAGGAGATCTACAATTAAATATTACTCTCCATCATCCTGTGTACAGAAACTCAAGTTTTTGGTGTGATTGTACCACCCCTGCGTCCCCTAAGGGTAAGACTGTTGATCTTCATGAATTCCCACGGCAATTGGCAAAAGGATATTGGCTCATTTGTGCAGATAGAGCCTGGCAGGGCATTCCCTCAAAAATTAAAGGTGGCCCATGTAGCATCAGACAGCTCGCTGTGATAGCACCTAGTGTTAAAAAGGCCATCAAGAAAAAACATAGACAAAAGAGGTTTGCCCATCATAATGAAGAAAACTATAACAACAATAAACCCTGGAGCCCTGAGTTACATCAGGTTTGTTTTTACCTCAACTTGCCTCAGCTGTAGCATTAAAACAATTAGACCAGTTGGGGTGTTGGTTGAGCAAAGAAACCAATGCCACTTCCTGTAATTTGTGATATGATGACAGATGTTAATGCTGTTAGACATGCAACCTCACAGAACAGAGCTGCCATTGATTTTCTCTTTCTGGCACATGGGCATGGTTGTGAAGAATTTAAAGGGTTGTGTTGTATGAATTGTCTGACCATTCAGAATCCATCCACAAACAGCTTAAAAAACTTAAAAGATTTGGCAAATCAAATTAAAATGGATGATGGATGTTAGATTATTTGTTTGAAGGGTGAAACTTTAAACCTTGGCTAAAGGAACTTTGCAAAATAGGTTTATATGTATTGATTGCTGTAGTAGCAATATTAGTGATGGTGTCTTGTGTACTTCACTGTGCACAGCAGTTGATGAATAAGACCATCAAAGAAGTTTTTACCATTCAAGAAAGAGGGAGAAATGTGAGAAATGGAATTGTAGAGGGTTCTCAGGCCTGACTGAAAGCTTGCATAGTCTTGTACATCTGTATACAATCTCTGAGATAAGGTGTGCTGACTTAGCTAGACCATGGAATAGAGAATACATTGTTGAGAAAAAGATTGAACTGGAAACAAGTTGCAGATGATGGCCTTGCGAACAGACCAGATATTTTAGAGTACAAGAACTGTGAAAGATGCATTGCAGCAAGACCACATGGGGTAAAATATCAGGTGGTTGGTGTTAGAAGTGTTAGCAGCATTGTGTGGCAAAACCTAATAGGCTGAAAAACATTTATAAGGTATTGTAACCAGGAAACAGGTTGGCTTCTGATGAGATGGCATTGAATGCAACATCTTAAAGGTCTCTATGAGACTGATAATGGAATAAAATCTTTTAAAGCTCCTCTCAGCTGCCCCATCTCTATAGAGTTGGGTTCTTCCAACACTGAGGAACGTGGCCACTGCTCAAGAAGTAATGCAGGCTGTTCATTCTTTGGTATGAGCAGACTCACAGTTTCCTTATTCGTACACTTACTTCAGAAAAACACAGAAGCAAATATATTCCTGTATGGTAATGACATCCAAAGTAACTTGTCGTGTTTATTATGAACAACAGAACAGACTGCATCCCTGGATTTGAAACACTTTTAATTTCCTCCAACAAGTTAATAAGAATTCATTGAAGGACACTTCAAAAAACCCAAAACTTAATTGTATGTAGCTATATGTTCCTTGTTACTGACTTTAGGTGTTGGAATCTGAAATAAAAGCCTTTCTGAGTCCCTCACACAGAGAAAAGAACTAAAATATATTAAACTACATAGACATTAAATAAGAGTGTAAGTTTAAGTTTTAAGCAAGTAAAAATACAGTTTAAATGAATTAAGAGTCTGTGTTAGCTAGTGAAAAGTCCTAAGGCCTAGTTTAAAGTTTAGTAATGATACCCTTGACAGATTCAACTTAGTTCCAGACCTAATGAAAACATAGCTTGCATTCTTAGAACAGATAGGATTATTCACGTAAACAGATAATACTCTACATGTAGGATTTAGGTAAGGACTGGCACAGCTTTTGCATGTTAGAACTAAGCTGAGAGTGGTGTAGAAAGAATGTTTTAGAATCGTGTTTTTAGCTGATTGGATGATTTACAAATTTAATCCCCTGTACTAAGAAGAGGCGCACAAACACATACACACATACAGGAAGAGGAAGAACAGCAGCACCGTTAAATTACTAGAAGAAGAGCTACTGCAACTGCTTCTGCTGCTGCTGCCCAGATCATCTGGACTTTCCAAGCAGCTGCTGCTGCCCAGACCTCCGGGACCTTATGCCAAAAGCTTTTAGCATGGGCTTTAATATTCTCAACTCTTTACCTTTGAGATGCATCCATACAATAAACACCTTTATAGCAACCAACAGCTGCTCTTTTCTCCCTGAGACCCAGAGACCCCCATGAACAACTCAACATTCAGGGTTAGATCTACTCATTGGGATAAAAATCCTATCCAGAGTATCAAAGAGGTAAAAATCTTCAGAACTGTGTAGAGCTCATTTGCAGTGAGCTCCTCAAAATCAGAGACAAAACACCACCAGCTAGGGTGGTCAAAGTAAGTTGTGATTTTTAACAGTGTCTATCTTATATTATTCATCACTGACTTCAGAAAAATAAGACTTAGTCCGTTTTATGTACTTTCTGACAAATAGCAACCCTAAATGAGTTAGTGCAGTTTTTCAGTTTTACTAAGTCTTAAATTTTCTTTGGAGACTGTTCCTATACAGAAGTTGCAAACAGAAAAGCACTCAGAACAGACCTAATTTGGGTGATCTGCTCTTCAGAAAATGCTGCTGGTTTAGATGCTAAGGGAAACTATCAGGACAGAGTCCCTGCAAAAAAGACATCACTACATCTTCCATCATTGTCAATGACTAATACACTTCTTTTCTAAGTACACTTACTGTCCACACCGTTGTAGCTTCATCGAGTCGACGGACTTGTATCTCAAAAGATATTGCCAGCTCAGCATCATGTGCTGACTTGACAACATCCCATTCCACCAGCAGCCGCTGAAGATCCAAATCCTTGGAAACATTAAGGTATGTTACTGGAAACACATTGGATTCTAGGAGCACAAAAAGGGCACAAAAATATTACTGTCTAGCTAAGTTACAAAGCAGTTCTGAAAAAACAGTGATTAGAAGTAAGATAGGTCCCACAACAGATGACTCTGAAGGAAAAAGCAAAAGTGATGAGGTTCCTGAATCTATTCAATAGCTCCCCACCATGATATTTGGTATGCTGTTTAATTTCTTTATGCTTTCAATTTACTAGCTGTTTTATTGGAATACAAATCCATTCCTTCATAATCTTCTGGAGGGGAACAACATAATGTATTAAGAGGGACCAAATCCCAAAAATCTCAAACCCCAGCAAGCCTTCACATCATTAGGACAGAAACTCTGGGCTCAGTTTTAATCTCTGACTTAATCCAAACTAAATGAGTTAATGCAAAACCAATATTTGAACAGAATAGGTTAAGGGTTTCCCTGCAATAGCTAGCTTAGATGATAGTCTAGTATTAAGCACATTCCTAGTTGCTCTACACAGAGCTTAGGTCATGGCTGTAGATTCTTCTACTGCATCTAGTTCTTATGGCACTTGCATAATTCTCCTGGTCTGGATTTAATTCCAGATCACAACATGATAAATTAAAGTTTAAAAGTCAGACTGAAGTCCCTTTCGTTGTTGAGATATAAAAGGCCCTGAAAGACTGTTCTGCTGTAAACTAGAAACAACCGTGTAAGTGGTTCCTCTTTTAGATGATTCTTTTATGACCCCTCCCTAAAAACCCTAACTGTTGGAAGACATGAAATATAGCACTCACAGATTTGTCATTTCTCTACTTCCTGAAAATTAAACAAACAAACTTTAATCCCCTAAATTTGACCTAGTTGTTAATGAAGCCAGGGAGCTGAAACATCCAAGTAACTAGGCTTTTTCTTTTGCCACAGGTGCTTTCCAATGTGCTTCTGCTTGTTACAAGATCAGAATATTCATACTAACCAAGACACAGGAAAAAAAGTCACCAAAATAGCTGTACCTTTTAATAAAACAGAACTCATTCTGTGCATTCCTGCCACATTACAGCCAGAGTCATCAGGGACACGATGGTCTGAGTGACCTCAGCAGCCCCCTCTCACAAAACTGTCACTTCCACTCCAGTCTCCCAGATACACTTCACCCACTGAACTACCTGAGATTTTCACCATGTATCACTAGCAGAAACACAAGCATTCAGGAGATTTAGACTGCAAATATACATTTTGGTAGATGCTTCTGGTAGCCATCACATATCCAAATAATTCTGCAATTTATCATGCAGTATCTGCATTACCCTAACCTCTGTGCAGCAGTTTTCAGACACAGGGACTTTTACATTAGAAGAAGGGAATGAAAGGCTTAGGAGAAGCAGCAGTTATAACAATGTTTGGTCAATCAAAGGAAGCAAAGAAAACTTTATAAGCATATTTGTTAATTATGAGAATACAGACACAACTATGTTGTTTATATTAGTCCAGAGTATAATTGAAGAACAAATGGAGAAAAGGATGTATTTTACCATTAGTACAAAGTTATTAAAAACTGCTGGAAGAAAGGATTCTGTTTTAGAAAATCATCCAAAAAAAAACTCTGTTGGGATATTTTTAATCTATTCCATTATCAAGACTACTAGAAGTCAGATCAAAATGAAAACCATATGCTTTCCATCTAGAGGAAGCTACTGGTACAGGCATCTTCAGATAAGCTTGAAGAAATCAAGTTTCACTGTTCAAAAACATGGTCTCAGAACAAGGACTATGGCAACTTCAAGTGTTTTCGAGAAAGAAATATATGCAACACACCTTCTATAAAGTTTCAAAGTCTACCAGGAAATGATTAACATGTAAATTACATGAAAACAGAATTGACAACCTTAGTGTCTCTGCAAGGTAAGTGCAAAATGTTCCACATGCAAAAATAAATTTTCCTTATTGGCTATGGTAATGACACGATCCTCAAAAAGTGTATCTGCTGCTTCACAGCTGCTTTTGAAAAACAATGGGCATCAGTTTTATACTGCCATAACAAAACCCAGTAGTATGACAATTACTTTTCTGAAACTAAATAAACAAAGTGGAAGGCTTGGGGGTAAATTTCACTGAATGATGATGGAGCATCAATTTTAGGTTTTACCGGAAAATAGAAATATTATTAGCTTCACTGCCAACAACTGACTAGGCAAGGAGCCAGAACAACCAAAACAACATAGTGATTCATAAAATTAACCGTGGAAGTGGAGTATTATTTTATTTTGGGAAGATAGGACAAAACACACTTCATTTTCCCACATTTTACAGACTTTCACCATCAAAACAAGCTACACACTGTTAAAATCCCACTTATGCTAACAGATTAACTGTAATGTTGTTAATCTCCAGAATGCAATCTCAGCTGATCATTTTCTGGTCAACATTACTTGCACATTCATCATCCATTTACCTAAAGCACCGTGTAGCAAATCCCTTGGGGAATCTCATTTCACATACACAAGCTGATCTAGAACTCTGGGCCATGCCATTATTGTTTTTTCTACTTGCACTACTGAAGCAACAGAGGAAGAGAGGAACTGGGAGAAGGAAAGGGCCCCGCTAGTCTCCCAATGAAATTCAATGGCACAAAATGAGAGTCCAGGGAAAGGAAACAAATACACCTGAAAAAAAAAGCCAGCCAGTTGGCAGAAGCCCCTTTCTTTTGCAGGGTGCACCATTAAAAGACATTTCTGCATATCTTCTGTACTTTTCTATCCTCTTTCTGCTCTTTCTTTTAGCAGATTCAAATTGCAGATGTCACTATTATGCCTATTGATGATGAGCTTACATCTCCTCTCTGCTTCTGTTTTTATTTTTTGTCCAAATGAAAATATCATCCCTTTTCTCACCATAAAGAATATTTCCACCTGCCACACTTAATTAGTTTGATTAAAAAAACGGCAAACGTGTAATTAGCTCCTGGTTTTTCTCCATCTGTACTAGTGTCCATCTACTATCTCTCTTCAGCTACATGACATATCACTTCACACCTCACACTCTTTTGTTTTCCACAGACTCTGGCATAAGACAGTCTAGATCATCAGTCAGTGCTTATACACAGTACTAAAAAAGAGAAGAAACAATATAGTTAAGGATATATCCAAAATTTTGATAACCAACAAGTTACAATGTAGGTATTAAAGAATTTTATGGCACAATTTTAACATGTGAAAATATTTACAGCATAGACAGTTACAATATTCTCTCCTAGCAAAATTAAGCGATCAAGGCATCTTAAGACTTGTTTTAGCATGCAAGCTAACACAAGACCATGTGAATAGTTATGATTAACAACACAGACTAATTTTATTCCTGAAAAATTGCATGTGAAAACAAGTGACCAAGTTACTGTAATGCAGTAACTGTTTGGACTTGCCTGCATTACAAAGTTTTGCCATTCTAGGAGCCCTAGTAATAAGTCTCAAGACTGAGACTTGGGTGAGTGGTGTGCAAACGCTGAATTTCAATGCTGAAGAGAGACAAAATGTCTGAAATAAATATATTACCCCTTCAGTATGATAATAAATGTATTTTAAAAAACCCAAACAAGTATCTTCCTTCTTCACCAAATTAAAAAAAGGCAAGAAAAGTCTAGTCTCCATAAGGCAGACTAGAGCCTGGTAAGGTCTACCTTCTTAGCGGTAGTCAGAGAAAGGTCATGTAAAAATTTTCTTTTTCTTTTTAATGGAGACATACCCAAATGCTATTGCTAGCAGCAAGTACACAAGAATTATTTTTACCTTAAAATACACAGTCTTCTGAAAAGTTATCATTGATATTCAACTTTTCCCCCTTCAAATATACACATTTTAGTATTTGTATTGGATAAATATGTGAGATGTAAAAAATAAAAATCTGGTCTTGGAATCTTGTGGCAGAATGAGAAAAGAGCCAACAGAAATGCTAAAGTTTTCAGAGATGAGACAAAAAAAAAAAAGAAAGGAAAGAAGGAAAAAACCATAAAAGTTTTCAAAAAGGAAACAAATTATTTGAAGATGACAGTACAGATCATAGGAGAAAGAGGAGGAGAAAATAAATAAATACACTTTGGATACACATCATTGCAAGTTGTTGATTCAACAGGCAATTTTGTTGGGGGTCACAAAAGGTAATAATGAAATTTGCTCCATCATCTTAGCAAAGTGAATAATTTGATTAAATGTGTGATATATTGCTTAATCAGAGACTTACAAATCAGAAAGATGAAAGCTTCAGTTGTTGTAGATTGCTTCTACATATAAATAAAAAAATCAAACATTCTGACAATTACCTTGCTGTGAGTATGTAGTGTAGCACGTCCTTAGGGGAAGCAGTAGTGCCAGAATCATGAAGTGATTCATCATTAGTCCACCTTTTCCTGCAAAAGGCTTAATAGCAAAGAAAACATTTTTATTTGTTTGTTTCTTTCAGGAGAAATGCAGCATGCCAAACAATAGTCCAGATAATATTACTATATTTAAGAATTAATAAATAAAAATCCAATCATACAGACTCCAGGAAGCTTAAGAGAAATTCAGGAAGAATGCACAAAAAAAGATAAGTAATGAAAAAAGTAAACCTCTTGTTTGTAGGACCTAGTTACAGCAAAGCAGCACTGTAGTCAAAAAGTTCAGTTGAGTCTAAACAAATCACACAGTATCTTTAATGATTTATATCCACTTATTTCAAATAAATATTGAAGTACAAGTTTGTCCTAATATCTTCTGGCTTTCTCCCTGCACAAGTAAGAAGATATCCATCCTAACAAGGGGAAAAGAGTATTAAAAGTGCAGAACACCTTGTGATTCCTCTCCACCTACAGCCTGACTGATGAATTCAGCAGACTCCTTTGTCAGCACCCAGGACACTATACATGGAGGGCTTCAGTTAGACTGGAACACACATATCAAATCTTAGCAAGTTCCATTCCCAGATGGACTGTCAGCTCAAGAACCACAGAGCTCTATCTCGCATTCCATTTACAGCTTTGACACTCACACTCTGACAGGGTGAAACTCTAACCTGCACAGCCCAATTCTGAAGGACTGATTGTATGTTAGATCTCAGAAGACATGGATCACCTGCAAATTCCCCCATGCAGGAGGCAGAGCTTAAACATCAGGCTGCAGTATGGTTAAAGCTCTCAGACACAGAGGGTACAAGGAGTACAAACAACAGGAACAGGATAATGGATACAGCTATCTTTAACGCAAAACTTGTACCTTTTACATTTCTGAAGCTTTGCAGAATACTGATAGTCTTCTATCACTACTTCCGTAACAGACGTTGCTTAGCAGAAGATAACCAAAATGACCTGTCCCCAGTAAAGCCAAGAACAGAAAATCTACAGAGCTCACAAGGGCCAGCAATTCACTATGGAATTTATTTCTAGCAGAAAACTCCTGATTTAATACTTCAGAACTCCAGAACCTTAAGTTTAACAAGTTTAATTCGATTTAATAGTTTTGAGAATCTCTGAATTCCTCAGAAGGATAAAAGGAAAGACTTCAAACTTTTTTTTTAAAATATGCTTCTAGAGCTCTGCCACTCTACTGCAGAGTAGCCTCGCTTGCAGCATTGCAACCCAGGGCTCAATGCACACAAGTAACCTTGCTGCAGTGTGCCCAAACTTCTCCTTGTGAGCTCAAATGCTACACATGGAGGACCCCATATTTACCAGGTGACTGTTGCCATGCCTAATGCATAAGCTTCTGCAATCTTTCCTGCCACTAACAAATAGCCTCAGAAGTATTTATACAACACTAAGATCACCACGTATGAAGAATCTAAATATTTTTGTGAAGCTAGGCCTAATTCGCATGCAACTATTAGACTATTCCAAAAACTGATTTAAGGAAATCTTTTTTTCCTAGATTTTCTAAGGGTTTTTAAGCACCTAAAAGGGAAAATAATTTTTTATGTATTGTCTGGAATAAACAAGACAATATAGAGAAGAGAATGGTAAGTAAATGACACAAAAAAAAAAAACTTTTCCAAGGCAGATCATGTTAAAACTTCCAGTAACTCCATCAGCAAATTATTGTTTTTTGAATTGTATGAAAATATATTAAGATTCAAAGCCAAATCTTACAAACTCTTCCCCCCCCCCACCCCTAGAAAAAATGTGAAACTAAATCTGCTTTCAAAGTCAAAGGACTGAACTCTCTGCTCCAAGACAGTTTAACACAAGGGTGGTCAGTTAGGTTCAGCAGCATATCTCCTGACTTAATTATATCAGCATGATGAAAACCTGGTCCTGAAAGACTCCTAATTTTGCAAATATCTTTGGGGTTGGAAGCACAGACTTTCCTCATTGGTTATGAATCATTTAAATCCAACATTAAAAACAGTGGGAAGGAACTGTGGAATACTGACATATTAGACTATTTGTTTAAGTTACTTCCTATTTGGAAAAAAATCCCTAATTTTTTTATGCTCTTAAGAACCATTCTCAACTATTGTTATGAAACCAATGTCTAATTTAACTATCTAGCTCCAGTCATTTACACTACCAGTTCACTAATGTCATAGCCTAGATCACTTTTATTGATGAAAAAGTCTTATGCTGCTAAAGAACAGTATCTCTCAAAATAAATTACCAAAATAAAATAATACCAAATAAAATATTACCAAAATAAAATCATATTTTGGATAGTGACAATGGTTTTCACTGTCTGGTATGTTAGTAATCTAGTTTAATACATGCACAATTGTAGGCAACAAACCGTTTTCATGAGAAAAGTCCTAGAATTCTCTAACAAAAGAGAATATGAAGTAATTTTAAATAATTCAGGAAAAACTAGTTGAGAAAAAATAAATACGGTCCTTAATATATTAGTAATATTTTGAACTAAATCCTCTTTATTCAGAAACATCTGCCTATGACTAACAAATTAATCACACATAATAATTGCCACCAATGAACGTCAAGCACTTATACTGTATTATCAATAATTAAGTACTTTTATAAAATCATAATTTATAAGTCTGTGTCTTAGCTACAGTTTTACAAAATACATTACCAATTTAATTAAAAAAAGAAAAAAGGCAAAACCAGCAAAATTATAGTAGATTAACATCCTTGACGAAAGTGAAAAATAGAACAACAAAGGGAATGAAGACATGTAGCCAGAAAAGGGGAGATACTGAGTAGCAAGTTGAAGTCCATCTGGCACAAAATGATCCGTCAGAACTACAGATGTCAGCTGAATAATAAATCTTTCATTTTTAGTGTACATTCTTATACCCCAAATTCTCTGGGGGAAATAAAGCAGACTTGCTTGGTTTTATCAGCCTACAGGCTAAAACACTAGTTGTGGGGTTTTTTTAAAACATAAAGTCATAGTCTACTTATAATTGTCTTGTTGGAAAAATGTAACCTGGGATGTGACAAAACAGATACAAAGGGATTCAGGACTCCTCTGCCTAACTTGAAATTAATCAGCACTTAAATAGAATAGAACTATTTTGGAGACATGACAGGAACTGAAATAATATTCAGCAGCAACAGGAATTGTTCAGATTAAACACAATTGAAGAGGAGTCATTCAAGAAGTGGAGACAGCATAGGAGCAAATTACCTTTGAGGAAATTTTCTTAAGTCTGTGAATATTTTAAATAAATATCTCCAGACAGAGTATTTCTCCTTCAGAGCTAAAAGCAGGTTTACATGATCCCCGAAGTCCTGTCCAAGCCAAAGTTTTGTGATGCCATGGATGAAATGAAAAAGAAAGTCTCATTATTTACCTAGTAAATGCACCAAAGATTAACATTTCATCAAACCCCATTTCAAAGTCACTGAAATACCAAAATTCAGTTGGGAGTTGGAGCTAAACAGTGCACACACTGTTGCAGCACCTGGAACACCTGTCTGTGTAAGAAAAGGAAGCTCCTGCTATGAACATCTAGTCAAAGCTTACTGCAGAGTTAATCTGTTTTGTAGCAATCTTCCTAAAGGCACATATTTCAAATCTTACTTAATACAACTTTGTTTTCTCAGTACCCTTTGCTTTGCTTATTTAAAACAGCTGCCAAGCACAAGCCAAATCCTTAAATGAACCTGAGCATGTACACAGGCTGAGAAAAGAAATTTTTCCAGTTCCAGAATACTTAATCTATTTAATGGAGAGTATTAGTTATGTATAACAACACTTAAACACCATGGACTGAACAAATTTTTCTAAACCAGATATGGAAGAGGACTGTCAATGAGGCAAATCAAGTAGCAATACATAACACTGTTCAACCTGTGTTGTTATTCTACTTCTGAGGGAAGCAAACTGAAGATCAGAATCACAATCCAAGTTTCTACCACACAACACAAGATTGATAACATAAGTGACATCTTAGTGCAAAAAATCTAATAAACTCTATCTACAGCCTACAAAGGGGCATCCCTAAAGAGTTAGCAGAGCACAGGTACACTACTGATCCTCCTGATGTGCTTTTTTTGTCTCTTAAATAGAGATAACTAGGTAACTGTCAAAAGGAGCTGGAAGTCCCTAGAAATCAGAGCTGCATGTCAAAGACTTTTGTACAAAGTCAATGATTCATACAAAGGCTACAATATACAGTGTCTCTGCTCTTGTGATTTCTGCAGTTCCCAATAGACCCTTTCCCAAACCAACAGTGCAGAGCTGACACACAACTGAGGCAGTTTTCTTGAAACAGGGAGGAGTGTCAAACCGTCAGGAACCTATGGAGTGTTGGTAAAGTCGTATCTATTAAACAGATCCCAGCTAAATAGATCCCTTCTATAAACAAACATCACACTTTATATAGAAAATAAAGAATTTTATTGCCAACAGTCCTGAATACTAGAAAGAAAACTAATATCTGAGATACCACATTCTTAAGTGGATGAATCTTTCCTGTAGTCCTTGTACTTGCTTTTTTTCCCCAAGCAATTTTAAAGGTGGTTGCAATTACACTTAGTACACAAAATACATCTGTATATAAGACACTGAAAACTCCTAATAAGCCTTTGTAATTTAATGGCTGAGCAACAAGTTTAAAAGGCTGCATAAGAAAGAAACAGAAAGTAATTTCTATAATTAAGGCCTGATACAGATGTAATAATTTGACCGCTGAGGGGTAGCTTTATCTCTTGAGTAAAAAAACAGGAAGCTCTTTGATGCATGCTGTTGCTTTTCTAAAAAGCTCTGCCAAAATACAAAAACATGTACTTCATGGTCCCACAATGACAAGAATCCAAAGAAAAAAGCAGTTGAAATAGGGGAAAAATGAAATCTAAAACTTAATGAACTTGGTAAAACTATTCCTGTCCCACCAGAAAACAAATGTCAGCAATTGCAGAGAAGCAATTTTTCCAGCATTATCTACCTGTAACTCTGCTAGGATCTATAAGGTTTGCCCTGCTGGAGTTTGGTCCAGGCATGGAAAATTTAGATTAAAGGAGAGGCAAAAAGGTTATGCCAAAATAATAGCCAAATTCCAAAAAATTCAGGAACCACAGTGGAACTCAGGTTTTCTTGTTTATGAAAATGGCCTTGAGATCCAGCAATGGATTTCAGCTGCTCAAAAGAAAGTGGGAGCAACAGGTTTTCTCTGCGAATTGATGCCAGGTTTAAGGGTCTGGGATCGTATTTCTGAGCAAGTCAACACCTTCTTGAAGCAGTGGGCACACGAGATGTTGAAACCAAACCCTAATCACCTCTGGCAGGTGCAGCATCCTCATCCCACGAGGCACGTCATCTAGGTAATTTTTGCTCAAGTCAAATCAGCAGCTTTTATGCTGTAGTTAAGCCATAGCACCCTGAAAGCAGAGGAGACTAGACGGTCATGAAGCGCCTCAAATTATCGGTATGCGATGATGCTGTCTGGTTTCCGGAGGACCGAGATGCGGTCCGAGGCGCCGCTCCAGCCTTTCCGCACCGCCGTACCGAGGGGTGCCTGCAAAACACGGGAGAACGGGCGAGCAAAGGGTGGAGAGGGTATTAGAAGTGCCAAAATTCAAAGTAAAAACTACACAGCGCGCTTCAAACCGAGCGCCGCAGCGGAGAGGTGGGTGTTCCTCAGCGGGACAGGCAGAGCTCCCCTCAGCGAGGCTGAACGGGACGCTCGCGGAGGACGGAGAGGAGAAGTGGGGGGGAGAGGGGGGGGTGGTTCACTGAGGGAACGGGGGCTGCCGTGGCAGGGAGACACCGACTCACCTGCAGCCGCCGGGAGCTCCCGCACGGCCGGGGTTAGCCGGATCCCCGCACGCCGGGACGCGCCGGCCCCCCGGTCAGTGCCGGGAAGCAGCTCGGCCGCCCCACCCCGGGCAGGGCGGTGCCTCCTCCCACCTCGAGGAGGAGGGTGAGCCGCTTCTCGGGACTTTCCCCCCGACTCCGGGAAGCGTCGCCCGTTCCCTTGGCTGCGCTGGCAAGGGCAGAACGCGGGCCGCCCCGTCCTCGAGGCGCCTCAGGGCTGCAGGGTCCGGGGTGGGCCGAGCAGGGACAGGGGAACGGGCAGCGGCAGCCCGAGAGGGCCGTGAGGGGCAGAGAATGGACACGTTCCTGCGTACTCAGTTCCCAGCGGGCAGGAGTGATGTCCCCAAGCCGCCTTAATCTCTGGCGCCGCGGCCCCAGGGTGCCTTTGTCTCCGGGAGCAGGGACGGTCGCTCTGGCCGCCAAGGCGGACGTGGTGAGGAGGTGCCCGCGGCGCGGCTCGGGGCCCGGCCGTAACCAGCGCAGTGCGACATTACCGCAGGCAGCTGTCTGAGGAAATCCCTCAAAGAAACACCGTCAAGTAAGGCTAAGGCTCACAAAGCAAACTCTTCACTCCCGAAAAAATCACATAAAACACAAAGGGGGACCAGGAGTTGACCATGTTTCTGTTGTGGGTTCCCATATGACAGGCCTCGTTCAGAGAGGTACAGATTGCCAAAATGCATTTTGTATGACTTTTCTTTCTGATGTAGCCATGCGAAAGTTTTGTTTAAATTTGTTGCTCATCCCTTCCAGGACATTCATGGTGAAGGTTTTTCCAGTTTGTAGCACTTCTGCATAAAAAAGGTTTTGTGTCTCTCTCTTTCTTTTTTTTTTTTTTTTTTTTTTTTTTTTTTTTAGGTTAAACATAATATACCTATTAAGAAACTTTTCCTTGCTTTCTTCTGAACTGTCTTAAATTCTTGAAGCTTGATTGTTTTTCATCAGGGGGATGTGATCTGCAAAGTTTTCAGCCTTATAGGCTATCTTATTTTTAAACCTTATGATATATAGTTTGCCATTTTTTTGTACTAGTATAGCATTGCCAACATTCTTGTGCTTCACTTCAGTACCTTGATCCTTCTCTTCCAAACTGCTATCTAGCCAGTTGTTCCCTGCCTCATTTTATTTCAGAGATGTCTCATACTTCCCTCTGCCAAGTAACATCCTGTTCCTTAGTCAGGCGTTCCATTTTCTTATGATGCTTTTGCTGTTCTGTCAAGCAAATGACTTCTAGTCAAAGGATAGTTTTATTCTTCAGAACTGTGTTCTGAGTAATTGCATCTATTTCTTCCACAGAGTTCCTGTGCATGTTTTGTGAGTCATGTAAATGGAACTTTTCACAGACGGTCACTCATTTTTCATTGCCTGCATGTGGTCTGGAGGCACCACAGCTGGACATTTATTGTTGTTTCAGAATTCAGAGCAGTCCACATATGAAAGGTCATCTAACTGCTAAGTTTTACTGAAAATGCAAATCACAGATGTCTGCAGTCAGATGTCAAAATTTTAGCTTTTCTTTTTTCTTATGTTTGTTAACAAGTCTCTGTAATATGCTAGTAAGTTATTTCTTCTAATGTTTCCAGACAGTATAATTAGTAAAGCTCTCTGGAAATTTATCAATTGCATATTTGAAAGTAGATTTTGAATTATATGCGATACATAATATTTGGGGTAGAAGCCCTTTGCACATGCTATATTAAAGATAATAACTCATTTTTGTGCTTTGAGCATTCTTATCTGTGTTTGAAAATATTTATTATTTTAATAGTGGTTTTAAATAATTATATTATTAAATTATTATTATTATTAATTATTATTATTAAATAATAATTATTTTAATACCTTTTAAAATCTATCAATGTATTTAAAATTTTCTGAATCATTTCAATCCTGCTGTGGCTCTCTATTGCCTCTTTGTTTGGGTAGCAGCAACAGTCTCTGATGTTACTTTTACTAATTCACATGATCCATAAGTTCCAGAATGAACATGTATTAGCTTATCCTTTGAATGCTTGCTTATGAACATACGAATTCACGCCTATTTAGAAATAATGTTCAAGGTACTAATTAGAACCAAAAAGACCCTAAAGAGTTATTGAATAACGTCTATGAGGAATTTCATGCCTGGTCAGAAAGTATTTCAAAAAGGAAGTTGTCACGTTCATGATACTTGGTCTGGAAAAACTGAAATACAAAAAGAACAAAGGTAAATCCACAAAACAGCCTGGAAGCTCAATGTGTCAAGTTTAGAATTAGAGAATTTAAAATCCCAAATCAGGTACCAAATTTCTCTATATACACCAGGTTATAGCAATGTAGTTTGGAAAGACCTAGAGGGCATCCCATCCAACCTGGCACCCTCTGTGTCATAAGAAGAGCTCTGAGTTTCACCCCACTTTTCTGGGTATTTTGATGCCTGTGTATTCATGTATCCAAAGCCCATCTCTGACCCAACACCTGCAGGACCTTGATCCAGACTGCTGTGAAAATCTGCCATCTGTCGAGAGTTTTGAAAGTAGAGCTGTGGACATGACATTGTTGATGTTCAAGGATTTCAGAGGGAAAGTGCCAGCATGAAAAGGTATAAAATAAAGGTAAAGATAACCTGGGGGAGCCTGGTCAAGCTTGACAGTCTAGCTGGGGACTAGCTGAGCCCTTGTGTTGTGTTTTAAGTGTTGATGTAACTGCAAGTTAGAAATGCTGGCATTCCTCTCCAGAGAACTGTGGGAAGTGACCCTTACCCTTTTGACTCATGCCTTCCTACTCAGCAAAGACTTCTTGAGTAGCTTAACATGAGTGGCAAGTATAGTAATGCTTGGTCTAGCAGCTCATTAAACTCTAGCTAGCTCCTGTCTGTTAGCCAGTAACTAACTACTTTATTTTCAATTATGTGTATTCTTCTTGCTGAGTCTCTGTGCCTGGCTAAAATACCTGAACAAACTGACCAAGGGACAAATGCACTCAAATCCTTAACCAAACTAAGGGTAGCTTTTACAGGCTCGGAACAACCGAGGGCATAACCAGCAGAAAAACTTCTGTAGTTCCAGTCTGTTCTATAAAAATACACAGGGGAACAGAGTGACAGAGGTGAGCATTGATGCATATGAGCTTGGGTCACTGATCATGTAAATAGCACATGAATAGCAGGTAGCTTTTCTGGGACTCATTTATCAAAGAACAAAGAAAGTTGTGGGTGCAAGGAATCTCACGCATACCCTTCCCATTGTATGTAGTTTGACTACAAGCCAACCACTTTATTTCAGAAATAATGTCAACCTAAAGAAGCATTTTTCAAGATGTCTCTGCTAAGCAGCTGGTTGCTGCTTAGGGAGATCTCCCCTTGAGCAAGGACATCTCTTGAGGTTGCTCTTCAAAGCAGAGAGACCTCCCACCAAAAGCAGATTCTCAGTAGCTGAGAGATAACATGCATAATCTGGTATTATAGTGTGCATAGAGTTTTGTATTGGTAGCTTTGATTTTTGTATTGGCAGCTTTGAATCATTGCTATATCCTTTGTGCAGTAATACAGTGAACCTTGTCACTGAATTTTGTTGTTAAAAATGCAACTTGTACAATATATTTCAATAAACTCCCTTTTGCTGATGCTTTTGGTGGTAGTTCTTTATTTTCCATATTTTAGTGTCAGCTGTTCCTAAAATAAAATATTTCCTCTTTTATATGTTTGTAGCTTTTTGGCATCAAAAAGTAATTTTTCTCTGTTGAGGTCTGTGTTACACAATGTTCTTGTAATGCTACATAACTCACTTGCATAATTTACAAAACCTACCACCGATGTTGGTATATTAATTATTTCTGCCCATTACACAATGCAGTAAATCTGCCCCTTATGAGTAATAAAAAGGTAATTTTCTTATTTTTCCATCCTTCAGGAAGAAAGTAAGCCATTGGAACAATGCTATCTATGTAAACAGGACCATTTCAAAGGAAAACAAAAAAAATCTGCAAACGTATGGTACCAAACACAATTCCCTTTGTCAGGCACTGAATCAAAGACTTGAAACAAGAAAAATGGGGTAGTTTAATGTTCCTCATTAACCAATGTAATGAAGGACTTTATTGGGTTGTTTCAAGTAAAGCAGAGATGTTTGTGTTTCAAGAGTTTCTGATTCCAGTCAGTTAGTGATCATATACATGAGCTTCTGCAGTTTACTAGAGGTGTTGATTCTCTTATTAACATCTAGTAATTTGTATGAAAAATCTGAAGTTCTTTTGGTTACAAATTAATATTCAAAATAGTGAATATTAAGTCATCTTTAGCCCCAAAGCAGGATGAATCCCACCCACTTCCCGATTCTCAAGTTTTTTTCCTAAAATCTCCCATTCCCAGAAATTCCACAACCTCTAGCTAGGACCTCACTACCCTTAGTGGTCAAAAGTTCTTTTTTTTAAAAAGGCTTAGTAGGTCTTTATACCCACTGCTCTCTGCCTTCAAACTGATAGAGACCAAGCTATTATTTCCTGTGTTGCAGCAGCCTTTGAAGCATTGAAGATTAATAATATAATTTTATATAATTATATAATTTATAATTTATATAATTATAACATTTATATGATATATAATATAATTAATAATATAATAATGAGGACCCCCTCAGGCCTTTCTAGGTTAAACAAACTCAGTTCTTTCCATGATTTACAGCATGTTGATTGTGTTCATTGCCATTCACACATCTCTTGAGTCCAGTTTCAAAGAAGAATTGAATACAACAGTCCTTTTAAGGAGCCTTATTAACACTATATTTACTCAAAGGTGACACTTCTGTTCCTACCTGTCCCTATGTTTGCTGTTTCCTCAGAAGCAGAACATTGTTTATTTAAGATCTACCTGTGATGTTCTGTAAGTCACAGATCATTTTTATCTTGCCAGCTCTATTCTTTTGTTGTTTAATTATTCTGCTTAACACTACAACATTGCTCTTTCCCTTTTGACACACCATTACTTTAACTTGTCAAGATGCTTTTGAATCTTAATCCTGCTTGCTGTTATGATTGTGATCCCTCATATCTTCATGTCATTTGAAAATCCTGGGCATCTTCTGTTGTATCAGACAGATTTTTAGCTGTGTACAGCCCAGACAGATGTTTTTAACTCCACTATTGTTTGTTTTAGCTGCAAGCCACTGCTTATTGCTTTCTGCCTGCAGAGTGGCAACTTCCAAAACCAAAGTAAAGCAAACCACTGCTTTCCATAAACAGTATTCCTCATACACGATTTAAATCCTACCCAGGAACAATCTCTGTTTAGTCAGAAGTTGCAGAAATACTCTACACAGTGAAAGAGTTCAGAGAAAAGTTCTTGAGTGAACTGCACTGAACTGAGCAACTTCAGATGTACATTTTAGTGCATCCAGAATGCTAAGAGGTTTTCATAAATAATCATAGAGTTTCTCTGGGAGTAAGTTTGGTCATCCCACAGCTGCAGAGATGTTGAAACTGTACAACCATGTTGTATTGGGATAGTACTCTTTATTTCTCAATAGGGGGTCTCAGCTTGGAGTCAATCTAGGGTTCCTCAGTGCCAATCTGAATTATCTCACAAAATGTATGAAGTAGAAATGGTCTAACTGTCTGCACTTGATTCGCAGGTGTACCCTGGGTGCCCTACACAAATAAGGTTCGAGCTTTCTGAGCGCATTTCCATTGTGGTTGTGGTAGGTCACTGTAAAGGACAAAGCCTGATCTTGTATCAAATTGCAGTTTGTTGTACACAAACTTGTGTGGTTGCAGCAACCTCCTCCAGGGTCTCTCCTCCAGGTGAGAGGAGAGAGCTCCTAGTCCCTCCTCTTTGATCAAGTAATAATTGTAGTTCCTGACAAGAGATAGTGCAGGTGTTATATATGTATTATCTGATACAATCTTAACTAATAAGTAAGAGGTGTAGATTTTTTCTAAAGAATTAAAATCACAGTAGCATAAATAAGTTATGGGGTTAATGAAGAAGAAACGATCAATTATTTGCCTTTAACTAATAATTGCCCAACAATCCCTATTGTAAACAGTTGCTATTTAAATAAATAAAAAGCAGTGAAAAGTACCAAAATTAGAATTAATAAGTAACTTCAAGTGTCTATATATATATATGGTTATATGTGCTAAATTATTTCAGGTCTGCTTTTTTCACAAAGTCTGGTTTCAAGGTGAACATATGAAGCTCACTTATTCTGTAATCCTCTGTATTTTATTTTCTCCAAATATCAAGTGAAAGGTCTGCAGCTTCATTATGCTGAAATATTTAAACCCAGCTCAAAAACTAAAAAAAGAATTCACTATAATATTTTTTTGTCTGTGGTCCTTCATCCACAATGTCATATAAGCCAAATTTATGTGCATCAATTTAATATCAATCTCTAATATTTTCCCCACCTAACTTACTTGGAAACTAAAGCTACCAAAATTTTCTAGTGTTAGAAATGCAGTTGGGTCCAGCAGTGCAAGGTAATAGATTCATTGCTAACTAATAACAACTTACATTTAGCACCTCCCAAGAATCTTTAGAAGTCCCAGGTTCTTCTCAGAGTAAATAAATTGCATACTAATGATGTCCCAGAACTCTTCTGTCCCATTGCATTGGATGAGACACAAGTAGTCTGCCTCTCCAGGTCACATGCTTCGGTGTCTTTCTGAAGAGTGACAGCTCTTAATGAAGCACAGTGGCTATACCCATTTACACTGCTGTTAAATCTGTGCCTTTAGGCATTCCATGGGGTTGTTCCAAGCATGTATTTGAACTTCTTCCAACTGAAGAAGGAATTGAATCCTTCTCTTTACTTTCAGGTTGAGCACTCTGATCTGAAGGCTGTTATAAAAGGGCTGTGTGCCTTAGCATTTTAAGAGTGGGCCTCAACATCTTCCTGTGAAGAGCATGCAACATGCAATAGTCATACTCTGAGAATGAGCTTCCTGAGAACCCCCACACCTAGTTTTTGACCCCAACAGTATTTTTGCAGGCTGCATGCTCCTCACACTGCAGCAATTCTGTACGTATGAAGTCTAGTTTATCAAGAACTTGAGTGTAGAGATGCAAAGTGCATTCAGACTTTCAGATTAATAGTTAGCTAGATGGATTCCAGAAGGGAAATTACCTTCTGTTTAAAAGCCTCAATATGTAATTGTGTGGTTTCCTGGCTCATCAGAAACAGATTAAGCTCAAAAACACACACTCTCTGGGTCCCAAACTTGAGACAATTCAGTGTTAATGTCAGATTTTTCTCTGGAGAAACTCTCTGCTACCATCTTGTGGTAGTTAAGAGGAGGAGACATAAAAAACAAACATTCTCTGTTCCTATGGGAGTCAAGGGTTAAAATTCATTCCGTATTTGGACCAATAAAACATGGAGAGTGTGATGTAACATTTCAGGAGAGAAGAGTAAACAGCACGGTATGGTAGAACAAAGTAGCATAGTATTTCTCTCTTTGTGATCAGAATATTATTTATAGCATGACCTTTCTTGTTACATTAGACAGCACTTATTCAGGACATATATACAGTACTTACCTGTGTCCAGATAAAACTGCTATATTTGAGTGGATAATGGAGCTGGGCATCTTCAGAAGGAGGAGAAGGAAGTTCCCTGTAGATTTTTGCTTTGCTGTGGAACCACACACTGTTGTAAGAACAGATCTGCCTGGTATCCAATGGAAAAATCATATCAGTATGCAAAGAGTAGTGCTTTCAGATGCAAATCCAGCATTCCAGTTGGAGATAACAGCCAGCAGGAGATGGCAGGAAGACACTTGTCTTCAAAAGTCCCTCTGGTGGCACAGGACTATCCCAAAACCATTCCTGAGTTCTGGGACACAGCTATCCACTGACAAGGTCTGATGGAGTACAGCCAGCAACTGAGACTGGGGCAAAAGACTCCACAGGGTGAGTGTAGGAAGTAAGGCTTGCTACAAAAAATATGGTTGTTTCCATAGATGCTCCACTTTCCCAAATTAATACTGTGCTATTCTAACTCATAAGGCAATTATTTGCTTTACAGACAGTTTCAGGATACACCCCCTGTAGATCATATGTAAAAATCAGAATTAGTAGCTTGAATGGGCAACTAGACTTCTTAGCTAGTTATTTAAAATGAGCGTAGAGACTTGCAATCAAGCATTGGAGATGGTGGGACAGCTCTAAACAAGTCTCTGGGTTTCCATTAAACTACTAGAAACTGCAAAGTCACTTGGACAGAAGTTTAAGGAAACAAACAGGCCTGCAAGAAACAATTGGCATAGAAAATTTTAGTCCTGCTGAGTTTTTGAACTGAACAAATGACTGACAGTAGCATCTTGAAATGGTTTTGTTACCTTTATATGCCTGTTTGTCAATAAAATTAATAAATAAAATTAATTGGAAAAGGATTTTGTAAGCCCATTGGTGATGCAAATGGAAAAAAAGAAAGTTTGTTTTGTTCCATGTATTGGCTTTGAATTGTTGCATTCAGCATTCTTATTCATGAAAGTCTTGTTCATTGGAGAGTCTGTGGAAAGTGGAATCAAGCTCCAAAAGACAAGGTAGGGTTTCTCAGATGTAACTTGTTACATCTGTTCAACACTGTTGGGATAAGTCAGCAACAATCAAGATCTTTTCTTTATACATTGTTGAACCATCTTGGATGAAAAACCTGCTGTATTTACTGGAAAAATGAAAAGAGCTGGGTGTTATGTGGATGTACCAGAAGTAGAAATTCAAATTCCCACCACTGATAATTTATGAGTTACCTTTTTTCCCTTTCCCCAGAATGCAGAGTCAGGCTTAGGATGTGTGAAATTTAAAGAAATTAGAGGGCAGAAATTGGAGAGAAGAAATCTTGTAATTTTAAGTACATTTGTGTCATGTACTGTATCTTCAATAAGCTGAGATGCTTAGATTTAAATTATACACCATGAATAATCTTATTACTTGTTTAAACTTGACTGTGTATGTAAGAAATGAGTAGGTAATTAAGCAATTAGAAATTAATCATATATTCACAATAGAAGAAGATATAGTGTGAATGCACAATGATTGTATAGAAGGCTGGATATATTATTAAAAGAAAATTGCAGCTTTGGTTCCTCGGATGCTTAGGCTCAGTGGTTTGATGAAATTTAGTGCAGTGTTTCCTTATCTGCCACACTGAGTAGAAGAGTCTGTGGTGAGGCCAATGTTGTGTTGTATTGTGTTGCACAGTGCACTTAGGCGAGGGTGAGGAAGTCTGTCTTGTGAAGGCATTAGAAGCACATCCTGGATTAGTGGACTGAGAGCACAAAGCAATCATTCCTAAGTGTGGGATGGCAGGAGTTGGGAACGCTGTGGCTCATAGTGCCAGTTAATGACCATTAAGTAGGGAGGAGGCAGACTCGGCAAAGAGCTGCCCAAAGAATATGTCATTAGAGCTGCTCATGGGCACGCCCTCGTGTTGTCCATGCATCGGGGGCATTCGGACAGCAGCTATTCCAGCCCTAAAGTGGAATCAGCAAGCCTCTGCTAGAGACAGAGGTCGTGGTGTAACCGGAGCCAGCAGCTGAGCACCGCGCAGCTGCTCACCCACCCCTCCTCCCAGTGGAATGGGAGGGAGAACCAAAAGTAAAACTTGTAGGTTGAGGTAAAGAAAGTTTAGTTCTTGAAATATAAATGGAAACATTAAAAGTAATATATATGAATGATAGTAAATAAAAATGGGAAGAAACAAAACTCAAGGAAAACCAATTGATGTGCAATAGTTACTCACCCCCTATTGAGCAATGCCAGACAGAGTCCTTGCAGCCTGGTCAGTCCTGCTTCCAGGTAATTCCTCAGTTTATATACTGGGGATGGTGCTCTATGGTGTGGAATATCCCTCTGACCAGTTCAGGTTACCTGTTCTGGCCATGCTCCCTCCCAGCTTTTTTTGTGTACCTCTTCACTGGCAGAGCATGAGACACAAAAAAGTCATTGAATTAAGAGAAACAAGGGTTGGCAGAAATCAAAATGTTAGTGTGTTATCAACATGATTCTCATACTGAATCCAAAACACAGCACTGTACCAGCTACAGAGGAGAAATTAACTGTATCCCAGACAAAACCAGAACAAAAATTTTCTTCACACTGCTTCCCTGAAAAAAAGAATTGCTAGCCAGTGGCTTTTCTGGTGAAAAAAGGAGTGTTTAGGTAGGGTGTAGGTGCACTTGTGCTACTTAGCAGTATGATGGTTTTTTTCTCTGATGACGTAGGAATACAGGTTCTCAGATCACATCTTTTTCTAGAAAGGTAGCTTTTCTGATTTAGCTATAAAGCCTTTAGAGATGAGAAACACAAGCTGCAAAATACCACCATAATACTAGGGTGTTTTACCCATGGAAGTACTCCGCTGTGTACTCAATATTTAAATACTTCTTGATTGATACACGTTGTTCCGTGGCAGTGGATTCCAGAGGGAAACGTCCTCCAGACAAGGCTAGATGGCGCAGTAGGCCAATGCATTGAAGTTTTTCAGACGTTTTAAGGTCTGCAAATTCCTGTAAACTTCCACAGCCTCATATATTTATTGACATACTGATGCATTGATTAATGTCAAAGAATCTCATTACCTTCTGTGGCTTTTCTGAGTCATTATTTTTCATACTCATCCAAGTAAAAGTCCACATAGAAGAAGCTTCCAAGGTACTTTCTGGACTGAACAACATAAATACTTTTCTTATTTTTTGTACCTTGCCTTCCAAGCAGAAGTGTAGTTGAGGGCAGAGTCTGGCTGCTTCTAATTTGGGAAAATTAAAGTTTATTTCATTCTTACTGCCCTCTTGAGTACCGCAGTAGTGTGTTTATAGATGCTTTGTATACCAATAAACCACTGTCTCCAAATAACTTACCAAACATTAAAGAAATCTTCAGTGTCAGCTGTTTCCTCTATGGAAAAGGAAATGTTTTTGAAAATACATTATTAGTGTGCCCTCAGTACTTCTTCTGTCTACCATGAAAAAGAAAGCTGAATCTAGTAGTGAAAAATTTCTGTTTTGCTTAGAAAACCTCAGGAGAACTACCCGGACAGTTTTGTGAAGCTAGTTAGTAAGCATTAAGTGGAATATTTTTTGGTTGCCAAATTAGGTTGTAGCAAGCTGGCAGTTTCTCAGATAGAGAATATTGTTTACATAAGAAGTTCAAGATAATTGTCTATCTCATGCATTGTTATTTGCAGAAGATAACTAAGTCATGATTGGTGAGTTATTTATATTATTTAGAAAAGGTCAGGAAAAGAGTTATTGACATTTGAGCAGCAGTATGTGACATTTTAAGTAACTCCTATTATCAACAAGGTTGGGGGTAACAGTCAAATGGTTAAAGTACCGAGCATTTAGCATCTGCTCCCGTGAGGTGTCAAGAGCCTTTGCAAGGCACTGAGTGCACTCAAATTACATTAAACTAATGAGGGAACTCACTTCCTTAGAGGAGATTCTCAGCCACTGTCAGGATGAAGCTATTATCATGCAGCAGTAATGGATAGTAGGAAAAAGCCATTTCCTTCTTTAATTTTTTTTTTATTACTTTTTATTTTTAATTTTTTTTGTGTGTATGTAGCTTTCGACTCCTGAAATGGCTTGTGGAAGTTAAAAATGCTCTGTAAGCTGAGTGTCTGCAAGCAAAGTACCTTCTGTCTGATCCTCTCTGAGAAGCACAAAAGCTGAAGACAATGGAGGGAAATTGAAGAGAGCAATAGGCCATGAAAACATTGATGTGGTAAATTTAAGTCCTTCCCTGCAATCTGTTGCCATAGCATACTGCAGCTCCAGACATCTCTGCAGTGGGGCCACTCCTTTGTGTGCGGACACGTTGGTGGGAGCTCTCTGCTGCCAGCCTTTGCCCTGAGATAGAAATGCAGTTGCTCAACAACCTAACTGCACAAATCCCAGGAATCACAACACACCGCTCATCAGCATTCACAGCTCATATTCCTGACTTGTTCCAGGATAATCTGCTTGTCCTGTCATGGGGCTGAGGAAAGTGCTGGGTTAGATCCACTTTGTGAGGGTTTCTACCCTTAAAATAGCAAGCACTGTGCCAGCTGCTTGTGGTATTTTCAATTGCTACAACACTGATTTTGGAAGGTTCAGGCCAGAAGGAAAGTAACTGCTGTATTCCACAGGAAAGTGACAGCAACTAAGAGAAATCTGTGAAGATTTAAAGAAGTGTGAATCAAGGTGATGCTGCTTTAGAACAAATACCTCCTACTTAAGTAGGAGCATTTTTATTGAGGCAGTGTCCATACACTTCATACATATAATCATGAGAGATACGTGCAGAACTCTGCAAAGGAAATACTCTGGAGTTCGTGTGACACCCTAGTGAAAGAGACAGAAATAGGTGTTTAAATTACTGAAGAAACTCTCTCCTGAAGCCTCCATCTCTTTTATGCCAGGTCCTACATAAATATTGGACAAAGTAAATTCCAAATAATTGAGGACATTTGAAATAGAAGACAGATGATGATTATATACAGAGAGGGAAGCACAGAGAAATAATATTTTTTTTATGTAGTGAGTAGTGATAGCTGGATTATATGATACTCCAGCTACATTGAAATTTAACAACATTATATTATCTAGTGTGAAGTTGCTCTGGGGAAGCAAACAGACTTCATTAATTTCTCAAGCTATTGAAGCGTGGGGTCCATTCTTAGTCTATGCCCTGTCACCAGGGGTGGAACAAGCTGCTGAGTATTCTCAGCTCCTTTCTGTGGAAGAAAATAAACCAGCAATGGTTTCTGAAGCTGGCATGGTGAGATAATGCTAGAACCCAGCTTAGCCCCAAACCACAGGCAGAATTGTGGGTCTTCTAGGGAGCTACTGTCATCTTTTTAGGACAATGGTCTTGCTCTACTCATGTCTTGGAGGGATATGATGAGTGTCTTATGATTCCTAGCCCTCTGGTTTAAGGGTCAGCAAAGGTGTCTCTGCTTGGATTAGTCCATGAAAGGCCTTGAAAGACAGGAAAGGAAGTCAGAGATGTTGTGCTGAAAGAAAGATAACCAGTCAAAATGAAAGGTAAAGATAAAATGCTGGCAATAATATACTGAATAGATATGAGCAGGTCAATCTGGAAAAGGCCAGGGAGGAAAGTTCCTTAGGCGCTGACATGAGACACGTGAGTCTTTTTAGAGGAGTTTTAGCTAGTTATATAAATACCAGAGCCTAAGCTGTAGAAATATAATGTGGAAATGATGCTCAGAATTTAGATCTAACCTGCCAGTAAAGATATAGGAGAGTGTAGTCAATGATAATTCCTGAGTTATTGACTTGAGAGACTAAGTGTTGGCTCTTACCTCAGAAAAGGAGAGTGGGGGTCATGTAGTAGATTTATGAGAAGGTTAAGTGTGCCATCAATTTTCCAGAAAATAGTTTAAGATTGGAAAAAAATTATGACTAATGTGGAGAAGTAAATATCAATAAAAAGAACTGGATAAACTATGTCTGGGCATCTTCTGCTGAATGGGCCATACAGCAAGCTTGTTTTTACAGATTGGGTAAATGGGCCTTAGTTTATTTTGTATCTATGCTAGGAATTGTTTTTCATATTGTGTGGTACATGGTAACATCAAGGCTACACCTGGGAACTTGTGGTTTCTGAGAGTTTTCTACTGTGGTTTATAACTCAAAACTTACCTTGAAACCCCATGGACATCATTGAAACACCAAGACTTACTCACTGATGACACAATCATGTATCATTACCTTTTTTCACTTCCCCTCAACATCTTTGTCCTCTTTGCTATGCTGTGTCATTTTCTGATCAATTAGACCGATCTGTTGTGTGTCATTACTCATCTGCTGCTTCACTGTCAACTTCTGTCCCAGGCACTGAGTTACCAGTGCTAGTTACCAGTTGAAAACTTTACATGTTAAAAGTTTGTTCTTATTTTTAGCAGTCATGGAGAAGAAATTAAGAATTCCCCTCAAATTAATGAAAATTCCTTTTTACTCCTTTGCAAGTGATGGGTTTCATAGGAAATTTTTTTTTTTTTTGCTTACTCACACCTTTGAGTCATTATTCAAGAATAACAAAATTAAAACATCATTTGATTTGTCCATATAAAATGAAAGTATTCCTTCAGAAAATTTATGTTATCTACTGGTTTTGACCATAATGCCACTTCATCTGCTTTCTCACCAGTTCTGTTCACCCAGAAGGTTTTCTGAAGGATGCATAAATCTGACATGAGAATACATGAATAACAGTTTGATAGTACCAGTTTTTCTTTTTTGACCTCACTAAATGTCATCTTGTAGCAATACCAATCATCCTATGTGGGCAGAGAAAAGGAATGATGAGAGACAAGTTGTTTCTTTCATGTGTAGTTAGTTGGCATTATTAATCCTTTGAGCATCTAGTGAATCTTTAGACATACTTTGAAGAATCTGTGGTTACATTTGGTTTGGTTAATTTTGACTCATGGGAAGAGATCAAAGGATCATGAGAACTCTGTTGTGGTTACCCAGAGCTGCACGTTTTCTTTGTGGTAACATGCAGTAATAAAATGCCTTGAGAGATACCATGAGATTCATCAAGTGGGTTACCTCATGGTGGATGTCTCACCTTGTAACGGTGAAAATGGAGTATAGTTGTGTGGATGTTGGGTAAGGAGGAAACCATGGATGAAAGACAGGAAAAAACAAAGATGTTACAAGAAGAGCAAACACTGACAGCAACATCTAGGGTATTAGAACTAACAATTGAAAGGAGACACATTATATTCAGAAATTTTTTGATCTTCTGGATTATATTCAGACTTCAAAATCGGTATGACCTAATAGGTTAAAACCTCTTAAATTTCACAGCTTTGTGTGATCTGAGCTTCACAGATTAATGATTTGTATTTTGGATATAATTTTCTTCACCTGCTACCATCACCACTCTCAACATAAGAATATAAAAAGATCTTGTCTGTGTTGCTTTTCCTGTGTAGTTTAAATCCCCTTCAGGTTAGCAGAGTGTGAGTGAACCATTAGGTTGTTATTACTACCATGAGTCCTGAGGCCTACCAAATCCTTTGGGAGTAAAAGGTGCGTGGATCCTTGGAAAGGCCCTGTGATGGTGTAATAGCTCCATCAGTATGTGGTATTTCCATCACCGAAGACTTTTTTGAGATACCTTTCTGTCAGTTTATCAAAAACTCCTGAAAATGTAGACTGTAGAATGCATTATTTTGACACTGATCTCATAATTTTAAATGTAGAAGCAGTACTGCTACCACTTCTCTCTGCTTGAATCCTTCCTCCTTCTTCACTGTTCTGTCACTGTATTACTGACATCTCTAGTGAGTTCCTTGTCCACTTGGCCCCATTCCCTTTTTAAACATGTTGTAGGACACTTTTGCCCCCTTTTGTTCATCTAAAACCACTTCAGTTTCTAGTATGAAGGAGTTCAGCTCACCCAAATGATTTGAGGCTGTTCTCCGCCTACCTTTGTTTTCACTTGCCACACCCCTAATTTTGTGTCCAAAAACATTTACATTTACATTTACATTTATTTTCAAATTAAAATTCTTTCTGGAAATGTGAAATAACATGCAGTCCTGGAAAACTGGTGAAAGCAGTTTAGTGCAATCTTTTTTGAATTGATAAAATATATTTCTCTGCATCTGCAGAAGGCATTCAGCAGACATAACACAGGACATATGCCTAACCATTATAACAATTCTTTACTAAGCTGAATGTTTACAAAATGTTTCATTATAACTGTCTAGATGAGCACTCCTAATGGGCCTTCACCACCTCCTAGAGGATTATGTTAGTGAACTGATTCATATGTGTATTATTCAAGGTTTCAGTAATTCCAGTCATTGATCTTTTGCACAAGTCTTTCCCATGATTCCTACCAGTTACAAGGTGGTTTTACATTTCAGTTACCTGGAGTTGCTGCTTTAGCATGTGAGCAATTAAGAATTTCCTTTATATCATTTGTCACCTAGATTCATTTTCTCTCTTAAGTATAGATTTTTAGCTTGCACAGCACTTGATTCCTTTTTCCCATTCTTCATATCTCTGCCCTTTTCAGTGCTTACCAAATGTATCAGGAGCTACGGGAAGTTTGGACCAGAAGGACTTTCAAGAAGCACACTGAAATGAGGCAGTTTTACAGAAGACTTTTGGAAAATGTTATAAAGCAAAGAGAAGTCAGGTTCTGCCTGGAATTATAATCTCAAGCACAAACAAAAAATTCCCAGTCAAACCTTACCAACAATACCCTAATATGAGCTTAGAGGTGCTCCACTAAAAGAAGCACTTTTTTAAAAATTTGTAGTACACAAACACAGAGATGCAGTGAGAAGGCAAGCAGAGTTTTCCGACAGCCATACTGTGCTTTGGCACATAGTCAACTTGCTAACAGGAAATCAAAGTGATATTATAGACATGATCAACTTTCTTCAAGAGAAAATACAAACCTATACAGAGAACATCTTGATTGTGCAAATCAAGTAAGATATTAATTTAAACTTTAATAACCACTGTCCCCACAAATCAGCATTGCAAGCATTTAAGAATCACAGGTTAAAGCGGGAAGCATTGGATCAGTTTATTTCCTAGAGCAGAGTTAAAGGAAGTTTAATGGGTCACCTGCAAGTCTTCTGAGAAATTAGAATGTTAAGGCCTTCCAGAAATGACTGAATTTTTCATCTGCAGTTAAAGTCCCCAGCACAAATGTCATGTCACATCTTTGTCAGTGTGTGCATGTGTGAGTAGAGGATGCTACAGGATATGACCGGTTCTCAAATGAAAACATTGAGAAGGTCAGTGCTACCAAAAGTCAGGGATTTTGCTTGATACTTGTATACACTGCAGACTCATCAAAATTTGTCCAGTCTCAGCAGGATTCCTGTGCATTTGACCAAGATGTCTGGTTGTTGTATCCAGGTCTTTATTTCAGTGCAATAGGGACAGTGCAGCCTATCCTTTTTATATAAGAAAAATGCAATGCAGGGCAGTCACACAAGAGTAAAGACAGGAATGAATCCCTTGTCCTCTGCAATAAGATATCCCCAGTAACTCTCATACTTCACACTTTCACAGCAGATCTTTGGTGACCTAGTTAGCATCCACATAAATTTAGAATTTCAGCTTTGTGAGAAAAGTACAAAATTTTATTTGTAAATATGAAATTGCAGTTTCATATATAGGGCAGCAGTAGGCAGAATTTTCCCACAGTTTTTCATTAGAGGCTCCAGTCACAGGCAGAGAGGAAAGCCAGAATTAGAAGGCCCACGTGGAGAAGTGAAAGGCATATTTGCTGTCACCTGTCTTGAGCACAAGAAATGGTTGCAGCCCCTCTTTACATTGTCAGATCGTGCCAGTTCAGAGGATAATTGGGGTGGAACAGGGAGAGGCTGTTTAAGTTCTCAAAGCTGTAAGTGGCGTAGACTCACTTTTGTCCTGTGTTTAAATGGCTCCATCTTTATGCTTGGAAAATAGCTTTGAAAATGTTGATTTTTGAAAAGACTGTTACTCTTCGTTGTAGTATCTGGAGCTCCCTTTTTGGAGCACTTACAGGAGAAATGGATGTAATGCTTAGAACTTGTGTGTCAGATCTGAAGCTGCTGTGAGGCAAAGTCTTCTCACAGACCTGTTCTGATGGCAGCTTTATAATTACTGATCTTGTTTTTCTTCCTAAGATTCTGTGCAGTTACAAAGATGCAGGCTTTCTTGCGTAAGCTGTTGTGAGATCCCACCATTGCCATCTCTTCTGACACTGAGCTAAAAATGGATATTTTTTCACCATGAGTCAATACCTTGATACAAGAAATGCAGCCTGCCTTTTGAAATGCCCCTTATTGTAACCAGACTGTCTTTAAAACAGCAGCTCTCAAGACCATAAATCTTAGCTGACATGCCTGTGATCTTCTTTTGTTTAGTTAGTCACAAAATCCTTCTGCTAGCCACTCACCCCCCTTGCCATCAGTAGAAAAGATTTATGATATTATGAGACACTTAAAATCTGTTTAAAAAAGTAGGTCTGAGATTTTTATAGGAAAAGGAAAGTCTTTTGGGCCTTAGACACTACACTAGCAGGAGTGAATTGCTTGTTTTTACACCAGTACTCATAAGCTAGTCATAAGCTGGCACTCCTGAAGGGCAGCATGTGAGCACTCAGGTGGGAGAGGACTTTAAAAAAAAGAGTAAGTAGGACTTTGATGTGGCAACATACAGGCACCAATAATTTTGTTTTCTTTTTTTTTTTTTTTTTTTTCTGGAAGAAATGGAAGGAGCATATACAAAACTTTTCATTTATTGAAGAAGGCAAAATGTAGGCTAATTTCTAAATTATATCGCCGGCATTTGTTTTTTAAAATGCTTTCTGTAAAAATTGGATTTGAAGTTTATTTCTAATTTTAGAGTATTAGGCAGACTAATTAGGGAGATTATTCCAGTATAACATGTAAGACCAACATGGCATGTAGAACCATGTAACTTTCACATCCTGGTGTAAAAATGCACAAAAGGCTCTCTTGTGTATTTCCCTTGAATTTTTTTCTCTGAAACATGAGGTTTTTTGTATCTTTATTCTAAAAGCTCTTTCACACTTTTTTTGGGGTTTGGTCATACAGATACAAGTTTTCTTTGGTAGTCTGAATTACTAAACTTTCCATTTCCCTCCATCTTAATAAATATATATGTATATAATATATAAAATATAATAAAATAATGAAACTTAGTATGCAGTATAAATCTATCTTTGGTGCAATGATGCTGTTTATTAATCAAATAATCCTATTCTTGAATGTATCTATTAGCACATTTTGAATGCTGACTACTATGCACAATAACTTTCTGATATTTAAATGAGCAAACATGGTCTAATTCACATTATCCTTTTGCTGGTGTTTTGATTTCCTTCTCACTGCCTTTGTTTTCTTATGGACAGAGGGAGTAATCAGTGTTGTATGTAAGGACTGACTGGTTTTGGATTTGCTTCAACTCTGATTTGGAGGTATGGCTTGTCTTTCTTACATGATCTTGAGCAAGTTGCTTTCCCCTCTTGGTTTAATCTTCGTAGATAAAACATTTTTGTAACGTAGTCCTTATCCACAAAATCTCTGTCTGTGCAACCTGTTTCTTGGAAAATAGCATTGATGCCATGCCTGAAAAGCATTGATGGTAGGGTAGGTCTTGTGGCAGCACCTGACACTTAGTTTCCCGCTGATTTATATGTCTGGAAGCTCTGTTTGTCAGCATTCATTCACTGACCATTTCTGTTAGAAACGTGAAGACACATGTTCTCAGCATGAGATATGTCCTGATAAATAGCCTCCAGCTTACTATTATTAAAAATTTACAAGTCAATTTTCTATTTATACATGAGAACCTTTGCAACATTATATCAACCACAATTAATAAATGTTCTAAATGTCTAACTTTAGCCATTTGTTTTTTAGGTGTTGAAGTCACTGGAAAAGAGATTAAATTAGTACAGTTTGCAAGGAAAGTTGTTGATTGACCTGAAATCCTTACACAGAACCATGAAGTTCTCCCTCTTATGTAGTAAGACAGGTTTATTGGGAAAGGACTGTAGTCATTAAGCTCTGAATGTTTAAGTTCTTCGCAGTACTAGAAAAAAGAATAATGACTTTTATATCAGAGGCTAATTTGTTTTGGCGATGTAGAAGAAATAAGAATTCCAGCAGCTTAACTGTATGGCAAGGATAAACTCGTTGATGAAGCTACTTTACTGTAGCCTTGCCAATTCCCTCTTGATGCAAGGAGCACCATTCAGTTTACTGTTAACTGGAGCTGCTCAGGCTGTGACATAGTTCTGGTTTTTCTCAAGATGTTAGGCAAAGGAGGGGCCTTCCCTACTTCTGGAAAAAAATTGTGGGCACACTTTTAAGTGGATACAAACTTTATATGGAACTGCAAAGTCATTCTGATCTTCCAAAAAAAGAACCAGGAGGTTCAAAGGTTTTCAAAAGTTTTTGAAAGATCTATTGCAACACTCAGAGCTTATAATAATTTTGTGAAAATAAAGTTTGTACAAGTATTTTGTCAAAAGAAGTTTCACTGTCACTCTGATAGTGCTCCTAAACCTCCCAGCTTGAACTGATTTCAGGGAACCAGCACACTCTCCAAGAGGAGCACACAAGGCTCAAGCAGAGGACAAAGAGTCAAAGACTCAGGGACAGCAGCATGGATCCTAATACTTCCTAATCCTGTCTTCAGCTTTTTTTGTAAGGCAATCTTTGGGAAAAATTTGAATTGAATGAAAATAAATATGAGATGATTGTTCAAAGAAAAAAGCCAAATGGTGTCTTAATTGAAGTTGGAGTTGACAGCAAGTGAGATTTATTCTTTGCATTCTAAAATGAAAGCATAAAGAGGAGTGGAGGCCTGAACAATGTACAAGGATGGGAAGCAGGAGGGCATTCAGTGGTAGGTGAGAGGAGAGAAAATAGCTCTGAAGGAGCCATTCGAATTTGAAAACATTAAGAATGCTTGTGGTTCCAAAAATAAAAATTAAAATTTTAATGCTGTGTGACCCAAAAACTAAATCTTGTTGCTTGCTTCTGAAGGCAGCAGGAAAGGCAGTATTCAAATGCCTGTCAAAAACTGTTGAAAAAGGAGATTTAAAACATAATCTCATCTTCCCTTTTAAGATTTCTCTACAAGAAAACTTCTTTATAGAATAGATTTGTGTTTACCTCATAAGCACATTCCCTTTTTCCTAAATACTTTGCTTCTAATACAGCCGTATTTTTCTAATATTTTTTTTCTTAATCTGCTGAAATGAAGCACAAACACTACTTTTAAAAAGTAGTAATAGCTATCTAAACTGTGTGTGGTTTTTGGGTTTTTTTCTCCTTTTTTTTTCTTTTTTTTTTTTTTTTTTTTTAATGCTGGAACAATTTATTTGCATTTGTTCTTGAGATTGTCATCTGACCAGATATAGGTACTTGCTAAATATTGCTGCTGTCAACATTCAGAAACAGAGACAATGGCTTGGCTAAAATCCAGCTGTCATTAGAAAACTCTTTCTAAAAAGAGCTCTGTGGGATTTTAATTCCATCTGTCCTTCATCATGACTTCAAACATACCAGTATTTCTAAAAGCCAACTAAGTTCCTTTTAGGTCAGTCATGACCTCTAGGGACAAAAGTAAAAAAGAAAAGCTTTAGCTGACAGCTTTATCAATGATATATGAGGGAAAACAGAATTCAGTGTCGTTTTTTTATAGCTACATTAGTTATGCATTGCTGGCAATTAAATATTATTTTCAGCAGTAAAATAAGAACATAGCTATGGGTGATTTCTTCTCCCTTGAAAAGCTTTCCCATACTGGTGAACTGCAAATTCTGCACAGTGAAAAGGGAGCTGGTGGAAGAAATGCAGGGCACAGAATGGGACAAGACAGGGTGAGACAGGATGGGATGGGGTGGGATGGAATGGAATGGGATGGGTTGGGATGGTCAAAATCCTGGCAGTATCTTAACAGAGCTAAAAATGCTGTCTCATACCAGGAACAGATCTATCTACAGGTAGTTAGAAAGTGATGATGGGGAAAGATGGTAAAACTTCCAGCGGTTTCCCTGGGAAAAGTGTACTTAGAGAAAAGATTGTTTTAGGGGTGTCTAGCTTCTCCAGGACCTGGGAGCAGTGTGCTTGTACCAAACACATACAGCCAAGAGCTGGGGTAGAACAAGGGGTATCTCCAAACGTGTTTTTGCCTGAGGTTGGTGGGGTCCCTGACACTGGCTCTTAGTTATGAGCTACTCTGTAAATAGGACCCATCACTTTCAGAGGGTCTTACTTGAATGTCAGTAAACCAGCCACACTTCAGATCTTCAGAAGCTTAGCTCACATGCAGTGAAGCAATGATACTTAAAATAGCCAATCATACTGACATTGTCTGAAAATGGCATATTTTGAATAGAAGAGTATTGAATAGGAAGTAATATGCAAAGCAAAACAAAGGAATATTATCTAGAGGATTCAACAGTTTAATTCTAGGACCAAAACTAGGCTAGAAGTAATAGTGAGTAGCTATTGCTGTTATTGCTGTTATTGCTGTACTTTTGCTGTTAGTACAATGCCTCATAATTTAGCTTTGGCCTTTCTGGAAGCAAAAGATTTCTTGTCCACAAACACAAGAATTCTCTTTAATTGTGTCAAATTTATTAAGTGTTGAAGAAAATGATCTTTTTCTTGGTATTTTGTTCAAATCTGTGGCTGCCCTGTTCGAGGATTGAGCTAGTGTCAACAGTCTAAAAGATGTGAATGACAGCAAATGTGATACAGCCTTTTGGGCACAGCCAACTAGTGGTTTATTCTTTAGACTGGGCTTTCATAAGGGGATAATATTTCAATTTAAGCTTTCAGTGTAAAATTACACTATTGTTCTGTCTCAGGATTGATTGAGCATTTGAGGATAAGTATTATACAGTAGCCTTCAAAAAAACCCACCAAAAAAACAAGTCCAAAACCCAATCTGGTAAATGTGGGGGAGCTTAACTAGATTTTCTCAAGAATACCAGAGAGAGGAGGGAAGAGAAGGTTATAGCTATGGGGCCCTCTGAAATCCCTGTTTAACCCCATGATTAGCTGTTTCTGAGCTAATCATGACTGACTTCGAAGGGAGTAATTCAGTGCAGGAATATAATTTATTTCCCCATCTGGTTAGGGAAGGTGGAGTTCAGGCTTTAAACACAGGATCAAAAGTTTTCTTGAAGTCTCTGGGTGATATGTTGAGATTTGAGGACCTTTGAAAATACTTGTCTTTCCACTGCACCCAAATTTATATAATCCATATCCATTGATGATAAATGGGAGGTGTTTATGCCATCAGCAAGGATGTTACAATATCACAAAATTTTGTCCCATTTGCTTCAGTGGGATATCTTATGGATTGAGCTTCTACTTGACACATACATAGGATTTTTGCAGGGTTTCAGTAGTTTCACAGTTCTGTTAAGCATATTGAAGAAATATCCATGCGAATTATTTCTAAGGTCTGAGTTTTCCTGAAGAGAACTGTAGAGTGCTGTACCAGCCTGGCTATATCAATCACTGAAGATAAAAATAAGTTAGGGGTCTATATTTAATATTGTTCTGCAGCTGAACTGTGCCTTTTCTTTTGGGATGATGTCTTAAAATTGCTTTCTATCTTCTCACATAATGTTTCATGAGATAGAGTCCATACTTGTGATATTCTGCCAGGAAGAAAACCACGTATTCAAGATTATGACTGCCATCCTCAAGAAAGTGTTGGGAGAATGAAGAACTGCCTGTAGGACATGACGGAGTCCATGAACATCTAAGGAACTTGAAGATGCACATGTCCCTGGTATACATCCATGGGTGCTGAGGAAGTTGCTAAAGTGTTAACCATCACATTTGAGAAATTGTGGCAGTCCAGTCAAACTGATTCCACTGATATCCACTGATTGGATAATGTCCTATTTTTAAAAAGGGAAACAAGTAACACCCAGGGAACTATAGGCTGGTCAGTCTCACTTCAGTGGTTGGTAAAATCATGGAGGAGGTTCTCCTGAAATCTGTGCTAAGTAATATGGAAAACAAAGAGGTGACTGTTGACAGCCAATCACCATGTTAACATAGCTTCAGTAAGGGCAAAACGTGCCTGACAAATTTGGTCACCTCCTACAATGGGTTTGCAGGAGTAGTGGATGAGGGCAGGGTAAGAGACATCCTCTACCTGGACTTGTGAAGAGCATGTGACACTGTCTGGGACAACATCCCTGTCTCTAAACTGAAAAGACACGGATTTGATGGATGGGACACTTGGTTAAAAAATTGGCTGGATGGTAACACTGAAAGATTTGCAATCAACAGCTCAGTATTTAAGTGGAGGCTGGTGGTGTCAATTAGGAACCTATGTTGGGACATTATTTAACTTGTTTGCCAGTGACATGGAGAGTGGGATTGAGGACACCCTCAGCAAGTTCACTGATGACACTGAGCTGTGGGGTGTGATCACTACAGTGGAGGAAAGGTGTTCTGTCCAAAGGGACTGGGACAGTCTTGAGAGGTGGATCTGTACAAAGTTCAACACAGCCAATTGCCAGGTCCTGCACTAGGTTTGGCACAATCTGGTTTGGCACAATCCCAAGCAGAAATATAGTCTGGATGCAGAATGGATTGAGATTAACCCTGGGGAGAAAGATCAGGGGGTGCTTGTGACAAAAACCTCGATATGACTCAGCCCCATGCACTTGCAGCTCAGAAAGCCAATTGTATCCTGGGCTGCATCCAGAACAGTGTGGCCAGCAGGATGAGGCAGGTGATTCCCTCTACTCTGGTTTGGTGAGACCCACCTGGAACACTGCATCCAGCTCTGGGGTACATAGCATAAAGAAGGCCATGGACCTGCCAGAGCAAGTCCAGAGGAGGCCACAAAGATGACTGGGGCTGAAGCACCTCTCCGTGAGGAAAGCCTGAGACCATTAGGGTCGTTCATCCTGGAGAAGCGAAGGCTCACAGGAGACCTTACAGCACGTTCCAGTACGTAACCACCCCTACCACAGGGGTCACAAGAGAGCTGAAGAGGGACTTTTTGCAAGGGAATGTAGTGAAAGAACAAAGAGCAATGATTTTTAAACTAAAGCAGAATAGGTTTACCTTAGGTATTAGGAAGAAATTCCTTAATGTGGGCATGGTGTGGAGCTGGAACAAGTTGCCAAGAGAAGTTGTGGACTTCACAACCCTTGAGGTACTCAGGACCAGGCTGGATGGGGCTTTAAATAATCTAGTCTAGTGGAAGGTTCCCTTTCCATGCCAGAAAGATTGGAACAAGATGGTCTTTAAGGTTCCTTCCAACCCAGACCATTCTATGATTCTCTGTTTCTATGACTGTATGACCTGAGTTGCTTGAACACCTACAGTTTTCCATGCAGCTTACTTTTCAAGATCCCTAAGGTTTCAGCTTATGATTTTGGTTGCTGGGCTAAACACCAATTCTGTGTCTCTGTTTTCCATATTTTTAAGAATCCATTCTTCACTGCCATGACTAACAGTAATGCTACTCTAGACATAGTGAAATGATACCGCCTGAATTTCTCTGTAAATGTTTCATGAGAGAAGGAAGGCTTTTAAATTTGCCAAACGGTAGTTTCATAATGCAAAGTTTACAGATAAATACCACTTCCATCTTTCAAACATCTGAAGTATAATTAGACAAATCTTAAGTACTTCTGAGCAATCCATTCCAGGATGACAGTCATGATCCCATGTTAGAGCACAGCTAATGCAAGCCTCCACATACTGCCTTCCAAAAGTGGAAGAGGTTGGCAGAAACATCAAATTATGATACTTATCTCTTGGAGCACTTTTTGGCTCTAGATAACCAGAAGTTCTCCAAGTATTGTTGCAGCATACTGAGGTGCACATGATAAGCACAGGTATCCCCTCTTTTTTCTTACTACTCTGGCAGTAACATTAACTGGCCCACCCCAGAAATTTGGCCATGTGGAAGAATCAAAACTCCTCCTTGCTGGATGTGAGATGGCTTTATTTAAAGGACTTTCTTCTTTTTAGAAAAGTTTGGAGCTCTAATGCCTCACTCCAGGCAGACACACAGACCAGAGACTGTTCCGTCTTGAATTTTGCTTTACATCCAGCAGAGGTTAGGAGGGAAAACAGAGAACAGCTAATACCAGGAATGCTAACCTGCATACAGATTCAGGGAAGAGGTATAATTAGATCCATGACCTCCTACACTGCATGTAGGCACCTGTATAGCTTTTATCCCTACAGGCTTCTTTGCATGCCAGAGAATGCCTAGGAGCAGTTGAAGGCTTCTGACAACTCCTGGCAACTCCTGCAGAGAGATAATATTTCTATGGCTTTCTATGGCTTCTTCAAGGCCTATTAGCTACTAACACAGGTTTCACTTCCTTGTCCTCATATTCTCCATAAACCATATTTCTTGTTTTTTTTCTGCACAGGTGGTAAAGAAAAAAGGCTTGATTCTCAGACACTCAAAGATCCTTTTCCTATAGACTGTGAGAAGTAAGACAGCATCAAGCTACATGGTGAAAATAAAAGCTAACCCTGAAATATTTCCATGCATTCTTATTATTGGTTTTAGTTTATTACTATTATTTAGTACTATTAATTATTGTTTTTATTAGTTTATTAAAGATGTACATTAGATTTCAACAGTTTCCAGCACTAGTTTTCAATGCTACTTGATTCCTGGTCTATTTCTGACTCCTGCTCTTTTTTTTCCCAAATGGAATGTACTTCAGCAACAATGCTTTTTCCCCACTTGAACATTAAGTTTATCACTTTTGACCATAACCAAAAGAATCAGAGCACACTTAGAGCACCGGTAACATCCATAAAATTCTGTCTTGCGCTTAGGCATGTTCAGAAAGCTTTAAAATTTTCAGGGAATGAAACAATTTTTCAAAATTGCTTCAGTTTTATTAGCATATTCCTCCCTCCAAGGGCATGAAGCTTCAGGCATCCCAAACTTACAGAACTGTTCTCAAGAAAGATTGTCAGAGTTGTCACATAGGAAATCTAGGACACATCATAGGAAAGCTAGGACAAGGTTTGCCTGCAAGACATCTAGAGCTTTGCAATACCTTTTCTTCATTCTGGGAAAATCCAGACACATAGGTTATTGCTCTTTTAGGAGAAAATCAGAACTATCCATAAAACCATGATTATTTTCTGCTGTGCAGAAACTTTAGAAAATAGAGTTGGTATGTCTAATGTGGTGTAGCCACCCTATAGGAACATCCTCATTTGCTTTTAAGATAACTAGAATTTTATACACGTTTGTTCTGCATCTGGACTAAGAGAAGACTGAGTCAGAGGGTCCAAGTAACTTCACCTATAGAAAAAGAAAAATATTTTCTGATAATAATTTGCTTAGAAATTCCAAGACAAAGGAAATGAAAGTAATGAGTAAGTGAGCATTTTAAGAGAGAACAGATCTTGTGGGAAAGTCTCCTGGGAAAGAATTGTTCCACCCACTGTGAGTGAAAGCAAACACTGTTTTAATGTTTAATAACATGTTTTCTTTCCTTTGGCTTGGCTTTCCTCTAGAAAACGTTCCAGTGCAACTGAGTGGTAAGGAAAAGAAACCGACTGTATTGGAGCAGTTTTATTAGGCTTTGTATAGCAGATATGTACTGGACCATGGAAGTGCACTAGTAAGATCTTGTCTCTCTGTGCAACAGAGATGAAAATACTTTCTACCTGCCTACTGTTACAGTGATCTCAAAGTCATCCACCACTGCAGTCCAGAGTAGCTTTCCCATTTTCCAGATATACAGCCAGCCTAAAATACATTGATCAGAAAGAGGTGTTTGAAACATAAAGCCCCCATGTGTCTGCATCCTGGTTCTACTTTTTACACATAGTTTCTACCAATTTGTTCCATTAGAGCAGCCAAAAGGCTAAACTCAGCATCCTCCACAAAACGTTATAAGGCTTCCTGTGTTTCATCCTCATAAATCTGTGTGTTTCTCTTATCCCCCTTCATCCCATTGGAACTCATTGCATGCCTAGCACTCCTAGAAGTGGTCAGCTCTGATCTCTATCCATAACAAAAATGTCAGTGTGCTAGTACGGAAAACAGCAGGGATTTCAGAAAAAGCTGTTGTACTTGTCCGACCACAACAGGGAGGTTCAACTCTTCTCCTACAGAGCTGGAGAGGTGCCAGGGAGAAATTATTTTAAAAACCCAAGCCCTTTGATCAGGCTTTCCACCTGAGTGATTTTGCACAAACATTGTATAAGGTCAGGCACCTGTCAAGCCTGCAAAGGGCTTCAGCTATAATTCTGAATGCTATTAAATATCTATACAAAGGGCCATGGGAATTCCCAGTAGGAGGTGTGTGTGGCTTGGCTGCTCTATGTACTACTCAGATGTATTGGGAAGAGGATTAAGAAGTTTATGATGACATCCAACAGATGATTAAAACAAACAAACTGGCAGGCTGAGGATGAAGAATCAGGAGCACAGGAGCATGGCTTTAACCTAATGATTTGTTGCCTCCACTGGGCAGCCTGCCTAACCTTGGTATATCTGAGTTGCATCATTTCAGGGAATAATGTCCTTGAGTGATTATTACTGCAGTAAAGTTACAGGTCAAAAGGTCTGAAACATGACCTGTTTGGAAAGATGGAAGGAAAGGCAGTTGTTTAGTCTGGAGGAGAAAAGACTGTGGGAAGGAGTGGTACAGCTTCAAATTTTCAGGAAAAAAGGAAAGGAATACAATGTTGCAGAGAAGACAGGAAGTAGTGGGTATGAGTTACAACAACAGAGATAATGTGGTAGAAGCATTAGGTAATCTGTCTTAATCTTAAATTTCCTAAAATACTGTTGAATCTTCATAAATTAAACTAGACAAGATTCACCAAGTGACATGGGTACTCTAGATAGGCAAGGAGATGACCTAGATGAACTCCTGCTTTATTCTGGCAGTAATTTGAATAATTTTTGTGGTATCTCTACATACCAAAATTGCACACAAGGCTGTGTATTTTAATATCTATTTATGAAGGACTTCTCCTAATCATCATCCTGATTTTAGAGAATTGCACTGAACATTTTGCACAGAATAATAGAGTTTTTTTCTCTTTCAGCCTTTTTTTACCATCCCATATTTAAGGAGAATTATAATAGAGTTTTGCAATTTTAGCTCTCATGTGATAAAAGCAACTTACTGTTTTGTTTCCTGCCTCATGTGTTCATCTCTTGAGTTTGTTTTGCCATCATTTATTGCCAACAGATTCAAATCAGAGAAGCTAGTCAGAAGAAACCTTGTAAAACACTAACAACTGTTTGTCATACCATATCACTAACTGCAGTTTGTAAGGTTTTTCCAGACTCTCAGGACTGTATATGACAAACAAACATACAGTTACTGTAGTCAGGGCTGATCTAAGCCCAGCCAAGAGCATCTGGTACAAATGTGCAGAGATTCACAGGGAGCAGAGCAATCAGGGAAGCAAGGAGATGTCTAATTCTGTAGTAAAGTAACATAACAAGAGTACAGAACTGACAGCTTGCTTATCACTACTTGTTAGTGTTTTAGTAGAAAGAAATAGGTCTCCTAGCTGCTCACTGCAGCCTTTTCCTGCACAATCTAGTTCCCTTCTGATCTGATGATTCATGTTTATGAAACTTTTTAGATCAATGGTGTGACTTTCTGCTTAAGACTAAGGCTGTCTGCCAGCTCTGATTAGGGGAAATGCTTGAACGCGTACAACCAGATGGTGCTTGCTTGCTTTACTTAGGTTGCACAGAAATCTAGGCAGCAATAAAGGGTGCAAATACAGTGCAGTGCCTCTCAGAGACACTGAACTGGGACACAAATAACCATATTTGCATAGCACTGCATAGTGTTCAGACCTAGCTCAAGTGTTCCTACATATTCCTATAAATGGTATTTCTTTCTATTCATTTGTGATTTGGCCAAAGCTAGACAGATTTTCATGCAAGCAACACAAGGTCTAACATTCTCAGATTGTCCCTTTATCATATTGCAAGACTTTGTCTAAATCTTGAGGGGTTTAAAATCTCATGCAATCTAGTTTCTCCTTATTTTACTTTCAGGAATGGAGGTGGTGTTTTGCCAAAACTGGGAACAAACCAGAATGTTGAAGCAATGCTCATTAAGTGGTAAACTTCTGGCAAAAAAAAAAAAAAAAAAAAAAAAAAGAAGGTACATGATTTCATAAATGAAACAATTTTATATTGCCAGCTCTCTCGATTATGGTCACTATAATTTAAGATCTTTATTTCATAGAGAAAGGACAATGATAAATCAATTATTTTCTAGTTCTTAGAAACATTGACTACTTTTAACTTGAAGTATCTTGCTGTGATGAAAAGTCAGGTTTGATCTTGGTATGACCTTTGAATTTCTTATAACAGCCAGGTAACCCAAAGTTATTAATAACAAAGTATTTAGAAATGTTGTTCTTGTTCTGGGCTGACAAGTGACATGTACTGTGTTATCAGTTGGCTCTCTCCTGCATACCTTCTTAGGGAAGTAAATAGCTGGCACACTTGGAGACCTCTTGTTAAGATAATCTGGGGACAAGAGCAAGGAAACTGGAGGTGTTGGAGATCATCTGGCAAATACCTGCCTGTACTCTTTGTGGTTGTAGCCTTTGCTTTTTATTCCTCCCTAAACATTAACCCTGTTAAGAATTTTAAGTGAAAAGTTAAAGGAAAGGATAAAGGCAATTCTTTTTACCTTTTTGCAGCTGGTAGTTCAAAAACATAACAAAACTCTATGACAGTGTTAATCAAAGAGAGGAGAGAAAAAGTAAATCAAAAGGACAGTGACATTTGCTTCTAGACTCCTAAAATGCACAAAAGCATTTTAAGATGCCTTTGGTGCATGACTGTCTTCTAAAAAAATAGAGAATGGACTAAGTTGCCAAAGTATTTTTTAAAAGCTAGCCACAATTTCTTAAATTTTTGATGTATTCTGCAGGATGTATTCTGATGTACTTTGCTATCCATTCTCATCACAGACACATTCTGTTGTCTGTCCCCCTACTATGGAAATTAACAAGTGCTTTACATAACAGATGCTCACGGAAATGAGCTTAGAACAATAGTGTCTCTCCTGTTACACATACAAGGTGCAGCTGGTTGTTCTGATCTTTTGCTCCTCTAATCAAAGCACTCAGCACATGTGGCCCCGAGCAGGGTAATGATCATTCTGCAGTGCTATAGCCAAGACAAGAAGGGACAATTTATCTGTACCTCATAGCATGTCCTTTGAAATGAAAGAGCCTTGCCAGAGGCACAATGACAAGCTGCAGCCAGGCTCTGCTCCCCTGTGCCATGTGTGGACCCCTGTTTCTCAAGGAAATACAACCCATCATGTGTCCTAGCATGCCTTCATCTGTCAATAGCAAAGAGAAAGTCACCTGCAAGGTCTACAAATGTCTTGTGGTAAACAGTTGATTTTCTTAAACATAGAATGCTTCCTTTCTTCTTTCAGAGAGTTTGTAATAAGACCAGTCTCTGACTTTTTCCAAAGTAAATTGTAAATTGGGCTAATTTCCCATATTCAGTATGAGCTTCATGGGCTACATCAGCCACAGGCTTTACTTGTGATGCCTAAAGTCCAATGTAATGCAGCTAAAAATATAAGAAGGAAGAATTAAAAAAAACCTCAACTTGTTCCAGTATAGATTGCCTCATGCCTGTACTGGCAAAATTATAATAAGATGATAATAATCTATCACTTTGGGTGAATCTCATGTCTTTTCTTTTTTAAAGTGACAATATTATAAAATATATGAAGTGGAAGAAAGGTGAACTATTTCTGCTTAAAAATAAATGCATGCATTATTAAACACTGAAAGATAATTTTATGAACATTTTGCTGTGCCCCAGTACCAAGTAAATATCATAGAATCATTGCATGAGTGAACACAAATGAAAAATTATGACAGGGAATTTCTTTCATGTGTTTTGCCTTTGGGTAGGGATTGGCTGTGAAAAGGGTAAGGTTTTCTAAAACTGAGTCATCCATATTCAAAACAGCTAGAAATAATATTTTAACTGAGGCTTTAAGGCTACAACATTCATGTTTCTTCCTAAGAGGCCAGTGTTTATAAACAAAAGAAAATCCTTATAACATGCCTGATAAAAGACTACACTTAGATTTGATATTGAGGTGAAATTAGCAGCCAAAGTTTCCCAAGACAGAGAACCTCTTCGGCATTCTTCTACACAAACCAAACATGATAGATGAGATGAAGAATAAATTTTCCCCTTCCTCCCCATCTCTTGAAGGTCAAATCATTACTCTGGTCGCTTAATGAGAACTGTCATGCTGACAAGCCTGTTAAGCTCTGACAAAACCTCTAGCTCAGTATCCTGTCTCTGACAGGGAACAGTAACAGATACCTAGCAAGAACTTGAACAGTGTGACCTGCTACTAGCTCTGTCCTAGTTGTTGGCTTTTGTCAGCTTAATGCCTTCCTGAGCCTGTGGCTGCATCTGGAGAGTGCCTGACAGCCACTGACAGATGCAGTACTGTAATATTCTTCAGTCTTTTCTTCAGCCTTATAAGGGGTGCAATTTACTATAACTTTCTGTGCATTCTTCTGGGAGAAGCAGGTCAAATAACAGAGAGGATGTCTGCTTTTGATGGCCAAAAAAGGGTCATTCAGTGTCCTCCTTTCTTGGAGGGCACCTGAATGTTCTTGATAGGAGCAGGACAGAAATATGGGCAAAGAGCCCTTTCCACAGTATGGAGTGGAACAGGCAGAAATGAGTCACTAAAGCTTTGTTTCTGTTTCCAAATGGGACAGACTTAGGAGAGAAGCTTAGCTGCTGGTACAGTTTTGGCCTGGTACAGTTAGTGTCAGCTAGCACCCTCTGAAATACTGCTTGAGTATGGTGCAGACAGTAGCATGTGCCAGGCTATTCCCAGGCTATTCCCAATAGGCATTCATATGTTGAATCCCTAGCCTTGAACACAGCCCTTTTTCTATTCTTAGACAACTTCAACTGAAGGAAAAAAAAAAAAAAAAAAAAGGAAAAGAAAAAAAGAAGAAAGAAAAAACCAAACCAAAATAAAAAAACAACCTTAGAGATGCACAATCACCACATAGAGTACAAAGAAGACCCAGAGCCAGCTCTGTGTAGTTTGAACCCTGCCATTTGGCACAGGGAATGGGAACAGTCCCTGCCCCTGTGTCACTTAGCAAAATGAATGGATCCAGAGAGACCGGGAAGCTGATGAGAAAATCAGTAAGCACACCCCAACCAGAACTCAGAGATGATAGGAAGAGTGGTTGTTTTTATAAACCTGAACAGCTGCTTGGAGCTGGTTGTATGGCAGAAACCCACTACACTGGTGGAGTAAAAATCTGAATCCAACACCAAGATAATGAGGATACTTCTAAACCTATCTATTCTGTCTCAGTTTGATCTTCTCTACTTTAAAAAAAGTTTATAGCAATAGTTTAACATCCCAAAAATGTTCAAGCTTAGCCAAACTCAAACTAATGAAGCCTTCACAGAGTCATCCTGAGGTCTCCACTCGACCCATGCTCTGACACACTCATAGGACACTGGATAAAGTTGTACCTTTCAGCTGTTCTGAAAAGGATATGTACCTTGCTCCACAGAATATAATATCAGTAAAATTTTACTTATTCTTCTCTGTGTGAGTTGTCTTCTACACTTCTTCCTTGTAAACTACTTCCATTAAACTGCTCTTTCCATTAAACTTCTGTAGCATGGCATTCAGGAATAGGGCCCGAGTCACACAGCAGCGGTAATGTAGTAACATTTAAGTAACCATCGATAACTGTTGCTAATAAGTAACTTTAAGTTAATCAGAACGCTGGCAAGAAAAATTTCACCTCAAAAGGACAGTGGTCCTTCAGAGTATCTCTCATCATACTCCTGATTCAACCAAGTTCTGGCAAGCTGTGATAAGCACCATTTTCAGACAACTCAGTTTTACACACTGAATTTAACTCCATCTTTTCCAGACTCTTCCTACTGGCTAGAACAAGCTACATGTGGTTAAATACATGTCAGTTCTTTCAGTTCCCTCTTTTCAAAAATCTGAATATATTTTTTCTGAAAATGGAAACATAAACTCTCTGCACACATAAATTCCTGTAACCATATAATCTGTCATTGAATTAATGCATTTTTTCAGTATAATTTATCTCATAAAAGTTGATTTCTCATTTCTTTAGCAAAAAATATTCAATCAAAAAGAAGAACAAGAAAAATATAAGCATTTAAAATGAGAAGATGTGTTTGCTGCAAGCACTGCATATTGCACATATGTATAAAAAATATTCACACTTTTTCATTCAGCTTCTTAGTGGCCACTTCATTCTTACAAAATATAGAAGACAGTGAGGGTAAAGTTAGATATGTAATCTGAGAAAAATAAGAAATATCGAAGGTGCCAAATATATTCACACTGTAAATGGCTTCAGATGCCTCTTTCTCTAAATCTGCAACCCTGTCAGAGCTTCCCAACACTTCATCAATTTGTTGTGGAGAATGAAACGGAATGCTAACTTGGGAAGGTTTCTTTTTTTTCCATTGGCATCTTCTGGTGCCAGTAAATCACTCACCCCTAAGGTTGTCACAGTACACATGTCAACATATTGAACTTAGCTAGACAAACTGGGGCCTAATTTGAAGCATTCCGCTGAGTTCTTATTCCACATGTGGAATATTCATAGTGAGAACATTACTAAAATTCATGAGCATTCTGAGAAGAGCCAAAAACTAATCCCTTGAGTAAAAAAAATGAAAGGAATTAGCTCATTTCCTGGTTCAGAGTGGTTAACAACATACAAATTATTTTTTTTTTTCTACTGAAAATGGCATTTGCTATCATGCAGGTCAAAACTGACAATAATAGTATATGCTCAAGAAAAAAGAATTTAGATGTTCAGAGCCTATAATATGGTGAAATCACTGTTTTCACTCTCTTCCTCACAGAGAGAAAGAAGCATAAAGCCATTCTTCATGGAGTACATTAGCAACTTGATGCACAGGGAATTTACACCATGACACCAATTAAGCTTAAGAAAAGTTCTACAGCTGAATTCCCTCATGCCTTCAGCTGCAGATGTACTTCTAATGGTGTTTGAACTCATTTCTCTCCATGAGTTTTCTTCTGTAGGTTTTTTACCTTTTATGTCATAAAAATTGCAGCACAATTTGCATATTTGGCAGTCACTATGTCCATGTTTCTTAATCATGTGGTTTTCCTCCTTAATTGAATTTCAATGGAATTGCTCAGCATGCTGTGATGGATAGGGCAGAAAGTGTTGACATACAGCATTGATCTCCACAACCACCACCACCTGCCAAATTGGATCTTGACTTTGTTCTTTTGTGTAAGGTTCTATTAATTTGTTTACTTCTTTCACTTTTTTCTGACCATGTTTTGCATCTTGTTTTTCTCTAAGTGTTCTTCTCCTCCCCTACTTTCTACTTACTATCTTGATTTTCTTCTCAACTGCATAATCAACAGAGTATTTTCTCATTATATATTAATGACCTGCATGTTTCCAAAGCTTTTATCAGATCTTTTTAATTGAAAAAGAAAAACAAAAACATTTAGGGAAGAAAAATCACAGGTCTTCAAAACAGAGCTCTTACTTTTTATCAGTGACACTTGTTCATTTAACCATTTACATGCAATTACATGCCATTCTGGACAAGTTCTGGATTCTTGTAAGCTTCATTGTGTACAGGAGAACTTCAGGACATTTCTCTGTTTTTGCACTGCAGATGCTGAGATTGCATTTTGACCAAATGCATTGAGAGAAATGTGCAAGCATTTATTTAAAAGAAACCACTACTTTTGTGTTTGATCTTACATACACTCCTTCTAGTAGAAGACCTCACAAAATCTTGCTCTGTCGTTTTTGTGAAGGAATAGCAAGAGCAGACTACTGTACAAGGTAAGAAAAATCAAGATAAACCAACCATAACAGGCTGGGCAGAATGTTCCAGAAGAGGTCCAGGAACAATCCAGAGTCTCGACAGGAGCAGCAGGAGATAAGATGGGGGAAAAGAATTTACTGGGCTATAGCATAGCCCCAAGAGTCCTTTAGGAGGTAGGGCTAACCAAAAGGTGTGCTAACACCTTATAGCCCAGCCAGGCAATGGAAGGCCCAGGTCTGAGCCTACAGGGAGCTCCTGGATGTGGGCAAAGGGTGGAAGTCCCAGATGATGCCGGTCAGAGCTTCAAAGATCTATTAGTATACTCCCAGCCCTGACCATGGGGTCTTCCATGAATTTCTTGGTGTCAGGTTTTTCATCTGTGTCATCTAATTCCTACCTACTTCATAATTAGAATCTAGTGAGCTCTTTGAAAGTCTTCAGAAATTTGGCTTCAAGTGCAGAAGATACTCAGCCATTAAGCACCTAAGAAGCTTTCAAACACATTCCTGAGGCTAGTGAGGCCATTTAGCTGGTCACCAATTGCACCAAGTGTTTGCATTGCATTTTAGATTTTATCTTTCTGTCTCTTAGCTTTGTTGTTTCGAAGATGGCATTCACATGAGGATTAATTAGCCCAAGCCTGTATTGCATGGAGGGTACGAAAAGTTCTTCAAACTGCTAATAGTTATGCTAGGAGTCACTTAACACACTAATCCTAATCCTAACATCAGAATTGATCTTCACACCATATAAACTGTAAAAGAGATCCAGTAGTGTCCATTCAGAGTTTCTCCATGTGCTTTGCTTTAATCAGTTTTTCTTCATTGACAGGCATGCAAAAAGTCAAAAGTCAAAACCATAAAAGTTTCCTTACAGTGTTTTAGTAGGTGAGACAGAGGAGCAGTGGCAAGGAAGCACGAATATCCGATATGTGAAACTTGATAACAGATCTGTAGTTTTTTTGGCATAATTAGCCTGAGCCCCCACAGTGCCTCATGAACCATCTCATGGAACAGAGCATGTGAGAGCACAAGTACAAGGTGAGTTCAGGTGGAGTGCACTTTGTAATGGACAGGGACTGCTCCTCAACATCCATGTGACAGATTGTTCTGCACTACTAATCTTGCAATTCCAAATGCCTTTATTCTATCTGACTTAGGAATTGCAGCTGAAACAGTCGGCAGGGCATGGAGGGCTTTTTTGGGAAAAGCAGACTGTCATACTTTGAAAGTAAAAATGGCAAGGAATACAGATCAACTTCTGATGCATCCCTTGATGTCAATATCTAGGGAATACTACCCACGTATTTGTCATTTTCAAGGTCCATTTTGGATTTTTAACAGTTCAGCTATGTGGCTGTATAGCTGAGTTACTAATTTCGTAGTAGTGCTATCTTTGGAAGGTGAGCCACTACTAGCTGATTGCTATAGCAGTATGTTGAGCCAAATTTATTCTGACATGACTGCTTTGCTCATAGCAGCCACAGAGGTCTGTTTATGAGATTTTCAGACAGCAATTCACATCTTCTCGATGCTCAACAATTTCTATTTCAAGTCCCTGTATCCAGGCTGGGCTCAACATTGCATTACTCCACAATTATGCTGGTGGAACTACTTTAGACAAGTTGATATAAACTGTAAGAACACAATGATAAAATAGGCTTTCTTTCTTTTTTTCAGGACAGTAACACTACCTCCCTATGATAAGGATGAACAGAAGCATCCTGCTCCAATTTACTTCCTCAGCATGTGTTTGTCCCTTGTTGTTTTGGATCTTTGAAGCTTTTAAACATTTGCTGTATGTTTCTGAGTACCCCTATTGGATTAGTCTGTTTTGGTTTCTCCCACAGAAATCCGACATTAAGTGGTTCTTTTCCCAGCAATAATAATCTCATTTACTATAAATTATTGTATCTGGAATACCTTGGAGACGCTCTAATGTTTTTACATAATGAAAGAAGCATGTATTTCTAAATATTGTAAAGCTAGATTTCAAATATTTTTTCTCATTTTTAAACTGGAAATCATTGAATTTGAAGGGGAAATAATTGCTTTTACAAAAGAAATCAGTTATACAAGTGTATTTATAACTTATGTGCAGGCAGAGAAATACTATTTCTTAAACGTACAAAAAAATTATGAACTTTGTATAGAAAAATAAATGAAAAGTACACAAAACAAGTGAGCTATGCATGAGGTTGAGTTCTTCCTTGACATTTACATTAAAGTATACAGGTGTCTGCATGAAAGAGATGTCTGATAATAAGGCAAGTTTTCAAAATTTAACTTGCACCAACATGGCTTTATTTTTAGGCAAGTCTGGCAAAGGGAGGAAACTTCAAAACCCCGTTATAGAGGGAGGGTGAGGTAATGATACAGGCATTTGCATAATTTTTTACATAAACCAAGCAATAGAGCAGTCAGGAAGGGCTGTTCAGTATATATTGGAAAGAAGATACATAAGGTACCACAGCAGCATAAAAGTAAGGGAAAACAATTTTGGGTGTTTATCATCTTTATGGGATATGGATATTTCTGTGGAGATAAATATATGTCCATAAAAATAATATCTTTATGGACAAAATTCCATCTTTATGGAATACATTCCAGGTGTGAAATTTTTCTGTGACCATCTGAACAGCCTCAAAGTATCTTCTGGACAAAAGAACCAGCTGGCCCAGTCCAGTTCCATGGTTCCCACCGAGCAGCTGGGATCTGCTTTGGCAGCTTGTGCCAGTGTGATTTCCAGAGTGTGACTCTAAATAAGCAATCCTCTCAAGCTGCATAGGTGACTGCTAGGAGGTTTAAAGGATTTAACACTGTCCCATGAGCACTTCTCAAACCCAGGTCAAGTGCAGGACGGGTGTGCACGTTGCTGCTTCAGAAAGACCAGTGACCAGTGACTGTGTGATGGGAAGCTGCATGCCGACACAATGGACCAGGCAGCAGGGAGGCCCTGGGTCCTATTGAGAGGGTGGATTGTGTAGTGTGGAGAGGCTGAGTGGGGTCTGGGCCAGGGATGTTAATGTTTTTATATAAATGCCACAGATTTCATTTCTGGTTATTTATTTGGTTCCTTGTAGCTGCCTTCAGTTCAAGGCTTAGACCTAGGCAGGCTTGAGACATGGCCTGCTGCAAACTACTGGAAATTCAGCACGTCTGAGCACCAGGTTCTGCACCTGGATCAGGTGACAAAGACAAACAAATGGAAAGGATTGAGAACAACCCTACCAAGAAGGACTTTGGGGATAAGAAGCTTGACATGAGCCAGCCCTGTGCACTCCCAGCCTAGAAAGCAAACTCTGCAGCGGGCATCCAGAGCACTGTGGGAGGGGATTCTGCAGCTCTGCTCTGCTCTGCTCTGGTGAGACCTGCCTGCAGCACTGCATCCAGTTCTTGGGGCCCCAGTGCAGAAAGAATGTGGACCTCTTGTAGCTGGTCCAGAGGACGCCAGGAAGATGATCAGAGGGCTGGAGCACCTCTCCTTGAAGACTGGCTGAGAGAGCTAGAGTTGTTCAGCCTGGAGAACACAGGACTCTGGTGAGGCATTATAGAACCTTCCAATACCTGAAGGGATTCTATAAGAAAGTTGAAGAGGGACTTTTTAGAAGGATATGTAGTGATAGGACAAGGTGGAATGGTCTTAAGCTGAGGGAAGCCAGGGTTAGTTTAATTATTAAGAGGAAATTCTTTATTGAGAGTGATGAGGCTCTAGAACAGGCTTCCCAGAGAAGTTGTGGATGCCCCTTGTCTGGAAGGTTGGATAGAGCTTTGAGCAACCTGGTCTAGTGGAAGGTATCCCTGACCATGATAGTGGGGTTGGAATTAGATTATCTCTAGGATTTCTTCCAATCTAAACCATTCTGTAATTATAAATTAAACGAAACTATTCTGCAATTGATACCTAGGAGAGAGCATGGTAAATGTGTGTAGGTGCATACCTAGGAGTCAGTAAGAGTCATTTTTTTGTTTGAGCTGTTTTTATTTGTTCAGTAAATGCGGTTTATTCCCATCTGACATGAATGACATGTCACCACAAAAACAGATTGATGGATTTGAAGTTCTGGGTGTGTAGCTTTTTTCTCCGGGCCATTCCTAATTGAAAGACGTTGTCCCACTGGTGATTGTCAAACTTCTTCCTATGTGAAGGGCTAGCAAAATTGAAGCCAGAGTTATAAATCAGTCTTTACTCCATGAGTCATGGAACACAGTAGAAATCATGCATGACACTATCAAAAAACTGCTTGTACTTAATTGGCAGCAAGGCTTGAAGAATAATTGATTAAATGTTCATATTTCCTAGCCTGTAATGATTTTGCTTTGGTCAGTCTACCTTCCCATCTCTTTGATGATGAGGTTGTTTTCTATGAACCTCTGATAACTTGATTTTTATGGAAGTAGTTGCTAGCATTTACATTTGTTCTTGTTCCCACCTATCACTATCATTATCCTTTGAGGTGAATACTTTTTAAACAATTATGTGTGTATTAAGAGTGCAGTGTTAATGCTGCAAATCTAAACATCCCATATGAATTATAAATAATTACTGGTGTAGTTTGTCTTCCTACATACTTGGAACACATGTACATTTTTCAGGTTAACTGACGTGATTTTGTGTTAGACAAAGTAAATGCAAAAGTAATTAAGAACAGCTCAGCAGTGGGACTGGAAGATTTTTATGTCATTGGATCAGTTTTGCAAATACTCCGTGTGAATGTCTAATGTTCAACTGAGCAAGCACATCAGTAGCAGTGGAGATGCTCTAGGAACCTTCAGTACATAAGAAATAGAATCTCTTCTACTCATCCAGCAGTAGATACTGCACTTTTACTTTACTGCTTTTTACTTTGTGGAGTGCTGTCAAAACAGTGTGCAAATCTTTGCATTCAATATATGTGCTCTGTAGGAGATAAAATTAAGAGGAGGAGCCACACTGATGATTCTGGTAAGAATTCTACTTTTTTTATTCTTGGTGCTGAGAGAGCCAAGTTATTAGATATCAGTAGAGGTTACAGGATGTTTGAACTCTGCTTTTTACTGGCAAGAAAGTGAGATTAATGGGAGTTCTAGTATATCTCTGCTTACCAAAAGCCCATTTTCATTTTTGCTTTTAAAGGGAAGAGACACATTTCTTGTGCTTTGCAAGACAGCCGTCAGCTACATATAAGGAAAAGAATATATATTCAGCTTCCTTTCTGAGCTATGGCATCCTGGTTGTCATACTTACTGGCAAATGAGCATTCAAAACCACTGCACTGCTGTGTTTGTTTAGCAGTTAAGTACAGACTTCAGCATACTGGGACTTCGTAACTTACCCACTCCACCCTCCAATTAACCCACATATTGACTTTGCATTCTTTTCCTAGGCTTCTGTCTTGCATATCTTTCCTCTGCTACAGATAGTTTCACAGAAATCTGTGTTGAAACAAGGACAGCCCCTGTGTCCTTGGTCAAACAGCTCTTCCTCAGTGAAGTTTGCTTTTGGGAGTTTGGGCTGTGGGCACTGAAGCTCTGCAAAACCACTCTGTGTCTCCACTGGTTTGTATGCACAGATCTGTCACACTGTCTTGTATTTGCCCTGAGGTCTTGTCTGGTACCTTTTGATTGATTGTACAGTGATTAATTTCCTCTTTTTCTTTCACAATCCACACTTACCAGCACTGACAGGAGACTGCACACAAAGTCTTCCAGTGTTTTCTGTGAGGTTTTCTGCATAATCCCTAGGCTCCTTTATTTCATAGAATCATACGTCTTAAGTTGAAAGGCATCTATAAGGATCACTGAGTCCAGCTCCCAGATCCTCACAGGACAACATAAAACTAAACCATATCACTGAGAGCATCATCCAGATGCATTCTCATCAACAGTAGAGGAGTTCTCAGTAGCTACTGTATTGCAAGCCATTCTCGGACTGCCATGCCTAGGAACAGAAAAGGTAGAATGGAAAGGAAGAAGATATTTGCTAGGAAGTGGATGAAGCCTCATTCTTGCTAATTAAAGTGTCTTGGTGCACTCAGCACCCCGAGAGCCCTCTGGGGATATTATAGTAATGGTGGTGAGTGCTTCCAGGAGAAAGACATTTGAGGCTGTTGTGGCAGTGAAAGCAAAGAGTTGGGAGGAGGGAAAGTGATGTGTTTGGGATGTGCTGTAGAAAGCAGTCAGGGGAGATTTGTATGGAAGACATTACCTCGTGCTGAGAGGTTGTTGTCTTTACTGGCTCAACTTCTAGTGATAAAAAGGCGTTAGTGAAATACTAAATGAAACACCACCATAAAGTTTTTGGCTGTTTCATACTGGACTATCATTTGCCTAACTTTGGTCTAAAAAAGTTATCCCTAGAGGATAACCTGGGGGTTGCTGCAGAAATACACAGTGTCTAGTCAGATAAATAAAGTAAACAGTTTCTAATTTTTGTTTCACTGAGAGCACAACATACAAGTTTTGTTGTTTCTATACATGTTTTCCACAGTCACTCTCTGCACTAATTTTAGTCCCTTAAAACAATAGGAGGAAAATTGTACATGGCAGAGTATTGTTGATTAGGCAGTAGGGAAGATTTTGCAGCCTACCCAGCTTCTGAGTCACAAATGAGATATCCAAATTTGCCATTCTTCAGAACTCCCTTTGCTGTTTGAGTACAGCTTCCCTGACATTGTGTGACTCTGAAATTTTGTTCTCTCAGACAACAGTGCTATTTCTACCACCTAATAAATTGCCATGGCTTAGTATAATTGTGTGATCTACTTAACAACATTTTGATATGTTGTACTAAAGCATCTCTTACTGCATCTCTTAATGCAGTCATCTTCACTCAGAAAGTGGCCTCAGATTAGCCCAATTTCTGGGCTATTCCAACTTTTCTGTTATAATTGAATAGATATAACTCAGGCTCTTCAGGCCTTATTTTTTGTAGTTATAGTGGTGTACTCCCTTCCTCAGGGAAAAGATATGTACACAGGCAAAAGAGCTATTTTGCTGTTACTGCCCTTACCAGTTCCTGGAATTCAATGGCTTTATTCACTTCTAAGCTTGTATGACCATGGCTTCAGACCTTGGATCAACCTCAGTGAAAGGGATCTAAGCTGAATCAAACAACTTTGCTTCCATGTGGGTAGAGCATACACAGACAGCTGCAGCTATCTTGCAGAAACTTGTTTTGTCTATCTAGGGACTCCTCTGGAGTGTCTGCCAGCACAGTTGTCAGAGAGGTGTGTGAAGTTTTTTTCCCCACACTCTTAACCAGTGTCTCTCTGCCAGTAAAACTTCCAAGTTTAGACTGGCTGTAGTGTGAATGCAGCTGTATCAGTAAAGCTCATTTCTCTATTAGAAGAGAACAGTCTTGTACCATTGTAAGGAACTTTATCATCACACTTATATTGGGGGCTATATCAGCATAAGTACTTAGGCACAAGTGAGAATTAGGCCATGTATCTACTGCACACCCCACTGCTGATGAAAGGGCCCAGTTACAGCCATCTCTGAACCTCTTAGGAAAAACTGAAGGATTTGCTGACTGAGACAAGTTAATATATCACTGGAGGGATTCACAATGTGAATCCCCACAGTTCTACTGGTGAAAAAAAGCATGGGAGCTAAAAAAAAATAAATCTAAGTTGCCATAGCAACCTGATGGGCCACTGCATGTTTCCTGGCTGGCATGTTTCCTTCCTTGTTTGCAGAGTTTGTTGGGCTGGCCAAGTTTTTTTGGTCTTGATCATTCATGCAGTTCTTAATAAGATGTGATTCTATCACCACCTCAAAGGGCATTTTTAGCTGAAGACAAGGCAGTACCTAGACTTCGTGCATTTTATTTTCAATAAGATTATTCAAGAGGAAAAAAGACTCAGTTGACAAAACACTGGAGTGAAAGAGGAGCATGACAGAATGAAGAGAACTGCATTGCCCTTAAAATGTTAGTACCTTTTTTTGAAGTAATCTAGTGTCTGGCTGGCTGTGTAACCCAAGTATCTTTCTATTTTATGTCTCTTACCAGTTGCTGAGGGATATGCCATGTACATGCTTTTCATGAAGACTGTGAGGGCTTGCAGAGCATTTTCCTGGTCATTCTGTGTACTCTGCAGTTGAGTGGGAGCTGTTTTCTCCATTTTCTGGGGAATTCCAGAATTGCTGTTTCAAAATTGTTCCCATCACAAAATGGTTCAGATAAACACACAAATACCTTGCAGGAACCAGAGTTGTCCAGGATTTGTCCTTTACCTGAGAGCTTTAAGCCCTTGAGTTTGAAGAGTTTTCTGGCAAGTAGGTAATTTTGTACTTTAATGGTTTCAGATGTGGAGAAGCTGAAGGAGGAGAATCTGTCTGCCATTTCTCACATGTGAGGCAATATAGGAAGAAGGTACTTAGAGCAGCAGTAGTACCTGTAACCTGTAACCAGTACCTAGAACAAGATTTCTAAGCCTTTCCTAGTACCCTATGTGTAGGCTCTAGAGATTATGTTTCTGCTACACCTTGCCCTCACTGCCTGCAACTGAAGATTGCAAACTGAAGATTGCAATACTGGCATTTAATAACATTGTGAGGAATCATCTACTCCTTTAACATAAACACTTTGCAACATGCCAGTGCAGGGTCATGAAAAAATGTTTAGAAAAACTGACTCTTGTCTTTCTCAAGCAGTAGTAAACTGGTTTGTATGGGCAGTAGCAGGGGTTTAAAGGAAAATATTGCCATTTATATGCAAAACTTCTCCCATAATCTAGAATGAAACCAGACACAATCCTGAACTGAAACAGGGGAAGCCCAAGAAAGCTTTTGCTTGTCTTGACTGACTGACTGTGTAAGTGCACTGCAGGCTCCCACCTCAGCACCCCACTGCAGGCTGTGAGGTGGCCAGGTATGGTTTTGCTTTGCTCACGGAAATAACATAAAACAAATCTTCCAGGAGAGTTAAAGCAAAGTGAGGAGCTGAAATGGATTCACTAGTGTTTCAGCTGAGTTGTTAGCTGATTTGGATTGCTTTTAAAAGAATAGTATAACTAGTTCTCCATCTTAGGTGGACCAAAGCTAAATGATAAAGTCTCCGTGACTTTTTTTCTCAGAACAGGAACGCTGTCCATCATGTACAAGAAACCAGGCAAGTTGTCTCTGAGTGGCTCTTCTCATGAGCTCAAAACACTTTTGCCCTGTATTACATAAGGTTGCTATAGAGCAAAGGCAGACACCCTCCAGAGTCTCCAGGGTCTTCCCAGGTTTTAATAAATGCATGCAGGAGCAAGACACCCCTTGTTTCTGGTATTGTCCTTGGCTCCCAGGTGGGTTTCACCTCAAGCACATGCTGATAGACTATCAACAAGAAAAGACAGGTAATAAAACACTGAAAGCAAGCTTCCACAAACACCTTTTCCTCCTACAGGTCTTTGCATACATGGTTCTTTTTGGTTGGAGCAGAATTTTAAAGGTCATGTTGTTTCTGCCCTTTGAACCCCAGTGTTCTGTATGTCCTTTGAAACATTCTGTTCTTACACACATCTTCCAACCTCTTTACATCAGCACATTTGGTGTAGGAATCTGCTCTTTGGATGTTGGCAGATATGACCTGTCCAACTTTCAGGATGACTATTTGTTTAATCTTGAGTTCTCCAGTCAGCTTTTCTACTTTTTTTCTAAACCCATTTCTCAGAGGATGAAATGCAAAAAGCTATTTTCTGTAAATGCCTGGAGTTGGTCTGAGGAATTTAGAAAAATTCAGGGGATTTGAATATAAAGGGTACAGTGTGTTTTCTGCTTTTGGGTTTTTTCCTGCCTCTACATTCATCTGTAATTTGTGGCATCACAGTTAAATCATGTTATGCCACTGACATTTTTGTATGGTGTAATCATTCCTGATTGCTGTCTCTGCCCGTTGCTAGCTGGTTTCTGTCCACAGTATAGTTCTCTTGAGAAACCCCAACGAAAGGAAAAGAAATAAAAGGAAAAAGAAAAGGAAATAGGAAAAAGGGAAGGGAAGGAGAAAGGAAAGGGGAAAGAAGAAAGGAAAGGAGAAAGGGAAAGGGAAGAAGAAAGGAAAGGAGAAAAGGAAAGGGAAGGAGAAAGGGAAGGAGACAGGGAAAGGGAGGGGAGAGGAAGGGAGGGGAGGGTACAGAAAGACAATTTTTCTATTTCTGAATGTTTGAGTAAAACAGGTCTCTCACGGAAAATAAAGACACATGAAATGCTGAGATAAGTTTTGTGCCACCTTGACATCTTTTTTATGGGTTTCTTTCAAAGCTACAGGGACTTGCTGTCATCAGCAAGTCTTAAGAAACGTTGGTTACTGGAATGGAATCAGTCTACACTTTAGAAAGGTTTCGCCTCACCATGAAGAAAATAAAGGCATGATTCACATGAAATCTGTTCTATTTCTGCACTGTACCATGTGCACCTCTTCTGAACTCCTGGCAGTGGCCTAGCATGCATGCCTTGGTCTTTCTAGTTGGTCTCAGTGTGCTGGGGTGGGCAGGTCATGAAGGAGACTGTCCACCCCAACAGACAGGACATTCTGACACTTCTGCCCTATGGCTGGCCTCAAACAGTGCAGCAAGGAAACTGCTTTCTGAACAAAATATAGCTCATAAGGAAAATGAAAGGCTGTGTTGTGGCCTGGCTCTGGAAATGTCAGCTGAGTCTATCTGGCCTGGAAATATTGGGAAGCTTCCTCTGCTCTGGCTGTATGCCCACAGACTTCACTGCACTGCTCTCCCTATCCAGATACCTGCATCATCAGGGTCAGGAAATCACTAGACATCCTAGAGCCAACAATGTTTATTACTTTGGAGGCACTGCTTCAGACATATACTCAGTGTTGCAGTAGGATTTCTGAAAGGTGTAGTGATGGTTTGTAACTCCAGATGAGCTTTAATCATTAGTGCAGCACATATGTCTAGAGAACAAAATATTATGTATGACATATTTTTCATCCAGATTCTACAAAATGGCAAGATGTGTTTTAAGATCTTTTCAACTGTACTTTTTAAACAAAGACATTCTGACCTGCCAGCTTGGTGATACTAACTTCAGCTGAATACCTGCTCAATTCTTTCTGAGGTAACCATCTCTTCACTCTAAGCTGACTTAATTCAATAAGTCATTAGCTGGTACATTTGTGAGACAGGACTGTGAGCAGTGATAAGAGAATTCACTCATAGCTTACTGCTGGTAGCTTACAGGTCCTGGCTATAGCTGTAATCTTATGTAACTCATTAGTACAGAAAGTGGGAACCAAAGGTGCTGAAGATCACTATTACAGAGCATTTCTCAACAGCATGGAAAGCTTAGGTTAGTTTTCATGTGTTTATAAGTCAGAATCATTACACAACTTCTCCTTTTTGGATGATCTGTTTAATGAGAAAACCTCCTCAGGAGACTATTTCAAGATTTAGTTTGTTTTGGCTTGGTTGTTTTTGTGTTTTGCTTTTTTTTTTTTTACTATGGATGTTCAGTAGTCATAAAATTTAGCTTTTGCTCATTTTAAGCCATACTAAGTTATTCCAAATTACAACATCTTGCATCCCTTCTCAACTCTAATAACTGTGCTATCAGGTCATATAAATAACAAGTCTTTCAAAAAATGTTATCCATATCAAATTCATGAATTTGAGAAATCTGATCTTTAATATCTCTGTGCACTAGTTCTGATTTGTGAAAACTATGAGATCTAATTGGCCTCTGTAATTTTATTTTTTTTTTAATTAATAGAACTTAAATGTGGATAGGACTATAGTAATTACTTTAATAAAACCTGGTGCCTTGCAGATGACTGACTGATGTATGGAGCTCTGACATATGGAGACCACAGAGAATTTATTTTGATTCATACAGTTAAGGACAATGATATTTTTTTCCTTGCAGTTGAGTTATACTTTATTTTTCAGTAAAACACATAAATGTAAGGACCTTACGGGTGAAATTTGTTTTACATCATTCCAGCTTTAATGTTCAGTATTGTGTAGGTTCACTCTCTAGATAACAGAGAAGCAGGAATTGAAGGCTGACATTTCTGAGAATGATGGGCTCTCTCATCTCAAGAGCCATCTGTCTCTCCCCACTGACTCTAGAAGAGATCTAAACAATTAGTTGGGTACAGATTTTCATAAGCAATAATTTTATGACACACCCTAAGTGCTAGTGTGGGGATGTGCCATCAGCACTATAATTACTATTGCTTATATATCATGTTTTAATTTTTTCTAAGAATATCTTCCCACAAGAAACACTTGCCCAGACCCTTGATATATTTAATTGTGACTTAGGTAAATGAGAACTCTCCTCTTTATGGTACATCCTAACACAAGAACCATGTGCAATTTCTAATCTCTTTCACAAACTCAGAAGGTCAATTTCTTTTAATCTCCTTTAATTAGCCTGTTTTTCTGTATCATCTGTGCTGACAGAGAAACAAACAGAAAATAATCCTGCACAAAGACCCTTAGTGGTTGTTTTCACATTCTCCTTTTCCTGGGTTTATAGCACCTTCTTCCTTCCTTCCCATTTCTAGCAGAAATTTTCATTGCCTATTCTTTAAATCCTCCAAACATGGAGATTTCAGCATTGAATTCAGCCACCTACCCATGCTATATCTTCACTGTTTTTCTTAGAAGAACGTTTTCCTTAAGATTTAAACTTCATTATTGTGACTGCACTTCAGAGTCCATTGTCATTGTCTTTGTAGTCTTCCAGCCCTGGGATACGGAACAGCAGTGATTTTCCCAGCACCATACACAGGACAAACCTCTTCCCCCCCCTTCCCTTGTTTCACAGAAATGATATAGAAATGCAAAAAATCATGTGTATTTTCTCTCTTTAGCAAAGTTGTTCGGGGTTTTTTAATCTCTATCCAGAGCACATGTGTTGCCTGACAATAAGTATCTGTCTTTGCACCACTAAGATAACTCCTTGTTCATCTTACACTGAGGAGAAACTGAGGTATACATAGGTGAAACAGTTCTCCTAACTTTGGGATGGACAAAGCATGACTAATGGTTCTTAATAAAGAAAGGAAAACTAGCCACCAGACTAAGTAACTATGGAAATAAAAGGCAGGGCTGTGGGAAAAAACATTCTGCTCGTGGGTTCAAGTCTGATTTCTCCAGAAAAGACTGGCAGACTGTAGCAGCTGACAGGCTATTGTTCTTTACAGATACAGAATCTGCTGAGACAGGAAGGTGCAGAGATGGATAGCTAAGTTTTAACTTGCATGCAAAGCACTGCCAGGACAAACAAGCATTCTGGACCATTTCCTAACAAGAAATCAGGATATTGTTTTACTTCAGGGAGATATTAACAAGAGAAGGCTGCTGAACTAATGATCTCCATGTCATACACAATGCCACAAATTTTCAGAGTTGAAACAGTCTGGTGAAAATTATGGCCCTGTTTAGCAAAGAAAATGCATGACTATAGCCAGCTAAGGTGCACTTACTGTTATTTGGCTTAACTTCCTGCAGCCATGTGTGGCATAAATGGAAATGAAATGCTTGGTAGGGGTTTATGTCAGTATCCCTTCTACTGTGCTCCTTCTGAGTGGCATAGCAGCTACAGCTGGATATAGAAGAATATAGTAGCTCCTCAAGTCCAAAATTTATCTTGTGAAGAAAGATCTTATTATGTTTATAAATGTGCAAGGTCTGCCTTTAACCTTCAGCCTCCGTGTATACTGGCATGGGACAGGGTTTTCCAGGCAATGTCATGCACCCTGTGCCTGTGTCATGCAAACACATAAACAAAATAAGTGCTTGGTGTAACTGGAAACATCTTGAAGCGAACTCTGTGTTAATAAACATGGAATCTTTGTGACAATTCCAAAGGAAGACCCTGCATTCTTGAACTCTTGATTGAATTTTAGCTCTGAATGAGAGCCTGAAATGAGAGAGCTGATTGTAAACGCTACGGTGAAATATTGGGTTGTTTATTTGGAGATTCAAACCAGACATGCTAGAAAAAACACAGGACCAAGTATGACAAAGTTGCACACACACAGAACCTGCTCTCAAATTCTTTGAAGTTTAGAGATAAAACAATTTTTTACAGCATTTTGTTATTATTCAGTATCCCGTTTTCTTCTCTGTCCCTGCTGCAGTGTAACTTGTAGTGCTCCTGTCATGGAGAGTCTGTTTCATTACCAAGGTCATGGCTGGATACCATCATAAACCTCTTCTTTAAAGCATGCAGGAAAAAACAGACCATGCAGTAGCTGACCAGACATCTCTATTTCTGAAACAGTTTTTGGCTAAAGCTTGCATCCACATATTCACTAGTTGGAGGGGACTCTTGTGTGAAAGATGACTGACTGACCATGAAGTAATACATCAGATACCTCAATCCACCAAAAACAGTATGGTTATAAGGGCATGAAGAAAAAATGTTTTCTTTTGCCACTGAGAATGAATTTTCTTCCAATAATGTCAGTATGAGAGTGAATGAAGGTGGAGCAGAAGGCAGGAATTAGTCAAGCTGAAGTACAAAAATAGTTAAGGAAAAATCAACATCTTTATTACTTTAAAATTACACTATACATTCATTATATAAATAAACCCATAATACAAAGATTTAAAATATTATAGGTGATTTATATTAAAATATCATACTATCAGATGATGAATTTAGGAGGAACTGACTCCCCATACATGCAGGATGTGTAGTTATGGACTGAATTACTCAGTTAATCCTCAGGACTGTGGCTGCTGAGACAGGATCTTGTCAGTCCCCATGATACACCCACAGGCCCTAACTGCATTGGCCAGCCTCACCTGGGCCCTCCACACACACTCTGTCCCTGCAGCTAGGTGCCTCTTTTAAGTTCATATCAGGAATTTAGTCCCATTGGAATTATGTTTTGGGAAAACTGATCTCTAGCTCAACCACAGCCCAGCTAGCAGTGGATCCTATTGATCCCTGTCTGCAGAATGACTCCCTTGGTTGTTCTCAGACTTGTCTCATTATTATATCTGGACCTGCTTTGTTGCTGCTGATCTGTGTCTTGCCCTGGGTTGCCCCCATCATATCTTATCCTGGTCCTGATCTGTGGATTTACTTCATGGCTTGACCTCAGACCTGCCATAACACCATGAATTCACCTGATAATCTGGATCCTTCGCCGACTATGACTGCCATCTCTGAGCCTGATGAGATGAGATGCTGCTCATCTTCCTTGGCCAGTGTGGGGTCTTGGGTTTGCCCTGGCAGTCTTGTATTGTGCTCAGCTCCTGTCTCTCTTTCCCTTAAGGAACAGCCAGTCATCACTGTACCTGTTAGGTCTATCCAAAGCACTGTTACCACTGTTGTTTTTCCAAATGACTCTGTTCCAATTAGAGGAGAACTCAGACTATCTATGTTACATTTCAAAGACATGATTTCAGTCTCATTTCTGATTTAAATACTGCATAGACTTTGTTGCAGAATATTTTAATGATTGGTAATGAAAAAAAGTGCTCCAATACAGAATAATTTTGTATTCCTATTAGCTCATATGGGACGACAAGCAGTGCATCCTAACTCCTGGGTTGAATATGCTATTTTCCACAGATTATTTTTTTTTAATTTTTTTTCCTCCAAATATATAACTCTATGTATGGCAGTAATGCAGCCCCATTCTTTTAGTCAGAATCCTAGAGCTTTATTCTTTCCCACATCTGTGATACCTTGCTAAGTAGGATGGCCCAAGTTGCTTATATGAGAAGGTGACAATTAAACTGACAGCTGTCTACTGAAATGTAGTGGTGCAAATAACTGTCTGTACTTGAAAAAGAAATTGTGCTACAGATACATGACAACATAGCCAATCTCTTTGAACAGGGAGAATAAAACTGTTCCCTGAAATAGTGTCTGACTATATTGGGAACACTCAGGTATGACTCTGAAAGCTGTGGCTTCAGCAACCAAAAAGTAATCACAAAATAAATAAAGAAATGAAAATACACACATTCCCACACATTCAAGCAGAACAGGGAAAATAGAAAGGATAAACACAGGGTTCAGTGTATTTACTTGGTCACAAATGAAAGTCAGTGTCATAGCTAAGAACAACAAGGGCCTTGAATTGTTTTTTCAAATAGGTGAGGCAGTCTTTGGGTTAGAACCAGAAAAGAAGTGGTTTGAGTCAATATGCCCCAAGAAATAAGCCAGATTTTCAGAGTGCCCAAGTCTCACTTCAGTTTGAAGCCTTAATTAAGTTGTTATTTTAGGGTCATTACTGGAGTCTTCTAAATTTATGTACTTGGGACTAGTATTTTCCAAAGCCATTCAGGTCAATAGCAGCTCCATGGACTTCAGAAAGCTCAAGATCAGGTCTTTAATGAGAGTATTTAGCTGCTACATACATACACAGAATTAAATATGTAATATATATGTAATGCATGTATTTCTACAGAATGAAGCCATGCTTTACATACAGCTTTTCCTTCCTATTAAGCATTAATAAAGAGGGTTGGCATGCCATTTCACTTTTTTTTCTCCTAAGGCAACCCGTTCCATATATGAACAATCACGTTCTTGCAAGTTAAAGATTACACAGTGAGTTATTAAGTTTAAACACTCTTCATTCCTGAAAGCTATGTGGTAGAGACATTTTAGGTTGAGGCAACTCCTCTTACATAAGAGAGTTTTTCTGCCAAGTTATTACCTGATACAGTTTTTGCGTTGTAGGTGAATATTTATATATAGATTTCTCCTCCTGACACAAGGGCTACCGGGAGCTTGGATATCCAGAATACAGCAAAAGCAGAAATAAAACAGTCTTGGGCTTGATGAAACTGAAGAAAAACATCTCCAACAAGAACAAACAGAAACCAAATGCTGAGTTGTAATCCTGTCTCCTGTGAAGTCTTCCTCCCCCCTACCGCTTCCAGCATATGCAGAGCTCTTTTGACACCTTGCAGAAACTTAGGAGCACCTGGCTGGCTCTCAAGGGTAAGTCTCAACTTGTTTATGAGTTCACTAGAAAAACACTAGCATGTTGTTCTTCTTCCACCTGATTTTTCTTTTCGGTTTGCCTACAAAGGCTCTGGTCAGCACAGTTTCTGCTTCTCAGAAATTCCACTAAATAAATACTGATATGGTTGGCTTGCAACTTGAACTGCCAAGTTAAGCAGCTGTCCTGAAGGTCTTGGGCTCCCCTGGGTGCCTGAGGTTTCTGTGTCCTTACAAAAAGAATAGAGACGATGACAAAAATACATACTCCTTTATTTTTCTCTTTTCACTGGTTTGTTGGTCTGGGGACAGCATGTACTAGTTAACAAGTTCTGCCTTTTGCTGTAGTTACCCTAAATTAGTACTCTTTGGTCAGACAATTAGATCAGGCAACTAGAGGGCTCTGTTGTTAGGCTCCCTTTTAATGTGTATTTAGATTATGGGCAGCCTAAAAAGACTACTGTGTGTGTCTGGCTGGATCCATACAAATAAGGGTCAGGACTACTCAGTCAAATTCACTTTTTTCCCTTCAGTCAGTAAAAAATATTAGGATTGTTAACTGAGAGGGGTTTCTCACTAAACTGTAGTCAGACTTTTAAGGAGTGGTGTCTATGAATGAACTGGGGGAAGGCTGAGAAATCCTGCAGAAGAAAACTGCTTTAGCCCTGCAAAAGAGGTGTGAGCAAAGAACCTTTCAGACATTGGCTTGCTTCTCACTCCCACTGGAGTCAGGGAAGATGCCTGTAATTAATTTCAAAGGGAGGAAACTATGCCAGCATTTGTACAGAAGTATTTTTTGAATACTTCAATATATGTGACCAAAGTTCTGGCCCTTCTGTAGCTTATGTAATGGAGTAATCTCCAAGGAAAGGGAAAATTGGCTGCTATATAGATGTGGAAACATTCATTAATCATTGGATCAGCACTCTAAACATTTCCTGTTTATATCCAGAGTGACACTTCTTTAGATGATATTGCCAGCTTCAATTTGGCATCAATGTCTTATTTTGTAAAAACAAGCTGTTATCAAATTTAACAAAAATAGAACAGTTTCCATGAAGAAAATGGTTCTGAATGGCCTTTGGTTCAGATCACATTTCAGAAAACAAATTTTCTTCAAAAGTTTTGATCCAGTCTGAATCAAGACTCAGACTGAAAAACTAAAAGGAAAAAAGGAAAAAAAAAAAAGAAAAAAATAAAGTTTGAAATTGTTCTGTATTGTCCATTCCGGTGTAAAAAAAAATAAAAATATTAAAGAGATGTGCAATTCTCTGGCTCAGGTCATAGTAAATGAGCCTATGGTGGATATCTTTTTATCTGCAGTTGTACTGCTTGCACACAAAAACATCCATTCTGATTATTGCTGTTTGTCTCTTCTGCTCTCAGAATTTCCATGATTAACAGTTCTCGATGTCTCCCACTCCCAGCTCCCTAGACCTAAACCTACCTCCTTTTTATCATCACAACACAAATAACACACAGATTTTTAACATATTTCAGACCACTGCATGAATGTATAAACAGATTTTGCAGGGGGAGGGAGAGAGCAGAAGGAATGGGGCGAAGGAAAAAAAGTATCTAAATTCTAAACCTTCTAATATTCTATTTCTATCAATTGTCTTCAGTATGACAAGGTCTGGCTTTTCAGGGTAAATGTAGACTTGCAATTTCCTATATTAGGAAACAAGCATTTTTGGCACTGAGTTTAACTGGTGCAGAGTAGCTGTGTCTGTGCAGTTAAGCAATTTTGCCCTTCAAGATGGTTTGGCTGTATACAGACCTGTAGCTGTGACTGATTCCTGGAAGTATACCTGGGAATTGTCTGGGAGACCCCTACTTGGCTTCAGCCAAAGCTATATCCCACTGTCCAACTGCTTGAACAGTTGATCAGTAACGGCAGGTGATCAAGAATCACACAAACTTCTTGGATATGCTTAGTTTACTGGTGTGAGGACAACCTAGTTGTTCCCTGGACTGCAACCACTATGTTTAAATTATAAAATAATTGGGTTATTTTATAACACCCCTGGGTTCAGGGTCTCTGCATTGTTATAATGAAATTTCATTTTGACAGTCTGATGTATCTCTCCTCTCCTGCTACAGACCTAGCCAGGGAAGATCCTATATGGTGGTGGGGTACTGGAAAGCTCTCTATTCTCTAGGGTTTATAAATTAAGAGGAAAAGGAGTTAATGAGACAACATAGTGAAGAATGAATCCAGCCTCCCAGTTTTTCATTTGCCCGTTTGTCTTAGCTATCACATCAATGCACAAAAACACCATGCCCAGATATCAAACTCCCATATCTGTCACCCCTTGGAAAACAGGTGGATGAGTAATTCACTGTGAATGTAGGTGTATGTAAGGTGTATGTAAGGTGAATGTAATGACTGGCTAAAATACAGTAAGTACTAGAACACTGTGTCTGTTCCTACTACTTATCTGTTCTGCTGCTTCAGCACATGAAAGAAACAAGCTTTAGTGGCATATAAACTGCTGATGAAAGTGTGAGTGTCTTGTAATATTTTGTGTTAAGTAATGGTGAATCTCAGAGTCTGGCTTGCAAGGTAAAATGGTCCTTAGTAATCCCAGCAGAGAATCATTGATGTCAGTGTCCTGTGTCATGGCATTTTTAAATCAAGTCATAAACATAACAATAAGGAAGGATGTATTCTAATCCATGGAAATTCTTCCCAGTGTAAGAGGAACAGTTTTAAATTCAGTGGGTTGTATTAAAAGAGGTTACAGAATAACCTAATCTAGTAATCATTTGTGAAGTTCAGGTCCCAGGATATGGCCAGCAAAAGAACTGTAAAACTTTGGCTTTTTGTTTGAGCTGTCCTAACATACATTACCCACAACAAAGCATTTGGCCTTTGCCTCCACAACACTGGCTTGTTCTGTGGCAGAGCCAGGAATGTAGGAATGTGGCTTCCAGCCAAGCTGGTGGGGAGAGGAGAATGCCCTCGACCTGGAGGACTCCAGCTTTCTCCATGTCTGCATCTTTTATCCATCACTTTTTGCCATTTGAAGTGGGTGCTTCTCCATGCTGGTCACAGCTGCTGTTCTCCCTCCTGCATCTGCCATTCTCACACTCCCAGCCTGGGTGGCCGTGCTGGGTTTGTGCACTGCGGGCTAGCCAGGATGTGGCTATTGAAAGGGCAAACGTGGGGAAGGCTGGAGCTTGGCTATATGTGCATAATAGCAAGTCAGTCAGTGTTCACAGGCTGAGAATACCACAGTGTTTGAGCTAAGGGAAGCTCTTTGTTTGCTTTTCCTTGCACTAGTGACTGGCTTACTTCAGCCTAATAGAAGGCTCTTTATTTTATTTTATGCTCTGTGAAGCTGACCTGTCACAAATCAATTTACAAAAACCTTATAGGTTCTTTCATCCTGCTCCTCCCAGGAAGGGCAGCTGAGAATAATTCATGATGAATAAATTTGATAGTTCCCAGAAGACTGTACTTAGTCAGCTTGAAGTTCTTCCTTCTGCTTCAAACATTCACTGAAACACTTGAGTTTCAGGTGAGGTAGTGGTAGGAGAAGAAAAGATGTTTTACACTTCATTTTTACTAGTGGGAAATTTCTGACTGTTCCTCTGATGTACTCTGTAACTTCAGAAAGCATCATCATCCAGGGTATGGTAAAGGTGACTTCACCACAAGGTAAAGTCAGTAATAACTGCAGGGCTCTGGACTCTTGCTTGACACTTCATAGTTCTTCCTGGCATCTGAATGCCAGGAATGAAACTTGGAAGTTTAGGGTTAAATAAGTGAGCAGATTATTCTGTTGAAAAGGCTGTTAAAGGAGCTATTGTGAATTCATCCTGTGGCTGTGGGTCCAGATGTTAAAACTGACTGAGGCCTACCTCTAATTCTAAAATAATGGTAGCCTACAGAGGAATTAAAATTTATTAGCAAGAATTTAAATTACATCTTTTTACAAAGCCTGTTTATATTCTTTACTTGAATCATACTTTCACTGAGCCAGCAAGAAGTAACATTGTAATAACATCGTACCAGACAAGCCACTTCAAAACCATGAAGAAATAAAAATTACAAACACTGAACTGGCAGAGAAGATGACCACTAGAGATTGCCCAAATGGGCCCACAATGTCTGCCCTACAGACATTGCAGGGAGACAATGGGATATTGCAGAAGGCATAAGAACCAGCTCTGGAGGCAGGGTGTTTGTTCAGGACATGGAGAATCACAACCTCTGGGATTTCTATTATATGTGCCTTACTTAAGGCCATGTTAAAAGAGTGTGTAGGTATCTAAAGAGTCAGGTTGAACCTATGGGATTTTCTATGGGAGATGGAGATGTAGGTGCTTTTGAGGTCTTACAAGTCACTATTCTGCTGCTTTAAATACTTTAAGAGTTTGGCTTTTTGAGACTGAGACAATCAAAGTTGAGGATTACATAACTACTGAGTAGCCTCCATTCCTGTTCACACTGATGGGAGTATGGAGATCCTGTCCTCTGCCTCAGTGTTACTTTAACCCATCACTTAAAATACCTAGACCCAAAGGTAAGCTGTGTCTTACATGAGATTGCTCCAACAAATTGTGGTTTTTTGCCAGCTTTTGTCCACCTTGCAATTGTGTTGTGATGTGTGGAGTTTTCAAATTACTCTGGCAGGAAAGCATTCTGACAAGCAATATATTGTGTACTGCAGAACTTGGTTTTAGGCCAAACAGATAGAAAAGCAGAAGGAGGTCAAAATTTTATCTCATCCCTTATTTTTCTGAATCCACATAAGAAGAAGTTAGGTGGGCTCAGAAATCTCCATGTGCTGGAGAACCTGAGAATAGTCTTCATGTCTGCATATGAAACTGTACTTGAAATTTTTCACATGCCATTGACTCTTGCAGGTCTAGCACTTAGTGCCTCCAGGCTGAGAGAGGAGCCACAGTGAAGTTCAGCCTGAATAATGCAGACTGAAGAGATACCTCTAGGTATCAAGGGTGGCTAAGTCCTAGAACCTCCATCTGTTTAGACAACTGAAATTGGGGTGGATTAACTCCCAAGGCATAGGAAAGGGCAGTCAGTTCACTACTAGTGCATAGTGAAGGACATACATACACTTGTGCAAGGAGAATACACTGCAGAGAGTACCCACAGCAAACAACCTCTGACTCAGCACATGGTTATTAGCTAACTTTTTTAACTTAAAATTTTCTCTTAGTTAAAGGGAGAACACTGGACATTTGGAGTTTGTACATCCTTACATCATTTAATTGAGCTAACAAGACAGAGTGCTTAAACTCCCTATTGCAGCATGGACATCCAAGGACTCTCTGCCTTTTATGCTAATTCAAATACTTGTTGCTGCTTTGATTATGTGCTTAGCCAGTCCCAAGGGATTCAACTCTCCTTGAGTTCAAGAAGAGAGCTTTGTGAGCAAGTGTGAAGTTGGAGGACATGGGCAAGAGAAGGAAGCCTGATCTGTTGCCTTTCTTCTCAGCTTTGAAGAACCCACATAATAATATAATTTGTAATACATATAATTTGTAATACATATCATGGTCACTTTATGAAGTGGCAGCAAACCAGAGGGGAAAGGGCTTATACATGGGAAGTAACACATACATACATGCATATTATCTTGTAATTAATTGTATGTGTGTATGTAGGTAGGTACATGTATGTGTGTGCCCGTGCACATGCACACTAGAGTGTGACGTCCCTCTGCCAGGAAAAGCAGGGAGGAATTCATAGCTTTATATAATGTCCACAACTAAACTAGTGACTCCACACTTCCTTGCAATCAGTGGTGAGAAACAGGCACTTAGCAGAGCACAATTCATCTTATCATCTGAAATTAATCACCTTTTTAAAAGGCTGTTTCTTACCATTACCTGTAAATGGGCAGAGATCCTTGAGAGGTGTTAACATGAAGTGAGATGAATCCCACCTTTCCTGTCTGAGCTCTCTGGAGTATTCCACATGCAATTTACTGTATTATATGTTACCTACAGTGCTCTTTGTGTGTGACCTGAGTGTTCACTTACCAAAGCCAATGAGTAAACCTGATCTGAATCCAATTGAAAATTATAACAGATTTTTCCACACAGCAACCTCATTACTTATTACAGTGGTATGTGCTTTCTTAAGTACAGTCATAAGTGTAAGAGATCTTCATGTTTTGAAGGGTTCTTTTTAAAATTAGTTGCTCATTGATCTACATCATAATGTGATTGCACAGACAGTTGTATTAGCACAATCAAAAGAACACTGGAACATGCCATGGGATAAGAGGCAAGAATATTTTAAACCAATATTTCTGCTAGTTTCTGTTACTAAAAAGAGTGTGAAGAACTGGCTTGGCAGACAGTTGCTACAAGGTGAATGAATTCACTTCATCAGTAAAATAAGCAGAATAGATATGTGCTTCCTCCAGACAGAGCTGGCTAGAATGCTAGAGGGCACCCCTCAGGAGCAGTTAAATAAGCTGTGTAATGTAAATGTTCATGTTTCAGTAGCATCTGCATTGATCACAGGTTTACATGATATAATAGTTGCCTAGGCAGAGGGGCTTGGAACTGTATCTTTAAGGTCCCTTCCAACCCAAAATATCCTGTGGTTCTATGATTCTCTAAAGGTGGGTCTTGGAGATGATCAGGGCAGTTCAGGTCCTCAAAATACACAGAGGAAATGCCAGATGACACCAACCTGGTTGTACATCCCTTGCTAATTCATATGATATTGATATAGGCATTGACACAGGTGAAAAACAGAGATTCCTGAGATACACCCAGATTCATCCTATCTAGCTTCAGATGCTGAGATGTCCAGCTGCTTTAACACACTGCGGAGTTAGTGGAGTAAGGGACAGCCACAATGACTAACTCAGATATGGATTTAAATTGCTCTCTATATCTCCCCTGATGATAGAGAGATAGTAGAATAAAAAAGTACAAATGCAGGTACTCTGGTTAAATGGATGAGCACATTATCAACCCTGTAAGGCATTCATAGGATCCTCAGCAAGTCCATTCGTATTTGGTATGTCAAGGGAAGAGCATATTTTTCCCTAGTTACTCAAACACAAGTTATCAGTTGCTGTGTTTGCTGATAATCTCAAGATCTCATTCCTGAGAGTGCTGACAGAGGCATGTGTGGTGCAGATTTTAGGCTGTGCTAGCTAGAGGGAACAGTACTTACAAACAGTTCATTAACTCCACTTGCATTAGGTACTTACACAACGGATGTTTACAGGCTGTCCTGGCTGGAGTTGTAATGGCAAGTGGTTGCTAGGAAGCAGGAGTGGATTAATCCTAAACAGAAAGGAAGGCAAGAGAATGAGCTTTTGAAAGGACAAGGATGACCCAGGAAACTACAGGCCTGTCAGTCTCACTTCAATGCCTGGTAAGGTTATGGAGATTATTCTGGGAGGTATTGAAAAACACCAGAAGGTCATTGCAGTCATGGCTCACAGCCAGCACAGCTTCATGACAGGAAGGTTCTGCATGTGGAGAGCACTACTGTCTGCAGTGCTGCAGAGCAGACCACTGTATCAGGAACTGGAAGACACTTTAACCCTTGCTTCCACTATAAGTAAGAGGGAATTCTACAAAAACCACCTCTTTCAGCAAATTTGTGATGGAAACCAGGATTTTAATGATCCCATAGGGATCTATTGTTTGCTATTGTTGGAAATAAAAAACCTTGTGCAGAAGTACTGGAGAGTCCAGAGAAGGACCATTAAGGTAATTAATGTCTTAGATAGCTGCCGCTACTAGGATGGGCTGATAGAGCTGGGAATGTTCAGCATGGAAAGTCTTATGGAAGAATCACATCAACGTGTATAAAACCTGAAGGGAATCAGTAAACAAGATGGAGCCAGACTCTTTCCAGAGGTGCCCTGTAACAGGATGAGAGGAAATCAGCATAAACTGAAACACAGGATGTCCCTCTGGACATCAGGAAACACTTTCCTTTTTTACTGTAAGGTTCACTGAGCACAGGAACAGGTTCCCTGCATAAGGGCTAGAGTTTCTAGCCTTGGAGACTCTAATAGTCTACGTGGTTCATATAACTCTTCATGGTCCTAGGCAAGTGGTGACCTGCTTGAGCAGGGGAGTTGGACCAGATGACCTCTAGAGGTCACTTCCAATCTTAGCCCTTGTGATATTCTATGTATGTTAGCCTGGAGACCATCTGTGGATTTGTGGTTGTCAAAACCCAAGACAAGAAATTTGCCCTTGCACATACATGCAAGAGGATGATAATGGGGAAGAGATCACTTACAGCTTATCTTTGGATGTTGCCGTCCTTGAAAGCTGTTGAGGAATTGACACACATGACAGCACTAACATTTGCAAGAAGGTTTTGGATCTGTAGATCTACACGCCTCCTCAACAAGAATAACAGCTGAGAAAAATTGTTTCATTGTTCCTGATACTTGTTTTCACACCCAGGAATCAGCTTCCCTTGGAATCTTTCCATCTCTGGAACTCGGCTGCCAACAACCTGGTTTGGGTTTAGCTGACCTATTGTATGTTTTTCATTTTAAATATCATAGACCCAAAAAATAAATTAAAAAAAAAAAAAACAAAAAAACAGAGGAGAAGGCTAATTTCACTACAACAATGAGTAAGTATTAAGTAGATTTTCATTCATATGTAGTGTGTTTATACCTGGCCTATGTCCTCCTACAGTCATGCTTGAAAGAAATCCTATGCATGAAGGTTACTCCTTTCTCAAAAGTGGCAGCCAGTGATCCAGGACATATAGCAGTAAGGAGTCCTGCTGGCTTTTGCAAGAAACCTTAGATTCTTTGCATGCAAATTAATCAGATAAATTATAAATTAATTTTTAAAAATGAATTAAATTAAATTCTAAAATTTAATAATAAAAAGAAAAATTAAATTAAAAATAATAATAAATATTTTTTCCCTACTTGATAGGAAAAAATAGCTTTCATAAAACTTTCAAGTAAGCTGATATTCTATTTGTTTGGTCTCAAGCAGAGAAAAGAGATCATGTGAAAGTGACCTAGGGATAAATTATTTTGGGGGCCCTGGTATGAGCAGTTTTCTAACTGAGCTGAAGCAGAGCACACATAGTAGGAGAGCTCAGATTCATGTGGGTGAAATAACCCTGCAAATGATCCTGGAACAGCTCTGCTTTCACCTCCCATTGCTATCAGAAGTTACAGTTCTCATTCTCCTTAGACATAACTACATCCTCTGCTGCAACACAACTTTTTCAGCTTGCATGAACATGCCACTTCACAAAGTTGTATTCAGAGATCTTCCCAAGCAGTTGTGGGAGTGCTCCCTAATATGGAAAGTATATTTGAAGACTGGGAAGAAAATGAAAATGTTATGTGGTCCAGAATCCTCTATTTTCATACCTTATCCTATTTATATGTGTATATATATAAAAACAGAAGATATATATATATATATATATATATATATATATATAATGTGCCTAATTGGTCTCTCTGTATGAACTGAGAATTCTACAGTGAGTGTGCTTTGTATAAGATAAATGTTTCCTGTTGGTATTTTAAAGCATACAGAGGCAGGCTTAAAATAATGCACCAGCCCAAAAAGTCCTTTAAATAGCACAGGAAATATGACAAATTCTGAGTCCACCAGTGACAGCACAAGAAAAGGAAAAACAGAGATAGGAATGACAGTGGGATTATAGTCCTCCAGAGGTTATCACAAGCTTGATTCTGAGACAGGTAGAATATCACTAATAAAGAGGATATTCTGCCAGGATGGGTTATACTCTCCTAATTATGGAGCTGTTTCTGCGGCACCAGAAGAAACCACATTTAGCCTGGTTTTGGTGGCTTATGTATCTTTAATGATATGCTTCCAGAGAATTAAGGAGAAAACAGTGACTTGTGGAAAAGGGCAACCTATTTTGTCCTCTTGTCTTGCTTGAGCACACTGACCGCTAGACAGAAAAACTCTTGCTATCAGACGCCATGCTTGGTTACAGCTTCAATTGAATAGAATAGTCTTCCACACTGGGAGGAGGGGGCAAGGAAGTTTTATTCTTATGGCTGGTACATTGTTGCTATTAACAATAACTGCAGAGTCCATCTTCCTCCCCCTTATCTGTTGATTTATGTGTGTGTTGCCACACAGAATTACTTGATAATCTCATTGTACCTAATCCTGTTTACTCCTACAGAGGAGACTGGCAGAGCTCCTTTGTTTTCCTGTTTCTCTTCTCCTTTAGTTATTTAAGAGGAATTCTCTATAAAGCACAGACTTTCAAAGTGAATGCTTATTCTGTCTTTAATTCCAGATTCATCAAATTCAGCACCCACTCTATCTCCTTTAGTAAATATTTTCTTTGAGTCAAGCATCACACAAACATGTGGCTCTTCTTATGTTCAGTTCACGTAACTGCATTATTCTGAAGCAATTAAAGCTTCTCAAACAACATTTTGCATTTACATTATCTTTTATGCCTTTAAAAAGTCATCTCCCTTACAGGGTTTCTTCATGGAAATGCAGTAAAGAAGACTAGAAGCTGTAAATGTCTACACATATTTTTGGTTCTTGAATACTAAGATGCTTATTAAGGTAGATTGACTTAATTCAGGATATTTCTAAAGCATAGGGAATCACAAGCATACTTTTGGTGACTAGAAGCTCTTAACAAGGTTACTAAAAGCATGTAAATGCTGTTGATATGAATACAGGCATTAGGGGCATGCCCACAGTAAACATACATCTGTACAGCTGTTGTAAGGCAAGATGAGAACTGTAACCTCATCAACCTGTTTACCTTTTTAAGTGCTGAATTTAGTTAACAAGAACATGCTTGGCTTAATAAATATTTTCATAAATAGGCTTACTAATTTTTGTTTTACCTATTTAGTGCTTGCAAAAAGTTCTAAGGAAGACGAATGCTTTATCCTTATTTATATAACAAGGCAGTGAATAAACCCATTTCCTGAGTTTGTTTTAATCAAATAATCCCATTCTGAAGTGATGACTTTCAAAAGTACTGCAGTACACACTATTTAGCACTATACAAGGTTTTGGAGAAAAAGAAGGCTCACAATTTCCTAATCATTACTTTTAAAGCATTTCAAAAGCTATATTACAGTTAATTGTATTGTAATCCTCCATCATTAGCAGTCATAGAATTTCTAAGCTAAAAGGGGCAAGAATTGTAGGGGGAGAGTAACATCACATTGTTGGCTCAAAAGAAGCAGATGAACTTTCTGGGACTGAAACAAGAACAGTTCTACTCAAAATTCTTACATTGGAACTTTGGACCAAGATGTAGGTAAGAAGACTCGTTACAGCTTAAGCACTACATGTATGTTACTTAGTTATCTATTGTACAGGAGAAAACTATTTCAGCATAGTCACACACAGTGGGACTATGTCATGCAGAGGACTAAGCCACAATTCCATTGATTTTCAGCATCCAGTATCTCAAGACTGACAGCCCAGAACTGCCACTCTAGGCATTAGGCATTTTTGATCATTTTATTTCACTCAGGAGCATATTGAGGTTTTCATAAGTACCTCCATCAGGAAAGTTTTCAGTCTAGGTAGGAATCATTTTTTGATAATAACAATGCAGAATCTCACTGAGGAGGGGAAAGAAAAAGGTTTCAGCATAGCCTCTAAATAAAACCTAAAGTTATGAGAACTGTAAAGTTCTTGTATTTTAGGGCTCAGATTTTGGTACCATGTTACCACTAGGAACTTCTAAAATCAGTGGCTATATAGCTGTTTATCTGCTTAAAATCTTTGTGTAAAATCACTGTATTTGGCTTCCTGCCTTTAACACTTTGAAATTTCCACCATCAGGCATTAGGCCTTTCTATTGACCTTCATTCAAAAATCAGACAGCAAGAAGTCCCTGTAAATAGAAGACTTGGTTTTACATTCTTACTCCAAATCATTTAAAGAGGAAAGATTTTAAATTGGGTCCTGCCATCTCCCAGCTGAGGTCTCCAGTCACTGCCCTCTGAATTAGACGTTTTAGAGTTGCTTAAGCTTTTCTGCTTCTCGTAAAATACTGATGTACCTGCTGGGAGGAGAGATAGGAATCACAGCGCTCCAGTATTGTTTCCTCAGAATCAAGACACAAGTATTTTTCTTGCCCAAAGAAATTTCAAGAGCTTGTGTGGAGATAAGTTCTGCAGGAGAAAGAGAAGACAATTGCTCTCTTTGACATAGGAAAGATCTGTTCTCAAATTTGAGCCAGATGAGATCCCAGGTCACAGGTGGAGTGTTTTAATTCACAGGCTATTAAATTATTAATGGAGACCCTTTTTTTTTTTTTTTTTTTCCATGAGAACAACTTATTTGGACACAAATTGATGCAGCTGAGATGCTGATTCATAGAAATTGGAGGTATACACACACAGACTCCCCCATCATGTGACAGGAAACACATCCCACTAAATAGTGCCAATTGTGAGGGAGAGAGAGGCTGTGACCAGTGCTGTCAATACACATACTCTTATTGTTTCCTCCCAGGCAGCTCTAAGCTCGAGTACTCTAGGATCACTGTCAGCTACTGAATCTCCAGTTCTTGCTTTGCCACATGCAAATGATGCTGGATGTCCAAAGCCTGTTACTTTTATCTATGTGAGAAGAAGTTATTCATTCACAATGGTGAATGTTGTTGCATTCACCACCAGTGATGTCCTCAAAGACTTACAGCTGTGGAATTATGTAAAGCTGATCCCAGATTTAATATCCATGCAAGTGTCTTGCTCTTTTCCTCTACTCATCTGTTTCCTTATAGAAATAATTCTTAAAGTACAGAGGCCAGATTTGAAATCAAGTATATCCTGTGGTTGTATTACTGTATAATAATTTACCATAAGAATCCATTTAGAAATGCACCCATTATAATGGCATAGGAAGCATCCTAAGTACTTATCCATTTCAGAATTTTCCTCAGTTTCCCTTGTTTCTCCTCTTTAAAATTTGAAAGCTTTTATAGCACAGAATGTGAGCAGAGCATATTCCCTGGGTACTACAGGATGTTGGCCTCTGAGGTAAAGGCTTTCTGAGATCTTTGCTGTTCCTTATGCTGCCCCTCTTGCCAATGCCAGCCTGTTTACCTCATCTCCTTTTGCTTTTACCTGTAGGAGTCTTGCAGAACTCTTTACAGCTGGGAAGTTAAGAAGCAGATGCAAGGAAGCACTTTAATATCTTCTGCAATTGACACCTGGGTGACAAACACATAAAGAATCTCTCCATGTGCAAATTATCAGTGTAACTTGGTTCAGGTTGCAGAGTGCACTGTAGCAGGACACTTTGTAAAGTCTTCTCAATAGCACTGAGTCATTATTAGGTTTGAGACAATGACTCAACAGAGCATTTCAGAATAGAGCTATGCTTTATTCTGAAATCCATCTGTGTTCAACTAAGAAACTAAATATCCACTTGTCATAAAGTTAAAGAATGTTATAGAGTTCAAAAATGCTTATATAATTTGCCAAATCAATCCTTTACAAGCAGCCTGATTTTATCTTGCACTGCTTCTTTTCCTATTCCGGTGTAGCTGTGATCCTGGCATCTCAACAGCAGGAAAGTGGCTGTGTCCCAGGAAAAAAAAAAAAAATAGAATTTGAGATAAAAACATTCTAATGAGAAATTCTAAGTCATGCTTTCCTTCTATCAGTTAAATTAGATATACAGTGGCAATACCACCCTGCAGATATACACAGACGCTGATACTCAGACAGATATCCAGAGAAAGACATTCATGCTTTTTTTCTTAGCAGGCCACATAGTGATTTTTTGCTTTACAGGAATTCCCACAGACTTCTAGACATGACATGATGAGAGTATGCTGCCTTTTGCCTAACCAGTTTCAATTGATTTAATTATAAAAAAGGAATATTGGAATAACAACTGCTGTAAAAGACAATATGCCTCTTATTCTGACATAATAAGTGCTGACAGAGCAGGAAAATGTATTTTCTGTAAGATGTCTCAAAATCTCTGACAGCTGCATTTGGTGTTGGTTTTGGGCTGTAATTTTCAAAGGGAAGCTAGCAGAGAAGTGCTCTCCTTGAGTGAGTGAAGTGTGGCCTTCATTCATTAGGGGTGCCTTCAAAGCTTAGGCCAACTGTTCCATTCTAAGCTGCAAGACATATCCCCTGCCCTACAAATCATAAGAAGGCATGCAGGCATTTCTACCCAGGGCAGGAGTGCAATAAATGCAGAAAATATGAAATAACATGCACATTATAGCCTTTTTAATAAAGTTTGTTATATCCATGCTGGTTTTCTCAGACAAGACAAGCAATAGTTTAATTGAAATAAACTTCATGGTGAGTGGTACCATGAAGAGAGAGATAGCACTCACATGTGGCTCTACCAAATGGAAGAAAAGGTATCCAAGACTACTTCTGCTTCTTAGACAGGATCATCATTATTTATTTCAGCAGCAATGGTCATTAGGAAGAAGAAAGTCAAGGAGGATAAGATTAAGTCTCTGCATCACCACTGATACATTATCAATCATCTGAAATTATAGTCTCCATTTTTATAATCCATGAAGAAAAATACAAGCAAACTGTCAGTACCTCAAGCTAGTGGAGCATCCTGAACAAAGGGGATATGAAAATGTGCTCCCAGCAAAGAAATCCCTAACAACTTACAAGATTAATTCTGCTTGATTGTGATAATAATCTTCAAGAATCTTGAAAGGTGTGGTACCAAATAATGATGTATGTCTCCAACACAAAAGTAGCAAAGGAAGATGTTGAAGACAGGGATCTAATATTTATTCGTTGGTTTTGTCACAGTTAATGATACAGCTGAATAGCACCAAAATGTTCTTAATAAAAATGTTTAAGCATATCCATTTATTGATCAAAGTGGTTCCCAGTAATCAGATTGCATATTTTGTCTCAAGATGCAAAGCAGAAGAGTTATAAGAGTGTGATAGCACAAAAATGGTAAGAAAAATCATTAGACAAGTTACAGATATAGCACAATATCCTGGAGGTATCTGTAAGACAATCTGGAATAGGTAGCAATTAAAAACAGGCTTCACAAAACATCATGACAGATCAAAAAAGGTAATTCAGATAATTCAGGAGAATTCTATGTGTAAGGACAAAGAAGCATTGAAAGAGCTCATGGGAATGTAACTGGAGACAGGCTTGTAACAGTGAGTACAAAATACCCAAGCTGGTCTCATGCTAAGTGTGAAACAAGCATGATAAGGCAAAAAAGCACCTAGAGGATCATGCAGGGTTTTCAGGATTTGGTGAAACACATGAAGCAAGAGGAACATGCACATAATGTGGGAGCATTTCATGTGAGCTACAACACATGGAGACAAGATCAGCTTTGAGGGCGATAGCAAGAATGCAGTTATGGACAGAGGGAGAGAGGGAGGGAGGTTTTAGTGGCTTTCTCAGTACAGATAAGTTAAAGATAGCTAAGCTGCTTGAGGAAGATAAATTTATAAGAGAATTAAAAGGCAGTTTAAGCTCTTATCAAGAAAAAAGAACAAAGTATGGAGAATTTTAGAACCAGATAATTGTAACCAGAGAGATGTTGGAAAGAATTTTGTGGGATGGTGGGATAAGATAGATTAAAGACTATAGAGACTGACTTTGTTAGACTGTAAATACTTTTAAGAGTGTTGAAATAAACAGTAATAAGTGCCATAGAATTTCTTACTTACTGAAAATTCCCATTTATGACATGGTATATAGCTTTCCCTTACACAAAAGAGAACAGCTAAATAGAAATGTGGTTTCTGGAAAATAGGAGAGGAAATACACAGAAAGACTGACTTTGTTGTGTCTTCTTAAGAGGTTCTGGGAGTCATAGCACAACTATAATATTTTCTGGAAGAAATAAAGTGATCTTCACTAGTCCTTCTGATGTCACTGGTAATTTTGGTGCTTGCAGAAGAAAGAAAATAAGATACAAAGGATAATTAAGCATCTCAAGGATGTAGAAAGAAAAATGTGACAACATAAATGAAGATACAGCCAATTTTACAGAATTTTAGACAAGCTTCTCTACCAGTGATAATTGTAGAGACCAGAACATGGCAGCTAAAGCACCTCAGAGTACTGACAATCAGAATTTCAGTGGGACTACTAAATGAATATCAATCTGGGGAGATAAATATATTAGGAACATGAGTTACTTTATTTTTAAATCAGAATACCAGAACTTAGAATACACCAGATAATTTTAATTCATCTGTTTTTACATAGAAGTGACACTTAGTTATTTGCTAAAAAGACAAATAAATGAAATAACTTCAGAAATAAAATAACTGCTCAAGCATGTGTGGGTAAGAAAATTAATTAGGAATAATGGAGAGGGGGTCAATAAAGATCATGAGTAGTCATTTAATCCCCATAGCTCCAGTGGTCAAAATATGTGGTTAAGATGACACAAGAAGCATCTGGGTAAAGCTCTTCTGTTGCTGCTTAAGGCTGGTCTATCAAAAGGAAGCAAAGTGGAAACACTAAGTTAAAACTGTGTTCATAATATGTGTGACCAGCTACACAAAAAAAGAGCCCTAGCAGAAGGAGTTTGGGACAAACTGAGGAGTCATGAGTCATTATGTTCTCTAACTCCTTGAAGGGGGGAAGGCAGCAAGAATGTGGGAATGAAATGGACCACCAGCAGAGAATTATGCCTCGCAGGCATACTCACATGCCATAGGAGACAGGCGTGTAACAGACAAGTATATTGTGATTACGGTCTGCCAAATGTTGAGCAGCCCAGATCCTAACCCATATCACCATTTACATCATTCCTGAGTTTACTCATCTAGGTCTCAAAATAAACAAAGGAGGAGTCTTATATTTTAAGCAGTTCTATTTCAGCTTAAACGGAAATTTGAACATATTCCCCAAGTCCAAAAAGATGAGGGGAATGTCCAGCTCCTGGTGTTTCTGAGACAAAAGTGAGCTGTACTTACTGTGCATGCTGTACTGCTGGGCTGGCCACACAGACAGGATTGAAAGTAATAACAAAAATTGAGCTCACTGCTCATTTGTTACATGCTGCAGGAATATTTCTGCCCAGAATTATCAAGCAGTCTGTGGATTTCAAGCCAGATCTAATTGCCATCATGAAGGAAAAGTCTTTCCCACATATTTTTTGGAGTCTCTAGTGTTTTCCCTAAGTATTTGAAAATACACGGACTTCTGCCCTGAAATACACAGTAGTGAATAATGATGTTCCTGGTTCTTGCATTTAAAACATTATGCCCAGTGCCAAATAATACCTCAGTAGCAATATGAGCTATGAAGTTTACATTGCAGTTTTCCTTATGCAACCATGTCACATGCTCAAAATTGAGTAAATTAGTGATTTTTTTAACTTCAAGAGCATACGCATGCTTAAGATCATGCTTAAGAATGCTTTCCGATTATCTAAAGCAGGAATATATAAACTGTCCTTGTCCAATAAAATGCAGCTGATCAATATTGATTGCTAAACTCTTTATTCCATATTCTTTCATGAAACCATTGAAGAAAGTTGCACCTTTGGGCTTGGAAATTTAGGGAAGGGTATTTCTCTCCTGTAAGTCATTTTATAAAATAATTATTTTTTTAACTTAGCTTTGTGCTAAGTTTTATCTACAACTGAATACAGAAATAAAATATACACTAGGGCTTTCTGGAAAGAGTCAGAGGCACAGAGAGAAGATGAATTACTTTACAAATATCTTCCAGATTTGAAGACAGAGTGCATCAAATGTGCCTATAACAGCTGAACCAAATTTGAAGCTAAATCTATATTTTAAGAATACAAAAACAACTTTGGGTGAGTCACTGAGGACACAAAGGCAACCACAAAGTTTGAGCACAGTCTATATAGCGAGCTTGACATGATTTCCAAAACCTTTAATTTCTGTTGGTTAGGAGAACTAAACACATTATTTAAACAAAATGCTGTGTTTTTGCAAAGTTTATGTTTTACAAAAATGAAAATGTTACTGAAGACATTAACTCTTCAGTGATGTACAAACGTGGGAAGGATGTGTACTACTGAAAACTTCCACAGATCACCTTGGAAATTAATGTCTGAACTAGGGACCTGGGCTGCAAAATATTCTTTGAAGAGAAGGAATAGTTTCCAGTACATAATTTTTTACAGTTTAGAGCTTCTCTTCTAGTTGCATTTCAACAGTATGATGGAGTCAATATTTTATTTATTTCATAAGAATTAGATGCCTTGTTTGCACCACATAACTGTGACCCATAGCATGGCCACAGACTGATTATTTAGGCTGTTATCATCACTGAATCACTAAAATTCCTCTTTGTGCAAATTTTGTTACGACTGAGAACATATCATGGCTTTTCTGTAGGTACTTGTCCCAGTTAATGAATCTGTTAGTGAAGAAATTTTTCTGGCCTGAGAGTCCAAGGAACTTATCCAAAGCCCACTGGATTCAAAGGGAGCTCCTCTGTGACAAAGATTTAGTATTTTAGTATTAACATGAAATTCTGGAGGGAATGGTTGCAGTTCATAGTTGCTGCTCTTAAAGACATATTTTATCACTATCAATGTTGTTGTGGTGTCAACGGTGTCAATGTCTTCTGTGGAAAAAGACTGAAGAGAAATCATTAACACAAAATATTTTCTGAGTTACTCTGCATGGAATGAAGAAAATAAAAAAAAGCTGTCATAATAGTCTTCTAAAAAGAATAAATTGCACTTAAGTGGGCTTTGTTTTACATGTGCTATGAGTACAAGTTAGTGAGGATGACATCAGTGAAAATAAACAATGTAATGAAAAATCTGGCACCCCTAAACATCAGTAGAAATTCTTATTGTCTTCACTCCTATTTGCCTGAGTCATGAGTATGCTATCCCTTCTCTTTACAAGGGAATGAAAATCTTTCATAGATATCACAGGGAAGTTTATATAATTTTTTCTGCACAAGGCAGCAAGATTATGGAAAATGGAAATTATATATTTGTTATGATTAGCCAGAATAAATATTATATTTTCAATGTCAGGGGTACTTTGAAGTGCAGCTCTCTTTTGCATAAAGAAACTAGTGACCTAAAGTGTTCTACGTATCTGGTGAGAAACTGCATATACAAGGCAGGTTAAAAGTGTTAAACAGTGTGTGTGACACAGGCAATCAATGTCTTTTTTTAGTCCTTCTGTAAAAGCCAGGTCATTCTGTAGCAGGACTTCAGGTCTCACCAAGCAGGGAAAAGACAGCAGTAATTCAGTAATTGTAGCGCTTTCATAGACTAATGGAACGCTGGGTTCTGGTCCTGCTTAAAGGGCTATTTATGTTAAATAGTGAGCAGATTCAGGACACAGCCCTTGGAGCAGGGCTTGGAATTCAGATCTCCCCTTCTTATGCTGAATATTCAACTTAACACATTCTAGTAGGAATCTGGAGAAATCTGTGTTGTTCTGGTTTTATATTGGCTATCTTTAGGCATCTTTTGCAATAAGAACACCGACTGAAGGCACTTGCACTCAGCGCTCAGAGAATCGTTATGAAAGCCAAATGCTCAAGGGCGAGGCCATATGTGACTTTGAAGTGCCTAAGAAAGAGACAGATATTGGAAGCCAGACTTTCCAAAAACTCTTTCAAACACTCTTCCAGCATCAATTCTGCTTGTCTCTCACTAGGCACAGGAAAATAACTCACAGCATCTGGAATAGAGTAATATCTTGTGAACTAATCCTCAAAATTATAAACCTACATTCATATTATGTTACTATATCTATGACACTCTTACTTATAAATTCCAGTCTGTTAAGACTGACAGAAAATTATACAGATATTGTTCAGAGCACAGGAGGAAATATGCTGAAATAGGTCATTATTTGGCCATCATCTATGTAATGCAGGGGCCAAAAATGTTGAAAACAGATTACTTCTCCCTGTGTATATTGAAGAAGAAAGGTTACCCAAGTTTTCTATGCATTTGGCTCAAGGATGCTGCAATATGAGAACATGTGATTTGTTAGGGAAATCCTATGTGACTCCTCTACAGCAGCTTACCAAGTAAACAAGAAGTGAGCTGGAACTTTCTGTACAAGGACCTTTACTGGAATAATTCGGAAGCTTTTGAATATACTCAAGCTTCCTTGGGAGGTTCCATCTGTTGCTGCAGGCATCATCTCTCATCAAATGAACTTTGAACAGCTCACAATTTTCATATCAAGGACTTCAGAAAAGATTTTTCACTCCCTTACAAGTTCAAGGACATGTTAGCATTGTCATTTCTATGTGACTTCATAGACTGTTAAAATATATAATTTAGACTTCTATTTTAAATAGGAAATAAACAGCACAAACATCATTTAATAAATCTTTCGTCTTAACAATCTTGCTGATAATCTTCATGTATAATATGAGTGTCTTTAAAAGACATTTTTTTGCATATCTCCACATGTGGCTTTTCAGACATTCAAGCTGGCACCTGTCTGTGTTACTAAATACGAAATGATTCAAAACTTCTGATCTTATTTTAAGCCTTTATCAATGGAAATCACAAGGACATTTCTTTATTTGACTCCAATGAAAATCATATGGGATCACTAAATACTGAATGCTCATTATCATTATCACATGCTATCATTATAAAATTATGTCACTCAGGAGAAGTCAGTGATAATGTGTTCTTAAAAAATCACAAGCAGAAGACATAAAAAGTAGGATTATTGCTGAAAAAAAGAAAAAAAAAAGAAAGAAAAAGAAAAAGAAAAGGAAAAGGAAAAGGAAAAGGAAAAGGAAAAGGAAAAGGAAAAGGAAAAGGAAAAGGAAAAGGAAAAGGAAAAGGAAAAGGAAAAGGAAAAGGAAAAGGAAAAGGAAAAGGAAAAGGAAAAGGAAAAGGAAAAGGAAAAGGAAAAGGAAAAGGAAAAAGAAAAGGAACAGGAAAAGGAAAAGGAAAAGGAAAAGGAAATTAAAGCTGGCCAAAGCACCTCAGTTCACTCTTACAAATGATTTTTAGCCTTCTTTCTGCACTGAAATTTCCAGAGGTACATCAAGATTTTGACAGTTTCTGTAACAGAATATGGACATCTAATTATTTATTAGATTTATTAGATATTTATTATTATTAGATAATAAATTAATAATATATCTAATATATTAGATATATATTATAATATATATCTAATATATATTATAATAATAATTAATTATTATTAGATATATTAGATTTATTAGATATTTATTATTATAAAATACATTTTCTTTGTTCTAATATGAAAATAGTTGTATTCAGAACTTGGTGGCAGGTGCATTTGGGTGTATTTTTCCCTCTTTTACTCCTCCTGTTTCTTTTTGCTTGGTTTTCTTATTTAAGCATTTTCACATTATTTCAGAAGGGGGATCTCAACACAAAACTGTTGGTTTGTGATTGCAGAAACAAGTATCAGCAGTGAGAGCACATCAATTTTAAAATTCATCTACTTGTCTTTACGTGATTATCCTGTTTGGCTGAGCTCAGTGGCACACCAATATTTCATGCCAGAATTCAGTAATCACTGGATTTGTAAATCTGTGGCCACTGTCCTATGAGTAATCTTTCACCTTTGCACCTTAACCACTACAGCCCCATGCTCTCCAATTATTGTTTCCAATGCAGAAATTGCCTATGAAAATTACTTCTCATGTCATGTAAGCTGCCATTTCTAAATAATTTGAATGAAGCAGAGGAAAACCCTGAAACGTCTTCAAAACAGCTTATAAAACACTTCCTTGTAGATGAACACCGGACACTGTATTTAAGTTTTCAGTTCAGTTGCCAGCTCTTTGGGCTGTCGTAGCAACCATCAGGTTGAAAGCAAAATATGACATTTGAGCACTTGTTCAGTGTTCAGGAATTATACTTTGTATCTAGGATGTTCCTAAGATTTATATACACTATCATTCCTGGTAGTTTTTTATGAGCCTTACAGGTAATATTTGCTCTTGGGTTCCCCACTTCCTTTTAGCAACTAACAAAATTTAGGCTGTTGTAGATGACTCATATTCAGAGGAGAAGGTAGTGACAGAGTCAGACTTTTTGTGATGTACTCCAGTTTATGCACAAAGACCCCAGTAAGCCTGTATTCCTGAGTACATCGGCGTCTAACAGCTGGATTCTCTTCCAGTGATCCTAAGTCCCTGTTTCTTTCATAGGAGCTAACTTTCTATAGCTCATGGCAAGTGCCTCTGCAGTGACTTCTACTTCCATGCTACTTTATCTTTGTGCTCATTTATTTGTTTATTGGCTATGCAGACCTTCCGAAATATATATCAGCAAAGTCCTCCTAGAAAAAGTTTGGGGTAGAGAAAACATTTTTTTCTATTTTTTCACAAAATGCCAATGGACTCACACATCCTCTGTCCATTCCCTGGACAAATACTAGTCTCAGTTCCGTTATTCTGAAGCAGAAGGAAAATGGGTAAATGTCTTAAGGATACTGGAACACCCCAAGACAGTCCTGTGACTTCACTAGAAAACCAAGTACACAGTATTTTATATGTCTTTTTGCAAACCTGACAGATCAGTGCCAAAAGATGTACTTTGTAGAGATTCCAAACTCCTGTCATCAAAATCATAAGCTCCAAAGAGCATCAGGGAGGTAGAGGCTGCTGATGCCCAAGGCAGCTCTACATGTTTTCCTTTCTCTAGATCTGGATCTGCATAGCTTTTCTTGCTTTTCACAAGCCATCAGGACCTTGGATTTTGCTGGATGAAGGAGTCATATAAAAATAGTGTCATGGAGTTCCTCCTCTGTTCATAGAATGACACAGATTCCTCATTATCTAAATAATTTTGGATTATTTTAGATGTTATAGGTTCATTCATTTAGGAGTAAATAGGAGATTTTAAAGGTCATGAAAAAACATAGACTGGAAAAATAAAATGGAATATAATCCCTTGGAAGAGCACTTGTTGCCTCTCTGAGTTTTGTTAAATGAAACTAAATACTTTTATAATAATGAATCAAAATAATATAGAAAATTTACCAGCCTGGAACGAAAAGAAAACTAAGTTTTATAACAGAAGCAATATGTGAAATTTTGATATAGATTGATCAGAAATTATTACTAACTTATCAGGATCATTCAGAAGCTGCCCAATGTTGTTCCCATTTTGACTAACAAAAGAAGTTTGCACACATAAAATCCTCCCTCAAGAAAAATCAAAATGTATTGATATTGAAACTTGTAAATATTATTCAGTGTTGCATTAATTTCAAAAGCAAAATTGCAAAATGTAACACAAATTATGTGTTACATTTATTTCCAAAGCAAGCATTAACACACACCCTTTAAACATCATTAATTGGTTTTAGGAATAAAATTAGGGGAAAGAAAGAGTCATAGTGGTAAAGTAACAAACTTTCTAGTGATAATGCAGTTATCCTCTGCTCTCTTAATCTTTTTCAGGAGAAGTTTTGTGAGGGTATAGGTCCTAAGGCACAGAGTTTTTTCCCACTAAAAGTGACAGCAAAGGTTTGCACAGGCCTGATATGCTTCAGAAAATCAAAGACAAGGGATTTATAACTTTACCTGGCCAGATTTGATATTACACATACATGCTTGTAAATATGGAGCAGGTTTATGTCCCTTAATAAAATTTAACAGTTACATAGCTTTATCTTTCCAAACTGCTGTAAGCTGCAAATGGATAGCTAAACACAAAGATAACCCTTCCTCTTTAATCTTTAGAGTGCCATGCTTCCCATTTGTTTCCAGTACAGAGATTTCCTGTGAGAGTTATTTCTCTGTACAGTGCTGAAATTAGAGGAGAAAATTAATGCATCCGTGGGAGACTATTTAGTGGGTTGGTTCTGCAGCTTGTGATTTATCTCAAAAGGTAAGAATAGCATCACATTTGGTCAGTGACTGCTGCAGGATAGAATGAGGGCTAACTCCCTGGAAATTTCTATGACACTTGACACAACAGACTACAGACCTTCGTAAGAAAGTGCTAGAGTAGCTTTTAACCAGCTTATTAAACAAAAGGCCAAAGAAGAGGGGAGGGAGAACAAAAAAGAAAAAAAAAAACACTATCCAATCAAAACAGAGAAATAGAGAGGCAATAGTATTTGCAGAGCTGTAGTAGTTAGCAAAACTAACATTTTTTTAGTGTTTAAGGTAAGACTGCCCGCAGACTTTCTCTTCTGAAACTGAAATGCTTGTTTCTGGGTCAATCTGAGACTGAGCTGAGTAGCTCCCTTTGGAAACAGAGTTATTGTTGTACTTCTTCTTACCAGCTGTGAGAACCCATTCCACAGGCCAACTGGTACAAATTCCCCCCGAAGCCTTTGGTACACTCCCTCTCTCTGGAGTCGGAGCCAGTTGCACTACCAGAACATACTTCACATCCATGTGCAATAACAGCAGCCTGCAGTCTCTCTGGCAAACACTTCTTGCCAAAAAAAATCAATGATTTATGCAACCACTGTCATCTGTGTAGCACATAAACTTATCTCCTAATACCAGAACTTCTCCCTACGGCTGTGAGCACCACTCTCTGGAACGGTGAGATGCTTGCTTTGCTATCACCGCTGGACAGTGCTGGTCTGTACTCCCAACTGGGAACAGAATAACCAGCTCTTAATTCCCGAAGAGTCACCTTTTCTCACTGCTGCAGAGCTTTGGTTGGCACATACCCGTGGCTACTGTAACTCCTGCCTCCTCTGGATGTGGGAAGGGCTAGGGAGAAGCTTTTACCACTTGGACGTCAAAAGAAAACATGTTAATGGCACAGTTTACTTTAGTGTCGAAGAAGTGGGAGTTTCAGCATGTCTTTCTGTCCAGGCTTTCTCTTCTGCGGGTGGGAGGAGTCAGGCCATTCTGAAATAGCTCAACACAAAGGGTTGTGTTCTCGTGATGTCCGGGAATGTGCTAGGATTGCACAAGAGAGTTGTCAAGGTTGCTGCCTGTAATAAGGGACAGGGTGAATCATAGTGTGACTGTAACGGGCAAATGCAAGTTTCTTCCTCGCTTTCTGAGGAAGTCTCACTGTTCTGTGTGAAAAACGCACGTTTTCTGCACACGAATACAACGAAAGGAAAAAAAAGCATGCCCTGGAGCAGGGACCAGAAGTTTGCACATCCCACTCCCTACCCAGGCAGTAGTGTTTGCACAACCACCTTCACTCCCGCTCCAGCCCTTTCTGCCTCCACTGCTTCCCTGTTTGTGTTTAAGGGATGTCCATGCTTCAAAGTCAGAGTGGACAGTGCCCTCTAGCCTAAGGAGGCGGCCAGAGCACCCTGGGGGCACAGAAAAGCCTCTGGAGCAACTTTTCCCATTGCACTCCAGCTCTTCCACTTCCCAATCAAGCCTTTAAAGCCTGTATCTACATTTATGATGGCATTTGTTGTTTCTCTCTTGTGACTACAGAGAAACAAATTCCCCTGGTGTTTAAACCCGTAAGAGGGTTTCAGGGCCAAAAAAGCCCTGAAAGCCTCAAGTGAGGCTTGAGTAGAACAGCTGAGTAGGTAGGACAAGATGTGACATAAAAGATTGATGTTCATGCTATCATCTCCAAAGCCAGAAGAGATTCCATCTAAATATGACTTCACACAGTTTGTAAATTCCACATTTTAACAGGCTGAAACTTTCAGAGACCTCCTTGGCATCAGTTTTGCCAACTACAGGCATGAAAGGGAAGACTGCACATAAGGCCAGGGTCTGGAACAAGGCATGGTGGAACTGCTGCTTGTTGGTGGACAAAACTCAAAAGACATCAAAACCTCAGCTTACAGAGCTGTGTGGAGGAAAGCAAAACTGAGAAAACAAATGAAACAACAGGAATTTCCTTTTGGCTAGAACAAGTGCTCTGTGCTCAGCAGGTTGTTTCCTGTGAGCCTTTTCCCCTGTTCACTAGATGCCTATGTGGATTTTTTATTATACATTTTAGGTTCAGCAGAGTGTGTCAGGACCTTGACTTTTGAGTTTACAATTTTCATTAAAGTGAAGGAGAGCTAGCAGCCTATCCAAGTATGAGGAACATCAAAATGCCAAGTGTTTATAACTCAGTATATTCAGCCCCATGCATTAAACAGGGAACAGACCCAGGCTGAAGAGGCATTCCATACTTAGAGATTGCAATACCCAGCACACCAAAACCAAACACCCTTACTGGTGCTTCACTGAACTACCTCTAAAATTGCAGTTAGGAGCCTAATAAAAGCTTCTGGCATCTATGTTCTCCTCAAAGTCAGGTACTCCTCCCAGGCAAGTTAGTTTCCCTGTTCCAATGGGCATCCAAGTTATACAGTTATACAGTTTTGTGGAGGGTGAGCTCTGCTGTCATGCTCAGATGTGGGCTCATAAAGAACAGAGTGCAGATGATCTTTGCAACTAGGGACACAGCTCACCTCCCTCAACTATGATGCTTCAGACAATGAACGGAAGGCAAATTCCTTTCTTTCCTCAGGTTCCTACTGTCAGTTCATCCTGGCTATTGCAAGTGTTCTTGCCTGGTTGTGCCTGAAATACTCCAATCTAATGGCTAAGGCACAAAGCTGAAGTTTGAACTCAGCACCTCCACCAGACTAAGCTCAACCCAGAGCCCAGGACTGTGGTTTGACACACAGCAGGAGGTCTCCTTCAGCTCCTGCTCTTGGATGTTAATTCCAGCCCTATAGTCTTTTAACCTTTTTCCTTGGCTGTTTATTCCTGTTTATTCCTACCTCCTACCAGCCTTCCAAAGGCTTGATGTTTGTACTCAGTGTAGCTCGCAGCAGGAAATCTCTTCAGTTAAAAAATTAATTGAGGGGAATTTAATAAAACAAAACAAAATTAAAAAAAAATTAAAAAAACGAAAGAGAACAAAAAAAAAGAAAATAAAGAATAAAAGAAAAAAGGAAAAGAAAAAGAAAAAAGAAGACATAATTGTTTCCTCAATCTGTGTTACTGTGTGGATGTATGCAAAGCATTGTTAACACAATGCCGGATCACAGAATAAGAGATATATTATGGATGCTGAAGTTCATACTGGTGGCAGAAAAAGTACCTGCCAAACCCTAATCTAGGCAAACAGTGCATCAACTCATTAACATGCATGAGCCTGTGCCTCATGCACTCACATCACCTGTCTGAAGAATGTGCTTTGCAGCCTCCCAGGTGAGCTGTATTTCAGCATGGAGGACAGAACAGAGACAAGTGTGGATGTAAATCCATTTTAGCTCAGTGCTGACAAACGTGATTCTGTGACACCTGGTTGGTCTGCATCTCATGTGACCCCAGTGGGGAGTGAAGCTGCCTAAACATCCAGCTTGGCCAAGAATGGGAACAAGACAAAGCTTGCTCAGTCACACAATCTTCAACATGTACATACATACATTTCTGGTGTCTCCACTGCTGTCCACGAAAAAGCATTTTGCAGAAAATTGTTCTCTGCCTGAAGAAGCTCAGCCTTGCAACACTGATGCTGTAACAAATCAGGCCCTGTGCAGACATCTCCTTTGTCTTTACCAGGTTATGCAGAGGCAAAATTTAATTGCCACTAGTCTTCAAATTACTGAAAACAAAAGTGCTACTTACACCAAATGGGAGGATGTAAGGATTTACACAGATATGCAATTAAGTCAATATTAGGTTAGAATGCTATGCCATTATAGAGTAATTTTTACAATAATAAAAACAAAGCTGAGAACAAAAATAGGTCCACCTTGATGGAAACTCATAGAATAGGTACAGAATTTGCTGCAATAATTAACTTCATGCAAACAATTGCCTGCTTTTATGAAAACTTCTTCCAACCTGACTTCAAAACATGTTGGAATTATCTGCTTTAGTAAAGTTAGCACTACTGTTTGTATTCAAATGCTGACCTTTTATTAGCATTGTATTAGAGAACTGTGGTTAACAAAAGTAAATAAAACATAAACAAAAAAACCAGTATTTCTTGTCAGGGGCAGAATTTGTTACATATCTCTACCTCCTCTCTAGCTGAGCTGTCTTTATCTCAGTACTTCTATGCTGATGCAGAGAAATTTGCTTCCAAGCAGTGAGTGGGCTAACAGTTCCATCCAAGGATACTGCTGGAGAAGTTATATTTATTTCCCTGGACACAGTTCAGTATGGGAGAGGGTGTTGCTGCCTGGAAGCTTTGTGCAAGGAGAATTTTGAAAATTCTAGTGACTTACTTGGGATTCACTGAAACTGGCAGCTCAGCTTGAGTTGCATGAATTCTGGTTGAATGGCTCCTGTGGATGTGGAGCTCCGGAGTGCATCTAAAGTTCACAACAGCTTAGAGTACTTCAAATTCATCCAGCATTCATCAGACATGTTCAGGCCATGGACTGATGCACAGACAATCTGAAGCAACAACTTACTAAGCCTTGTAGTACAGAGGGCATTTCTCGGTGAGATCTCTTAGAAACAGATAAAGCATGGCAATACCTAGCTGATAAACTGGTGATCAGAAAAATGTAACTGATGGGAAAGGCACTGGAAATAGCACCAACATAGCAGTGACAAAGAATTGTGAAATAAGGAGCGTAGTTAAAAGTTGCACAGAACACGACAGTATGTTTGAATATGATATGCTACTGTCAGGGAGCCAGTGAAGTGCCTTGTAAAATTACAAGCATATGAATGTCTGAGATGTTCTTGGTATCTTTTATTTTCAGATTTCCATGCTTCTCTGGCTATTGCAAATCTAAATTGCTTCTGACTCTCATAAATCCTCTTTTTTCTTATGTAATTAGGCCCTTCAATTACTGTACAAAATATGCCTCTTCAATTTCATATCCATAAATCACACTTAGTTCTAGGACTGATTCCACCAGCTCTTCCACAATTAGCAAGATTGTTACTATTTGTTGATGTTTCTTCAAAAATATATATTTAGTTTTATTCCTTCCCAAGAACTATTCTGTGTCTGATATCACTCTCTCAACAACTGACCTCTCATGCTACTGTGTTATACTCAGCAATATGATGCATCCAACAGGATGATTAAGCATGTGCTGTACTTTACACTGCAGTATAGCCACCTGCAGGATGACACAAGTGCTTAGATTGAAAAGCAAGCCTGCAGCTCGTAATTGTTACAGCATGGAGATGGTTGTAGCAGGGGAACTACAACACCAGGTTCTTTCTCTGGCACCAGTCACTGTAGCCCCTGTAGACATGTTTAACTGTGGTATTAAGACTTAGTTGAAGGAAATACAAATGGAAATGCCTGCTTGTGGGAGCATCAGAAGCCACACTAGAGCAAGGGTGGAAAGAATGAGCATTATTGGACATGAATGGGCATGAATGGCTGTACTCAAATCAAGGAACAGTTAGGAGTGTGCTGGTTACATCAAGACCACAAGATAAGACCAAAAGTTCAGTTCCCTTAGCATAGGCTAAGGGAACTTACCCCCCCCCAAAACTGTGCTAAAATGGGTTCAGATGACATCATCTCAACCTGAAGGTAGACAGTAGCCATAAAGATGTGCAAATGAGGATATAAGGTGATGGGCAGAAACTTTTCCAAAGTTTCTGCAGAGTTAGGCAAGGAAGGATCTGAGACAAGATCATTGCACAGCTGCTTGCCTCAGGAAGATATAAAAGACCTGTTCAAAAGAAGTGTTTGTAGCTGCCAGTGAAGATGGACCACAGGTACTCCATGAAGACTCAGCAGTTGGTACCCTTGTCCTCTGTGCTACACATAAACACCCCAGTTAGACACAAAGATCTTGGCATTTGACAACATGTGGCAATGCAATCCATCTCCTATCACCTCTGTAATGCATGGGAGAAGCTTTATTTTCACTGCCAACAATAAGGGTCCTATTACTGGCAGTGAATCTAGTATTTCAACACCATGTATTTCCCAGGCATCTGAGGTAGAGTTTTTTTCCCAGTGAAAGGACTGTGTATGCATTACATTTAATTGGTTTTGGCAAGCAGTGTTTTTCTTCCCATTTCTTTTTAAATTCACGGCACTGTCAAAGTTAGTGCAGGTCACTAGATCAAAGTCCTTCACTGCTTCTCCCTGCAAATGCAAAAACCACAACGGGCTACATGGTTTTCCTGCAGACAAGAGAGACCAGGGAATTTTTTTGAAGCCCTTTAGCAATATATTGCAAATATATCCCTGGTTTTACGGGCATAGGTCTTTAATGATGAAGAAAATGCTCTGTATTTGAAAATTATTAATTACCAAGAGTTTATTTCTCTGGGATCAGTGTCCTCATTTCCAAGAAAAGCTCTGTGTCAGCTTGAAAACAAGAGATGCTTCCACTGAGACTTCATAGGAAAGAACCGTTGCTTTGTAAGTGCACAAAAATAAATGCACTATCCCCAGTACACGAGGTTATTCTTGGCATGAGCAGAGGTTACTCCTGCGTTTATCACAGTCAATCTCAGTTTTGTTACTGGCCTTCCTGAACACATTCAGCCAGACCCAAATTTGCTTTGTTGGTTGTATTATATAATTTTGTTTTAAAGAAAACAGGAACAGATAGCCCATAAAAACAACCATTGGCAGACCTTTGCTGGCAATACTATATATTTGCAATTTCTGGCTTTTGTAAACACTTGTAGAAGTACTACCTTTCAAACTTCTGGTTAAACTGTATGGTTTGTAAAATGTGCACACAACTTCTCAGCAGAGGAAGTTCTTTAATATTCCTTATTGGCTGGAGGACAGTGGGTGCCAAATACAACTGTGAAATGGGAAACAATGCACAAAGGAAAAGTTCCAGAACATCAACACATCCGTTCCTTTTCTCTGCCATAAATAACCAACACACCCTTAAACACAAGACTAAATGGCTCCAGGAAACTCTCATTAATGAAAATGTCCTAGCTGGACTTCTCACTTTCATTTGCCTGAAGAACTTTTTCTGACCTAGACAGCAGATCTGTTGTCCTCTAAGTAATACGAAGCCCTGAGATAGACTAAGATAAACTGAAGCTAACTTACCTTCCACAGAGACCTAAACATCTCCCTCTCAATGTCCAAAATGTCAGTGTTGAAAGGCGTAGCCCTGCTGCTGTTGACATCAATGACAAGATCTTACTCTGATTACATAAAGACAGAGTTGTGTGTTCCAGCATCTGTCTTTCAGTTTTCTGGAAAACAGATAAGGCAGGAAACTAAATAAATGGCCTTCATGTATGTATTCTATGCAGATAAATTTCCTCATAAAATATGTCAGCTATGATGTTATGGAGAAGACAGCGTGATGAGACTGGATGCATGCATAGCATAATTACTGCAGATCAGAATAACAGGTAACTCACTTATCTAGGGGATGTTTATATTAAAATTAACATATTTCACTGTATAAAAAAAATAAATAACTGATACCAACCATCTGTAGTCTTAATATCTTGAAACTTGTGCTATACAGACTTGTTGTAAATTGTAGCAGATCTAGAAATTTCTGTCTCTTAATTTCCCATTGAGTCACTGAAAATTGATTCATTATTACAATATCAAACATTAAAACAACTTCACAAACTATCCCTACCTTTGTTTTGTCCTGGAAGCCTCTTCTAATTTTGCAATCATACTTTTCCACTTAAAAAAAACCCCTCAAACACACACAGCTCCTCTATTAAATGTCTGTGAATTACAGGGAGGCTATCTGACTAATTAAAAAGTGAAAATAATAAAATTACTATTGCTTGGTTTTGTGATCTAGAAAATATGCCAAATCTTCTGCCACTACTGATGGCATCATGTACATGGTATAGGGCTTTCTGACAAGTGAGATGCCTGTGAGCCTTACTAAAGTTAAAAGAGCATTAGCTGCAGAAAAGGAAGGTAGTAAAACTTAATTTAACATTTTCAATGTCTTTTAAAGACAGTCCTTGTGTCATTTTTATGGATGAAAACTTGCATTTGTGTGTGCCATCCATGGCAGAAAACGCATGCTATGTCCTCATGAAACTTAGATGCAGGCTTTAGAGAGGACACCAGGCTGCAGTTAGAGATCTGGAAAAAAAGACAGAGGCAGTCCTCCCTTGAACAGGTGTGTACAATGAAATGTCCACCTTCTCCACAAACCTTGTTGTGCTACGGGTATTCTCAGTTTTGTTGTGATTCGGGTGCTTTTGCATGAAAGAAAGTAGAAGGGCCTTGGGGCTAGAATGGGGACTAAATGGAAAAATGTTCTTAGACAGCTGACATATCAAACCTCTTCGTGCCTGCAGTGAAGTCTTCACCACAGAATAAGCCATCCAGCAGCCTTTCCAGCAAGAAGAGACTTGGTACTGTGAAAGGATGACTGATATGCTGGAAAGGCAACTGCTTAAACCTACTAAATAGCAGATCCATAAAAGGGGTCTTGTCTTAAAGTCTGTCCGTCCTTGGAGTTGTGAGTGTTTCAGTGGGTATCAATGGTCTGCTTGGGATTCACAGCCCATGGCTTCTCTTCAAATCAGGTTTAATATAATCCAGGAATGGTATACGTAAAAGGAGACTCAGTCCTTTCTCTTGAGATGACACAGGCCAACACAGAGTCTCTCAGGGTTCAAGGCCTGAAGAGTGTTCTCAATGCATGACTGAGCCACAATGTTCATGTGCATCTTGCTGGTCTACTGAACCTCCAGTTCTGTTTGCAGAAGTAAAAATGCTGGAAAGGAGATAGAACAGCAGTAGATTTCTTCTCTACAGAACAGCCTGTGTTCACTTAGACCATGGAAGCAACGTGCAGGATGGCAGGAGAGTCTGGATTTGTGGACCTGAAATCATCTATTTAGCCCATCATGGGACACAAGTCTGGTCCAGGAATTCCATGCAAGTATTTGCAGCTCTCTATCATCTGGGTTGTGAGACAAATAAACAATCTGCAGCAACTTGGAAAACTACACTAGGAAAATGTAGGCAGAAAAATACAAGATAAATCCAGCACTCACTTTTTCTCCCCATTCTCCTGTGGTTGACTGGGGCACAAGAGAAAAGCCAGAGGCTCGCCAACTCTTCTGATTTTATGGGTCTCGTGGCATTTTTTAATTTTTTTTTTTTTTTTAATTGCCCGACTCTTGAGACTGTGGGATTGTGAGGATTTCAAGATTAATTTAAAAGGGAGGCTGACATGCAACAGTTGTGGCTTCAAAGAAATGTTGGAGGTCAAATCTCAGACCTCAAAAAATAGTGGCTAATACAAAGATAAAATGAATTAAGAATCGCCTGCGTCTGTGGTGCCAGGCCCACCACGTCCAGTCCCGGAGGTGTGGCAGCGCTGGAAGATTCAGTATAATACTTTTCTATAAAGGATATTTTACCGTGTCACAGGGAAAACCCGAAAGGCTCAGAAGACATTCGGACCTTCACCCTCCCCGCAGCACACTCGCCACAGCCCGCTGGGGACCCAGCCACACCGCCACACTGCAGTGTCCCCGGCAGCTCGGCCCCCACCCAAGGGCGCCGTCAGCCCGCAGGGCCGGGCAGCTCGGCCCGGCAGCACCGGGGCCGCTGCAGCGGGGCCAAACCGGGCCGCGCCGGGCGGCGGGAGGCGGCGGTGCCCGGGGTAAGGCCGGGGGCGGCGGCGGGCGGTGCGCGGCTCAGGCTCCTCCCGCGGGCAGCCCGCCAGCCCCGCTCCTCCATCCCTCCCTCTCTTTCCCTCCTTCCCTCCATCCCTCCTTCCTGTCGGCGCTGCGCACTGCTGCCGCCGGAGCTGGGCCGCGCCGCGCACCGCCCGCGCACCCGCGGCATGCGGCCCCCTCAGGGCACGGCCGGGCGGCGCCGGGTGAGTGCGGGACCGCGCCGGGCGCCCGCTCCCGGCCGCTCGCACCTGGGAGGGGGCGGCCCGAGGGGCGCGATGATGGATGTTCCCTCCATCCCTCCCTCGTTCTGCCCGCCCCGGGGAGGTGCCGGCCGGGAGGGGCGGAGGGGGGGGGCTGGCAGCCCCGCCGGGACCCAGCGCGGCGGCGGGGATTTTCGGGGAGCCCCCCAGCTGCCTGTCTGCCTGCTGTGGTGCGGCTCGGGGCTTGGCCGGGGCTCGGCCGGGGCTGGGGACAGGTGGAGGTGGCGGGGGCGCGGCGGGGGCCGGAGCCAGTGCGGGCGCAGACCGCGGCAGCCTCCCTCGGGGGCGCGGGGGGAGACCGGCGGCTCCTCTCTGCCGCTGCCCGGAGCCTTCGACTTAAATAGAGGCTGTGTTTTGTCAACAGCTCATTCTGCTGGCCGGCAGGTTGGCTGGCTCGAGGACTGAGCAGCGGGTAAATACTATTTATGCCTCCTTTTGTAATTCAGTTCAACTTAATTTATTTTGTTTTATTTTATTTTTAAATTAGCAGCACCCCTATGAAAGATGGACTTTAAGAGGGGACGTCAGAGCCCCTTCTGTGTTTGGGAGCATCCAGACATGTTGGGCTCCTTGCCGCTCACTGGCTGTACAGGGGCTCTGGCACGGCGGCAGCCCTGTCTGTTTTGAGTGATTGAATTTCTAATGTGTGTAGATACCGTGTTTGAAAACCATCTCTCAAAATCTTTGAGGCATTTTTGTAAAGAACGTTATTCCCTTGTTAAAATTCAACGTGTAAATTTGAGTTGACTATGTTGTGTTGGCATGCTGTGTGTTACTTCGCTAGGAATTGGTTATATGCATGGTTTGTTTTTCAATTGTCATTGCTGGTGAATGCTTGGAAAGTTTGTTATGAATGGGAGTGAAGTTCTGGATAGGTATTATAACCACCTAATACTGAGGAGAGTGGGATGGTGAGCTGTTGTGTAGAAATTGTCATTCTGATTCTTTTCAACAGACTTTTGCACTTAAAATTACTGTTGCAAAAATAGTAAAATATTTACATTCCATTATCAAGGCCATGTCCTGTCAAAATTTCCTTCAGAAAAGCCTGGGAATTGGGTTGATTTCTGCTATATTTGAAACTCAGCTTGTTACCTAAACAAGGCAGTGTGACTTGCCTTGAAAATCTCACCTGGAAGTCTGTTCTGCCTTTTTGCCTTACTGTAAAAGAATTCTTTAAATTCTTCCTGAACCCTTAGTTCAACCCCACAGCATGAACCTAGACTGCTAATAAGACTAAGCAGGTTTAGTAGCTGTGAGAAAGATTAAACTTTATGTCATGCCATGTTCCCTTTCAAATCAGCATGTGGCAATGCCAGCTGAGACAGTATGTTTTTTTGATGTAGATCCATCAGTGCCCACGTGCTTTATATATAAAGCTTTATACATCCTGTAGGGAAGAATGCATGAATGCCTTGATCTTCAAAAAGTCTGTGCTTGTCCTTAGCTTATCAACCAAATTATGCCGCATGATTTTGGTGATAAACATAAGCTTTGATTGCTGTTGATATCTATACATAAAGGTGAGAACAGACCTAGAAGTCTCTTGGATTTGGCCACAATTTGAATCAAGATCAAAACAAAAATTATCTTTGATGAGGGGAAGGGTTTGGATGTGAAGAAGTCAGGAGCAAGTGCTGTGAGTGTATCCACAGAATGAGTAGCAAGCACCATATCTGCACTTGGTAGTTATTTCTCAGCATGAGTTGCTGGCCATTAGCTGGAGATGGGTCTGCAGGTTACTTCAGAGAGGTCTAAGAAAAGACAGACTAGTGTCAGTAGACTGCAGGGCTGTGATCTACCCTAGAAAATGTTGCAGAAGCTCACAAAAGGAAAGCTTAAAAATCATTAAGTTGGAGCTGGTTTGGAATATAACTTTTAGTGGGTCAGTAGATCACCTGATTTGTCTGCTTTACTAAGTCTTTGCATCCTTTCATCTTATCGCTGTTTCACCTATTCAAACTTTTATCAGCATTACTAAGTGATAACAGTTTCCATTGTGCACCCTCCAAACGCACCACTTTAGTCACCTAGAGCAACCAGTGGCAAGCATTATCTGTGAGTTAGATTGTGCAAAATCCCTTTACAGGTGTGCTGAGGAAAGGGAGAGACTTAACCTTTAGGTGAGGGCATTCTCACAAACTTGCCGATGGCAAATTGGGAATACACGGGAACAGCTGTATGGGTGGAGATGCTCGTCTGAGAGAGAAAAAGACTTTTTCACAGGTGGCAAAGCTGCTGCTGCTACTCTAGCAGGTATTCATAGGACTTTAATTTCAGGCTCTTGTTGAGTTACAATCTCTGGCTATAAGGTCACATATATTTCAGCATCATGCAGCTCAGGACTTTAGAAAATGTATAAAAAATACCTGTATTTATTAACGTCCATAGGTAATGCTAGAACAGAATCTCTAAATGTATTAGAAACAGATCTTTTAGAGTATGAATATTGGCTTGCTTAATCCAATGAATGTGTGGCAGCAAATTTTGTGCTTTATGAAAAGGTGTATTTAAAGATGTATTTAAGCAACCTAGATATTTGTAAATACTTGATTGTATCTTGTAGAATGCCATATATCACAAAGCTGATGCAGATAGATTATATTTTTCTTTCCCTCTGAGATTTAGTTATGATTAGTTCTAGACTGGTAGACATCAAATTTCTGTCTAAAAAGAAGAAAAATTAATTGCTTCTAGATGAGATTTGAGAAGTGCTCTATGCTCCAAAGATGGTTGATACATTTTGTTCCATAAATGGTTTAAAGTAAAAGATGAAAATAATCCTTGGGACCAAGATCTAGAAACCATGATCCTGCACTTCCAATGTGCCCTGTCACAAGGACGTGAGTGTTGCACTGAGTCTGTGGTTACTTAAGCTGCAGAGAGAAATACCATCGACAGAAGGGCTGGAGGAGGCTTCGTCCTGACTCATCTGTCACTTTGAGTAGCCCGACGTGTTTCTGATACCCATCCTCCTCACCCCCCCACGCAGGCGAGTGCTGCAGTGACTTGGGTTGCCTCGGAAAAGGGAACATTCCTGCTTCTTTCTTCTATGTCTTTAAACAAAACCAACAGCTTTTTTCTTTGGAACCTGATTCTTTGGTTCTGTGCTCATTTTGTCAGCAGATACAGGCAGGGAGTAATTGCTTTGTGAATCTTGAGTGTTTAAGCATCAGGCAAGTGGTATGGCTTTGTCAAAGATGAGACTGTATCCGTGCATGCTAGTGTCTACAAAATTTATCATCACTTCTCCTTTTATTTTGTCTCCCTCTCTAATACTTACCTGCAGCTAAGTGAGATTTTCAAACATGTCTCTTTTAGGTTGAAGCATCAAAAGTTTGGGTTTTATATGTGCTTAAATGTCTTCAGGGATCATCTTTCAGAATCATATGGATTTCTTCCAGAATTATTAGCAGGGCAATGATGAGGGCCATATAAATTCCTAGATGAACAGACCTACTTTCTTATCTGTATTTTGAGGGATTGAGGGGCAGCTAGGATATCTATCACTAGAAAACACAGAAGTCCCCTGTGTTCTTTGCCTTCCTTCCTTACTGACTTACAAACTAACAGATTTTAATTAGAATAAATTATCTTTGGAAGTTCTTATCTGTCCCTGAGAAGTATCTCAGGGACTGTTTTTCATACACATCATTTTTTTGCTGCTCATTGCTCTCCTCTTTCCTCTGGAAAATTTGCAGTCCCTACATTTACAGACAGACTGTGGGAGCCCTGCTGCTGTGTGTCCATAAGGTCCTTGAACTCCTGCAAGCACCAGAAGCTCAACAGGGGTTTTGCCCCTTTGCTGCTGTCTGCCTGTCCCTGCTGCTGTCTCTTGGAATCATTCCTAGTAGCAGGTTTCACTGTAAGCAGAAAGTGCTTAGGCTAAAAATAACTCCTAAGCCATTGGTATGAATGTTGGTCAGGGTATAAGGTTTTGAAAGGCATATGTCCCCACTCCTTTCTGTGCACTGTCTGGAGCTGGCACTGGAGTGGGGTCAACTGTTGCTACAACAGAGCCAGCTTTCCCTTATCCCACAGGCAGAGAGCTGCTGAGTTGCCAGCTGTTGTGTCCAAATTGTGCCTTTTACCTCAGGGAGCACAAGTTATAAAAGCACATGTCATGAAAACAAGGACAGCACTGTGGCAATTCTCTGCTCCTTCTGCCTCACTTCCTACCCTGCCAAAAATCAGACCCTTAGCACAGACCACAGCAGAGGATGGACTGCTGTGTTGGCAGGTTGGTTTTAGCACCATCTCCCCCCCTATTATGCTGTGTGTTGTCAGGGGGCAGTTTGCTTTCTCATCTATATACCCAACAATTCAGGGGCAGATTCATGTAGAACCAAAAGCAGAGCCTTTCAGCCAGCCTCTGTCTCGTGAAATTTCCTTAAGTAGATAAAATAGCCCTTTCTTGAGGTTGATTTTATGATGCATCATTCCCTCCCCAGTCAGCCACTTTCAGTGATATAGTATCACTGGCTAGGAAATTATTATGGGGCGGTTTTTTAGTTTTTGGTGGAGTTTTTTGTTGGTTTTTTTTTTTTTGTTTTGGATGGGGATGGTTCTATATTGATGAGTAATGTTATGCTTGTGTTCTCTGCCAGTATAGCTTACTGCATTTTGATCATCAGTCAGAAGGTACTTTCTTTTGGAATATATATAAATTTCAAAAATAGAGGTATGCATTTATGCTTGCTTTGTACCTACAGCTGCACTGATAACAGCTTTATAATATTGACTGAACCTTGATAGTTTCATATCAAGGTTGCCTGGTAATTTGTAGCATGTAATCATGAAATTTAAATAAAGCAGTGTATTTGAGTGTTTTCTTTAGGTGATAAACAGTGTCTGAAAAGTGTGCTGGAATGCTTCTTATGCTTGCATAATTTTGTCATCATTGCATAAGTTGCTTTAAGGTATAATAAAAGTACAAGTAACAGGGGTGGTTGAGGGTGGTTTACACTGTCAATCTGGCTCAGAAATAGTCTGTGTTTTATTTCTGGGCCTCAGCCATCCACTTAAGCTAGTTTTGCTCCCTGAATAAATCAGTTACTTCCCTCCAAGAGGAAATGCAGGCTCAGTTGACTGTAAGTAGCTCAGGCACAGTTAAGAATTTTTTCTGGTGTGGGTATGGCCTATGGCAAGGTTGGCTAGGGTAGTGAGCAGAGCAAGCCAGCCCTCTCCCACCTGGCTTGATGCCCTTGAATGCCCCCCACATTGTGCCCTTGGGCATGACACACGCTTCAGCCTAAGGCTTTAAAAATTGCTTTTTCTTCATTTCAAACACTTTGAACACAAAAGCACAAACAAAAAAAAAGCTGTTTTGTGTCAGATGGTGACCCAGGCAACTTGCTGCAGAGTTGTCTAGTCCAAAATCAGGGTGGTCTCAAACAGTGTGATGGTGAGTCCATCTGCAGCTTTTAGGCTGTGGGTGAAGACATCACCACACTGCAGTTCATCAGGGTGGCCTGAGAATACCTGATATTCATATTTTTTGTACATTTATTAGCTGCATTTCAAATTACATACATGTTTGAGAGTTGCACATCCTACATGCCTTGGAGAACCCAGAGGAAAGGAAAATTTGGAAAAGTGAAAGAAGAGTCTTGGCTCTGCTTAGCGTAGGACAGGTCTGGGCAGGCAGATGCCTTTTGGGGTTATTTGGTGGTATCTGCCTTAACCTGGCAGCCCTTCTTTCCAAACAAGATTTAGCACAGTCATCCAGAACCTCTTGTGGAAAGACAGCAGTGCTGCTCATCATGTGATGTAACTATGTTTGTATGGCAGATCATGGTTTTGCCCTTCTTGAACTGGGTGATCTAATGGCTTCTTAAGTATAAAATCAGTGAGGACAGAGCTTCAAAATATCTTTCTCAAATAATTGGTTATAATATTACTCCAGGGCAAAAATGCTTCCTAAATCAAATTAACTTTGGAAGAAAATGATAGTGGTCAGTATTATAGGTGGAGCTTTTGTAGGTTTTGAAGCCCAGAGGGTGAATATAAGATATAAGTATTCCAATTATAAATAATTTTCACAGTAATTCATGTTTTGGATCAAGTTCAGCACTTGGGGCAAGAGATGCGTGACTCTGAGATTTTTACAGCTACTCTGGAGCTAAAAACCAGGAGGTAAACATCTAATGTTTAATTCCCAGCACAAAAACAGAGAGGAGATGAGAGGAAAGGAAAAAAAAAACAACCTGATGAATTTTTTTATATTGTAAACTTTAGGGTTATCTTGAATTATGTGCAACAAGAACTGAAGTACTGTGTGGGTGAAGTTTCACATAAATATCAAACTCTTTTAGGGCTTTTCTTGCTTGTGAGGATAATAATATCTGTTCCCTAGAGTCTACCTGTTCCTCTTCCTTTTCCTCTCCTTCCCTCTGCTCTACACATTTCCAAAGGTCATGGCTGTGTGAAGCCTTTAGTGCACAGGTCTCAAGGCACGTAACTCATAATTCATCTGCTAGAGCAGCATTGTCACAATTCCCAATATAGAACAGCCTTGTCTGAATTAAATGTGATTGGTCTGTTTGTTTTTTCAAGATGATGGGAAATTTTGGACCAAATGTTGCCACATATTTCAAAAGACAGGGTCAGTCTTGATGTAAATCCAGCAAGATGTTATGTGACCCTTACTTTAAGTCTTACCTCAAAGTCTGTATTTTGTCCCTTGCATATTGTCTTTGTTCATCATTAAAATTGTTATTACGGTGAGATCTGTGCATGATTTGTGCTAATCTAGTCTGGCACTGGAGTAATATTAACTAAAGGCTTTAATATAGAAAGACTTGAATTGAACCCATATTTAGAATTTCTTACTAATATATCCAATCTTATTTTTATTTCAGCCAGTTCATTCCTCCTGCAAAAACCTTTGCTAATACTTAATTAGTTTTACTTTTCACAATGTTCACTTTTCAATGGAGGTCTACCACATGGCCTTTCCTCTCATGTCTTATACTGGCCAAGTTTAAATCCTTTCTCAGTGTAGGTAGTTGAGAACTGTGACCAAGTAACCTCTCTGGACTAAATAGTTGCATTGTGTTAGCCTTTGCAAGAACAAGCCCAAACTGTTCAAAGTAATAATTTGATCCTGAGTCTGAATCGACTTTGTACTGGATGAAACCATTTCCACTGCTAATGAATGGCTAGTTTTTCTCTTCTTGGATCAATGGCTTTTGTAAGGTAACTGGATCCATACAGAAAAAGTTGTTACGACTTTTATTTTCGATACCTTTTATGTATTTATTTGTTTGAGCTGTGATAACTGATACTTGGAAAACTGCATGTTTTCCGGTTCCTTGCTCATATTTCGTCTAGTGAGTGGTGCAGCTGGTGTTAATATGCAAAGAATGTATTCTTGAAAACATTAGATTCTTGTCTGCTATCATTTTGCCCTGGTGTATGCATGCTTGCTAATCAGTAGGTAGCTCTGGGTTGGAATTTGGGCAGTGATTACTGCAGACAGAAATGGGAGCAAGCACTCAGCATTACAATAGCTGCTGTAGAATTAGGTCACTAACAGACTTTCAGCAAAATAGTGTCTCTACACACTCAAATACAGATTGTATACTTATAATTTCACATATTTCTGAGTGATCCTCAAGTAGTTATATATGAGTCTTTCAACTTCAGGTGCTTCATGTGACTGCCCAGTTCAACATTCAGCTATCCTGTACCGAAGACTAAGCAAAGAGCTCCTGTAGTTGGGCTCCGGCAAATGTGAGTATGTCCATACCTTCATTTGTAAGTTAGAATTAGTCATATTCTTATGTGTTTGCAAATTCCAGAGCAATATGTGTATATATGTGGTTACTGAGGCTTATTATCTTGCATAAATCTGCAGTGAGTTAGTCACGAGCAGCACTCACTCCTTGGCTGTGAAATACCCTCTACCCTCTCCTCAGAGGACATAGGTGGTCACTGATAGCATTTAACAGCTTGTTTCATGAGACCTGAGAACTAAGATCAATAAGATGCCGCAATCTTAAACCACCTTTCTGACGAGCTGATCACTTTAAGAATTTAACAAGTATTGGCAAAAATTGCCTCCACTTGATCTCTTCTTTTGAAGTAATGACCATTAATTTTTGCCATATTTAATGGTAGTGACTTGGTTTGGTTTTAGTTTTTAAAATTTTCTTACTTGGACAAAATAAGGTATTTGTCACTTGCATTCCTAATACCAACATAGATATCTGATCTTTTTAAGCGCTTCTACTGTGTCTACAAATATTTTCTGTATATAATATTCTAAAGTAAAATACCTAATTCCCTGAAGCATATATATTGGCATCTAAATATGTTTCACATTTATAGTCCACGTGCAGACTTTGTGAATAGTTCTTTAGTCTGGGGAGTTGCAGAAATGGGAAAAGCAGAGTACTCTCTAAAGATGTTTGAGGTGGTGTGATTTGTATAATGCTTTGTGAGAGGTGAGACTGTCATGAGCTTTTGTTGAAGAATATTTGACACAAGGAAGAAAAAACGAGATGTTGATGTTTCATACTATAAAATTAAAGGTTCTGCCAATCTCTGGATTTAGACAGGCGAATTTGTAAGGATGTGCTTGGCCTTGTGCATCTTGTGCTGTGTCTGGATAGACCTGACTAGATTAATGAAGAGCAGAATTTTTCCTAAGGAATAGACCACTAAATAGAATAGAAACAAAAAATAAGCTGAAGCAGAATTTATGACTCGTATAACTACACCCAGATTTTAGTTGTCCAGCTCTTCAGGTTCCCCTTGCCTCTGCCTTTCCTGCCCCACGTCTGGCCACCTCAGTCTGCAGCCACCAGAGAGATCATTGAGAATTGTCGCACGTCTCTTGCTCCTGCAGTCAGACTTGCTCAGCACTTTGGAAACAATAGCTGCTTCGTTGCTGACTTGTGAAACAAAAAAGTTAAACATATCAGCAACAATGCATGAAAAATGTGATGAACAATCTTCCACAGAAAGAGGTTTTCCATTCTACTGTGTAGGTATGCAGAATTTATTGGTATCAGAAGCTACTAAGTAAGAAATCCTTCTTCTTTTGTGCTTTATCTGCCAGCTCAATGCTGAGAAAAGTAAACTGTGAGGTTTACTAATAATAGGAGGAAGGAAGAACCCTGTTAAGCATAGATAGAAAGGTTGGAATGACTCGTGTGTGTAAAATCCAAGGTTGTTTTTTCCTCTCCTCAGGCCTTTTTTAAAGTCACCCTTCATAGGAGACAAGAAAAACCAAGAGAACTTCAGTAGGTGAATCTCACTTTCAAGTGAGGATTGAGGGAGAAGAGGAAGATGCAAGTTATAGGTGCTATAATGATGGTTATATGAAAGTGATGTGAAGATGTGAGATGTGGCCTTGAAAATTTCTATTTAGTTTTCTTATTCTGAGCATGAATCATGTTAGAAGAGACTTGTGGAACTGACTCACTCTATGTCCTATTAGTAGCAGTCTCAGTCTTGTATAAGCTGCTTTTAATTTTAAATGAGGTACATCATTACCCTTGCAGATACTGCTGTCTCAGCACTTGCTGGTGGGTTATTTACAGGGACTTGATTCTCTGGTTTTCTTAACTTCTAAAAGAAATTATAGAAAAGCATTGTTTTATTTTACAGCAGTAAAAATAATGGATCCTAGCCATTGTGTATTATTTTAAAATGTTCATATCTTCGTTGCTTTGTTTCTTTTTCTGAGCATTATTTTAATGGTGCAGAGTTTGCTTTACTATTTTATCCCTGTTGAAACCAGGACAACATCCCTGCAAAGTACTTTTAAGCAGTATTTTCTATTCTGAGATCCTCCATGAAGCACCTAAGGTGTTGCTAGGTTTTTTACATCCGGGAAAATAAAGAAACTTTCTAAGATAGAAAAACCCAGCCAACAGACATATAATATAAACTTAACATTTAAATTATTCTGCAAATCTTTGGAATTTTTATCATCTTATTTTTGTGGACTGAGAGATTTCAGTCTATGTTTGCATTCTTTTTGCTGTCATTTAGCAAAAATTGAAAGTAAAATTTGAACTTTCCTTCATGTTTTCTTTTTAGACAGTGTGCTGCCTGACCTGAGTGATCAGTCTAAATTATTGGAAATGGAAAGCTGGGTGCTAATTTACTTGTAAAACAACATCTTGTGCCTTTGGTATTGCAATAAGTGATTTGTTTCAGTTAGGGCAATACACTTAAGAAAGTGCTGCGTATTTGTAGAGGGGATAATGTGAAGGTGCACACTAAAACTGAGGTGAGGCTGTATGTGTCTGGACAGCATCTAAGTCCATTAGATGGGTAGAGAGGACAACATGGAAGAGTCAGTTTATGTTGAGGCACTGGGTTGTTGTACTGCCACAAGATCTACAAATGGACCATAAGCCCTTTCCAGGGACCTCTGTGAGAGGAGCAGATCAGAAAAGTAGTGTTGCCCTCAGAAAGCTGAATTAGTGTGCCTGCATGTCTTTTGGGTCCCTGGCTCCACTGGAAGCTGCAAGCAGCAAGAGAATGAGGGAGTGCTGATATCATAAGCAGTCATGAGAGTGAGTCCATGTACATGCATGAAGTGTGTGGTTAATATTAATTTCTTGTAGCCTGTGTATGAGAGTTTATTAGGAAAGAGACCAGCTCTGATGTGTATCCACTGTAGAAGTCAATATTTGTATTTCTGAGTACTTAATTTCCACAATTTGTCACCTCAGAAGAGGGATATGCATGTATATATGTATAAGTGAAAAAGTCCAGGGAGAAAAATGTACAATTAAAACAGCACATGAAGGAAATAAACAGAGGAAATACAATTGCTGTGTAATTACATATGGACTGACTTGTTCTGATAATGTCCTACTATATTGTAGACATTCCTCCTTTGTCAAGATTGGAAGGAGAATGAGGGCCCACTGTGTGTGGAGCAGAGAGAAAAGCGTTTGCCCACCCCAGTGGAAGGGTGGAAATACATGACAACATGCTGCAGTATGTCTTCATGTGATCTGTCAGATACTTATTAAGAGAGGAACGATGACAGGTCATGAGAGCTTTTAGTCTCAGTAAAGATTAGTACAACAGGAATTTGTCAGAAAATATGGATCTATAGTTTCAGGAATTGCCCATTTCCTTGATTAGTAAAAAAAAAATCAATTTATTTCTCGTAAGTGACTCTCATTCCTTACATTCACTCTAAAAGGATATCACATAACTGTTGCTCTTTATTCTCAATCTATTATTTAACGTGAAAGCTACATTTCAGCATTTGATCTATTTATGTGCTCTTTGGACACATGAAGAGAGACTTTCTTTGGATTTGGTTCATTGTACCTTAAAAATAATTTGAATACCACAGGTTTTATTGTAAACAATGAAGTATTCCAACCCTTGGGTCATTGCCGGTTTTTTTAAAAAAAAACACATTTGGAATTGCTTCAGTAATTATCAGTGCTCTCTTGTAAAACTAATTAGGCTTTTCCTGTGATGGAAAGAAGATTAAAGGTTGTATAGTTCAAAATAAGTTTTTGGACATTTCCAGATAAAGGAAAATGAACTCTCATTAATAAGGCCAACTTCTTTAATGTTTGTGAGTTGATAAGGTCAGATGAGCTGAAGGGAACCGGCAGGGACAGAATTTTGCAGATAACATGACTCTTTTAAGGAACAGCAATTTTATTCTGCAGTCTTTGTAGAGTCTGCATGATGTGGTCTGGCCCTTGAACCTGACATTGAGTAAAGTGCAGTTGACAATGTTGGCAAATGACATTTTTATCTGAAGACATGCTGTTTTGAGAACTACACAGTGGCTAACAATATCCTCCAAAACTGAAATGTGCTTTGAAATAATTGGATTATATTTTCTTCCAGTAATGTGTCAGTAAAATGCAATAGGCACTAAAGAAGTGGGAAATCTCTCTGTGTTTTCATTGGATTCCTGGTTTATGTACTGAAAAAAATAAAAGTGGGTGCATTTTTTTTCTATGCTTTGCCACCTGTATTAAGTATTGAAAAGACATGGTGGGTAGACAGCCATTGGAGTCATGATAAGAGGTGTTTTTTAGTTAATCAGACTTATATGCATTTGTTCACTGTGCTTGTTCCATGCTGTGTTGCAAAGCACAAGAATTCAAGGAAGTGTGTCGATCATGAGGTCATCAAATTCAAGCATATCAGGAAATGTGTGTAGCTGAATCAGATTTATGAAAGTACATGTTTCATCTCCATACAAAATTAATTTTCAAGTTGTAGTAAGTATCCAGAAAAATTTTGAATGGGTTAAAACACAAGTGTGCAAGTGACTCTGAGCTGTTTCCTTCTCCTGCACAGCACAATAACATAGAAGATGAAAAATACTCTTTTGGCCAGTAGTGTCCCTTAACCTTAACCCCTTTGCTTTGTTCTTTGTTCAGATGATTAGGTGTTTTCCATCTGCACCTCTATGGCAGAAGAATCTATGCTTGTTAATTTGAGCTGACTTCCTAAGGAAGCTGGGCTTATCTGATAATGTGTTGTCTGTCCTCTCTCCCTTGCAGTAACCTTTGAACACACTGCTCAGGTTCACTTCAGTCAGGACAGGGAGGTGAGATCTCAGTGTACTCAGTGTCCTTACAAACTTGGTGAAACTCAGCAGCTGGATGGAGAAACCCTGCTTAGGAAATGGCTGTAGAGTGAAGTCAACCTTCACTTGTACTGCAGTCCAGACCTTTCTAGCGTGCTTTTTCTGATGTCTGAAAAGGCCTAGGGGTAATCTATAATAATAATGTCCTAATACGTAACAACAATAAATCATGAACAGGCTTGCAAATATCCCAAAACATATTTAGTCTATTTTTGGTAGTATTTGGGTTCAATGTGTTTCTCAGAAGAGTCTGGTTTTTGTTGTTACCATCTGGAGAGCAGTGCTGTGCTCATAAGTAGTCATTGGTGTGCTTGTATTTAAACATGTTCTTGATGACTAATTGATACAGCAAGACTTCCAAAATCAGGGGTGAGACACCAAATTTTCCTTTGAAAATGCCTTAATTCTTCTGAAAATTTCACTCTAGGAACATTAAATGCAGTGTCTGGCTTGGGAACTACTCTTGTGTGGGGTACACTAAATGATGTGTGAAAAAATTATTCTAGTAGGACTAAGAGTTTTTAAATTAGCATACAGTTTAATTGAAAACAGGCATAAATCAGTAAGAGCAAAAGATAAAGTGTGCAAAGTACGTTTTGCTTGAAAAACAAGAAAAGTCACCTAAAAAGTTACCTTTTGATTGTAGTAGAAAAAAAATCATAATTTCCTATAGTGTTTCTTTTCTTTGTACTGCCCTTTCAGTCCACTGCTCTGCTTGACTGCTCCACTTCTTCAGTATCACTGTGCTTTTTTTTCTCCATATCATCAGTCTCAGCAGGGGTAATCTTCCCAGTGGTCTCTGTCTTGTTCTTGTTTGGTAGGGTTTTTTTGGTTTACATGATTAATGCTAAGGAGTCTTCCATTGTACTTTCCAAATCCACTTCAAAATTGTATACATTGATATGATCAAAGTATTTGATATCTGCTTCTGCTACTTATTTCCCTTCTTTCAAAAGGCAAGTCCTGAGAGTCTCAGTTTCTGTGTGTTTATGTTGTGCTGTCCAACAGGTACTAAATGCTTTCGTAAAATGATCCTTGAGTTACAGCACTTGTTCATGAATTTGTCATCTCGTGTCCTTGCCAGGTAGAGCTGCTTCTCATGCAGATCACCACCTGGAAATACCTTGCAGTTCTCCCAGTCTGCAGCTTGCTTATTTGTCTTCTCTTGGTGTCTAACTGTCCTGGAATCAGAACAAAAAAGGAAGAACTGAAACTGCTGGAATGCACGTGCAGTTGCAAGTTGGCCTTAGAAGCTGAGACAGGTGACATACTCCATCTGGGGTGCACTTCTCTACCCTTGTTGGTAAAATGTCTTGCTAAAATGCTTGCCTCTGTAGGTGGTGCTTTGAGACCAAGAGCTTTGAAAATGAAATGCTGCGGTGTTGATCCTTGCACTGAGCTTGTGTCATCTGCTGACACTTCTCACTTCTCCTTGCAGAAGCAGACTGGGGTGCCTGCAAGATTAACTGCTGTGGCTTTCCAGTATCTCAGAGTTGATGCTGCTGTTTGGCAGCTAGAGAAAGCAGTGAGGAGGGAATTTTTCTTCTTGTGCTTGACAGGAAAAGGACCCCAACAAAACAAATGTCTCATAAGACTGAAAGTTTGGCCTTGTGTACTCCTACACATTTACTGAATAAGATATTTACACCCTGTCTTTGTTTTTTTTTTCTTCCGGTAGAGATTAGAAGACATTTGGTACAGATAGGAAACTTGAATTATTTTATCAGCTTTTAGAAAGAGAAATAGCAGATTTTTAAATTAATTCCTCAGAACTGGGGAAAGCCAGATTCCCAAATGGGATTCAGTCTCCGTTTATAAACGAGTTTCGGTGATTCATGTCCTGCAAATCTTCTATAACGTGGAATGGTGCCATGTTATAAAACGGAGAGGGAAAGCCTGCATCTAGATTACTAGAGATTTTTGTCTCAACTTCGGAAATTTTTCAAGGAGGCAGAAGAATGTACTCTATTGAAAAACAGCCAAGCTCCCTCTCCCTCAAATAAATCTTATTAATTCTCTTTTTTCTTTTTTTTTTTTTTATTACTCAGCTAGCTTTAAGTCAAAGACTGAAGCCTGTGGGATCAGCTGTTCTAAAGAAAGGCAGTTCATCTTCTGTTTCTGTGTTCATTGCCTTTACTGTCAGATGTATTGGCCATTTGCTTGGTTTCCCAGAAATGTGTACTTCTGGCATGGTTTTTCAGAGAGGGGAATTTTTTTGGAAGCTTTCAGTTGGCAACAATAGAATGTGTAATTTGATATATGCATTTTTACCTGAATGTGAAAGTCTTTTCTTTCACTTTGAAGGTTGAATTAGTATCTTTAAGCAGAGACAAGATCTTTCTCTACCTGCTGAGCAGAGTAATTTTTCTTCTAGCAAGGTTTGATCTAGGCGCATGCTTAGCACCTGCATTTCTGCCCAACAGTATTTGGGATGCTGGCTGTCTGGTATTGCCAGAAATGTAGCCTCTTATCATTCTGTACAATATTTTGGTGGTATGCTATGTAATTTTCCTTGAGAGCTTTTTATATCCTATTTGGTGGTAAATTATTATAATACCTTTAGCTGTGGAAGAAAAATAAAAATTTTAACTTGAAAAAAATTATTAATAGAGAGACTTCTTCATTTGCATTTATTAAATATGTTTTTACTGATTTTATGGTTTCATCTAGACTTCTCCACTTAGTTTCCTAAACCTTTTGTATAAGGTGACTTTTTAAATATTTCTTTTCAGGTATCTACTTCTTGAGCAGAATTATATATATAAAAACTCTAGCAACTAATCCTCAATTCATAGACATTTTTAAAAAACATATCTGGAGGCTTGTGACTGTCAGATCAGGCTGCAGGCAGAAAGCAGGCTGGAAAGATTATTAATTTTTTTTTTCTTTAGCTGTTTTGTTTGTTTGTTTTCAAAGTGGTTTCCAAGCACTTGACACTGAAATACAGTGGAAGACAAGAAAACTCAAAAGTACAACAAAGCTTTGCAGAACTTTTGTGCTTAGAGAACTGATCTGTTACAACTGACTAAGAAAACACTTTTTTTTTTTTTTTTTTTTTAAGAGAATTGAGCATTTGGTCAGCTATGCCAAAAAAGAAAATAGGCAGAACCAGTTAAGCCAAGAAATAAATAATAACAAACACTGTCAGAAAGAGACATACCAGTTATTTTCTGGTTTCCCCTTTTAGAGGTTAAGTCTAAAGAGGCTGGTAATATCTTAACTGCCCTTACTTCCTCAGTTTGTCACAAAACCTTTAACCTTCAGCTGACAAGGTTTTGAATCAAAGCTGTCCTCACATATTTTTCCGTTATTGTCTAGGAGTATTTTTCCCTTTCTGATTTATGTGTTCATCACTAGATGCATCAAAACATCTTTAAAAGTAATTTAAAGGTCCATGATGGCTATTGAGCTCTTTTAAATATTGGCCACCAACTACTGGCTTCAGTGGTTAAGCATCTGAATCTAACTGTTCTTTTACTACCTTGTCTGCAGAAAAAGAAATTCAGAATTTCTTTTTCCTGACAATAGGTGCAAGGGTAGGTCTTCTGCATGACATAAAGCCGTGGGTAGAAGTCAGGATATTCCCATGTGCTGTACCTTCCAACAGTTGTGGAATCCTGCTTGTAGTAGCTGCTCTTGAAAAAGGGCAATTTACAGCGAAGCCTGTCATGCCTTTACTGTTGTTATGGCACAAATTTGCATGTGAATACCTTTTGTATGCACCCGCAGTTTTTTTACTCAGCATCAATTTATGGGAGGCTGCTTCTGTATTTTAAAATTTTAAAAATAAAAGACCTTTTTAGGCAAAGACTTCAAGGTGAATTTGCTGTGCAAACACACTCATGCTCAGTCAGGAGGTTTTCAGTCCATTTGAGGATGAGATTGGAGTTTGAAGTATTAAATAAACAGCCACATGGTAGCTTTGTACATTATCTGAGGCTGGATCACACACTGAAATTGAGTCAACAAGGTCTGAATGTAGGAGAAAGCCAATATGGCATGGGCTGTGTAAACACATAGGTTTGCCTTAGGTAAGTTCCTTCATTGTTCTTGATAATGCTCAGGCCTCAGGGCAGAGGTATTTCAAAACTGGATACAGCAGCTTTGATTCACGGAGAAATGTTTTTTCCAGGAATGATCGGAAATGTAAAAACTGAGACTGGGAAATGGTGAAAAAAAATTGGAGGTTTTAAGGGAGGAGCTATTAGAGATCTGATGTCAGTCATCTTCTATGTAAGAGGTTGTTGCAAGACAGAGGATAAACTGTTCTTTGTCTGCTGGAGACAGGACAAAATAAAGTGCTTAAAATGGAGCAAAAGGTAGTTGTGGAGCACATTTAGAACACTGATGATAGTGCCAGTGAAGTGACATATATTAATATATTGCCCAAGGAAATGAGATTGTTATGGGATGTGCTATTGCTGATATTTTTTAAGATGGACAACTGTTAAAAGTAGTTTAAATCCAGTAGCTTTTTCAGGTGGAGACAATGGGCTTAACCCTCTTCATACTGTTTCTAAAAAAACTTGCAGTGTAAAGACATTTATATTTAGTTACTGCTCTTGTTGCACTCCAGGCAAACATGGGCAAGGTTTTATCTTCTTCTGACAATGTTGAGCTGTCTTGTCCTAAATAAATATCACTGCTCCTAAGAGTACCTCTGTCTAGAGGATAAAATAATTTTAGTATCTTTCATGGTAAGGAAAAATATCTAAGGCTTGTTTGAGTTAGTCTTGAACTGATGGAAGGCAGATTTTATCCAAAGAAAGTAAACCTCCTATTTTTAAAGTACTTCATTTATTTTGTAACTTCTTAATAAAACCAAGCCTGTAAATGGGAGTCTTTTCTCCTGACTAATGGCATTAATTATGTGACATGAGGCTTCCAATTCTCAATTTTTCAGCAAGTTATAAAATGTGTATAAGAATACAAGAGCGAGGGAGTCTATTCTTGTTATGAAAGACTGTGGTTCACAAGACTCTCATCATACCCTTCATAAGACTACATAGGTTCACTTCTGTGCCTGACTGAAACTGAAATTAAAACTATGCTTCATTTAGGAGAACTTGGTATGACTCAGATTTCTTGTAATGCACTGATGTTACTCTTAAAACTTCTGCAGTAGGAGGACAACTTAGTGAACTAAGTGTTGAAAGAGGTGCAGAAAACCAGATTTTCTTAAAATACACACACACACACACACACATAGTTGCTGAAGCTACATCATAAGCCTGGCATAACCAAATGTGTTTTGCACAAATTTACATAGGTAATGTGTTCAGAGACTCGGGATTTAATTAATATCGCATCTCAGTTCTTTCTCCTTTAAGTGGCATCAGTGCCTTTTATTCTTTCCTTGTCTTTGCCAGCTGGTAGGGGACTGTCAATTGATTGTGCTATACAGCTTGGAATTTTGGGTTTGGACTTTTCTGCAAACCAGAAATAGCCTTTGAAGAAGTTGTCAGAAACAGAAAAAATTTACATATTCTTCATAGACTGAAATAGAAATCAGTCATTTTATTCATGTAACTCCCAGGCTTGTGTGAGTGGTTTTTACACTTTTTACAAAGTTAAGAGGTTTGTGAGCAAAGTTTAAACCTGGAATAACATCCCATATTTTCATTAATAACGTGGAGAAGTACAATATGAATACCCTGAGGTACACCAGAATGCAGAGGGCTATTTGTCACAGAGATTAATATATTTTATGTGCTGGTTGGTTGTTGATTCATCTTTACCTGGATTTGTCATCCTCTGCTCCTGATTTAGCTTTTAACATGTTGCACAGCATGGATATTACAATTTAGGAATAGATGAAAGATACTCTCTGGGGGCAGCATAGTTTAAATTAGTATGTGTTTCATGAGGTTTTCAAGTGATTTGAGAACACACTGAGATCAAGATAATTACTAAGCTTTATGGATACCCCTCCATATGCAACAGTGGTCTTGACCGTAGCATTTCTCTCATCTCTTGTGCTGCTTGTACCTTTCCTTCAAGCTGGTTATTGACCAGAGAAAGAATAGAAATTATGTCTTGTGAGCAGCTCTGGATTATTTGGCATAGTGCTGCTATGTTTCTCCTCTCACAGTGCAGATTGGTAACAGACAGAAGAGCATTTCACACATTTCCAGCTGTCCCCTAAGGGAAGATTGCTTAAAACAAATGAAAAACCAAACATAAAAATACATGGTTGTATTACATGGTAATACATGTAATTATCATTACATGCATTGGATGTATGGGATGAGGGAGCACAGTCATGGTGGCACAGGGAATTTAAGTGTAAAGGAGTTTCTTTTTAATTTACAGAGGGTTTTAGACAGAGTTTGTTGTTCTGACAATGTTCATCTGGCTTTAGAAGATATTTCTGAGTCAAGGTCAGGAGCCTTTCAAAATAGTAGTCTGGACAAAATGGTAACAAAGGTGCTCTGTAGGACAGGTAGGTTTGGTCATATTCTAACATGAAAATGACACAGCTCTTGCAGTTGGTTGCTGAGAGAAGACCTCTGGCTAAATGAGAGTTTTGGTCTCTGGAAGGGTGCATATGTCTTCACAGATTTCAGGTAGCAGGGAAACCATGCACCAGATAGGGACTGGGCTTTTAGAGAACTTTTCCTTCAGTTTTTCCCTTTTGAGAATAAAATCTGAAGGTGTTCAATGTGTGGGTGGAACTGAGTGTATTCCCAGGGTCCTGCTGAACAGCTGAGCTTCTCTTTTTAAAAGAGGAAACCTGTTAATCTTCAATGAACACACTCAACATAATGCTCCAGATAAGTTTTTACTCTAAGGTCAGTAATTGCAGCAACAAGTATTTTTTGATAAAGAAATGGCTCACTTTTTTCCCCCTTTATTTTTCTTCCAGGGGTTATTAGTTAACACTGGATTGAACCAGTGATCCTGGGTGACCAGGTCTGGTTCTGCAATGTCTCGAACATGCCAGAAGCTTTGAAAGCTCTGAATCACAGCTTTTTGAAAATTGAACAGAGAAAAGAAGAAAAAAGATGTTGTGTTTGGTCTTAAGTGCATAAATGAATCAGAGGGCATTTCCATTCACAATATACAATATCCTTTGTATATATGATATTTCATCTAAGATGAAGAGGCTAATCCTAGGGGAGTACTCTGCCACGTCTGTTCTGTTCTGATATTAAATAGTCCTATCTAAGATACTAGAAGAGTTCCTATGAACTGTAGAGTTTTGTATGTCTGTGATTCTTGAGGAAATGCCTTGCAGAAAATTAATGAATCAAGGAGTTGCTGCAACAGAGAATAGATTTGTTTGCTACATGAAGGGAAAGGAGTTGCCATGCCTGGGAACATTTCTGAAGAAGAAAAGTATATAGAACAAAAAAGCACCATTTGTGGCATACCAGGTCCAGAATTTAAAACTTTGGTCTTTTTTTTTTTTTTTTCTATTTCTGTATTTAATTTTAGAACTGACCAGCTTGTTGGAAGATGACGTTTACTCCTGCTTAAAGCTGCTATTCTTAAAACAAACAGTAGAAGAATGTGGAAGAACTCAAGCCTCCGCTGCCTTTTAGCACTAGCTGTTTTATGCTTAAGAAGCTTAATGTATAGCCAAGAGATAGGTAAGTTTATTGCAATGTGATTCACTAACTACTTTTTCTCTGTAGCTTCTGTACCTTGTAATTGCATTGGTTTCCTACTATACGTGTGTTCAAAAGCCATCATCTCTGTGGCCCCACACCATCCTAGGGTTGGAAGCAGTGCCAGGCCTGGTCTCTGCTTTCCAGCACCCAGCAGCATCTTGCAAACCTGGGTGTTAAATTCTCCATAGTGCCACTGATAGTGTGCATATGCATTGGTGTAAATGTCTGCATTGAAACCTTTCTGCTGTGTATGTTGGCTCTCTTCAGCCATTTCACACATTATCATTAACTGCTCTTCTGTCATTAATTGCCCTCCATGTATGACATGGATGAGTCCAAAAATCTCATTAGGTTAAAATCAAAGCTTGTGGTTTTGCCATTGGCCCAAAGCCTGCTTATTAGGCTAGGCAAGGAATGGGTATTGTGGAAAGAGGCAGTGCCGCTGTTACACATGAGTATAAATCCAGATCTCAGGTGCCTCTAGAAATCTGTCAGTCTGTGGCTGTCTAATCAGGCACACAAATCATTCAACAGTTTTAAAATACTGGCCAGACATACATGCAATAAAAATGTAAAAGGAATGGCTACAGACGTGAAAAATAGTTGTTTTACAGTTGCTCATTTTTGACCTGCCGTTTTTGACTGTACTTCTTACATGCTTTCAGGTTCTCTAGGGGACCCCCAGAATTTGAAATGTGTAACGCACAATTTACACAAAATGCTCTGTACTTGGGATGTCTCTTCTAGAGGAAGCCATGGACAAACTGACTTTTGCTACACTACCAAGTAAGTCCCCCCACATACCTGGTTAAAAAATACCAAATTGTGATGAAAGTACAATTTTTCCTCAGTCACTGCCCATGGAAATTGTGATGCTGTTGTTTCCCAGCATCTCCCCATCAGTTTTCTTTGGGTGGTGCTCCCGCTAGGCCCTGTTAACTCAGGCAATGGCAGGGATTCTGGTAAAGTTGTTCCATGCTAACAGCTTGCCTGCCAAAATCTGCTTGCTGTTTTCAAAGGACTGGAAGATCCTCTTATTTACTCAGACTTCTCTGTGTGTCTGCCTATCCCTTGCTCAGAGTTTTCATGAGGGATATCTTCAAAACAGGTTCAGTCCAAAAGGAAATGAGAGTTGGAAGCAGTGAATCCTGATGCTGTGGGCCAAAGCAGTAGAATATATGACACAAGTGTTGAGTTTCACGTGGATTTCGTGTGGAAAAGCGTGAACAATCTCTCAGTGACTGCCTTACAAGCTTTATAAAAATTTTAAGCTGTATTAGAAGAAACGTAAAAATTATTTCACGATTGAAATAGCTGTTCTGAAGTGAATGCAAGTTGAGAATTTTGAGAAAAGTTTAAAAAACAAACTTAAATCTTCTGTGTGTTTTTTTTACTAATGAGAACTACATGTTCAATTCCCCGTGCTATGGGTCTGCCAAATGCTTATCATGTGCTAGGGATGAGTTCAAATCCATTTTGCATCTTTATCCTGCCCCCAGTCCAGATATTTGTACTGTCTTTTTTTCCTGTAAGTTTTGCAGGCAGCCCAGACTTTTCCTTAGGGTCCCAGGGTTTGGCTGCACTTAGTACACCTACATGCTTGATTTTCTGTGTCTCATTATTCCTGCTGCATTGCTAGCTATCATTTCTATTTTAAAAACACCATGTATATAACTCTGTGGCCAGAGTTCAGAAGTGCAGAGTTCATGAGGTACTGTCCTCTGAACAAGAACAACCATGTAGCTGCTGCTGTTTCTCCTTAATAAAGCAGGACAGGCTGGGGTCCCTGAAGCAGAGTCTGAGATAAGCTTGGTGCACAAATCCCTGAGGGAAAGAAGTTTTGTTTTTCAGTTGCCCAAATATCATCTAATAATTTCTCAGTACCAAAGAGGAACAGCCTTTCTGAGCACTCAAGTCTCAGCTGGCCTTTGCTAGCCCAGAGTCTTGTGCAAATCTTAAGAGTTCAACCCAAGCTCTTGACTCCAGCTGATGGGAGCTCCAGGGTCCTGTTCCAGTTCGTAAGTGAGTAACTGTCCCTCAGCAGGAAGTCTGGCATTGTTCTCTCTGCTTTCCTTCCTTCCATCATTACCCCAAGAGGAAGGTCTGGCTTTTTCCAAACTTTCTGCCTTTCTAGTTGCATCTCAGTGATAATGAGCAAAGGGACTTCATCCATCCATTATTATTTCCTGTATATATCCACATCTTCAAGACAAAAGCCAGACTACATTGTACTGAGCACTGCACATACATTAAGCGCAGGCTACTTTTTCACCTGGGATCTTAATCCTCTCTGCTCTCTGCTCTTTCCCTGTGAGCTGAGCAGTAGAAGGAAGCTAAAATATTTGTTTTAAGATGTGGACACAAGTGGTATTCCTGCTCTTTCAACCCATATGCCCTCACTTTGAAAAGAAATGGAGGGAGAGTGAGTCAGAAAACACAAAGGGAGGGGCAGCACTATTAGGTTTGGTTTAGTGTTTTTTATTTTTCTTGTTTTGAAACATGGATTCATGGTGACTAGGTTTCAGAAATATGTCTTTTGTTGGCCTCAAGTTTAATTAGACATTAAGTAAAAAATTTTCACAAAATGTGTTGTAAAGCATTGGAACAGAGCGCCTAGGGAAGTGATGGAGTCACCATTCCTGGAAGTGTTCAGAAGACATGGATATGGCACGTAAGAACATGGTGAATGTTGGAGAATGGTGAACATGGTGTTTGTGCTAGGTCAGCAGTTGCATTTGATGATGTTAAAGGTTTTTTTGGACTTTATTGATTCTATGATTTTGTTTAAAAAGCAAGGTTTTCACTTTGAAGTGTTCTCTTAACAACTAGCTAGTTGCATTATGCACAGTACACAACCTACCACTGTGATAAAAGTGATTTGAAATATGAAGGAATGCCATTAATCTGAGATTAACCAAAGCCCAAGCAAGTCTCACTCCTTCACAAACTCGATATGGAGCTTTCTGTTTATTACAGAGAATTTGAGTTTTATTAGTGTGCAAGAGTATTGAGTTTTATTAGTGTGCCTTAGCTTCCTATCCAATTCCTATGAAATAACTGTTTAACCCTCTCTATCTTTTTAGTGAATTTACCCCTCAAGTGTGTTTTAAAACTGAGGAGAGAAGGGTTGAGATTCCAATCCCAGAGAACTCTATCACAGTAACAATCAAAAGCTCTGGAACTGCTTTTGCTACCAAAGAATTTGTAATTCATCAGAAAGACATCTGTAAGTATCAGGTCATATGTGTCTATCTAAGGCCTCTATACTTTGTTTAAGAACTCTTCAAATGTATACATGCTTGCAGGTTTCTTTGGCAGCATTCCTTTATGTAGAATGTTGATATGCTGGCTCCATGTGAAGCTCCCATATATCATAGGTTGTTTTCTTTAACCCTTCATGAGAAGGAATACACCTCTTATCCATAGTTCATAGCAGAAAAAATCAAGGGCAAAATGTGAGGACAAAAACAAAATACAACAATGTTACATCCCTCATTCTTTGTCCTTTTTTGTCCTAGTTGTAAATTAGAAAGCATTTGTAAACAAATTCCTAATCTACATACATAAGTAAATCAGACTTTCTCCCACTTCCTTCCAGGCAAAGAAGGAATTTGTAAACAGAAGATGGCAGTGACACAATCTGCCATGTTTTGTCTAGTTTTTGCCTTTGGTTTGCCTGCTTACTCCTTCAGTGTAGTCAAATTCTAATGTCAGTAACACTTCTTACCCATGGTTCTGTTTACAGCCAAGAGCAGCTCCAGAACTTAAAATGCAGCTCAAAAATATTTGGTCAATACTATGAGTCTCTCAGGTTCATCACAGGTTATCATGGGCAGTGTATTGATTGTGCTGAACACAATCAGATCCTTGGCCATGACTGAAGTTGGATATATCACACATATTTTAAAAATGTTTTAGATTGCACCAGGTCCAGTGGACTGCCATAACCCTTGTATTATCAAGATTATTCCCTGTTTTCAACCTCTTGCTTCACCACAATACGTTTGTAGAAGACATGCTTCTATTTAATCCCCCCTGTCCTTTCCCCCTTTCCATGATATCAGGATATCATGCCCTTCATACTTCCTGTAACTTAAAGTCATTTTCTCTGTGATCTTCAGAACCTCATGTGAGCTTCTTCCATTCTGTGCTTCTGCTCTCCTTCCTTGTCACTCTCCCTTTTGTTGCAAGTGCCCACTTCCCTACTTTTCTCTAAAACATACTTCTGGGGATCTTTTTCCAGCGTTCTGCCTAGAAGTGTTCTCATGCACACTTCAAAGACTGCCACCATATTTCCTTTATCACTGTGGTATTGAAGGAAGGTTGGGGAAGATGGGATATTTTCCCTGCTATGCATTATGAAAGTCATATTCACAATCAGTTACTCGCCCATCTGCGTGCTGAGGTATTAGAAGAAAGTGCTACCTGATGATTCATCAACACCTGTGCTTTCCTGAGAACTCTCATGCTCAAGTAGCCACAGAGCCTTGTTCTAATTACACAGGTTGAGTTACATGTTTGTATGGCTACTAGCCAGTTCAGAGTAGAGAGTTGTGGCTGTTAAACACCTGTAGGGCTGGTGCTGCTGAGTAATGACCTGAATATGGCTTTTTTTTTTCTCTCCCTCCCTTGGCATCTTTTTCAAGCCTTCGTTCCTGTCACTCCACACATTCTTAGTTTAATGCCTGACTTTCCAACTTCCACATTAAATCTGAAGTGGAGTGATAATGGATCGGTCTTCCCATATGGATTGGATGCCCTTTGGCAGATTCAGATACTCCGAAAAGAAGCAATGGAAATAGTCACACAAGTAGGTCCCTTTCTTTTTTTATGAAAAATATATGTACAGATTTTGCCCTTGGTAATATCCTGAGAAGTCACTTGAAAAAAACTGGGAATTATGAAGATAGTGGAGCTTTGCAGGACCTGAGTGCTTCTGGCAGGTAACTTCTTGTTAAGTTTCACAGTAACAGGAAAACTAGCTACTGTTCTGTTGGCACTTAGGCACAGCATATTTTTTTTTTTTTTTTTGGTACATGAACTTTGTAATTAGAACTTAATTACAATTTTGGCAGATAATTTACACCATTGTTTTTATATCTCCAACAGTGTCTACAGTCTTGGTCATCTCTGAATGCTCAGCTTGCTTTTTTCTTTTTTTTGTAACCAGAGTTCTTCCAGGCCAGTTTGTAGCTCTGTGCTATAAATTTTAATAATGGAAAAAAGATGGAACATGCAGCCTAGGGCTAATATTAGAAAAGTTTTATTTTGAAGAAGTTGGAACATTTTACTGCCTACGAGAAGCCCAGGGTGCAGTATACCTCTCTCTAAATTCCCTGCTCCCGCTCAAATGTCTGCCCTCTGGTATTTCTGGCTGACAGTACCTAGCTGGTGGGCTCTTTAGAAACTTGGGCTGTTGTCCCAGTAAATTTGCAGTGCTGCTAAAAGTTAGGTAGAACGCTCCAATAATCTATGAGGATTTTATGATTTACTTCACCTAATTTGCCATTCTGTTGATGCTTTGGAGATTATATGTCATTACTCACAGGTGTTCATAAGCTCTGTCTTGATTTCTTGGTGCAAAAACTTTCCAGGTTACTTACTACTCAAAGCTGACTCATGAAGACATCATTCTTTCTTGGAACTGGACATCAGACATGCCTTTGGAGTGCACATCACACTACGTGAAGATTCGCTGCTACATTAATGCAACACAGTTTGTTGGCCCCCAGGACTGGAGTGACTGGAGCCCAGCAGAAGTGATCCCTGGTATATTTGTTCCCTTGCAACCACATAGACTTTTATTTCTTTATAAGAATTACGCCAAGGTAGAAGAAGGGCATTAGGCAGTGATGGGCTGCCTTTGAGACCATTTTGATTAGAGAAATAATGCAATCACTAGTTAGTGAAACCTAGCAAACTTATATTTGTATGCATTGGAGTACTCCTCAGTCATATTTTATAAATTGTTCACGTGAGGTTTCTTGCTTTTTGTTTGTTTTCTTCTTTCTCTGCTAGGAAAAGATACCGAGCCTGGTGGGAGTGGAGTGTTTCCTCTGGACCCTGTGGTGGCAGTAGGTTCAGATTTGACGTTTTGTTGTGTCCATGAAGAAGATCAGCGCGTAACAAATATGACTTATGGATCAAAATCCTACACAATGATGCAACTGAGCAGTCGAAGCCATGCCATCAGAGTCCTCAATGCCAGTGTTTCAAATAGCAGCGGGACAAATGTAGTGTGCAGACTCGAAAATGGGTTGGAAGGAAGTGTCGTGTTTGTAGGATGTATGTATCATGTTTACTAACCTGAGGAAAAACAAAATTATTTTGAGACTCTTAGGGTTCTGCTAGGAAAAAAAATACTGTTGTGGTTTTTTCCCTGCTGGCCCTTGGTTTTGAAGTTGAACTGGGGATTGTACTTATTTGATTTCACTGTGAAAAGGCCAGCTCATGGAGGAGACACCAAGTCTGGAAGGCTAAGAAGGTACCCATGTAAGCCCTCTTTAGAATGTGGCCCAGTGCTTCTCTCATTGATTGGTACTTTTTCATGATCTGGAATGCCAATTAGATTATTTCCATATGAATATTCAACTCTCCACCAGTCTATCAGTTTAGGTTTACATCTGTTCTAGTGTAGTCTATGACTAGGTGAGAGAAAGAGCAAGAACTCTAAGTGCAAACATTCATTTACCGATCAGTCGAGCGAAGACAACAGTTAAACTTGCAGTAACAGATGCTCATCCATGTTAACTCCTTGGGAGCTAATTACAGCAAAGGAAACTAGGCAGTAATTTCTCTTTCCTGGGCATTCTTCTAAAACTTTCTTTCAGTATTTTCTTTAAAGGTACTGGCTGGCTGTGTATCTTCTCTGTGTAATCATACAAGGTTCAGATATGTGTTCCAGAAACAGATATCTATTAAATGACTTACTGTACCACTGTACCTAACTCGTCTTCCCCATAATTGGTCACTTTAAAGCTTAGTGTGCTTTTTCCTCACAGGGAATTTGAAAGTTATTATATTCCAATAGCTGCTCCATAGAATCCCATTCCTCATTACAAATGCCTGCCTTTGAATTTAAGGCCCTTGGGGTTGAGGAAAAGGACGGGAGAAACTGGAATAATTTTGAAAGTGTGTTCCACTCTCCAGACTGTGCATCCTGTCATTGACTTAGTCTGTTAAATGTGCACTAGGAAATGCCAAAAGAATTCAGCTTTTTATGATTTCTCAGTGATATCCCATTTTTACATTATTTGTGCAGAATTTGTTTTTGTGTGAAAATATCTGGTAAATAAGTTAGTGGTTCAAGAATGAAAGCTGTGACAATCCCATAGGTTTTTCCTTCATGTTTTTTTTTTTTTTAACAGATGGGATGTTTCTTGTCAGTGTTTCTTCTTGTAGTACCTCCTTTTTGAGGAGAGTTCTTACTATGGTCCTCTTGCTGGTGAGGGGAAGAAAAGGTGGAGGAAGTAAATATGTATACAAAACACTTCAGTTAAGCCTAGGCCTAGCAAAACAGATGTTCTTTTCTGGCTCACTGCTTGTAATCTGAACTAAACCTGCCATTGTTGCCTTGTGTGTTAGTTGCCCTTCTCTAGGGCAGAGAGAAGGGAATATATCTGGAACATATGGATATTGTTGCTCTACCTTTGGCATACACCTTTCCACTTTTATGTACCTCAAGTGTACCAGACCTGAAATAAGTGCACTGCCCAGTCTCAGATTGGCATGATTACCCTCTGTGTTGGGAGCACTGCCTGTCTTTTCCAGCAAGGCACTCAGCACTGCTCTAGTATGGGAACTAAGAACAAGACTTAAAAGGAAAAGATGGGCACTTCCAAAGTGATGGAAGAACCATGGTGAAGAGGATGAGCCATTCAGGGGTTGCTTTAATTTTCAAATTCAGTGTGGAATTCATGCTAAAGGGACCATTTCCTTGACATTTCCTTGACTTGTTTGGAGAATTCAAAGCAGTGGTGGGGCTGGCATGTTAGAAAATGTGACACACAGCCGACAACATTCCTGCATTGCTCAGTGGCTGAACTGATGCTCAGAATTTCAGAAAACTCTTGGCAGAGCTTCAGTGGAATACTTCCAGGTCAGAGACTGGAGCTTGTGAGCATGTGATTTGCCAGATTACCCACCTACTTAGACTTCTAGAGTCCAGTGTTAGTCAGATGGAGATGATAATTATCCATCTATTTTACTGTCTTTTATTAATGCATATTACTTCTGTGGTTGGGGTGTAGCTATTGCCATGTATTTTTGAAGCACTCAGTCTAGACCCAGTAAACAAAAGAGCAATGCTTTCAGTAAGCCAAATGTTGCACCAGGATGGGAAAACATCAGCTAACAGTTTTGGTTTTCTTTCATGCTACAGATGCTCCTGATATTCCCCAAAACCTCAGCTGTGAAACACCCAACTTTCTGATAATAAAATGCACCTGGAAACCAGGCAGGCCCAGTGGACTATATGGAGAACGAAGAACAAAGTACAGTTTATTTGAAAGGTAAAATTAGTCAGCACTACAAGGAGTAAAAGGATACAGCTGGAATACCTCCACTGCTGCCTGGGACTTACTGCACAATATCTATTTGAATGTGATTGCTTAGAGCCTAAAATACATTCCAAGAATTTCAGCAAGCTGGACTTAAACTAAGTTTGGAAAACCATTGTCTAGCCCTGCAAAATTCCAATGGGAATTAAAGATGGCTTTTCCCAAAGGTTTACACCATTATGAAGCCACAATTAGATAAAGGGCTTAGTGTATCAGGCTACTGCCAACATATATACAAGGCCAGCATGAAAATACAGAAAGATAGTAGGACTCTAGCACTAATTTTTGATTTTTTTTATATGAAACCTGGGTCAGATCATGTCAGACATTCACTGAGCTTCTGCTCAGCAGGATGACAGAAGTTTACTGAGTAGCAATTCTAAGACAGCTCGTGGGGCATATCCCAAGTGCCACTAGAGAAAACAGCAGTTAGCCTCCATCTGTTCTCCTGCCGTTAAGAATTACAGCAGGCAGAGGAAATGTTATCTGTAAAACACTGAAAAGACAAATAACACTGGTTTCCCAAGAAGCAGTCACCTAGTGTCCTACTACATTGTCTTTGAGGCCAGGACATGTAAAGCCTTAAAAAAGTGTTTCTGCACTGGAATAGCGCTTGCAAAATGCAACCAGTTCCTTGGGGGTTGTGATTAGAAGTCAGTGAGGAGTTAACAAAATTCCCATGGTGAGAGGAGGCCCTTGTGTCATTCCAAAGGAGCAGTCAGGGAAAGAAGCCAGGAGAGGCCTGAGTCACACAAAATGATGAGAAATGGAGTCTCATGGTGGCTTAGAAGCATGCTGGAGGCAATGAGGTTTGAGTAACAGTCACAGATGTCATCTAGAGTGCTGATGCTAAAAAAGCCACTGGGTAGGGTGCAAAGAGGTGGACAAAACAGGGCAGGTATTCAAAGGAAAGGAGCTTCAGTCACTGACTGCCTATATTCATCTTATAAGTAAGAACGTTGTCCAATCTTGTTTTGCTCAGCCCAGTGAGATTAATGTGATGCATTTTGGGATAAATACTCTCATCCTTATTGTCAGCCCACACTGAACTATTGAAGTAGTGTGGTGTGGAGGGAGCTCAGAGCTCAGCTAGAGCACAGTAAAAATACCTGAAAGAAGAAGTTAGTTAAACTTGCGCTATTGAATGAGAGGCTTAACACTGATTAAACAAATACATGTACATACGTACAGATACACAATTTAGATTTTATCCCTAAAGATCCACCACTGTTCTTGTCTGTTATCAGACTGCCTTTCCTGCTTTTGATTAAAAGACAACTGGGACTAGTGGATGTATTCCAGGGAACAAACCTTAGTTCATATTTGACAGGGATTGTAGAAAGACAATGTGTGTAGCATCTCACTAGCTCAGAAAGCAATTAAGAAAATTCTTTAAATGCAAATGTATGCTGATCTGAACAAAGATACTTTAAATCAGAATCTTAGCTGTGACTTGTGAGGTGGTTTTACAGGACCTACCTGTTTTCCAGGCTTTTGAGAAGTGAGAGAATGGAAATTTATGCTAGTGGAAGAGGAGAGTTTCACGTGAGAACAGGGCAAGTCATGACTGATGCCGCTTTAACCTGCATTGTGGTGTTTGCAATCAAATCATTCTGTAAGCCATGTGAACTGAACCCATCTTCTGTACCATGTTTTCAGTCTAGGCTTCTGACTGTTGCTAGGAATTAACTTATTCAAAAATTAAGCTTTTCCCTCCCCTCTTTACTTTGTAGAACATCTGGTAAAAATGTTTCATGTGAAGTGAATGAAGTGAACAGAGATCATGCCTGTGGCTTTCCAGTGCTGCCTGATAAAAAGACCTATGATTTCATATTAGGTGTCTCCAATCCTATTGGGCAAGCACAGTCATCTCTTTTGGTTGATATAACTCAAAGAGGTAAGACTTCTGACTTACAAAGGGAGAAAGATGCTTCCTACATGCTGTTTGTTTTGGGTTTGAAGAGGTCTGACATGGTATACTTTTCATTTTTTTCCTTAGTTGTCACCAGATTACTGCCATATTCAATAATTTGAACATGAAAATGACTCGGGGCATGTTGTGAGGCAATGAAGAACTGTACAGGGAGATGCCAGTTCTCAACAGCAGACTAAAGTCTGTGTGATAAACACTAACAGTGTGATAAAGGCTAATACGGGATCTAATAATTAGCCAGCTGCTGTTTATCATGGAATCCCAGAGTGGCTGGTGTTGGAAGAGACCTTAAGGATCATTTAGTTCCAAGACAGCACACACAGCCCCCATGCCCCACCTCCTGCCATGGGCAGGGGTGCCACACGCTTGGTCAGGTTGCTCAGGGACCTCTCTAATCTTGCCTTGAGCACTTCCAGTGATGAGGCATCTACAGCTTCTCTGGGCAAGTTTATGTTTTGTTTCATATTCTATTACATATCAACAATTAAAATTTAGGTGTAGCTTTATGAACCAGTTATAGCTGTATGTAAATGATCCTGTATTTCAGTGTCTGCTTATAGGGCAAATTATTACACAGTTTTACAGCAGCAGGATTTGGGGCATAAAAAAAAATAACATGAAAAGACAGAAGGTAATAGCAAGACTATTGTGTGCTGTTGGTAATAGCCATGATTATCTGCTGTCAGGGTTTGGAGAAAGAAATAACTTCTCTCATTAGACCTTCAGTTTAAAAAGGGAAAGAAAGATGACCACCTCTCTAACACTTCCTTTGCCACCCTTTTGTCCTCCACAATCATAGCTGAGGTTTCAGGTTGCAGTATGTAACCAATACATTCTGTTCTCCACAAAACTGAATTAAATATGAGGATAGTGCATATTTTTTTGTCCAGATCTCAGTTCAGCTAGCCTGAGATTAGAATTGTAAGAGTAAATTGAAGAGTTGAGAAAAGCATAATTTGTTAATTATAAACTGGGCTATTTCACATCCAGGTGATATGCTGGTGTTTCTTATTTGTTTCCTTTTCTTTCTTTCTTGTATTGTCCGCTTAATCCCAAAACAGTACATACTTCTGTAAGGTATCTGGACCAAATCTAACAGTAGATTTTCTTTTCTCTGATAGCTGTGAATGTTAGTGTTGAATATTATTGAAAAATTCTGTGAAGGGAGTTTTGGGGTGGGGTCGTTTAGGAATCCTCCTTTGTCCTGGTCTGCAGATTTTAAGTCCTAACTAAAAAACTTCACAGAAATTGAACAAAGTTAAGTAAATTCATCCATCACTTGTCATCTGAAATAGTTGGTGTTTCACTTTTTTTATAATATCAGTAAGAGGAAAAATGTTCTTCTGTGTCTCAGCTCCTTATCATGTGTGCAGTATACTCAGTCTTAAGTAAATCAGTTTCCATGTTTGATAGCTGAGAAGAGAGTCAGGAATGAGATGGCTTGCAGGTGCTTTCCCAGCACCAGTTTTCCCAGTCGCTGATTGAAACAGTTATCCATCTGATTCCCTCTGATCTTCTAAAATAATATTTTTCTGAAGTAAAGTAAATGTGTTTTTTTATTATAACTGAAGGATTTTTATTTCTTTTTTAAGTTCATCCAAAAACCCCAGAAAAGGTAACTGTTACTGGGAACAACTCTACAAGTATCCAACTCCGTTGGTTTATAAATGGCAGCTTTGCTGAGATCAGGCTTCTGTGTCAAATTGAAATTAGCAGTAGTCACTTTGAGAGAAAACTGGTAAGTGTTGCTTTTAAAAGATAATTTGTTTGGAACAAATGCTGATCTTTTTCACTGAACTAATCACATATCAAATTCTTTTCTCACTAACAGCTTCATTCTAGTGATCTTATTAAATTGTTAATGTAGTAATCAGTAGAAGTTCTTTTACTAAAATCAGAAAAAATCCTGCTCATCTCTTTTATTGCCTGGGTTGGTTGGTTGGTTGGTTGGTTGGTTGGTTGGTTGGTTGGTTGGGTTTTTTTTGTTTTGAACACTAAAGAGAAGTCAAATTACACATCATGTTATTTGGTACTTGAAAGGGGTGCATAGTGCTTTGTGCTGATCTTTTAGGTAACAGTCCCTGTGCTTTTTCCTTCCTAGTGCAAGCTGTATTAGCACACTCTTGTGTTAATAGGATGCATTGCTGCCCTGCAGACTTCCACACTGACCGTTTCAGATCTTGAAGTCTGCAGCTGAATTTCTCCCTTTATTTTTTTCCCCTCAGAGAATAGCTCATTTGTTTGCTGTCAGCAGTTGACACACATGTGGCCACAATAGGCAGCTGCTAAACCTACTCATACATCAGTGATGTAGAAGCAGGATAGGAAGGATTCTCCTGTGGGATATATCAGTAGGTAAACTCCAGCAAGGACCTCTGCAGCATTATAGAAGATGGTATTTCTGGGTGGAGTTCCAATTTTCAGCTTTTCAGGTTAGGCTTCCAGCTTCTACCTGGTGCTTTGCATCAGGGACTGGAGCGTGTTTACTCTGCTGACTGTTGGACACCAGCATCAGAAACTGAATATAGGTGATGTGAATGTATCCTCATCTGTATTGCCTGATATAGTGTGGGGTGACCTTCTCACTGGGGAAGCCTAATGAGAAGTGCATTTTCAGCTGGCCTGATATTTACCCCCAGTTTCTTTGTGCATACGTATCTCTGATCATTTCAAGTAGGCATGTGCCTGCCTGAATTTTCAGGTAGGTCTTGGTGCACAGAGCCTGAATTTTTAATTTGAGTACATTAACCTCAGAGGCTTGTTTTTGTGATGCCTGTTTGATTTTTAGCAGTATTCTGTTACCCTTTGCACTTGGCAGCTTGGCACAGCTGTTGAGCACAGCCTTGAATAACGTAAAGCAAGCCACAGAAATGCTGCAGCTAAAACTGAAGATAATCATTATGTACATGCCTCCAAAATAATACGGTGCATGCTCTGGAAGAGTATTTTTAAAATACTTTCAAAGCACTTAATGAGTGCAGAAGCCTTAGGCTTTTATATTTTCTCTGTAATAACATGTGTTAAGTAATACCAGAGATTAGGTACTACAAAAGGAGGTTAGATAGTTTTGGAATATGCAGCTCAAAACCTGGAGCATGCACTCATTTGTGAACCCTGCTACTGCATCAGTCATCATCTGGGATAGTGGTAGAGGGTCAGGACTTAATACTTCCACAGCAGTTTGATTCCCTTCACCTGTATCAGAGCTCTCACCCACAGATATTTTGTATACAGCAAACAGCTTGGCAGGAGCTTTCCTAGCTTTGTTTTATGGTCACTGGTTGCTTAATAAAAAACCTCCAGGGGTTCCCTGTCACAAAAGTAGCTGTGAAATTGTTATGGGGTTTTACATGGCATTTTGAGGATGTTTTCAGAAGCATTTCCATCCGTATGAGAGATTGTTGGCTTTTCTAGTATTTTTCAAGTTGTCATTTGGCTTTAGAAATGCACAATTAGTTTCATCTTAAAGTCACTTGGAGTCCAGTTTTTGGCAGCTGTGATGCACATGTGTTATAATTATATTCAGTAAAAAAACATTCCCAGGCTTAGGCCTTCTTTAAGTAATCATGAAAATGAAATGCTCTCTAGACTCACTGCGCTTTAAGAGTAATAGGAGACTCTAGTCCTGTCATAAGAGCTGTTGAGATCACCTGGGTAAGACCTGGATACTGTATTTTGAAGGAAAAATGAAGGCAGCAGACTGAATGATAAACATCTTGCTCAAACAGACTGTCTTTAGTGCAGTTCTGTGCGTGTATCATAGGGAAAAGACCTTTGTCCCCACAGTCTGATGTGCTTGTGTTCCATTGAAGTGTGGGTTCCAAACACCAGAGGTGCAGTCCTGGCCTGCCCCATGTGAGCAATTTTGCTGCATATGGGAGAGGGGGGATTAGGAAACAGCCACCCACTACTGTGTGCAGAGCTCATCCTGTTGAAGAATCATCTGTGTTGCCTCTTCTTTTCACCGTTCACATCTCAAAGGTGCTGCCTACTGTATGCTTCAGTTTCTGGCTATGTAGAACTTTGTGCTGGTGGATCTCTGAAATTTCATTGTTTAGGGTGACTCCATGGGACATTTTTTTTCTCACTGTTTTCTTTATAGGGCTTGACTGCAACTTTGACACTCAATATTTTTGGGGGACAAAAAACTCCACCTTTTTAGGTGTTGACTAGCAGTATAATCTAGGAGAAAAAAAATACATGTATCCTGTTAATGTCTGTAAATTTTTAACAGCACAATGTCTCCGTGCCTGGTCGGAAATCCTCAACTTACACAGCTCAGCTGAGTGCATTGCACCCTGACACCAAATACCAGTTCAGGGTGCGCTGCTCGGCTGCTGACCACTTCTGGAGATGGAGTGACTGGAGCAGGGCAGTGGAGCAGACAACATCAGAAGCCCGTAAGTTCATCTAACTCTTGCTAATAAAATGTTGAAATTGTGAAGATACATATTTTAAAATTTGTCATCTAAAAAAACCTAACTTTAAATAGATGGTAAATTGTCTACTGTGCAACTGGGGAAAAAACTACCACTCTTATTTTTTTATTTAGCTCCTGCAAGAGGACCAGATATCTGGAGAGAGAGAAGTCCTTCCGGTGAAAGTCTAATAGTCTTCTGGAAGGTAGATAATACATACAGATGTAAAATAATATGTAATGTAATTGTACAAAAAAATATTTACTTACACATTTATAAATTAGTGAAGTTTATAGTCAATAAACTAGACCGCTTTTCTTAACTTTTTATAGAACCATCCATTGAGACAAATATTTTCCCCAAATAAGAATGTTATTAAAGTTTTATAATTTAAACATTGCTTTGAGAAGCATTTCACATGAAAATTTAAATGTTTTATACATCTCAGTTGAAAATTAAAAACTTAGGAACTTTTATGTTAATTCTCAAAGTCACACTTGAGTTACTTTTTTGCCTTATACAGTCATCAGACTAGATCAAGAACAGTAGATTCTTATTGTCCTATGTATATTGCATTTTGGTTTTAATGTACTCTTTTTCTGTTCATAGCCCTTATCCCTTTCTGAAACCAATGGAAAAATAGTGTCTCATGAAGTGTCCTGCTACCTGCTAGAGACACTACTGGAGCATAAAGTAGTCTTTGAACCCTCAAACAGTACTGAGATAAAACTTGGAAAAAGTGATTGTGTAATTAGCGTTGTAGCCAGAAACCATGCGGGCTCATCTCCCCCTTCAAGGATAACAAGTGTGGAGATTCCAAGTGGTGAGTGCTCCCAGCTGAGAGTTAAACACCTTCAAAGCTTGGGGAATACCTGGGAGAGTTCATTTATTGAAACATAATGCTTTGTTTGTTTGTGTTAATTTCCCCATGCAAATCTGCTGGTTGAGGGGAAAAAAATGCTACTTTGCTTTTAGAGTAGTGTCTCACAAATTAATTGTGCTCTTTACATAAAATAAAGATGATAATGTGCAGTCTTTACAGCTATTTGCACTTTTCAGAAGCAAGAATGAGGCTTCAAGAGTATACCGGTGTAGATCCCTGGTATTTAGGGAGCTCAGTATATTTTTGTGTGTTTCTAGGACTGAGAAGTGTTACATGCTAAAGAGATTCAGAAGTTTTGGAGGTGTTGTGTGGCTTTTTAAGGCAAGAATTGTCAGTTCAATGCCTGTGAGCTCTGCAGGAGAATATTAATTGGGCTGGTTGGTTAAGTGTTGGCATCCTTGTGCTAGGGAGCCAGTGTTTGAAAAGGAGTTAGGGCTTTAGCTTCCCAATTAAAACACTGCTACTCTTGCTGAGGGCTTTGTAAAGGCAAATAGCTGAGCCGGATAATGATTTTCTGCTCCTAATACTGAGCTTGGAGAGTAGATAATATTGCAAAGCAGTTATTTAGAGTCCACTCTTCCCTGAACGCCACACAGTGCAATCTCCCAAAGCCCCAACCCTTTAGCTCCAGATCCGGCTGATGCTCTGCAGGGAGGACAGATTTATGCAGCAAGGCTCATCTCTGTTTGTTTGCCAGGAGCATTCATGAGTCTGCTTCTCCTTGCCCACCTGAAGAACAGGTGTCACATTTGGTTGTCTGTCAACTCAGGTTCTTAAAACACATGGCCCTCTCTCATAGGAAGAAGAAATGTGTTTTGACTGAAATTCACAGTGAGATGAAAAAACAAGTTTGCTTCTGTGTGAAGGAAAGCCATGTAAAATATGTTTCTTGTGCTTCTCCAAAACAAACAATCACAGAATAGGTCAGGTTGGAAGGGTCCACAGTCCAACCTCCTCACCCAAGTAGGGCCATCCCAGAGCACATGGCACAGGGTTGTGTCCAGATGATGCTTGGGTATCCCCAGTTAGGGAGACTTCATGACCTCTCGGGGCAGTCTGTTCCAGTGCTCAGTCACTGCACAGGAAAATTCTTCTTCATGTTCAAGTGGAACAGAATAGGTTCTGTCCTATTGCTCAGCACCAGTGAGCAGAGCCTGGTCCATGCTCTGACCCCTCTCTCCAAGCACTGACAGACATTAATGAGGTCTCCTCTCAGTCACCTCAAAGTTGAACAGGCTCACTCCCTCAGCCTTTCCTCAAAAGAGGAGAGTCCCTTAAGCATTTTTGTTGCCTTCCACTGGACCCATACCAGGAGCTCTGTGTCTCTCTTGTCCTGAGGAGCCCAGAACTGAGCCCAGCAGCAATACTGATACCTGGTACTATATTCTTAGTCTGCCCATTGGAGGGAAAAGTAATTGTATAGGACAGTTGATTTAAAATGCTTTTATTGCTCTCCTTCAGCAGAGAAATAGTGAGTCTCTGAGTCAAAGAGGTCTCTGTAATAGGTTTGTGGTGTAATAGATTTGGGATAGTTGATGGCAGCTAGAGCTTTGCATTCATTTATAGCTTTCTATTAGATGTCTGAGGTTCCCTTTGGTGTTACCCAACTTGTACTCATTGAAGATTTGCCTCCTGAGTTGGTATAGGAATTGAGTCACTGACTGGAGTCATAAAAGATGACTCATTCAAAGAACTGAATGACATTTCTGCCCAGACATCTTTTCTGGCTACTTCCTGTGTGCAGTCTGTAAGTGCTTTTAATGTCCATAAGAGAGCAGAGGGTATGAAGCTGGAGATCTGCTGAGGTTTTCTGACAACTGAAAACACAAACAAAGGATACACTGCCATAATTAATTTGTCACTGTCTCTGAAAAGTGCTCTGTAGAGAGTTGGGGCATGTAATCTGCCTGATCCGGACTCCCCTACTACAGTCGTGCTCTAGTGGTAGTAATATTTTCTTCTAGTCTAGGTTGCAGCTATAAATACACCAAAATGAGCAGTACTGCCCATGGTGAATTTCTAGTCATCTAGCTCAGAAAATAAGTTGGAGCGTGGTGTTTTTAAGTATTTTTTCAACAGTATGTGATTACTGTCAGTAAAAAACTTTTTTCTGTAAATAGAAAAATTAAAGGCTGCTAATTAGAAATATGATCATTTCCAGCATCATAGAAATGTAGTTTCACTGGAAGCATAGTATTTTTTCTGGGGAAAGTATCAAAGCCCTTGGAGTTGATTTGCTTTTTTTACTCATGTGTCTTTTTCTTGCCATGAGCAAGCTACAGAATAATTGTACACTTAACTGTATGTTAAGATTATTTAGAAATAGACAGTCCATTTACAGCACATCTGTGAGAGTAAAGTTTTCATAGCACAAATTCTTAAAAACTGTTCTTTGCCCTTCAGCCTCCCATACTTTATGGCTTTAATAAAATGAAATAATAGACTCAATGGGAAGCATAAATGAGAACACTGAAAAAGGAAAACTGAAGCCCTGAGATTGTTTTTGCAGATATGTCATGGGGCCACTGCTTTTGTGGTGGCCTTTGGAAACCATCCCTCAGCTCTGTGGGATCCCATCTGATGGACAGCCGTCGAGGGCAGCTGCAGGAATCAGAAGCTGTTCTCAGATCTGATCACTTCAGGGGCAGCTAAACCTTTGATAATCAGAAACAAGAAAAATAGACTAAAGGCAAAGCCTTTTTTTTTTTCTTTTCTTTCTTGTATAATTTGCCCTTGGTGTAGACTGAAGCCTCCCTAAAGTTTACCAGGGACATGAATATTGCTGTTGATTCTTCATGAAAAATGGTTGTCTGTGGTTGGGCGAGTGACAGCAAGACATTTTGAAAGGAACATAAAGCAAACCATTTGATGAAATAACAGCAGGAATTTATAGCTGGAGGCTCCTGCCAGATTGGTGTCAATTCATATTTGAACATCTGCTGTAAATCCCTACCTTGAAAAAGTGCTTTTTAAGCCAGTCCTGAGCTGCTGCATTTCTCATCATCATATTTAAGGCTGGCTGAGGGATTTGCTGCAGGCTATGTCTGATTCTGAGCACTCCAGAAAGCTCAACTGAGTGCACTGCTTCAAATTTCACAGTTCTTAGAAATGACTGCCGTTTATAAAGCCATTGTGCTGTGGCTGGAAGGCTCTTTCATCTTGGGCTATAGATAAATGTCTGCTTTTTGATGGATTTTTGTGTCATCTTTGCTGCAGACAATGTCACAACAGATCAGGCCGTGGCAATGGGGAATGGAGTTAATATTTCTTGGGATTCTTACCCCAACATGACATGTGGCTACATAGTAAAATGGTGTCATTCATCTGGGTCTGAGCCCTGTAGTGTGGACTGGCAGAAGTTTCCTTCAAATACAACAAATGCAGTGATAAAATCTGGTAAGTCAGAAATAATTTCTTTGAGTTTTTCTGGTTGAGATCCTGAGCAGCAAGTGGAATAAGAGCAGCATGAAGCTATAGGTTGCAGATTGTTTGATTGCTGTGTACTTGTGTAAATAAATGAAATTCTTCCTGGTACTGTGTTTATTTTAATTTCTTATACAGTCTTGCCAAATCCAAATATCAGTCTTGACTTAGCTTTTATCAGCCTGTGTTTATTAACTGTTTTGAAATTACCTCTTCTAGCTGTACCCCACGATTTCCTAACTCAGCCTAATGCATAATGGTTAATCTAGAGTTTGGGGTTTTATTTGGATTCTAAGCATAAACAGTGCTGCTCAGGATGGGAGAAGACTAATCCGTTGTTTTCACATGAGGCAGATTTTTTTAAGTGTGACCTCCATGTGTTGGCTTGCTGTCAGCTATTGAAATTTCCTGGAACAGGGCACATTCCAGGTCTCTAGATGCTGGTGGGCAGATCAGGGAAATGAAATTCAGCTGTGGTGGGACTATAGTAGCAGAAGAGGAAAGAGAGAACCCATTAAAGATGTGGGATTTTTTTTTTTCTCTGCTGTCTGTAAGAGTATATATTTGCCTTTTAGAGGAATTTCTAAATGCTCCATTCAAGAAAACAACTTGGAGCTGTGTATATAGGAAAGTTGAGGGGGAGTGAGACCTGGGAGGGTAGGAGCAATGTTTTTCTGTCTGTAATTACAACACTGTGTCCATGTTGTTTCCGTTTGTGCTAGCTAGAGATTGCTTTTTTTTTAAGCAGACAATAGTGTGTCTGTCCAATGATGCACTGCTTTACTCCTGAGCTCTTCACTGGGATGGTTCTTGCAGCATGTGACCCTTGTGTGAGTTATCCAGATGCTAGGGCTGGGCTCAAGCTGGCAAATACTTCTGCTCTTAGTCCTGCTAGGAGAATCTCTCAGGCTGGACCTGAACTCTTGCAAAACTCAGTTGACTTCCGTGGAGTTTCGCAGTGGTATCTTGTTTAGAAAAAGTCTTGGTAGTGTACAGCCCTGACTTGAGAAAATCCCAGAAAGTGTTAAATTATTTAGATATTATAGCAGTCAAATATCTGTGCTTCCACCAAAAGCACATGGAAATTTATGGGAAGCATAAATTTGATGATGATCTGTGTTTTTAAAGTCAGTTCAGGACTGAAGTTCATTGCTAAGTTGCTTCACTGTCACTTTTGAGAGTTTTCTGCATATCTTTTGTACTGTTGCTCCAGTAAGCCTGGTAATTTCAAGCTGCATTTGTATTTCTGGGGAGGCAGGATCTACATGGCTGCTGTGGGAGGAAAGGAAGGGGATTATTTCTGGTAACTTCTATTTGTGTTTCCCCATGGAAAGGGCAATTTATGCAATTTGAGTAGTTGTTTTTGAATCTTCTTTGTTTAGTACTTAACTTTCTCTGGGAGATAGATTTGGTTACTGCTTCTAAACCACATCTGATGGCATAGCTTTTATAGAAATTACAAGTAGGGATGGTATTTATATACTTAATAATCTTTTAATATGTATTTATATGTCTGCATCATGTGAAATCTAAAAGCATCATTCTTCTGAAATTAAATATTCTTACAGCAATTTTCTGTTGCAGCTCTGTTCAAACCTGGCGTGAGATACAACTTTTCTCTGTATGGCTGCAAATCCGTGGGTTATCAGTTGTTGAAAAACATCACTGGGTATATGAAAGAGCTGCGTAAGTGCATTTTTATAATTCAGAATCTCTGCAAAGTGAACTTAGTCTGTGTCTATTTTTAGCTCACTGTTGGCAGAAGAAGACTGAGACCAGAATCCCCATGCAGTACTACTGACTTCTGTTTATTCTCCATGTATAATTGTAACACATTTCTCCAGACACTTCCAGTTCCAAGCATATGCAATAACCCTGGGTTCTCCAGCTTGGGTGGTGACAGGGTGTCACAGCAGTTCTCAGCCATGATTTGAACTACATGGCCATGGTCCCTTCTGCGCAAGAGGAGGCAACTTTTTTGATTCATCAAGTCCAAGTAAATTTCCAAGTATATTTGGTACAGCTCAGTAAGTGTAAAAAGTATCCATAACATTTCTGTTTGAAAACACTTCTTTGATCCAAACTAGATCCTAGAGCACAAACCACTTTGAGAATTGCACTTGTATTCTGTCCCACACCAACCCTGTCAGGGTAACTGGCATTTGACCCAGTGCTGAGATCTGCTGGCCTGAGGATGAATTAGTGTCTGAATGCTTTCTATTCCCAGGTGCCTGGACATGACCTTACCCCTTAACACCACAGCTGTACTGTACTGTATTGTATTGTATTGTATTGCAATTACAGCACCCATTTCACTTTGAAGTTTAGTGTGTTGTCTGCTAAAATACTTTGCTTAGAAAACTGAGCTGCTGACATAATCTAAGTCCTTGGAAATGGTGTTGTTTATTTCGTTGCTAAGGTTGAAGGTGAGGTTAAGGCAATTTTACCAGAAACTCAATTTTCAGCCATTTGTATCTCTGCAAAAATTCTGAAAGTTTTCCCAGAAGAGTTTTCCATGTGTGTTATGAACAGATCAGAAGCTTTCAAGCTATAAAGACTTTGAGAGACTAAAAATGCACTAAACGTGCAGAAGAAATTTATTAGGAACTGAGAAATGCACAAGAGCATAAATTCATTCTTAAACTTCAGATTTGCCTTTGGACAGATAACCATTAAGAGAAAAATTAATGCCTTCCTAAACATGAGTTCAGCCCTGCTAGATCAAAGCCAAATGTCAGACTAAGCCCTGGCATTATACATGACCATATGCATTATCTGCTGTAACACTTTCAGTAGGCTTCAGGTATTGGAGTAAGGACTTGTGTAAACTGCTAAGAGTAGTTCTTTTAAGCTGAGATAGTAGGAATGTGGATTTTTTTGGTTTTAAGGCAAGCTATGATGTCACAGAGTTAAATCCTGTAAAAGATAATATGTATCCTCTGAATGTTTATACAGTCTTTTGGGGTTTGTTGCAGGAAGAAGTAACTTAGTAGCTAATACAGCATTAATTATTAACAATTAGTCCAACACAGCTGTATTTTTGTAGCACCTCCTGCTTTCACATGTACTTTATAGTGAGGGGTCTAGAGGAACAGGTTGGAAAATGCTAGATCCAGAATAAAACTGATGAAATACTTACATGGTTTCAGCACTTTATTATAAGGTAAGTTCTTACCAGTTTCTTCCTTCATAATTCTCCCTACAGCTCCAAAAACTGCACCAAATTTTATTGTTGAAGAAACTTCTTCAGATTCTATATTGGTAAAATGGGAAGACATTCCTATTGAAGAATGCCGAGGGTTTTTAAAAGGATATCTTCTTTCCTTTGCAAAAGGTGAAAAAGATGCTTTAAAGCCTAGACTTTCAGAATCAGGTATGTTAATTGCGTAGATTGCAACTTCCTTGCTTACACATTTCTTTTTTATTTTTTAATTATTTAATTTCACTTTAATAAAGAAGAATCTTTAATAATAATTCAGTTGCACTTTTATAATTGGCCCTTGACATGTGGCAAAGGCATTTAAATTAATCAGCTCCTTGTGTGATTAGCACAGTTGTTTTTTAATATAAAACAAAAGTTGGAGAAAACTGTGTCTCACTGGGGCCATAAAGCTATGCAGTGACTAAGTGGCAATGTGTCATGCTGTCCTGTGCTCAGATACCCTGGGTAGATGAGGTGGGGGGGTTACATGGCTATATTTAATAGTGTATATTCTTCCAGTGCCGGTCTTGTCAGGACTGAAGCCTGACTCACATTCGTAAGAGCACAAGCAGGGTAAGGAAATTAAGTCAATCTGCAGCAGCAGCACCACACTCCTGTGCTGTTTGGTGCTGTGTAAGCAAGCAGCATTGCTAGGGTTCTTTATTTCAGTTTTTCTTTACATGGACTGTTATTCAGGTTTCACCTGCTCACTTCAAGAAAGTTTTGCTAAGGCTGAGGTTGTCTTTTTGAATCCTTTCTTACAAAGGTATGCTTTTCTTACTGCTTCAAATCAAACAGGGAATCCAGAACTTAAAATTAACAATATCACTGACTTAACAAAGAAGTCTATGAAAATACTTGATCTTCAAGGCAAAACGAGTTACCAGCTGGAACTGCAAGCCTACACTGCTGGTGGGTTGAGCCCTCCAAACAGCCTCTATGTGGTGACAAAGGAGGACTGTAAGTTGATGGTTCCTGTTGAGATATATCCCTGTGTTTAGCACAGGTGCTGTACGACGTATATAAAGCTGAGCTTATTTTGCTGGTCTGTGGGCTTTTTTCTGGTCCTGTAAGTGGTTTGGGTCTACAGTCTTATTTTCCCCTTTATTTAGTTGTTTTTTTGTAAATGCAAAAACTGGTGCAGCTTAGAGTGAGGGAAAGATCCTTTCCTCTTACAGCTACTTCATAGTTCTTGGTAATATATGCATAAAAAATAACTTCTAACCTATTACTAAGTATAGTGGAGTCTGAACTTAGTTTTCTCAACCAGCTAGTTGATTTTGTCAGATTTCCCATGATGAAAATCTGTTAATACAGGGTGGGAAGAAAGACATTGTGGAAATAATTATCAGTTGTAAACAGATGCTTCTCTGCTTTGAATTCAGTTTTATTGATCCCTGGACAGAAGCAAACACAGAAAGACAATTACAAAAAAAAATGAAAAAGAGATTGGCTTTGGAGAAGGAGAGAACAAAAGTATTTTCTATGAAGGACTAAAGACTGGGGTGCAATTAAAATACATGAAAAATCAGTCTTGAGGCATTTAATATCAATGGAAGAAGTCACTGGGGGTGTGTTGCAGCCATAGCCCAGGGACTGGAAGCATTGTAAAACATATAAAAGACAATGCTGTTTATGCAATTAGTTGTTGGCTTAGAAGAGCCATTAGCAGAAACTTGGCCAGCTCAGGTAGCATGAAAGTGCAATGCCAGTGCTTAGTGAGAACAGAATCACTTTAGCAGTGAGTCTTGTGCTGCACATGAAGCCTTCTGTAATTAAACAATCAGAGAGAAATATCTGCTAATTCCTGTAGTTATCACTGAATCTCTTTATGGATGGACTTTTGCCCTTCCAGCAAAGGGGAAGGTTGATTGTGTAGGTCACTGCTGGCAGACCACTGCATTAGCTGAGTTTAATGGAATGGTCTTTAATTGGGGGGAATGTTAGAAAAGGCGTAAAACTTGCTGGTAACATTGTGTATATATTTTCTGTCTTTTCTTTTTCTTATCCCCCAGCTGTAGGATTAATCATTGCAATTCTCATCCCTGTGGCAGTGGTGGTGCTGCTTGGAGTGTTGGCCAGCATTTTCTGCTACCGAAAGAGGGAATGGTAAATGCCTGCCTTGGGTTCTCATCTTTTCCTGGAAGTGTTTGCTTCAGTGCTAGGGTTTTCCATGATTTTTAGTAATTCTTTGTTTTCTCTAAATACTCAAAGATGTTAGTGGGCTTTGTTTAAAGGTAGATGGCAAAAACACATGGTAGAAGGTGAGGGATAAACTGAGTTGGAGAGAGGTCAGAGGGAGAAATACAAAAAGTTTTTGCAGGAGCCTGTCTTCCAATGAGCACCATTTATAAATAGTTCCAAATGGAAATAAGCTGGCAGCATACTGTAATTTGTGTGCCCTCTACAAACAAAGGTAGACATACTATCTTCAACTTTCAGTAAATGTGGCATATTAAATTCCCAACTTAAAAAACCAAAAATGGTTGCTGTTTTTTTCCATCATATTCAGTGAAAGTTCAACACACTAAATCTTTGCACCAGATGTTTTCAGTATTCTGAGTTAAAGGGAAGTGTCCTGACTCCTTTTGTGTATTCACAATCTGATTCAGGCCTTGCTGTCTTTATAATAGTTTATTCTTTTCTCTTTAAAGGATTAAGGAAACATTTTATCCAGAAATCCCAAATCCTGAAAACAGTAAGGCGCTGCAGTTTCAGAGGAACATCTGCGAGGTAACCCTTATTTTAAATCTTGTATTTTAAGTTTCTAAAAGACAAAACAAGTTAAAGAATTTTTTGCAAACTTCGACTCATCTGTTCCATTTGTAGAAGAAACTCTGTGACAGAAGGAAGCAAAACAATTTATTGAGTAACTTCCATCAGGTGCTATCTAGAGCTCTGTTTTTGTTAATGTAGTTACTTGCAATGTTTAAACTAGGAAAGGACTGCTGCATTTCTCTTCTTCCAGCTAATGAGAAGTGTCTGATACAATATGGGAGTAACACACCCAGCTTTGTCAAAGTGTTTAAAGCAGAAAATATGGAGATCTGCCATATCCGTACTATCTACCTCTCTGTCTACCTCCTGGTAGATACATTAGTTGGAAATGGGCATAATAGTTAAACAGCTTTCAGGAATGGGTTATACAAAGATGAGATATGGGGAGAGTTCTCCAACACTTACTGCAAGATCTCAAGTCTCTTTAATTTGCATAAGATACTTCTAACATTAACAGGAATGTGAGCCAGAAAATGATAAACTTTTTTATTTTTTTTTGATGTATTGTACTAGTGGCTATGGGAAGAGTACAGTCCACAAGCCATCAAACTGCTGTAATTTGGGCAAGTTGTTGCTTTCAGGTTTTCCAGGTCTTTTAGTTTAGTGTCTCTTCCTTTTGTTTTTCTCATCTCAGGGGAATAAGACACTTAAAACACTGGAAATGAACCCGTGCACCCCCAACAGTGTTGAAGTGGTGGAAACACAGTCTACAGCTCCAAAGATTGAAGACACAGAGATGATGTCCCCAGCAGCAGAGACCACTGTGCCTGAAGATGGCTCTGACTCAGAAATGGAGAACCACGTTGTTGTGTCCTACTGCCCCCCTATCATTGAAGAGGAGATCTCAAATCCCCCTACAGATGAACCTGGGGGGTCATCTCAGGTGGTTTACATTGACATCCAGTCAATGTATCAGCCTCAAATTAAACCAGATGGGGAGCCAGAAATCGACATAGTGACTACAGCAGGTTATAAGCCCCAAATGCAGCTGTCTATCAGTGCTCTGAAAACAGAGGGTCATTCACCTGTGGAGGAAGAATTGGATAAAACTGCAGGTTATAGACCTCAAGCAAACACAAATGCCTGGAACATGGGCACTCCAGACTCTCCTGGATCAGCTGAAAGCAACAATGAAAATGCATCTTTTGGGAGCCCATGTTCAATTAATTCCCGACAGTTTCTTCTTCCCCCAAAAGATGATGAAGACTCTCCTAAACCCATTAACACAGGGTGGTCCTTCACACACTTCTTTCAGAACAAACCAAATGATTAACAGCAAGTCCTCATTGCATGTGAACCTGCCTTCTGAATAAGCTTTTATTCCTGATGTAAAGAAAGGAAGAAGGAAAGTGCAAAAGGCATAAATTATTCTTGGAGACAGTCAGCAGAAGTTCTAGTGAGCTGAGTGTTACCATGTTTAAGTTAGTCAAAGTGTTAATATTCCATTGTAATAGAGGCTCAGAGGCCAAAATTATAACAATTTAGTTATTACTCTAGTAAAATATATTGGATGTAAGGGGTTTTGATTTTACAGCCCCTGATAATTATAGTCGAAGAACTCTGCCTACCTTCACATAGTGCTCCAAGATTAACATGGTCTCATGCAATTTATAACTTGGAAAGATTGCTTTGCTTTGTTGTAGTTGTTCCCAATCATGCAGACTCAAATGATGCAGCACCAACAGGTTTCCTTACTGAAGGTTTAATTTATAGCAAATCTCAGCCTAAGACATGGAAACAATGTGGTGGGAAACTGGTGAAATCTTTTACCTAGTTATAAACTAAGAACAAATGAGAGTGCTATTTTTTTTTTCTTCTCCTGTATGGAAGGTTATTATCACTGTTTAACACTTACAAAGCAATGGCCATTCAAATCTGTTGCTTTTTAACTAGACACTAATTTCTGTACCTACTGTACAATGTTTATTAAGTGCTTGACTCAGGGGTACAAACTTGGGGAAAAAAGTGTAACACTGATTGAAACCTCAACAAGAACTGCATAAAGTTTAAAACTTCCTTTTTTAAAAAAAAACTTAGAATGCTCTATATTTTTTCTATTTTTTGGTTAAAGAGTTAACCTTTCCTAATGTATTGCACTAATACATTTTGTATTTCATAGCTTCTGCTCCAGATCTGCTTTGAAGTGGTACAGTAGTCCATTCACCTTCAGTGTTCAGCAGTCTTTGCACTATGCAGTAATGTAAACCAAGGGGAAATCTCTGTCTACTCACCTTAGCTGCTGATGCAGTTTGGCACATTAAATTAGATGTAACAGGACTAGCTCCTTGAGAAGAAATTGCTCTTTGGATGCTCTTGTTGTATTAGCTTTGTATTACCTGCTGCCTTAGGTGATCTTATGTGTCTACCCAACAGGACCTTTTTTACAAATCCTACCTGGGAGTACAAGGTAGGATTTCTCTAGTGGCAGGGAGAAACCCAGGGGGGTTTTAGTGCCGCTAATTCTACCTCTCCTTTACCAGACATGTGATGCAAAGAAATTTTAAATTATGTAGATTTGTGTGCTTAAAGGAGTGTTTAGAACAATCATCTTTTAAAATGCTTGTTTTCACATGTGCATCTCTAGACAACTGTAACTGTAACATTTCACTGTAAATTTCAGGCTGTGGCATATATGAATTTCACTAGCTCACAGGAGAAACTCGCGAGAAACTTGTTTCTTGCTGTTGAACAGTGGGAGGCATCAGATGTTGAAAGAGCTTGATCAAAAAGGGTCTCCATAAAGTTCTAACCATTTTTTTTTAATCTCCATTTCCTTAACTACTTTGTGTTTTGTTTGGGGTTTGGTTTTGGGGTTTTTTTTGCATTTTTTAGTTGTTTTTTTAATAAATACGACATGGGAATGGTTTTCTAAACAAAACAGGTAAGGAGACTGAATTGGCTAGGCTGCTAGCTGTAAAAGTGTGAGAGTAGACTGGGAGGATGACTTATCTTCACAGACATTTGGTCTCCAAACCACATGATCTGAGCATGAAAATAAAACCAAGAGCATAAGGTTAAACCTAATCACAGCAATGGATTGTTCGTTTCAGAGGCTGGCATGTCTCTGCCATCTCCATAAAGTGAAAGTGTGGAGGTATTTCAGAGCTGACAAAAAGGCAAAGCATTAAATAGTTCTCGTAATAGGTAACAACTTCCTATGTGTGCCTCCTGTAAGAGTGAACTGTGAAGTGAAAAACAGATTAGTCTGCAGGCGTGGCCCAGTGCAAAGTGTCTCTGCAAAAACAGAAAGTGCACATAGAATTCATCTGTTGAGTCTTTGAATTAGCAGGGCTGTGTGTGAAAAGACAGGCAGTGCAAAGAGCCGGGGGCTGTTTGTGACCAGGCATCATGACAAGGGAAGTGTCATAGCCTGTTACTTAGAGCATTAAACTAACTCATGAAAGGAAGCAGTTAAGCCCTTTGTGGTTGATAGTTGGGAGGAGGCTAAATCCTAATAGTAACAACTGTTTTTCATAATTATTCCTTTTTAGAATATTTCTTTTCACTCGTGTAGATTTGGCTTAATGTGTCCATCTCCTGAGATGAATTTTAGCTTGTGCTGCTATATGCTTTTAACTGAAGGCAGGTGATGTCATGGACAGTGTGTATGGGTAGTGGTTTGGGTTTTTTTTAACAGGGCAATTTCTCAGTGCAGAGGAGCAATCAGTATTGTATGGTGATCCAAGTGAAAAAAAAACCCTCTGTAGCAGAACAGCTGACCATGAAGAATAACTGTGCTTTTCATATGGCTGTATACATATGTATACATATACATATGTATATTGCAAAAAAACAAAATCAATGCAGTTTGAGAGTACTAGCAATTTTTAATTTTTAGACTGGAAATCAGGACAGCTGCAGAGAGCACACAGAGCTCACAGGAAGCAGTTTAGGACCATTCTCAGTGTTCACATGGTGAATCACTTACACATAAGCATTGCATTCTCAGGTTTCCCAGTGTGCTTCTCCTCCTATTCAGTAAAGACAGCAACATTTTTAATTGCTTCGTTTCTTAGTGATTAGGTAAGGAAAAGCTCCACAAATGCATGTTCTGCCTTGATGTTATAAACTCTTACCTAATTATTCATCTCTTTTTTTTTTTTTTTTTTTTTTAAATTCTTGACTATATACCCTGTGTTCTGACTTTCAGGGTGCAGGTCAGAAAGGTCTTGTTCACAGCAGTGGCTTCAATAACAGAAGAGTGGGTCAGATGTGGGAGAGAAAGTCTTGTGCAGTATCTGTAGCATCATTGTTGCTTAATGCTGATGAGCCAGTAAGCAGTTGTCATTCCAGCACTTGAAAGTTCAGCTGCTTCACCTCTGTGGTTTCCTTTGAGCTGGTTCAGTACTGCCTTTCAAATGCCTGTCTCAGATGTTCAGCAGTGAATTCAGATGTGTAGGGAGAGGTGGTATGCTAATGTGATCAGCCACCGCTAGGTGCGTGGAGCAGTAGGGATGAGTGACAAGGATTGTAAGGGTACAGACTTGCTTTCTGAGCCCAAGTGCCATGTTAAACCAGTGAAGCTTCTTTTGGAATGTCTTTGAACCAAATACCATTTCAAAGCATGGTGCTCTTTCATAGCCTCTAAATGCTTTGATAACAATTGTAAGCTTCAGAGGGGATCAGATTCTTTGTACTAGTGCCTTCTAACTTCCTGATGAGCCTCTTTGGAGAATTTTTTTTCTGGAAAATATCTTAGGAATCCTAAAGTTTAAACTGCATTTCCTTACCATCATTTTGTGAAAGTTCTTATCCTTTATTGAACATTTATTTTTACTTCTTTTGGCTTTTTACTTCATTTTTTAGAAGAGTAGAAAGTGCAGCTTTAAAAAAAAAAAAAATCAAAAAAGAACCAAACAAAAAGCAAAACCCAACAACTTCCAGAAGGGATATGGTCAGAAGGGATTGTGTCCAAGTCACTGTCATGCCTAACTCAGTGCTTCAGTCCTCCAGGATCAGTGTTCAGTGATGTAGGGTATTAATGCCAAGCAGTTGCTTTCTGAAGAAAGTTGTTGGTTCTGCTGCTTTTTATTTTTGAGCCATGCCTGTCATATGTGACAATTTAAGTTTTGTAATGGATTTTTGTACTGTTCACTGTATATGTGAAACATCAGTCACATTTAATGTATCATTGTGCACTCTCCTTTTTGAGACATTATTTTTTTTTGTTTCTCTGACATGCATGAGATCTGGGATCTCAGGCTTGTGTGTTGGGTTTTGGGATGGTAGATCTGCATGTGATATACCTCACAGAACTACTAGTTAATATATCAACAAAACAGTAAGCTAATATTACAGGCAGGCAGTGAATTACCTCCCCTGTTATGCAGTGGCTGTATAGGCAGACCTAGAACCTGGTAAATGACATTTGCTCTCTTTATTGTCTCTAGTTGCTGCTTTAATGGGTAAACCATTTCCAAAGGGAGCCAGACACTGTGTTTTTTGTCATGGCACAAGTGGCAGATGTGCCATGTTTCTTCATCTTTGGTTTATGTGGGGGACCAGAACTTCCCGTTGCTAGGAATGTGGCAGCAGCACACTGCTGCTGACCTCGAGCTTTAGGCTGCTCTGAACAGGCATTTTCAAGCCACCTTTTTTGTTGCTGTTGATAGGTTTAGCTGGATAAAGCTTAGTGCTGCAGTGTTTCCTGTGATCATACCCTCCAGGACACTCAGTTGAACATGAATAGGAGCAAAAATGAAAGCAGCTGGGTGCACTGGGGAGAGAAGGTGTTTAGACATCACTCTGAAAAGGCAATGATAAATTGTGTGCTCTATTTTAAAATAAATACTGCTTTGTAAATAGAGTACTTGTATCCCTACAAGTAGATAGAAATATAGTAAAAGAATTTGAAATATATTAAAGAAATGTAACATTTAGAGAATGAGATTGCTAACAAGGCTCTGTGTACCATAAATGTATGACAAGCTTCCCATGTAAATAGCATCTTCTCTTCTGCCCAGATTTTGATGAAGACTTCAGTGAAAATGACATTTAATATTTTATAACACCAAGTCCTAGCCCTTTATGCACACATGTGCTTGCATCATCGTGTGCCTAGGTGCATATGGCAGAGGATGTCGGCTTGCAATTGCCAAAGTGACTTTTTTTGGAGTCCTGTACATGAATATATACCTTCTGAGACAGCTTTGTCTAGAGGAGGCACCTGCCATCTTGTGCTTCTCCCAACACACTTTGCAACACTTGCGGTGCTGTGCATAAAGGGGTGCCCTGCATGGCCGATGCTCAAAGATGCTGTTGGCAGTTCACAGTATTTGTTGTTTTTTTCCCTTGCCTTTTCCTTAGCCAGCCTAGAAACACAGTCCCAGACCCCAAATGCTAGACAAGGATTCAGAAATGTTGGAGTGTTTAATTCCCTGTTCAAGACTGTCTTAGATATCTCATTAGGAGCTGGAAAACAGTTTCTTCCACCAGTTTTCTTTCCCTTCCCCCATTTATATAACTCTGGATTTTCCCCAGTGTTTCTAAAATAGGCCAGTGTTTGTTTCTTTTTTGCTTGTTATGCAAACAAACTTCAGATGATACTGGCAGGATATCTGAAACTTTTTAAGTTGTCCCAGGATGTGTGACAATGCTTCTCCCCCACAAAAACATCTATTAGTTCCTTCTGCTTTTACAAGTGGAAAAAAGATACCTCCAGAGGGCTTTTGGGTTTTGGAGGCCAGGGGCTCATCATCCCCACACAGGTGAGCTGGTCTGATGAGCTGGCAGAGTGTTTCATGAGAGGATGGGGTTAATCCCTCTCCATTCTCACCCTCTTCTTGCAACAGCACTGTCCAGTGCACGTTGTGGTGCACCAACGCAGATTAAATCCTTGCTTTTCAATGTGATACCTAAGAAAATCTCTAGGACAGTCCTAAATCTGCATTTTGACTGAAAGCAAGTTTCAGTGGAGGTGTATGCACAACCTCGACTAGAAGGCTCAATACCTTTGCAACTCACTTGGTCTCACATTGTACAAAAGGTAGTGAGTAAAACTAACCCAGGAACAAAGCAAAATGTGAAATTTTCTCATTTTCATTACTTGGGTCAAGAAAAATCTAAAAATAAACAGCTCAAGCAGGGCAAAGTAAAATAGAAAGGTCACACTCTTTAGTAGTAATACAATGAATCCTTAAATATCACTCTGTCATTGTTTTCCCAATGTGGCTCAAAAATGGCTTTGGATGAACAACATTTTACGTTTGATAGCATGTCAAAAGTTTGTAAAGCTGGGGATAAAAAAAAGAGAAGACAACTGAATCAACTCCTGTCTGAAATCCTACTTGAAGGTAACAGTAATTTGAACTTTGAGCCTGTTGTGGCGCACAAAACATCAGAACTGGTGGAATCATACAGGTCACCTGAAAAAAACCACACAACAATGTACTATAATGCTGTAACTTTAAAACATATACTGTGAACAGGTTCAATGTTTTTTTAGCTCTTTTTATACCATATTTTTTACAGCATAAATAATTTGCTTAGAGATATTTTTTATGTTCTGTTTTTATGAAGATTTTAATGGACTTTTGTTTAATACTAGTGAAAATATTATTTGCCAATTTGACATAGTCATCTGTAGATGTTAATTCTGAAAATAAATCAATAGACTGAGATGAAAAAAATAGTCTTCATAACACACTAAATCTAGTAAGTCATTCAACATATTTTTGTTGCTGAATGATATTGAAATTTTCCAGCTTCCAAATCTGCTATTGAAAAATTACTTCTTTCACAATTTCAGCAAAATCATCACAAGGCACTTTAATGAAGCGGTAGCATGCCAAGTAAAATACTGATTCAACAAAGTGTATCAATATGAAAAATTATCAGCTAAGCAGTTAAACAAATGCATGCTTAAAAAAGGAAGCATGGGATCATGTTGGGGATATAATATTTCAGTGTGGCAATTGACATTTAAAACTAACACTAAGATGCAACTTTGCATACATTTTAAATCTAGTTGGCTTGCTTGTTGTAACTCCTGTTGTATTGCTTGGGTGTCTAAAAGTAAGCATGTGTTTAACAATTTTGCCATAGTATTGCCATGAAATTTAATAAATATATTTTCTTACACTCTTACATGTCTTCATATTTTTGCTTTCCTATTTGTTTTTTTAAGTAAGAGTTAAATTCTGCTTGTGTTCCAGTACAAACAGACTTCCTTGAATTTTGTGCCAGAGTAAATAACCACAGGATCTAGCAATCACAGCCGTGGCTTCCTGATAGGCAGAGTGGGTAATAACATAGTCCCGGAGCGGCTTCTCTTCTGCACACCAGACCCCAGCATGTCCAAGGCCCACTGAAGCCCTCCTGTTCTTGCCATATGATGCAATGATAGGAAAAAGTCCAGGTCACTTACCCGTGTCCTCCTTGGCTCGTGGCTGTAACAGAGCTGGGGGTTGATATTTGATCCCCCTGCGTGCCTGGGCTGAGAGTGGTCAGACATCAGCTGCACAGACTGCACAGGGGACATCCCCTGTGCCAGCATGAAGGGCACAGGGGCAGGATGAAGGGGCCCAGGCTGTGCACTGCAGGGTTGGTTTGGGGGGCACAGGACATTTTCTCAGCATTTTTTAGTGGAATTGAGTTCACCAGTAATATACCATAATAAATAATATGGTAGTTGTAACATGGGCCTTATGTTTGAGGCTGTTTATGTTTTGTTATTTGGTGTCTTAGTGACCACCAAAGAATTTTATGGCTCATCTAACCAACAGTGCCTTGGGAATGACACCTGAACTTAGCAATATGTATAATCACAGGTGCTACAGCACATCACGTGAAACCATCATGGCATGGTGGCATTGTGCTCTCTCCATCTCATTGGAGGCATCCTTGAAAGTCAGAGTCAATTCCTTGCCTCACAATAGATTGCTGCAGCTTGATGTGACAGCAGCTAGGCAGGGTATAGGAGCTCCTCAGCACTGGGGAGGTGTGGGGTTAAGGTCTTTTAGTGGGACTGAGAAGCACTGCCCTGAAAAGACTGAAACTTAGAGCTGCGGAAATGAGGAAAGGCTTAACTGTTCCAAAAGTGAAACCCACGGCTGCCCTCTCCAGCCCTGCTACTGACCTGGTCAGAGCAGCGACCAGGGAATGGCTCCAGACTCACTCCATCATCTGTGTCTCAGGTCTAAAATAGGATGATGGCTTTGCAATATCTTCTGAAGATACTGCAAGTGTTCAGATATAGCTCATTCAATCCTTGGCAGTACGAGGCTAATCCAGTTGGGCTGGATATTTAACACAGCTCCTGGGCAGCTGGAATAGGTAGAGATACAAACATCATGGAGATACTTGCATAACAGCAGCAGCATGAAGGCAGGAAGGTTTTTTGCAGGGACCATGAACTGTCCCATATGTCACCATTACAATGAGGGTGGAGAGAGTGAGTCAAACCATACATGTTTTCTGCTTTAAGCGCACATCCTTATCTTCTGTTTGACTCTCCCTGTGCTGCCAGTCCTGGTTGCTCCCAGGATGGCACTGGCTGTAGCAATACAGCCACTCCCCTGGATCTGCAACCACAGAAAGTTTCTCTCAACACATAAATAGAGCTTTAAGTCCCTCTGTATGAATCATTTGTTAGGTATTAAAAGAAATTTTTGTTTTGATAAGAACAATCAGTTCTTATCATTAAAGCTGCCTGAACATGATGATAAATTGGTGGTTACATTTTTAAATTCTGCTTTGCTGACACCAAGATGAAAAACTGTAGAGGGAAAAAAAATGGAAGCAAGTGAAATGGTAAAGAAAATATTAGATATTGCTCCTCCTATATTTTCAAAAGACAGAAAAATTTAGGAAAATTCTGCCATGTTCAAAAAAAGGCTGCCATGATGTAGGCTGCCAACACTGCCACTAGAAACCATTTAAGAGTCTGAAAACCAAAAAATTAGGTTGGAAAGCTGCTGTTACGCGAGACAGAACATGAGGTGCCTGTGCTCTGCAGCTCCATTTCTTCCACGCTTCCCTGTACATCTCAGTAACAAAAAGTGCTGGAAAACATGGCCTGTGGGGATGGTGTTGAAAGAACTGGCATGGTTGTTTTCCTAGAAAGAAAGACTGAGGCAAGATTTAAAAAGAAAGAGCACAGAAGAGGAACAATGTCATCTTTGTCTTAGTGCACAATGAACAAAGAAAAATGCTGTGACAGTGAATGGATATTCAAAAGAAATCAGGGCAGTCGGTCACAGCACTGCCAGGCAGTCTCCATCACAAGGGGTTTGACAAGAGGGCACTCACAGATGAGCGAGTCCTGTCCACAGGGACAGAAAGCCAGGACCTTGCAGAGCTGCAGTGACCACAGGTGCTGGCACCAGGCTGTTACTCATGAGTGAAATGCCTAAGTGCAGAATCAAGGGCACGACATCCCTTGCTCCAGAGTGCCCACAATGACTCAAACCAATTCAAAAATGGAGTGGGAGACAGTTGGGGAAAGGGACCTGACACCCCCCCCCCCCCCCCCCACCACCCAAGAAATAAAATGGTGATAGAAGATCTATCTGTCTTATGGGATGTGGCTGTTGCTCTCCCTGGATAAACCAGGGGGGTGATGCTGTCATGGAGGGAGCTGAACATGCAGAGCTGGAACAATACACTTCCCACCCAGTTTACTTTGCTGTGTAATCAGAATGAAAACTTTTTCTCAAAAACAAAGCCTGGCTGACAAAATAGTAACACCTACCAGGCAGCTATTGCAGTATAATACTCCACCAGGGAATGGGCAACTTCCCAAACCTGGTAGCCCTCTCCTCCTCATCTTCACACTTTTGCTCCCTGGGGCCAGGCTAGGAGGACTGGGATGGAAATGAGCTCCTAACTGAGCCAGGACAAACCAGTGGAGCAACGATTTGCCGACCATAGGGAAAATTGTTAAATCTCATCTGGCTTTAGAACCCCTTGACTTGCTTTCGTTTTCTTTTTTCCTAATTTGCCTTTAGGATAAAGCAGATTAAACCTAATCTTCCCAGTAGCTGGTTCCAGTGATGGAGATAAAGGAGTAGTGAAGAACAGCAAGACACACTTTGCCCTGGCAGAGTGAGGGGCAACCAGGAAGCAGCTCTGGCCAGCAGCCAGTGCTCAGCACAAAGCTTGACTCAGCCCGCCAAAGCTGGCATCAAGGCAGGTGTTCAGCCTACTGAGTGGAATATTACGTATTTTGGGAATAAGGTGGAAAACTGCTAAGAAAAATAAGAACTGCCTTTTAACGAAGGAGATTGAAAATTGCGAAGAGAGGTACAAGCACTTGCGGCTGCTGCTTTCACTGCTGGCGTGCACAGGTAACTGCAGCAAAAGGGACACGGCTCTGCAAAGCGGCAGGAACTTACCCTGCTCAGCGCTGGGGTCATGCCTTGCGTCTGAGTCAGCCCGAGCAATGAGTAATGTGGCTAATAAACATTCCTGGAGACAGCGAGCAGCACATGCAGGCCAGTTCCTGGGAAAATGACTAATCACTCGGCCATGCACTGTCCACCTTTCCTTTCTCCTTCCCTGACCCAGCATCACTGGGGAGGGTGGCAGCGAGCGGGAGGGGCAGAGCCTCCACACGCGGTTCAGATGTTCCTGATTTTCTGGTACCTGTCTCCTGCTCAGCCTCTGGAGTGGAATCCACAGTGGAAACCCATCCCCAAGCTTTACCAGGAAGAGTGGAGACGTAGGTGATAATCTCAGATTATCTTTAAAAGGATGCAGAAAGGCTCTTTTAAAAAAAAAAAAAAGTTATTTAAACCGCTCAACATCTTTGCTATTCACCCCTCCACCTCCCGCCGCTGCTGCTCGTGCTCAGCCCACATCTCTGCAGGGCGATGTCGCAGCCCCGAATTCCCGTCCGGTGATAAGCAGAGTTGGAAACAGGCATTTGGGGAGCTGCCTTTTGCTACTCTTCTTTTTCCACAACAACAGAGGTATTTCCTACCCACGCCCCTCCCTACCCGGCATTTCAACGGAGCAGCTTTTGTTTTGGAGAAGTACCGCCTTGTACCAAAGCGCCCGGTATTCTGCAGTACATTATCTTAAAATAGAGACCTCTCCCTCCAGATGTTTGTCTTGGAACAGGTCTCCAAACCCTGTGACAGAAACGAAAGGATGGGAAAGGCGAGGCACGGAAGACAGAGCAGAGGGTGACACTGTTTGCGGACCATGGTAGAACCCCATCAGCAGCCAGGCTGGGTATAGCGAGTCAAATCCCCCTACTCTGTGCCAGGTCAGGACACAGCATTAGCGTCTGGAAAACCCGTCAGGTCCATAAGATGTGAATTTTCCCTCTCAGGCAGCCACGGCTCAGACATGACCCAAGCACAGGCTGTGTCCAGCCACTCCCACAGGGCTACACTGAGCAGACAGAAAAATCTTCAGCCTCCAAAGATTTTGGTTTTCATGTTTTTTCAAACTCTACTCATATTCCTTTTACATTCCAAGACATCCAATTCCACCTACTTTCCTTTCAAAGGCACATCTTGATCTGGTATATTTTAACCTGCATTTTCCCTGCCACAGAGGGTTTCTCCTTCCCCATGGGGCTCCCCAAGTCAAACAAAACTTTGCTTCTCCTGGAAGGAGAACCACGAGTGTCTCCAGCTCCTCTGTAAGCTGCCCGTCTCTTCTACAGACATTTTTTTCTGAAGTACCATTTGAACAGGGGGCAGAGAACAGGTGCCCACCACATGATGGCACCACCACCTATTTTTCTTTTACTTTCTGTTTCTAGTAAGTGCCTGCATTTGGTTTTGACCACTGCTGCCTTATAAAAGGAGAAAAAGATCTTCCACCTAGGAGATCAGGGTGTCCCTTTAGCAGGCAGGACAGGAGGTGAGGTACCCTTGGAAGCTATTTGCCTGTGCCATTATCTAGAACTGCTGTAGGTGGGATGAATCTAGGAAATGTGTGTGAGCTCTCGGGGCCAGGAGCACTCTGAGCACAGTTAAAATGCAGAAACCTCCTCATCTCCATTGTTTTTCACCACATCAGGTCCTTTCAGCTCACAGGCATTCAGATGAGCCTGTGCCCCTGAGAAAGTTTGTGGTTTCCCCACCACAAGCACAAGCAGGCTGAGGGGTGCCCTCATGGGCAACCACCTGCATGGTTGATCTCTCTTCCTTTCCCCACCCCTTCAGAGGCTCCCTCATCCACTTTGAGTAGAGAATTAAGGAAGAAAAATCTCCAAGTTATGAAATTCCAGATGACTCTTTCAGTGTCTCAATTGCACTCTGTTCGCCTGCTTAAATTATATTTTGGCAATCAAGGTTGCATAAGTGCTGGTCCAGTGCCTAGAAAACATAACATTTTAAGAGGACTGTGACCTACCAAGGTCTCTTGCAATCCTTTTTCTCATTTTTCTCAAACAAAACAAAACAAAACAACACAAAACAAAAATTTATAATACCACAGTAGCAAGTATTTGCTCTTTTTTTCCTAATCTTTTAATCTGTTTAAGACAGGAAAGCTTCATAATGTACAATTTTAAACTGTCAAAATTTACAGAACAAAAAGAGTCAAATGTAAAACTGGTCATAACTCACAAATATCCCCATTAAAACTGTATAATACAGACATTAAGCCACAGGTCACTTTTCTATTTTTAGGAAAGTGTGCAAAGAGCTAATTGTATAGTACATGTAGATGTTAAAAGTGATGCCATGTAAGCAGGTCTGCTGCTGCTATAAAAAAATAGACAAGTATAAAATTACTTCTACAAAATTGGTTCATTGTTTTGGTTGTTTGTAATAAAAAAGTAGACTTGTAAGAACTTTCCTCCTCATCAAACAACAACATTTTGAAACCAGTCATTGTAAATGTTATCCTGTTACACAGGATGAAACACAATTTAGCTGAATCAGAGAGTGATAAGGAGAACTGCTTGTTCCAGGACCTAGATGTGAATGCAGAAATATGCTGCCCCATGGTGCATTGGTTGAACAGCACAGTCACCGTATCACTGCAGGGTGGGATGATTGCAGGTGTTTCAAGATTGCTTTCTCTGATACTAAAAAAGATAACCTAAGGACCACAAAACACAGTCGTTGGGCTACTCATAACATCACACTTTGCAGTTTGCACTGACGCACAACCTTTAGCGTTCACTAAACACTTAAGGGGTAGAGGGCACGGTTCATACACAAAATGCTTGGTTTCATTTGGACAGGAGAGGAGAATAAAGGAGAGGGAATTAAAGGGAAAAATGTTCTTTTTTTTGTTTTTGTGTGTTTCCCTTTGGCTTTATCATCTTCCCAGATGGCAAACGTGGTCCGGCTGCAGAGGACTGCATCAGCCAGCTCTCACTCAGCCACACACACAAGCACACGACAGGTCCTCAGCACCGGGATTCCTCTCTTGTCACTTGGTCCCACACGTGTTGATGTTCTTCCCACTGGCAGCATCCTCCACCAGCGAGATGTGGTAGTCAGTTGAGAGCGTGAGGTGGGAGATGCAGCCCACCAGCCCCCGCAGGTACTGCCGGTTCGTGTGCAGGGCAATTTCCTTCATGCCACCTGTGGGAAAGGTAGCTGTCAGAAACTCTCCACCAGCAAAGGCATCTGCTCCTGCTTGGCAGGCTGCACACCCAGCAGTGCCATTCCTAGTGCACTTCAGAAGGGAATTTTAATTTATAGGTTGCCCTGTGTTGTTTTAAATAACAATTATAAGCACTTGAAAGTACAGAGGTAATGAACCAAGACACTAATTATTTATTGCAGAAACTGTAGCATCAGCAAGAGCTGAATAAGCTTGTGCCCAGGTGTGGGGTTTCCAGCTGCCTCTTCTGTTTCTCTATCTACCTCCCAGGAGTACCTTAGAGTGTCCCATGGTGCTCATCCCTTCCCACACTCATTCTCCCATCTCACTCAGAGAGGCCTCCTCACATAAAACAGGCTGTGGCAGATGAGAGGCTGCCGTGTGACACCTCCACCAGGGGCTGGTCCCTGCCTTGCAGCCGACCTTGCATCTGTGTCCTGAATGTGAATAATTAGCACTCACCTACATAGAGATCTCCATTGATATTTAACTGCCTCATCTTCCCAGGGGATTTACCGGTCCTGGCACCGTAATCATCCACGGTTACTTTGCCAGACTGTCCGTCCCTGAAACAAAAAGCAAACCACTCTCATTCATCCAGCCTACAACTGGACAGGAGGAGGAGCAGCAGTATCTTCCACTTGCCAGGAGACCAGGGCAACTCAGAGCTTAGCAGGGTTCACAGTGAAGGCTTGGAACTGGGAAGTCCCACAGACACTGTACTATGGCCATCCAGACTTTTCAGGTTTTAGAATTTTTTTAATAGATGTCAAAGACCTGCAAAGTGTACAAGACACATTTGCAGAGCTGAAAGTGCTGGAAAAGAATCAAATTAGACAGGTAAGGGAGAAGGGGGTATGGGCACATTCTGACCTTTTGTTAAAAATCAAATGTAACAGCAGGGAAAAAAATGGGCAAGCTATGGTAAAACTTACTTCTTGGCAGTTTTGTTTCTCACTAGGGCCATTTTACATATGGTCAATAACAATATTGACAGCTACTTGACAGGTTCTTATTCTCACTGAATTTGGTAACAAGTTATGCTAAATGTCAGGCTGATTTCCAGGGAATCAGCCTCTCATGAAGAGAGGGGATGTATGCTTTCCCTGCTGGACACAGTTGCCTCCCATGAGGTAATGAGTTATAAATATGAGTTATATATACACTGCAAGATATCTGCACCTCCTCCAAATAGAAAAACTAGGTTTACACTGTCTGTGCTCCAGTGCTTGTGCCAGCCCGCAAAATGCTCCCCAGGGAATTTTAAAATGCAGGCATTAAAGAAAAACACTCCTAACTGAAATGGTATGGCTCTAGTAGAATGTCTGTCACAGCCCCAGAATAGCTCTGCATGACTCTGGCAGCCTGCCTCGAGCTGTGCCGAGCTGGCACTGTCACCTCAAATACAGCAATCTTTGTGTACATCATCCTGAAACAGCCAAGTTGCTAACAGTTCCACTCCTAAGCGACGTGTGAGTGTGGGGTCTCAGTGATTCACACCCCACCAGCACCAAGACGTGCCAGCCAGCATCTTTAACAGCAGGGTGGCTCCCAAGTGCCTCCCAGATGAAGCCTGCCCACTTACCGAACAGCTTTGACTCTGTGCCACCGGCCGTCGCTGAAAGAGCCGTTCACCGTGATGGAAGCAATGCCACTGCCCAAATTGTAGCTACAATTAAAAAAAACCTGATTGTTACCAACTTTCTTGAAAGGACTGGTTGCCTGCCAAGCTGCTCAGGCATCCTTACTCCATTTTGGCTTGGTTTTTGGGGCAACCAGTGGAGTCCTTTGGAGGCTCAGCAGCAGTGCTCTTATTTCGCCAAGTCGGTCTCATGGACAAGGAGGAAAAACTCCCTGAGTCAGAGTGGGTACCATCACCACCTTCCCATGGGAGCAAGAAGAGAGCTTCTGCATGGCCATTCTCCCCCAAAGCAGGGAATTATGAAGGTCAGTGATCTACAGACCTTTGTCCTAATGAAAGATAGCAGTGGGAAATTGCAAACATGGTTAATAAATAAATTTTTACAAGAGCAAATAAGCATGTGACCTATAAGAGATCTAGAAATCATCTGAAATATAAGAAAGGTTGAGACCTGTGATGTTAGAAAAGATGAAGTCTAATATATGATTGCTTCAGCTGCCGCTCTAATTTTTCCTTGTGTTTGCTTCTATTAAAATTACTCAGCAGATATTATGTCCCCATCATGTTTTGACTTCAGCCATCTTAATTTCTGAGTCCCTGAAACTTGGACCAACCTTAACAAAAGAGAAGTAGCTGCTGCAGCACAGTGAGCTATTGAGGGCTCAGGATGAAGTGGCTGCTGCTGGACTTCAGCCTGTACAAAGCAGGAGGGATTAAAGCCAACATCCCTATCTCTGAAAGAAGACTGAACGTGGAATGAACTCATGGCCAGGGTGGGGTTCTCAAGAACAGCACATTAAACTGTGAGCTGCCCAGAGCAAATTGGTTACCCTAAATTTGTTTCCTCTCCAGGGGTTTAAGTGAGTTCCAGGAAAGCACCCCCTTTTACGCAGGTTGCAGATACCAGTCCAGGTCAAAAACAAGAGGATTTGGGTACTCAGGATAGCATCAAAATGTTAGACCTTTCAGAACAGAAATGAAATTCATATCCCTAATGAATCCCTCTACAACAGCTATCCCCCTACAGCAGTGAAATAATCTCTGACAGAAGCAGGGAGCAACAGAAAGAATTTATAGCAGCAGGTACACTATACAGGGAATAAGGCCATAGAAAACGCGGAAGTAAAAGCGTGTTTTGGATTTCAAATTGGATCAGAACAGATCAGATCAAATTGGATCAGAACAGACATCTAAACTTGGAGTACAGGAAAGTTCTTTTGACCAATTCACAGTCCTGACAGTCTCTTTACCTCATTTCTCAGAAGACTAAAATCTGGTACAAAGATCCACCTTTTTCTGCATTTTTCCTTTCACCATCTTTTTTGATGCTCCCCTTCAGTAAGCAGTGATTGCTTATGAGGGTTTTATTTTGGTATCTTAATTAATCTTCACATCCTAAATGAATGTGGAAGATACAAATATTTCAGCAAAATTCAGCTGGTTTGGTCTAAAGCCTTTGACTATCTTCATCTCTGGAGAAGAGCAACAACCTAGTAAAAAGTGCACTGCATTTCAGAGACAGAATAGAGTGTCCACTTACTACCATGCATCTCAGAAAGACATTCCCTCCCAAAGACATTTTAAAAATGCACCACTTCTGCAGAGTCAGTTCCTTGTTTATAAATCAATGAGGAAACTAAGAGTTTTTGCCAAGTTAGCCACTGATAAATCATGTTAAAAAAAAAAAAGCTTAAAATAAATTAATTTTAGTAGCAACATGTAGCTTATCTATACATCCATGGTAGCAAAGAACAGCCAGTTAAGTAAAAAAATTAGCTTATATAATGAGCTCTCTGCCACATGATTAGTAGTGTCCCACTACAGTGATGGCATCTGTAGTTTGCAGTTTCAGTATCGGTCTTATGCAACCTAAAGGTGCACCATGAGGAAACATGAGGCTTTCAAAACACTGGAGTTCCAAAAAAGCACCACACAAAAACTTGCACAGGGTCTGCCTGAGTGTCTGCAGGGGAGAAAGAGATTCTGGAGCAAGACCCCAGCATTTCCCAACACTCCCCAACTTCACCATTTTGACAGCAGTATTACTGCTTAATTAAGTGATTCCGAGGATGGTGGCAGAAGCAAGGTGTGGTGACAGCTGTGTGTGTGTCACAGGGCTGGATGTTTGAGGTGGTGGAAGCCCTGCTCCTGCTCCCACATGAGTGAGCCCACAGTGAGCACCGGCACCACCAAAGTTTGTCCTCCAGCCCTGTCCTGCTCTGCCTGACTGAGATGGAATTAAGAGGCATCTGGGGGCTTACCAACAGTATCAATCCACTCATAGGAAATCTTTCAGAAAATCACAACAAAGCCCTGATGTTCGAAAAATTGGGAAGGAGGAGTGATGCAAATCTTGCCACACATTACCTCTTCAACTTACATCCTTTCCCAAACTGCAGATGGGACCCATCATAGAGCAAAACTTTGAGGATGAGAGTTCTCACACTATGCCAAGGGACAAGTGCTCTGTATGTGTTGTAGCAGCTCCTTTGAGCCCTGTGTGCTGCACAAACAAGGGAGAGAAAGTTTACCTGAATATTAATGCTCCCTCCTGCAGGCCTAGAGAGATGAAATCACTGTTGGGTCGCATGGGACTGTTTCCCCTCCACATCAAAAGGCCTTCCTTCATCGTGGTTTTAAACCTCATGAACACATTCGTTCTTGTTCCTGATACCCTGTTTAATGCGAAGAAGGAAAGAATAGTAAAATACTACATTGTCACAGTCTTATTTAAAAAAAAAAAAAACATAAAAAAAGACGCAGTATTTCTTCTCTGCTGGTCTGGTGGTTTACTGTCCTGCAACTCATTTACATGCTGACCTGTGAAGGATTCTGGTTCATATCCCCATTTCCATAATTTCAGAGTAGGGGACTTTAACTCATCTTTCCATAATCTCAAACACGATAGCTGCTAGGTTACTCCACACAAATAAGAGAAAATCCTTTTCTCCTCTAGCCTAGTGTGAAATCCAGCCCAAAAACCAGATTTTGAGAGTGCCCAGTAGATGTGATGCCCTCCAAAGGTAGTAGAAGAAGCACAAGAAGGGCAAATCAGAAAGTGCCAGTAGGTAAGAGGTACCAAATGGCAGGTGAGGACACTGGTGAACCCTTCTCTACTCAGTGGCTGAAATAAAGGGAGATGGAGGAGTTTGTCGAAACAAACTGGAATTTGCTGGAATGTGGTGATGTTCTAGGATACAGAGCAGTCAAAAAAGTAACTTTCAGGATCTAAATGTTACACTAACACAGCAGTTAGAAAGGAGTTAAGGTCCTTAGTCTTTTTGGAGACACAGGCTCTGTATGTCTGCTCTTTGCCCTCAGGGAAGAGCCAGCCCCTCTCCATGCCAGACATACATGTGCTATTTTCTTTACAGGCTGCAAGATGCTCAAATATAACAAGCTAAGCCACAAGGATATGTACTCAAAATGTATTTTTTCTTTGAAATTCAAAAATATGGCAGAAACACAGTTAGAAACATTATAAATACAGCTTAAAACATATAAATATATTATGCTCTCCCACATAAGGCTCCTAATATTATGACACTTAAGAAACAGAATACTTAGGTCCACAGGAGATACACTACCTTTTCAGGATATCTGGATTATCATACGTGAGGTAGCTGCGACCAATAAATTGTGGGATTTCAATTGCTTCTGTAATGGCTGAGAAGTAAATACAAAAAATGAAGATGAGTGTGAGATAGCTGACTTAGAAATGGAAGGAAAAAAAGAGACAAGACTCTTTTATTGATTTACTCCTGCAATGACAGGTACTTGCCAGTGGCACAGAACTGAGCTGAACACACACTGCTTTGCAAAAAGGCACTGCCAGATTTTATCTAAATGTAGGGGCAGTAGTTAAGGGAGTTGGAATGGCTGACAGTCCCTCTACTTACAGCCTTCATGTCAGGAGCCTAACGTATTGCTCCACCACAAATGTTAATGCAGAAAATTATGAAGTATTGGGAAAACATTGCAAATTTTCTCTTTACCCCCGTTTCCACATTCCCTGATTCTCCACGTGGTTCAGCGCTCCCTCCTGCCAAAGCTTATGCATCAGCCACCTTTGTTATAGACTAAGAAACTCCCCCTCTCGCTGCTAGCAGAGCATTAGGGACCTCTCACCCTGCAGAGGGAGGCTGAGAGGCAGCACTGACAGCCCCCGAGCTCACTGTTTTCTCTTTCAGTGACTGCACAGAGCGGCTGCTGCCTGTTCCGAGCTCACCCCTGGGCTGTAGTGTGGGGGCACACTGTTTCCAAGGAGGAGTTACAGAGTCCAGAGCCCCAGATCACTTTAGCCTATTGAAAACAACAGGGGCTATGCTAAAGGCTGCATGGCAGAGGCTGCAGAGCCCCTTGGTGTATTCAACGCTGCAGTGCAGCCTTGGGGGTTGTCTTCTGTGCCCCCATACAGCATTTCTGTAGGGACAGCCCAGGCACCCCTGTGGTGTATGCCTTGGTCAGTGGCAAACATTGCAGCCAGAACTGGGGTAGGTGCACTGCTGCCCATGGAGAAGACTTTGGCAAAATAACTCAGCTGTGTGACATAAATCATGGAACATCCCTGATACAGAGCCCTTCACCAAGCTATGAGCACTGGCCCAAACATTTTTTTTGTTGAGTGAACATCCTACAATTTGCTGGTAATCTTCCACAACTGACTGCTACAGTAATACAAGCCAATTGTATAAAAGACTTAAAATAGATGCCTTCATCCTATTTTCTTACTGAGGAATAATCCCTTCAACCAACAGCTAATCCTATCTATATAAATTTTGAGCTTTCCAGGGCAAGGATGCTTACTTTCTTTACACAACACAGGGTCTGGCTGGTCTTTTAGAGCTCACTGTGACACAGATATGCAACAATTGGTGTAGTCTGGTAGCCAGAAAGAGCAATATGAAATTTAGCTCTAGGTGCCAAGACTGAGAATTTTAGATGGTGATGAATTACTTTTTTCATCCGTAGTGAAATCAGGAAAGCTGCCTAATGTGTCTAAAGAAACCACCACAGGCCATGTTCAGCCTGCAGCCTGCCAACGTAGTTGGAAGATTGCAAAAGTTGTGTTACACTGGCCAAACATTCCTCACCAGGTCTGACACTTCCTGCACTGGACAGCCTCTGATGGCACCAGAGCATGAAAGGAGCCCTTGTTCCCCTATCTCATCCTGCACTAGAGCCCCACTGCTCTTGCCTTCAGCTGGGGAAGGTGCCCGTGCCATGCAGCAACCCTTGCCTGTGTCAAAGTACTCTGATTTCCTCTAGACAGCTTAATGGGCATTTACCTCTGCTTGCTCTTCGTTTGTTTCATTGAATCTGAGTGCAGAAAAACAAGCACATTTTAGCAGTACTCTTGATGCAGCCAGGATTTTTGCAGCTGGAGGGGAGCAGGGCCAGTAAGGAGATCTAGGACTAAACACCTCTGTGCTTTGTTCATCACAATTCAGCAGACAAACACCAAAGCTCTCATGACAAGCAGGAGTGAGCGCTGGACTGCAGGGAAGCCTGAAGTCATACCACAAAAGCCACTCTGCTTTGCAAATACATGGACCAGTTCTACAACCACTGTTCTGAGTTTGGCAAGTGCTTTGGATGCAGTTTGAAATATCAAACTCACAATGTTTAAGGAAGTGTTATATAACATTAAAAAATATTTTGGCTTAATGACAGAAACTTGCCAGGCTTAATGGAAACCCAGCATCCAGACAATCACACAATGACGGAGCAGTTTTCACAGAATTCACAGTACTTACTGTTTAGGCAGTAACTTCCACACTCTGCAGTGAGTCAGCACAAAACAAAACAAGAACATTCTGAGTTTATTATTCTAAAGCATAAAAATCTACTTTAGTCCAATTTCATGCCCACTTTTCTGCAAATGTGTAATATCCCATCTACCATTTGCATAAGTGGCTACAATCACCTGTGAAGATACACTGTTTTCATTATTGGTTTGCTTTTAATATCTATATTTGTCTGTTCAAAACACACAAAGGGACAGGCAGGTGGGACCAGCAGCAAATCCTTTTACTAGTCCTATTTCTCAAATCCCAGTGACCCACCAGGTTTTACCCAGGGATCTGCTCTAGCCAAGGGAAAACAAGAGTTTGCTCTTCTATTCCATCTTGCAGTTAAAGTATAAAAATACTTTTAGCACTCCCCAAGCTTGGACAGAAGATATAAAACCTAGCAACGCCAGCAAAAACTCTATTAAATCTTCAGCTAATGATCCATTTACAATATGAATCAATATCTCATAGACCTCATATCAGCATTTCTTGAGTTTTTAAGTGGTGTGTGTATTCTGAAGAGTGAGGTGCAGTCCCTCACAAGAACTTTGCCTTCTAGGGTTTTTTACATCCTACATTGCCTTACATTGCCTACCACCAAGAAGGATGGAGACAGCACCTGCACCTCACGTACCTTCTGAGTACACTAACCAAAACCCTGTTATGAAATAGAAATGGACACAGATGTGCATCTCACCTTAACCATGTCTACACCCCAAGAGAGACACAGGTAAGGATTATTTTGAGGAATCTACTTCAGGGGGTTCTCATCAAGGCTGTCATAGATTGAGGTTCAGGAGCAATCTCCATGTTCTCTGCACACCTATCAAAAAACTCTTCAATTTTTGGTGGCAGTTGAGGCTGCACAAGTGCAACCAGGTTGAACTGCACCTGAACAGGAGCCACAGGTAGCAGGAACAGAAGCCAGGTGGCTCATGCTTTTGGACACTCTTAAAAATGAATAATGATTGGATTCATATAGGAAACAGCACCTTAGGATCTGGCTAAGTCATAGGCAAAAGGTGCTTCAGGCTGTCTCTGAAAGCCTGGATACCCACTGAGATGACAACAGGAAGGACATGCCAGGCAAGTGGCACCACTGCTGGTACCATGAGCTCAGATATTGTTCTTAGGGCTCAGCACAGGCCAGGAGCTGAGCAGAGGTGAGGAGCTGTGGCCCCAGCACTGCACACCAAACAGACAGGCAGTCACACACCCAGGCTGCAAAGCATTCCCTTGACTGACTGCTCCTGGAGATGTGTCAGCACATCTGCAGATGTCATCTTGAAGTCAGGAATTTAGCACCCTGCACATACCTAGACAGTCAAAATCCCAATTCTCCTGCCTGTCTACAAAAAAAAACAGGGTAAATGACGTTGTTTCAGCTCTTAGTTAGACCACAATAGCGTAAGCAAAGGGGTTTCTTGCATTGCATTTTAATATAATGCTTTTGTTCCAACATATTTTCTGTTTTGAAAAAAAGGCCAATCTATTCATCACAATTTAACCAAAACCACTACATTTAACTTTAAAGTTTAGGACTGTGAGAAATGAAGCAGTGGGTGAAGACAATAATGTCAGCCAGCTCTTTTGATCCTAGTTTACTCTTACATTACAAAACCTTCCCTCAGGCGTTTTTTAAACTCAAGCTTGACAGAAGCTAAACGACTCCATCTAGTGGAATAACCCAAAGCGCACTTTTTAAACACTTTTCTTGCACTCTTACCCATTTCCTGAATCTAAGATTTGAACTATTACAGTGGCTCTGAAGAAAAGAGAGTAATGTGCATGTGGATGAGTCTTCCTCCTTGGTGGTCTCCTTCGCCCCACCAAGGCAAGATCTCTGTAGATGGTAAAATCTCCATCAGAATAGTCAGTGTCTAAAACAGGAGCAGACCTTTCTGTGTGTGAGAACAGTGTTTGTTGTCAGCTGTATAGAGGATAAAATTACACGGGTTATCCATGCTCATGCTTCAGGATGTAACATAACTGCTGGCTGGAGGACCCTGGCAGGAATTCCCCCTTTTCACAGCACTGCACAATTAGGGACGTGTATGAAGTGTTAGTGTTCAGTGTTAATCACCACAAGCAACCAGATACCAGGTTGCTATCTATGGATCCTAGCCCCACACTGGTATAACTGTTACCACATTCCTAAATAACAAAACAAATTCTTCCCTAGATACATGGAAAATGCACGGATGACAGAGGAGCTCTGGCCTCTGGGGCTTCTATTTAAAGGCATGTGGACAGCAGCAGTTGTAGGTGTTAAATCTTCCTTACTTTTGTGACCAACTCCAGATCCCTGGGTTGATATCCAGCCATTGTTACCTTTTTGGCAGTGTTGCCCATCGAAGCCCAGGGGACAGTCACATTCATAGCTGTCCTTCTTGGGAACACAGGTGCCTCCGTTTGCACATGGTGAGGTCACACAGGGGTGGGCAGCATTTGCTAGGTTGATTCCAAAAGTGAAATCCTGTTTCACATCAATTGTCCGGTCATTCAAGATAATCTATGTATTAAAAAAAAAAAAAAAAAAAAAAAAGAAAGGTGTGAAAACACATTGCAAAAACTTCCAAATCCAGAGTATCATACTGCTAGTTAGAAGATTCCTCTGAAAGACTTGAGAGAAATGCAACTCTCAAAACTTGGCCCAAACCCTATTCTTGTGTGTTTTCCAGTTGCAGAGGTCCAACTCATACTTTTCCTCCCCTCAATCCACTGGAGATTAATCTCTTTTGTGTCTTGTGAAACAGCCTTAGGCAACCTCTGTAAGGGGTGAAACTGTGTGGAATTTACAAGGCCTGTGCCTGAACACTGATGTGATGCTTTGTAGCTGAACCATGAGCTGGGATGGTAAAATTAGATGAGCGCTGCTGAGGAAAAGTATTTCTGAGATCAGAAAACCCCCTAGGAGATGAGTGTTGACAACAGAAATACTAAGCAGTATGGCTTGTTTTTCACATTTTCTATTGCTTTCTAGTATCTCATCCTGCCTGAAAGAAGCTAGAGTTAAGATGAATGAAAACATAAATAATGACTACACATAACTGATTGTATATAAATGGAAGAGAATTGCTAAATGCTGGGATTTTTCCAGTATGTCAGCAGCATATGTTCTCAAAATAAACCAACATATGTATAATCTCAGCTGACATCTTGGCAAGAGAGATTGCATGCAGGCACAGCATCTGATTTCAGCTACATCAAAATAAGTACATATTAACAAACAATAGATTTTAAGGCCAGAAATGAGAAAGGCAATGGTTGCTCTGGCTCCTGCATAACTCAGACAATCCACCTTAGAGGATCCTACCCAGAGAAGAGGTCGCGTCAAGCACTGCACAACTGTAACAGCAGAAAAAACATCCAGTCCTGTCACGTAATGTGACTCCGTTACGTTTTCAGTTTCCTTCTAAATTTGACTACATTGTTCCAGAGGTTAATAAGCCTCCACCCATAAAAAACATGAATTTTGTTTCTTGTTTTAAACTTATATTCAGTTTCCAGGCTTTGTTTCTCATCATGTCTTTCTCTTCATAATTCCAGCACCATCCAAAGAAATCTAACCCTCAGTCTAGGAACTAGCAGACCACTATAAAGTCACGTCTCAGCCTTATCTGGCTAAACTACACATATTGAGATCTTAGGTCTTTCTTTACACTGCATATTTTTCAGTATTTGGTGATGTTTGCAGCTCTACTTCTGTATAGTTCTCCAAAATCCTACTATGGGTAAGGCAGGCAACTAAATGTTCCCAGTGCCCAAAAGGCAGGCAGTATTTTTCCTTGGCATCCCATTCATGCCTTTGAGAATACAAATCCACCTTACTAGGTACATGATAGAGATAAGGGCTCACAGTCCACATTTCCCAGTCCTTATCAGTGCCCTTACCGTAGCATACAACCCCTCACCTTGTAATTGTAATTGTAACCCCTGTTAATTTCTCCTAGGCTCTCTATCATGTACCCCAAAATGCATCATGTCTACCTTCTCAATGATGTTCATTTGCCTGACCTGTTCCTATCACTGTGACTCACTCCTCCAGCTTCCTTGAACTTCATGTTTTCTGCTGGACAGCTGACAAAGACAGAAATGTCAGACCAAGCAATGAAACCATTTACACTGAATAATTACTTTTCTGTCTCCAAGCAATTGTTAACTGTAGAAATTTTTTATTTTTTTATTAAAAACTATCATTAAAATTTTGGTTTTATTTGTTATTTTTTTACATTCATCTGATCCAATAATTCACTCTTCTAAAATTGTGAAGATTCAGGGCCAGCCTTCCAACTTTACCTGAGTTATTTAAGTACGTTTAGAACGAAAAATGTTAAGTTCAGTATGCACTTTTATTTGATTATTTACTAGGCCTGATACAAACTGCACTCATGCTCACCTGATCACATGGGAACATTATCCCTAATGCCTGCCAACAATGGAAAACATCTCCTCCATTCATGTACCCCATATAAAATTATAAGAGGGGATAGCAGTGCAGTGTGCACCTCCACCATGGTGTAAGAAGGCACTAGGTGGACTTCGCACTGCGAAATAATAATTTAACCAGTTTATGGTGAGCTCCTGAGGTGAAATCCTTGATTATTTTGAGTATTTCCAGTCAAATAAGGGCAGGTTTGCACAAAAAACATGCACTGGATGTGATGGAAATAAATGTCTGCAGTGTGTTTTTCTGGGCACACACCTTCTGGATGCTCCCACTGAAGGGTCTGAGGATCCCAGAGTTCTTCTTCACGTCATCATAATTAGGGACTCCACCAACAAATATTTCAGAGCTGCATTTAATCTGTGTAAAAGCCCCCTGCAAGAAACATAGAATAACATTTTATTAGAGTAGCTGGAACCATGCTTGTATCTTCAGATTAGCCTACATGAGTTGTCATAGCCTGTTACAGCTTATTTCAGTGCCTTTTCTTTGTACAACCAAGAGAGCCATTGTAGGACACTCTTGACTGACTTTATATTATCCCAGTCAGAAGTAGATGAAAAATGTCAAGCATTTAAAAATGGCAATACTGAAGGAAGAAAGAAAGGAAACCGACTCATCATGTTTTCTGACAGGACGTCTAGCTTTATTTGCAAAGACTTGAGGTACACTGATGTAAATCTATAACCTAATCTGTGAATTAGGTTCATAAAGCTAAAATCAGAGCAAAGTTCATGCAACAGAGACTCATTCAGTATTTCCAAATCCTAAGAGATAACCTACTGTAAGTTGTGGGGCTAAATGAAAGAAACAGTGAGTTTGCATCAATTACCAGAAGCAGCTGCTCAGGATACCTGAGATGGGAATATTCAGGGTCATGGGATAAATAGGTGTGGGGGTTCAAGCAAGGCTGGTACCCTGGCTGGAACCAGCACGGGCAGCTATCCTCAGCTGCGTGGTCCACATTCCACTGCATCAATGTGATGGATGGCAATATGGCGATTTATTGCAGGGAAACTTGACATTTTATAGCCTGGGTTCACTGTGTTACTCCCATCTGCTTACATCACACTTAGGTGCTATTGGCTAATTGCAGGGGGGCCTTGCTATCCTAACAGAGAGGGGTGGGTTACTAGCTTTCCATTACATCCCGCTATGTTCCGCAGCACAAGGCCTTAACTACAACAAATAGGAAAATATTTAGCAGCTAAAGAGAGAATAACTGTGTATTTCCGGCCCTGCAGAAGCTTCTGTGCTTTCATGGTTGGCAGCTCCCAGCCACCCTCCTCCTGGAGCACTGCACTGCAGCACTTAAGAGAAAAAAATTGGGAGTATTCACCTTAACCCATCCATCTAATGAAGTCTTGAGTGATTCAGCCAAATGTTTGTCACTCAATTTGTTTCCTGACAGACAACTGGAATTTCAATTTATTTAAATTTTTGAAGAAAAGTCAAAGCTTCGACAAAAGTTTCCCAGTTTGCCAAAAGGCCTGCTATGGGATTTTTCTGCTATGGGATCTGGGGTCTGGTTTTCTGACTGCACTCTCCACCAGGTAAAAGATATTTTCTAAGCAAGTCTAGCCTTGGGTTTTATCAAGACAGAAAATGTACCTCTTTGCATGCATTTGAGTTCTTAGAGTGAATATCCTGCTTGGTACAAGTACAATTTCACTTTATTGTAAATTTGACTCACTATGATCACTTGGTGAGTGAAGAACAAAAAAGCAAGTCATCAACTGTCTGATTACTCCATCCTGCAAATCACTTTTGCAAGAAGAAGACAAAGAAAAAATTCTCTTCAGACCTACATTTCCAGGACAATATTCAGAAAGAGGTAAAAAAAGACTGGGCACATACTTTTCAGCATGATACTTCTCCAAATTACAGCTCTCATAGTGCTCAACAGACTTAAATTCAACACAATTCAACAACAACAACAGAATCCAACAGAATTCAACAGAATTCCTAGGTTGGAAGAGACCTTCAAGATCATCAAGTCCAACCCATGTCCTAACACCACAACTAGACTATGGCACAAGAAGCACCAACAAAAGAACCTTGGGAAGATACATGAGCCAGACACAAAAATCTGAGTCCAGCTACATGTCAGGAGCAGGTACAGTCGGATTCCAGAGGGATCCCTGCCTTTACAGGTATCCTTGTCCTCAGGGGGAAGATCTTATACAAATTCCCAGCTCAGGGCTTAAGAAGATGTTTCCCTAATGAATATACTGTTTTAAGCAAGTAAGAGCTTTGAGAGCAGGGTGTGCAGTCTACCATGCAATCTCTTTACAGTCCAACAGCTGCATTCAAGACAAGTCTGTGATAAGCTCACCTCTGCCATCCCTTCCACTGGTTTCTGTTTGTCCACTTGTAGGATACCATTTTTTGCCGTGCGAGACACTCGCAATTCATGCCACTGACCCAGACTGACAGGTTCTTCACTCCTGTTTTAAGGGCAAGAAAATTTGCAAGCATGTAACACTGTGCCTTTCTGATACTCTGTAATGTTAAAAAGTCAAGTCCTCTGGGATGATTTTCTAAATAAAAATAAATATCAGTCACTGTGATTCTTCCCTTATAAGGAAGCAACAATCCTCTGTGTCCCATCATATTTCTAGAGCAAATAACAAGCACTCTAGTTTTATTTATAAATGAAACGCTATCCCCAGTACACACTTTAGCTACCTCTGTCCAGTTTTTTTGCTCAGTCACTTCTAACATGTGAAAATGAATTTTTATCTCAGCTGTACATCCTCATTTCACTAAAAGCTTCTCACTTAATGGCTGGTCTAGCCCCACATTCTTCATCTTCTTTTAAAGCAGAACTACTTTGTGTTGTCTTATCAGTTCTATTTATGCATCCTGTTACATTGACATCTACAGACACACACGTGCAGCCCGGATGCTGTACATAAAAGGGAAGTAATTAAAAAATGATCCTAATGATGTGATGAGATCTTGGCTAAGAACAATAATCCCCAGTGGTGCAAAGTATTCACCAGTCTCAAAGGAAGCATTTTTAAACAGCTCTTACAATCTTTACTTGCACAGCTATATGAATAGCAGCCTGTATGAAGGGCAAAACCACATTCCCCTTCTCAAGTTCTGTAGATCTTTGTATCTTGTTTTCAAATGTCATTTTACTACACTGGTTAAAGCATTTTATATCTAAATGAGATGTTGCAGCCTTTCCTCCAGGAGGACTGGAAACTGGTGCTCGATTTACAAGCCAAGCTGGAAAAATCAGAATTGTGTTATTTAGAACCTCTCAGACTTCCTAGCTTCAGTGAAAAAAATACACATTTCAGGGCATGAAATAATGTTTATATTTTCAGCATATTTAAATTTAAAAATAAACCCCCCCACATTTTGAAAAAAAAAAAAAAAAAGGAAAAAAATTGAAGTAGTGAGTCAAAAGTGACTCAAATGCTGATTAAAAAATCCATATAATTTTGAAATTGTGAAAATAATATTTTCTTTTTTTTTTCCCTGAACAGTCAACATCAGTTTTGCAACCTCTTTGTTGTGCTTTTTTTGATCCTTCAAATTTTCTTAAAGCTCATTTTTATCTTTTGTTATGATGTTGGCAGTATAACTTGACACTTCTGAGTGACACTTGGTCCAGAAAACCGCCATTAAAAATATCATCAAGCAATACCAGTCACTAGTCCTTCTCTTCTGTAACACCGTTTAAGGTTTAACTATCTTGGGTGAATCAATAGCTAAGGAAAGCTAATCACCTTGAAGAAGTCAATGTATGCATACAAAGGAACCAGATAGGTTTGGCTACATAGTAAGTAGCAATACAAACATTATCTCTCTGCTGCTTAGGTCATCATCATGCTAACCCCCTCTGCTTTGCTTAATAATCAGGGATTATTAAGCCTTGCAGAGTCATCCCTTCATAGCTGCAAGCTCTTTCTTCAAATAATGGGCTTTCTTCTGGTGCTTGAACACTCCTGCCTCTTCATGTGCTGTGGGGTTACTTTTCCCCATGTAAACCAAAGCTTAAAAAAGATCGCAGATCATGAAGATCTTGATCCTGTGAAAACTTGACCAAGGGAAATCCCATGGAGTTCTCCTCTGAGACATTTCAGTGCTCAGGTTCTGCATCTGGCCACCCACTCAGCATCCCTTCTCCCTGTGGAGCCCCCAGAGCACACTGTGCTGCTTCCATCCTGGTATGCATCAGGAAATCACAACCTTGACCAGCATCAGCTCTCCTACTGCTGCTGCTGACATACACAAATAAGCCTGCCTCATCCTAATTATAAAGTTATGGCTGTGTTTTGATTATATTTTATCTAACAGCCTGGTGCTCCTATGGCAGAGGTATCAGGATGATCAGACCTATACCCCTGTTATAGGGTAGGCATGAAGTAGTATGATTAAGAAAATTTAAAGTGGACATTGACCAGGCAGGCACGAAAAGCAGGGAATCTATTTGTCTTATTTAATCACTGACAGAGCTGATGACAGGGAGCAAGTTGCACATTTTATCTAGAAAAAGGAGCTAACAGGGCAGCCTGACAACTTTCAGTGAAGTCTGATGGTCTCCTGGGTTTGCCCATCACCCAGCTATCTCACCACACTCTTTTCCTCCAGTGCAGGTAGTTCAGGCAGTAGCTGGCATCCAGCTTGCTCCTCTGCTTTCCAACAGAAAGGGGCAGTTTCTACTCTACACAAGGCATATGCTTGTGGCTCTTGCCAAATTTCACAGCCCTGCATATCAGTTAAACTTTAGTACAAGGTGTTTTCAAGTGCTGCAATATTCTTGGAAGAAAAAAAAAATAAATTCTACTTTAATATTTTATGGTTGTCAGTAACAGGAATTAGAAGGCTGCAATCAGTAAAGATTGAAGGCTGTTGTAAGAAGGGCTATTCTGAGTTGGAGAAAAGGTCTCCAAAATTAGCTATTTCTGTCACTTTTCAACAAGAGAATAGAATAGGGCAAGTATGAAGTGGTTCTTCCTTTGATATATCCTCCCAGCTTCTGGCAACTTGTCATTTAGCAATTTCCTGAGTCAGAGGCTGCATCCGTACAATTGTGTTTGATCTCCCTCAATGGATCTTTCTTCAAATTTGTCCATTTTTTAAAACCTATTTATAGTTTCGGCATCTGAAACTTGCTGTGACAGTTAGTTTCCACAACTTATTTATGTACTCCTCTGGAAAAAAAAATCCAACCCAAATCCAAAGAAAAAAGTCTTATTTTCTTTGGTTCTTTATTTACTCTGCATATTGAAAAAAATACAGAATACTCATTAATCTCCATGCCACTCATTATTTAAAAACCTCTATCATACTTCCACCAAACTCTTTCTTTTCTAGGCTGAAAGGTCCTGCTGTGGAAAAGCTTTGTGGAAGATGTTTCATTTTCTCTCCTGGATGCCAAAACTACTCTTTTAATTTTGCTAATTTCTTTTGAAATAATGTGACCAGAATAGCAGCCAGTTTTCAAGACAGGGTGTATTGTGGGCTTCAGCAGAGACATTCTCCATTCTTCCATTCCTAATAATTCTCTGCATTGTACTTAGGTTTCTGTATTTGCCTCTAAACAGTTTGCTGTTGCTTCCACAGAACTATCCATGATGACTCCAGGATGTTTCTCTGTCTGACAACACTAACTGTTTTTCCACAGCTGTGCACTGTTAGGCTTGTGCATTATTTTGCACTTGCTCCCTTGAAATTTCATAACCCGTTTTGTCTACAAAACTGAATGGGTTTTTTTGCTTGAGTCCTCATTCAGTGTAAAATCAGTACATTTTCTCTAATCACAGTATAGTCAAAATTCCTGATGCTCATCCACAGGAATCATTGGTATGCAAGACTTGCACAGTGTACACATTTTCCATAAGCTTTATATAGATAATTTCTAAGTATCAGGTCAGCCTGGTCAAACTAGCAGCTTCCTGGGCCATATCCAAGACACTGAGTGCCTCTGTTCAGCCCAGTGCCTTTTCAGAAAGCCTAGGAACAGATGCCCAGTGAGCATTCAGCAACACAGGGAGAGAGAGCAGTGTTTTTGAGGCCTTTTATTTTATCTATCCTCCTAGACATTAATTTTAGGATGCAATGAGTCACTTATAGAAGGTCTTTCTGGGAATCTCGTTGACTAGGTTAAACAAAATATTTATGTTTTTGACATTGTACAAATTGCATACTAGGCTCAGGTCCCTCAAAAAACATCACTGTGAGGAAGTGGAGGGACCTGGAGGTGTATCTTCTTGTGCTACCTCCAGCCTGGCACTCCTGCTTGGAACTGGAAACCAAAAAGGATGTTGCTCACATAAGTGCCAATATTGTGAAATCCTGTGGCTAGAAAGTATACTTGTAAATATAGAAATACAGATAGAAATATATGCATAAAATACTTACAGACCCCCTAACTAGCTATGGTGCAGTGTCACAGGGGCAAGAAGGGAATTACTGTAATACCATACACAGACATTAACATCTGCAGTAAGATATAACACAAAGCTCTGAAACACAAACTGATGTAGGAAGAAAATCCTGGCCCCTTGACCACAATTTTGGTGCTTCTGTGTTTCCCTAAGCACAGGCACTAGGGACCAAGGGGCTCTCACACCTCATCATAGGCTGTGACTCTTTCCAGCCCTATCCTCCTGGATCAGCACCATGGCACTGCTGGGAAGGAAACAAAAGGTCACCATTTACCTGATAACAGCTGTTCCTGAGCCACAGTCGAACCTGAACTCCACATAGCCAGCCACCATGGTAATGGAGAGGAAGTCCTTGCTGTCTGTATCATAGCTGTACAAAAGGACACCAGTCTCTAAATCTGGACGAAATGTCAGCTCAAACTCCATGAAGGAAAGGTAGTTCTGTGGTTCCAAGGGCCAGGGTGTGCTAGCAAATGATCTTAAGGATTCGTTGAACTGAGGTATGGTCAAGGTGAGTGCTGGAAATCCAGAAATCACAAGCAGGTCACTTGAGGCTCAGACATAAAGGATTAACCCTTACCAACCAATGTCTGTTCTTTGTGTTAAGTATTTAAGCTAATAATTAGCAAAACAGCCTGTTCGCTTTTTTTTTTAATCAAAATTAAAAATATTTTTAAATCCCCCCCCATACTACTTATTCCCTTCCTTTTCCATGGATGTATCTGTACTGTAAAGCATTGTGTACCTTTTCTTTAGTGATTCATAATAGTGCCTTTTAAAGTAGTAAACATCCACACAGTGTGTGGTGGCATGAAAATTCTACAGCATAGAAAATAATGCCACATGTATTTTAGTACTTATATCTCTGATATTAGCAGGAAATTGACATTATGTCCTTTACATTTCAAAATATACAACTGACACTGGCTTCAGGAGAAAGGTGGGTATTTTTTTTTAGAATTAACGTGCAGTCATGGAGTGGTACCTTTTTTAACTTCTGAATAGGAATTTCAAGGTGCTTAGGTACAGTTAGTTTAAATAAGCAAAGAGGTTTGAAAACCACAGATTACACAGGAGCTGGATGTAGCTCCAAAGCAGTAAGGGAAGGGTTTCAGTATGTGACTTTAAAAAGATGAACTAACAAGTACTGTCTTCTGCCAGTGTAACTGTATGAGACCTCCTTGGGTGTCTCTAAGTGGAAAACACATTGTACACTAAATAACACACACAAAGAAATAGAGGCATCCCATCAACCACTTACCTTCCTCGCAATGATGACCTTTAAATCCAAGAGGACAAAGGCAAATGTAAGAATCTGCTTTGCTTGCAGTACAGGTGCCACTGTTGATGCAGGCTGCCTCATCACAGATGCCACTGCTACACTCACCTAAACACAAGAGTCAATTTATTGGAGAAGTTTGTCAAAGATTTATTTGGCTATTGATCGCTGCTACTAACCAATGCAATTTGCTCTTCTGCCTAGATTTTTTCGCAAGTCCTCAAATGGTGTGCAATTTAGACAAGGGAACTTTATTATTCATATATATTTTTTAATATCAGACCAGCAAGACACCTTATAAATAGCAAAAAGTAACAAAAATCTTAAAAGCAAAACACGATAGATGTAACTTTCAATCATTCCCTGGAGTATTTATTGTCTGGTCTTCCTGTTTTCTCATAAGATAAAAATTTCTCTAAATTGTTTACTAGCACCATGCCTTGTTTAATTTCAATTATCTTAAGTGCTTCTTTGCTCACTGTAAATTCATGCCATGCTGAGCATGGGAGATGTTAATCATCATCAACTAATCTTATTAGCCAAAATTACAACCCTCTTGTCCACACTAAAAGGGATCCATATCATCAACATATGGGCTTTTTAAGAAGCATCTCTAGTGTGCTGGCACATCAAATTAAGTAACAAGGAGGTTATTTCTTATTGCTGGATTTTAGCTGAACCTGTTGTAGAAAAAATAAATTCTCATTTACTTCTTAAAACTGACATCTGTGAAGTCAGACTATGCAACCATCAAATGTACATCTGATTGTAGTTCTTGTCGAATTTATATGCTCATTTAGTTTCTGATCAAATAACTCTCTCTTTGTCAATAGTAAGAAACTGATTGTATAAAATAAGAAAGACCAAGAAAGACTTTTGTGGTGTTCAGTGGTAAGCACAGTCTTTGGTGGGGCTTAGTTTAATAGCAAACTAAGAATTACTCATTTATTTTGAGGGACATGGAATTATCACCTCAGAGATAACAAAGGTTTCATGAGGCAGATCTGATAATAAACAGTGGGGAGTAGTTTTGCAAGTTGAGGTGATTAAGAGAAGTCTTGAAAAACTATTGCTGTATTTTTTTGTTTAAATACAGCACTCTGATTGTAAGGACAGTTTCAAGAGCAGGTCTCTACACATCTTCATTGTGGCACTGGTGTTTGTACAGTTTGAATTCCCATCCCAAAGCCAGAAAGAAAGCCACAAACAAATATGCAGATATAAATAGCTGATGTGCTGGTCTATCCCAATCACTCTGCTCTCCATGCTGGAAATCAATCTTTTCTAACTAAATCAGGGCAGAAGCAGTAATAACTCGCAGGTCACCTGGTACAACTCCCTGATAGACCAGACTTGCCCCACATTGCACATCTACAAATCTCCTGCCAGGACCAATTTTCATTGCATGGAGGGAAGGTCTGAGTACAGCAGCCATGACACAGAATTCCAGGGCTAACCTGAGGAGCACAGATAAAACATACCAGTCCCCTGGAAGGGAAAAAATACTCCTTCTTCATGGAAGGGGACAGTTACATCTGCCAAGCCCAGCCATGGGATCAAGGGTGCTGGCAGTGCCCACTGAGCTACTTTCTGGTCTGCACTGTAATGGCCACAAGTGAACCAAGGCAGGACAGCTATCTTGCTCCTCAGATCACTCATATACTCACCAATTATTGTGACACTGACAGAATAGCACTGGCCATATTTTACAGGCAAGGAAACAGAGTCAAGGCGTGTGCAAACAAGACTCTCTATGCATCAAGCGTGAAGACACAAACAGAAAACCAAGATAATGCTCATCTTTGCTGCATCTGCTCCAGTGTTAATCAATGTTGGCAGCATGTTCATACAGATCAGAGTTAAACAAAGTTTTTGAGAAAGAAAAAAGAACAAGGAAGACCACGGCAAAAGGACCAGTCATGGGACCCCCTGGTTTGAGAAACAGCTTGAACTAGAGCAGTCTTGGTATTTAAGGACAGGCTGCTCTCCCAATGTCCCAGTGACTTTTCACAGCCTTTGGGCCAGCATAGGTGACTGTGCTGAAGAGGCAAACCACAAGTGTGGTGGCTGCATGTGCTTGGCTGCAATGGCAGATGAAGAAGGAGAGAAGCTGCAGCAGGAGTCGCAGATCCTGCCATGCCCACTCCAGTCCACAAGCGGTGTCTCCTCTGTTGATCCCTCAGCTCAGGACCTGTGGCACCTCTGCTGTAGCCAGAAGAGAGAGCACAGAGTTGGATGGACCCCTCCCCACCCTCTGTGAGCCATGTAGCACAGCACTCCTGATTCATATAGTGTGCCAACAGAAAAAAACTCCAAGTGACTGATTGGGAAAAATAACTCCTAAACCCTAGCAGAGTTCACTTGCATTTTTTTTATTTTAAGTTGTACTTACATGACCTATTGTTTGCAAGTCTCTTCTGGTACAGTTTCATATAAATGTGTGCAGTCACACAAGGACAGTAAGGCTTTATCAATCAGTTTCGAGTCACACATGGCAGAGCATAGCATTTATTTTCATTGATGTTGATTGTTAATGCAGTAGTATGTGGAGCATTCATGGATGGGAATGAAGCTAGCTGCATCCCAAAAGGCAATAGAGATTAGGGCTAGAGAAGTTCAGCAGGGCTTTCATCTGTCTAAATTCCATAGATTCTCACTCTATCATGAAATTACACTCTGCTTCCAAAATCATACTCTTTGCAGCAACTGTTTCTTGAGCCAGTCTGTTCTACCCCTATACTGCACAGAAGTTTGGCCATGTTATCTAGAGGATACAGAGCAATTGTTAAGAAGTTTCTCATAAATAATTTCCTTCTTGGGATGTCAGATGCATAGATACAGAAGAGAAGAAAGATGGCTTTGTGGCTGAAGCATGGCTGGGAGAGTTTGGTGGCATGGAATCTATTTCTCACTGTTACCTCTTGCCTTCTGTCTTGCATTTACTCTTATATTATTTAGACTGGGAGATCATTAAAGCAAGGATTTTGTTGCCTTGCCTTTTTTCAAGCATCCATTAAATGGATGAAATACATTAATAAATAAGACAGGACTAGTTAATTAGCTTCCCTAGTTCTCCATCTTTTATTCTGTGAAGGGAAAATAATGCTATTATAATGCTTCATAAAGCTGCTGGAAGTATTTATTCCAAGCTATTTTTAAATCATACCATGACTCTGGATAGCAAAACAAAGAATGGTATACAGGAAAGCCTATATGCTTCAGCAGTGATTGGGTGTAACGCAGAAAGTCCTCTGTAATATCCACAGGACTGCTGTGGGTCTGAGAGATCCATGTATTACTTTGAACAAGTGCAACGATGTCTTTAGGCAAAACACATTTTGTTGGGCCCATATTTTTTCAAATGCAAGCTCAGCATACATACCATTGATTTCTGATTAAATGACTGTGTCAGTCAGGGGCATGAAGAGGTGCCCTAAGAGATGCTGGCAGAAACACTGGTGCAGTTGTAATGATATCTGCAACACAGATCTTACTGTTCACTCATGAAAATGGGTTTGCTATTTATTGTGCACAGGAAGTGTGTCCACAAAGGGCTTGCTTGCACAGTGTGAGGAGCTGTCCTGCCACAGACCCAGCAAGAGCAATGAGTAAAGGAACAGAGGAAAACCAGGACAGAAACAGAGACTGCATCTTCCATCTCTCAAAGCAGGACCATCGCTCAATTTGTTCCAATAGGATTAAAGGTAACCCCAGGTCACTGATGAAAGACCCCACACATCACACTCACCAACGTCAGCACCACTGAGAGCTTTCCCTAATGGCCAGGGTCTCATATCGATTATCTTGCCATTGATGCTGAGTGACTGGACGCAGCCCTGGAACCCGCGGTTGGTGCCGGTGGCCCTGACCAGCCAGTACACACTGGGAGCACCCCCAACATAGAAGGGAGTCTGGAACGTGATTTTGCTGTATTGGCCCTGAAAGGAGAGCAGAGCACAGCATGCTGTGTAACAGATATAACCCAGGAGAACTCATTAAGCCACAGTGGTTTACAATCAATTTTTTTTCCTCTGCAAAGAACTGTGTCAGAGAATACGTAGGTTGTTCATTGGTAATTCTTTCCTGTTAGTAATTCCCCAAATCAGTCCACCATTTGAATCAACCTTTTTCACCTGCATCCCATCATGATAACATGAACTAAAAACACAATAAAAAAGGCTAAAATTCACTGTTCTGAGGAGAAGGCGTGGTCTGTCTTTTGCTGCAATTTCTTCCTATTCTTTTGCCAAAAAATGTTTGTCTTCTAAACCCTAAGTCCTGAGGGACAGACCAATGAAGTGCTGTCTTTCAAACAGAGCCCAACAAGTGTTCAGTATTGAATAATAATTAAATTAGAAAAAGAAGGTAAAAAAAAAGAGAAAAGGCAAAAGCCAGTAAAATAACGATTTTGGCAGGGTTCTGCTTACTTTGTCATTGCTAAATGCACTGCCCATCTCTTAAACAAATCTACAGAAACCTACATATACAAGTTTACTAAAACTGCTACAGTTCACAGGAAAGAACAAAAAATATCAGAAACCAACAGAGCCATTTTGGACCACTGATCCAAACTACAGGCTACTGTGGTTAACTGAGTCAAAATTCCTTCCACAAATTGATCAAAATATGATTTTTGCCTATTACTCAACAGTTCTTTCAAAACCCCACGGACCTTTAGAGGAAAACATCCAAAATTCTCAGTTATTCAGGGCCAGTTTTTACCAACCTGTGCTTTTGACGGCACTGACCTCTAGCCTAAAATCTTTTAGGATTTTTCACCCCTGCCCTACCCTCACAGCATTTATAACAATAAATTCTACCACCATAGCCTGTATTTTGCCAGGCTAAATAAGCTGCAGTTACTGAGTCTGCAGGTGTTCACTTGCACAGTACACTGTAGAAACTGTCCATATCTCTCCTGATTCACGTCTGCCCTATGCACGGCCTCATAGCATTGGTAACAGCAACACATGCCACGCTGAAATTCTTTCCTCTGTCATTTCCAGCTGATGAGAACTCAATGTACTGCAATTTTTTTCTCTTCAGTGCCTGCACATGAAAGTGGGAGGTAATAAGACATCTGAAGCTGCTTTCTTTCAGGGCTAGGGATGGCTATCAAAGGACAGACATCTGAAACAATTCGAAATTGCTTTTTCTTCTAGTGCCTTAATTTTGTTTTCTGGCCCAGCAACAGATGAGCAAGTCAAAGAATCTTCCCATATTATATTTTATCTTGTCAGCTTTGTATGAACTTGCTGGTGTTAACATAAGTCAGGGCAGAATGTCTATCTCCATTACTATGCTTAAATCTTTTCCAGAATATGCATTTAATTACACCACTGTGCACAAATTTTGTGTGGGTATATGCATATTATACATAAATACATACTTATATACACTAAGCATCTATTTTTTATGTCTGAGGAAGCAGTGCAGCTCTCTGAGGCTTGGAAAAAAAAAAGCAATCAGGGACAGCAGCTGTACAATCTAGTAAACTTCTAACAGCCTGTATTTGACACTCAGGTAGGGTAGCAGAAGGGTGGCAGAGAATACATAGAGCACAACAGGGATTCAGCCCTGAGATATTTATCTCTGTGATTTCTAGATGACATATTTGGAAGAGTAACTTGTACTCTGATCCTAGTTCACTAAATGTTCTAACACCAATAAATGAAACTGCACCTTTTTAATCTGATCATGCTTCTGATGGCCAGAAAAGAAACTTCATCATAACTTTGAGGGGCGCCAAGACCAAGCTACAGGGGCAGGAATACCAACCTGAGATTTTCCTGTCACTGGAGCATTGTTGTCCATCCTGAGCCAGCCATTCACCCCATCTCTGAACAATGTGACACTGTGCCAGTTCCCCAGCTTGATTTTGTTTTCACTCGTTATGATTCCAACTCCAGTGCCACAGTTGAACCTGGGAGCATGTGACAGAGAGGGAAAAGTTATAATCTTATATTAACCAAATAAACAAAAGTAGATTTTAGACTCCAAATACTCTTTTTGCACTCAGGAATTTCTCTGTTCCGCACTGCATATTAGCACAGGAAAATCAGACAACAAGTCTACATCAGATCTGTTCCAAGTTTCAAACTTCACTATCATCTTTCTAATGTGGAGAAGATTTTGCATTCTCTGTCCATATCGAGTGCTCTGCTAAGCTTGCCAACAGCTGAAACTGCTTCAAGATGGAGGGTATTACAATCTGAGTTCCTGCTATCACAGTAATTTCTCCTGGGAATTTTTCTAGCTCCCTGGTGAAAGGCAGTGCTACATTAATAACTCTGCTAGTCTATTTGAAACTCAGCACTGATTGACAGGAAAGCCTCCAGGAGCTGAATGTGCACAAATGTACCATTTTCCCTGACTATAATGCAATGCAGGTGAACAGAAACACAACTAAGACACATTACCCATTTTGTTATTCCCCACTTTCAAAGGACTCACCCTCCTAAGTAAGGAGATCCTGGAAATACTCTTTCACCTGCCTCATATCTATCAGACTGCAAGAAAAACTGTCCATCTTCATTTAAAAAAACCTAAACAAGGAATCATCTAAACAAGGTATATAAGATGAAGTTCCTGTCCCCTTGCTGGCATTACATCCTTTGTTTTGCTACATTATCTGCAAGTCTTTTTCTGTGAAATAAAAACACTGACTCAATATGCCATCAATACACCATCAGCTTAGCAAATACAGTGGCTCACTGGCATTTCTGGTAATATAGCTAAGAGCCCAGACAAATGCCTTAAAGAAAACTGATCATTTTGCCTTTACACTGAGGCCTGAATAAAAGAGCTCAACAGGGCACATGTTCACAAACTAAAGAAGGAAGAGAGAGAAAAGTATTGAAGAACTCTTGAATGAAATTATACTGTCCATTTGGTGCACTGTATGGGGCAGAAGTCAAAGTCACTGGAGATATTCATCACATATAGCAGTCCCAGGAGGCAGAAATTGCCCCTTCTCTTTACATCAGATTTAGGATGGAGGTTTTACCTGAACTGGAGGCTACGTCGGATAATTGCCAGTGACATAAAATCACCACGGCCATGTTCATTTTCTCCACAGTACAGCAGCAAACCATCTTCAGATTCAGCCTGCAATCATTGCGTCAACACGAAAAATCAAAGCCTTACAATTACAGATAAAAGCAAGCAGCAGTGGGGGACTTTTCTCCAGAAAAGAGTAATCATTTTTCAGAATGAGTTTTTAACTTGCAGAATCAGAAATTGTTTGATCAGTTTTGAATCCTGCATTTGAAAAACCTAGCAAATCACTGCCTTAACAGTTAAACAACTGAAGACCATCTCTTAAAGTATGACACTATCAGACCTGAAAAAAAGCCTGGAAGTATTAAAGACTGTCAGATGTAGCCCATACAAGACTCCTGAGTAAAAAGTCTAGCAAGAATGTCCTAGCAAACCTGGTAAGTGTAGACACAACAGATTCACTGTGCACGAATACATACACCCTACTTCACACGTTCCATGAGACTGACACTCCTCAAGCCAAACAACCTGTGCTGGCAGCATTTCTCCGTATGCTGGTAGCAGCTGACACAGTGGCTTTTTGCAGCCATCCTGCTTTTTAAAATGACAAATTGCAAGAGGAGTGTAAGATCACCACTGAGGCAACTGATTGCTGCTTTAGCAGCAGTCTCCTTCCCAGACTGTGAGGCTGGTCAGTCTGCTTTATGTGGGTGTGGGATGCATCCAAGAGCTTGGCCACCCTCCCTAGAGGCAGCCCTATATGTCCTCTCCATAATGAACAGACATTACCAACATAAGCCATACATGGGATGTATCCCCACTTTAGACCTGCATTTTAACTGCCATGGTATCCTGAATGCATTAGTAGCCCATGTTCCAGACTTCAGGGGGGGAAATAATGTCCATCCTTAAATCCTGCAGGGAGGGGATGGAATACTACATATAGGGCAGTGTTTTGCTCTGTATGACAGGATCATAATCCTTTGTCCACAAAAATACTGCATACCACTTTCAAATCCTAGTTCACAAAAATTCTGTGTGTTCTTCAGCCTGTAGCTCCTCCACGTGACTATAACCTTGCCAACGTACATCACTGCTAGTCCACAATTACTAGTCCCAGGGATTCTCTCATGCAGTGCATACCAACAATGGATGAAAACCCTTCAGCTGCCTACAAACTTCATTTACATTCACTGAGGGTTAAGCCAGACCTTTGCAGATGAAGGTTTATGAACAGGTTCACCACAATTACACTGAAGCTAACAGAAGCTAAGTTACTGCTCTATTGTTCACCGCATCAGAGTAAGTAAATAAAATTTAAAACTCCAAGTGTGAGAATTGCTTTAACTCACCTTGAATTCAAGGGTAATTTGAAATGTCTGATAGGACTTTTTCAGCGGTTCAAAGGTGATGTATGAGTAGCCAGAGAACTGAGGATACTGGATACTAATGTCTGAAAAGCAAAGAGGGAAGCATGTTATGTAGCAGTTTCCTTCCGTATAAAAATCAATACATATATTTAGTGCTCGATAACATCAGGTGCCAATGAAAGGCAGAGTTCCTCTAGAGACAACCATCAGTCAGCATCAGTCAACAATCAGTTAACCTATTCCCTTGTCCTTCCACCACTTTTTACAGCTAATTCCTTTATTCACTGATGAACTTGGAAAGAAACAGTGTACTGAGGGTCAAATAATGCTCAACAGTTTAATCAGAGAGTTCAGAGAAAATTTCTCCAGGTTCTCATCCTTGTTATAGAAGACAGAACCCATCAACTTTATATTTATTTTCTTTTAAGAGTTAATTTAAGAACGAGAGGACAAAGTCATTTTCTGTTCTGCAGGACTACAAAAACACACGTGGGAAATGTGGCCAGACTTGAAGCAGCATTAGTCACTGCTGCTCTGTAGCTGCTGTATCCAGCATCTGGAGAATCACTGGATGTCTCATAACACCCCAGCAGCTTCCAGAACTTCTTGTAAGTCAGCTCAGGGCAGAAGCTAAAAGGAGTGATGGGGAGAAGAGAGTCCCTGCAGGCATCTTTCCATCCCTGGCTGCAACAGTAGCTCTTTTTATTCTTCTTGTCAAATGGCATTATCAACCCTCATCCTTTGCTGTCTTGTGTTAGACCCTGACCCTGAGAGAAAATGAAAATCAGACATGTCTTACTGCTAGCCACTGCCAGGTGTAAAATTACCTTTGCAGCTCATCTTCCTAAGAAGCACTGAGGACAGACACAGTTTCAGGCCTGAGTTTTATATTTACAGTAGATTTAAATCTAATGAGGAAGGAAGGATGAGGAGTCCTATTCCTCTTTGCTATTTGAATACTGAGTGCATTTTTCTCATTCAGGTTTTGAATCTGGATAGAGTTCTCTCAGCATTTTTGCTTCAAGGCATACGTATTTCAGGTTGAGGTGAAGGGGACTGGTGGTATAAACCTGAATGCAACCTCAGCAGAGAACAATTATCTCATGTCCTGATCACAAGCAGAACTGACTGGATCAGAGCTGTTGCATGTGAAGAAGTCTGTTTCCATTCAGATTAACATATTTTTTAACAATATTGGCTGCTGAAGACAAACTCGCTACAAGGGAGCATTGGCACATTATGGTTACTCTGGAATAACACTCCCCTGTGAAAAATGAAGGGTTTGGACTGATGTTAACAGACTGCTTTACAAGTTGTATATGGCCTTGTCAGTTCAAATAAACCCTCAACTCTTCATACTTGATCAAGGCTTAAAATCATATCTGCAGTTGTTCCATGTCACTGAGTCACAACAGATTGTTTTCAGAAGGAGCTCTCTTTGTTCCAGCACTCCAGTTTGAAGAAGATAAAGCACCCTCAGTGTCTGCATCCTTGATGCATGACACTGTGCAAGATGAAGGTCTAACGTGACCCTGTAGAAGAAACATGGCTCTCTGATGCCCTGCTGTATGACAAGGTTTTGGCAGATCAGATCAGCATGCAGAGGGATGGACAGATCAACTCCTTCTTAACTGGGGGAACAGCACCACAACCAGTGGACATCTTTCTGTGAGCCCTGGCATTCATCTGACCTCTTGGTCACCAAACCAGAAGAAAAATTACTTCAAGGGGAAAAAAGTGATGCACTTATTGCCTGGTGAGAAAGCCAGACTGGTTCACCAGGTGATCTGCTCAGTGTTAACCCTGTGAAAGGGAGAGTTTAGGTCATTAGAGGGAAAGAACAGGAAGACAAGAAAGGAAGAAGAAGCAGGACTACTTCCTTCAGCTCAGGAAGTTCTTGCCATGGTTCAGCTGTCCTGAAAAGAGGCAATAGGATGGGTGGCAAGTCCTGACAAACACACTCCCACGCATGGACTCAGCCTTCAGGACATGCTTTTTGAAATGGGGATGAGATTTTGTTCCTCCCTTGCCCCAGCTTGTCTGACATGAGTGCTGCACTGCAGACCTGCAGACCATGGGGAAAGCTCCTCTGGAGGTATTTTTACAATGGGAGTTCTCTCACATGCCTGCTGTGGGACCAACATTATCTGGACCACACAGAAAATGAGGGTGGTTCAGGGCTTCAGCTGCTGCTAAAAGGCAAATGAAAAAAAGGGGTTGAATATCTTCAGCTTCCAGCTGAGGGTGCCATGATTGGATCCTGCCACACCTGGGTGATTAGCAACATACCTGCTCCATCAACCCCTGACTCTTAGGTGGGGAAAGGAGGTTTAACCTCCCCTGTGCATCTTTACACAGGTTCTGCATTTATTAAGGAATAACTTTTCCCCACCTCACCAAGGAAAAAAAAGCAAAGGGAGTGATGCAGTAAACTGCAATTTACTGCTGGTAGGGATCCACAAAGCCCAGCTGGCTATTCCCAAAGTGCACATTGGTGGGTTCTTTGCTAAGCTGCTCCTTGACCCAGACAAAGAGCAGCCAGCAGCAGTGGGCACACAGAAGCCTACCTTCCTCACACGTCTCCCCTCCTTTGCCCAGGTTGCAGTGGCAGCGTGAGCCGCCCCGGTCGTAGTCGTTGATGCAAAAGCTGTCTGCAGAGCACACGGCCTCGTCGCAGGACAGGTCAAAGAGGCGTGCTGCAGAGGACATGCTGCCCCTCCTCACTGCCCACACCGTGGTCGCCCTCGCTGTGGTGGAAGGTCGTGTGCTGGTAGGAGTGGAAGGAGTGGGTTCAGAAGTGGTTGTAAGGACCCGTGACAGGAGCCTGGAACTAGACTCTGGTGTGACCTTAGTTTCAACCAGAAATTTCCTGTTGCCTCCTTTAATAGCAGGAAGTGGTCTGAGCTGAAGGGAAGTAAAGAAACACTAATTCAGTAAAACTAAAATGCTATGGGGAAATGAAATTAATACCTTTCAAGATACAGATCTGAGACAATGAACTCATCCTCAATGAAGAAAAAGAAGTGACCACATCATTTTATCTAAGCATTTAATATCAGATATTAAACTTCCTCACAGGACCAGACACTTTAAAATATCCAGACTATAAAGAAAACGGAAGTGCCAAGGAGAAATTAAAACATTCACCTCTTCTATATAAATGTCGTAGTCTGAATCATCAATATCAAATCCATCACCATCACCAGTCACTGTGTCCGTGATGTACCGATGCCCATAGCTTCCACTTCCTATCTCCTCAGAGCCTGAAAAGACATAAATGGCATATTCAGTTCATAGAGTTTTTTCTCTTCACACACAGCAATTCAGATCTTGCCACCCCCCCCCCGCAATTCACAACACTTAAATCTGAAGTGATGTTAATGTTCATCTGTGCAGAAAATGCAGGTGTCAGTCTGGAGATGACAAATGCTGTCCAAGTGATACACAAAACTTAGAACAAAGTGAAGACCTTTATTTAGTCCCTTACTACGTAATGAAACAAATAAAGCAGGCAAAGCTCAGTTCTACCTTTGCAAACTGACTTGTATTCATAATTTTTTCCAGGACAAAGGTTTCAGACTTTTTTTGCATGGACAACATTTTAATGACTGAATTGTTTTTAAGTCAAACTTTTCCCTTTTGGAAATACAAATCTTGTATCTGTCTTACTGGAAAAGCAAAAGAGATGTGCACAGGTAAGATACACTCTATTTAGGACTTAGTCTACCTCCACTGACTGCAAAACTTCTGAAGTTAGTGTCCTATGTGTATTCTTAGACTACTTTTTAAAATACAATTCAGCACCTTGAAACAAGAAACATGCATAAACATCTTCACCCAGAGGGTTTTTGGGCACTGGAACAGGCACCCCAGGGAAGTGGCCACAGCCTGGCAGAGCTCAAGAAGCACTTGGACAATTCTCTCAGGAACATGGTGGGATTATTGGGGCTGTCCTGGAGTTGGACTCAATGATCCTTTTTGGTGCCTTCAAATTCAGGATATTCCATGATTCTATGACCATGTGTTTTTCATGTACATAATCTACTTCTGCCACTTCTCAGAGTGCTGAACTGTGCTTTGCAGGACTCCGGGCTCGGAATGGAAAGTTTAAATAGTAAAGGGATCTTCACTTCTGTTTCATAGAAAGTATCTGTGCTTTTCTGCACTTGACATAGCAAATTCTGCCTAAACAATGGTTTATGCTTTTTAGCCATTAAAATTCACCAGTTCATGAAGAAATACAGTAAAAGCAACCAAATCATTACAGTTACTTGTTATTTCAGCAAGGCTGAGAACAGATATCTTTAAACCATTAAAACAACAGACTCATATATCTGCCTTCTCAATTAAATATTTTTCCATCACTTAAAAACAGCATAAGCAACCTTTGGTTTACAAAGCCTCTATACAGAGCTGAGTGCACTTACCTGAATCTTTTTGTACTCTGTCTTCCTTTGCTGTGATTGCAACCCAGAAGTCCTGACAGGCAGTTATGAAATCTAATGTGTGCACACCAGAGATGAATGTGTGCCCTGGCTGACTAGCTGGCCACACTCCATATGCTCTGCAGCAGTTACTTATCAATGGGCTTTGCACATTACATCAGCATAGAGAAAAATTAGAAGCAAATGAGTAGAGGTAATGAGGCATACACGCAACCAAGAAAGCATGCAGGACTGAGACAGAATGTGTGTAAGTCTTTCCACTCTAACATATATACCAGTCATCTGTTAATAATATATTTTATCTGTACATTAAACAGAAATATTCAGCACTAAGTTCTACCAAATGAGGTAAGCAGAGTCCTCTGATCTATGACTGGTTACAAGATGAGGAAAACAGGACAAACTACATCCAGATTATTTCTGCTACTGGCTGTGAATGCACAGGCAAAGGATTACTGTTAGAGAATCAGACTGCACATTTTTGAACTGGTCCCAGTTCTTCAACCACTGGAATGAATTTCACCATACTGGAAACAATAGGTACTATCAAAGCGTAAACAAAACCTCTTACTCACAGTATTCACTTTTACAGTCATTCAGCTTAATCATCAGCCGGAATAATTTTATTCCAGGTAGGCAGCTAGGGAGACTAAACCAGAGTAGGGTAGAGTAGAGTAGAATAGAGTAGAGCAGAGTAGAGGACAGTAGAGCAGAGCAGACTAGAAAATTATTCAATTGGAAAGAGCCCACAATGATCATCTAGTCAAGCAGCATCTTCTACCCATCACTGCATCAGAATCCCCTTCTTTGGCAACAGTGGTTCTGTAAGACATGCATTTCTACAAAAGAGTTTCAGTGTTTAAAACCATGAATATGTGCATTACAAATATGATTTGCAGTTGGATTGGTTTTACATTGCCTGGTTTTGTTAGTGGGGGGACTACAGGGGTAGCTTCTGTGAGAAGCTGCCAGAAGCTTCTACTATGGTGGCAGAGCCAGTCCCTGATGGCTTCGGAGATGGACATGCCAGTGGTGAAGGCTGGGCGAATTAGAAATAGTGGTAATGTCTCTGTGAGAATGTATTTATGAAGAAATGAAAACAAAGTTTGTGGTGCATTTTTAATTCCTGACAGAGCAGAGTGGGGTTAGAACACATGAGAGGAACATCCCTGCAGACACAGGGTCAGTGAAGGAAGAGGGGCAGGAGGTGCTACAGGCACCAGAGCAGTGTCACTCTATTAGGAATGGCAAAAGAATGACACAGACTCTCTCGTGGAGTCAGAGCTGGAGAAGTTTCTCCCTCGTTTATTACCTCAGGTCTTTTTTATAGACCAATATATGAAAGTACAGAAAAGAAAACTCTTATTGGTTAGTAAACTAACACATCATCATCATTGGTCAGTGGGGTACACCACCCCTTGACTTTCTCCTGCAAGAAAACAAGGAACAGACAAACAACACCTGCAAGGCTGTTTTCTGTCTCTGAGGATTGTTTTAATTCCTCCCCATGATTTCTCAGGCCACTTTCTCAGGCAAAACTGAGAAAGTTATGCGGCCTGCAATTTCCACCGGCACCGTGCTCTCTGTTTCAGAGTTAGCATCCACAGAGATTCCCCTGCATCCCCTGGTGCAGCCCCTGGTGCATCCCCTGGTGCAGCAGCTGTGACCCTGCAGCACAGGGAGGTCCACAGGGATGCAGAGATCCACCTGCAGCCCCTGGAGGAGCCCACACCAGAGCAGGTGGGTGCCTGAGAGGAGCCTGGGGGAGACCTGTGGGAAGAGGGCCCTGCTCCCAGGCTGGAGCAGCCTGTCCTTGAAGGACTGCGCCTCACAGAAGAGTGACCCACTACTGCAGCGGTTTGAGGGGTGCTGGTGCCTATAGGATGGACTCACATTGGAGAAGTTCATGGAGAACTGTCTCCTGTGGGAGGGACTCTACAGTGCAGCAGGGGAATGTCTCCTCTCCCTCAGCAGTGAGAGAAGCACCAGGTGATGAACTGACCACAACCCCCACTCCCTGTCTCCTTGTGCTGCTGGGGAAGGGGGTCGAGCTGGGAAGGAGGGAAGAGGGTGGGGGAAGGTGTTTCTAAGGACCTATTTTACTTCTCATTAACCTGCTCTGATTTTGTTAGTAAAAATTCATTTCTTATCTCTAAGTTGATCTTGTTTTGCCCATGACAATATTTGATGTGTAATCTTTACAGGTCCTTCCTTAACTCAACCCATGAACCCTTGGTTAAATTTTCTCTACTCTGTCCAGCTGTGGATAGGAGAGAGAGAAAGTGGCTTTGGTGGGAGCCTGGCATCTACCCAGATTCTTCCTACTGGAGAATGTGGACAGTCATGAAGATTTTGAGGTAAGGATACTAACAGGGAGAAGTAACAGGCAAAACAAGTATTGAAAAGTATTAAGTGTTATAGGGTAAAATGACCATGGGGAATTTTTCTTATAATTGTGGTGAAAGATCAAGGAGCACATTTTGCGTAAATTGTTCATTTTTGTCCTATGTTGTGATGATTTTACTTTGGTTCTAGTGTTGGAATTTTTTTTAAACTTCACCACAAAAGGGATTTATTCGTAATACCATGTACAATATCTTTTTAATATCACATACAATATCTTTGCTTCTGCCTTGATTCAGATGTAGACATAGAAGCTCCCAATGAAGAAAGCCAGCTCCAGTTCACAATCTGCTCCTGGCATTTCTCATTGGCTTCCTTCATTCTCTGTGCCAAGGGCTTTGTATTCTGCTGCTTCCTCCTTGTTCTTTTGAGCTTCTTTAGAGCATTATGCCTGAGCTTATGCTGCAGCACTCGAGGAGTCCCCAGTCACAGGATCTTAGAAACCTTGGTTCTGGGTAACTTGCCCCACTTTGTTCAGAGGCTTCCTCACAACATACAAAAAAGTTATCCTTCTTAAACAGGTTTAACAGCTTGTGGCTTCTGCTGGTCCTCTTGGGACCAAGATGACAGGACTGAGTCAGCCAGCTCCAGAATGCCCTTTTCACCCTTTTTCACTATGACAGAGTTCAGGACACTCAAGTTTGCATCAACAATGCAACCAAGAAAGAATTTGCACTTTCTCTTTCCAGTTCCTCTGCGGTGACAGCAGAGGAACCAGATTGCCTTTGCTGAGCAGAAGGCAGACATACATCTGGGAGGCAGGACACCCTGCTTCATGGAGAAGCCTTTGTCATTGCAACCACTGATCCAGACAACATATCCCTCCCACTCCTCACCAAGGGAATCAGCCAGGACCTCCCTGGCCATTCATTTCTCATAAAATGCTCTTAGCTTGCAGCCACCATCCACTTCAATGAGCTTTTGGCAGCCAGTGGCTGGGCATTAGATGTTCAGCTTCATCCTGCTCACACCTTGACACTGCCAGAGAGGGCAGCATTAACTTGGCTTCCAGCATTTGCAGCAATTTTCAGCTCACTGAATCACAGCATCACAGAATTAACAAGGTTGGAAAAGACCTTTGAGATCAAACCTTATCAACTAAACCATGGCAGTGTGCCACTCCTGTCTTTTTTTAAACACATTCAGGGATGGTGATTCCACCACCTCCCTGGGCAGATGATTCCAGTGCCCAATCACTCTTTAAGTGAAGAATTTCTTCCTAATATTTAGCCTAAATTTCCCCTGGTGCAGTTTAAGATCATGTCCTCTTGTTCTGTCAGTGGTCACCTAGGAGAAGAGACCAAGCCACCACTGACTAAAACCTCTTTTCAAGGAGTTGTAGAGAGTGACAAGGTCTCCCCTGAGCCTTCTTTTTTCCAGGCTAAACAAGCTCAGCTCACTCAGCAATTCTTCATAGGGCTTGTGTTCCAGGCCCTCCTCTGGACACATTCAAGCATCTCAACATCCTTCCTAAGTTGAAGGGCCCAGAAGTGAGCACAGCATTTGAGGTGTGGCTTCACCAGGGCAGAGTACAGGGGAACAATCCCTGCCCTGCTCCTTCTGGCCATACTATTGCTGATCCAAGCCAGGATGCCATTGGCCTTCTTGGCCACCTGGGCACACTGAACACTGTTCACAAAGTTTCACTGAAAATACAGGTAAACTAAATTTCCATGCCTTTTCAGTGAGCTTTTTGAGATATATACCAGGGAGGATGATCAAGCATTAATATTTGTTATTGGTCGTTTATTTTTTGTGCATCTTCTGGCAGCTCTCAGTCCATTAAGATGTTAAGCTCATCAGGCCTTGCCCAGGGAACAGTCTCTTAAAAAGAAACTTTTATTCCCTTCCCCAGGGTGAAGACGAACAAAACCCCTGGCTAAAGTTAGTTAAAAATTTTAGAAGATGTATCATTTCTAATGCTTCTACTTATTGTCTTTATATTATATGTCTTAAAGTATTTCAGAGCTAATTTTGTTAGTTTAATGTACAAAAGTGTAATTTGCCAAAGAGCAATGGAAGACATAAAGATAATCTGGGAATAAAGAAAGGAAAATTCACTGTGTATCAGGGGAAACATTCTAATCTGTAACCAAACAAGCTGTGTTGCACAAACTCAATTTTCTAACTTAGAAGTCATAAACTACAAAATAAACACCTGTTATGGTCAAAATGCTGTCATAATTTTTTCTCTTTTCAGTCAAACTTTCTATTGCCTTAGTGGGATGTGAGTTTGATAAGGATGGCAGGAGTAAAGCAATGCAGAAAATGAAGTATCTATATATTCATATATAGGAAAATGTTAGATCTCGTATTCATATTCAGATAAACAGACTTGTTTGCATGTATGGATATGATTTTAATACCATGCCAGTTTCACAGAAATGTAGCTCTCCTGATTTAAGTGGTTATCACTAAAACACATTAACCACCACCATGCAATGAGATGTGTTAGCTCAGGAGACTCTGGCAGTTCCCCAAACAGCAGGTGTTCCTCTTTCATCCTGCAGATCAAAATGTTCCATGCTTTTCCAACAGAAGACCTCGGGAGATGAAATGTACCCTCTATTTTAAACTGGACAATGGTTCCTTTCACATTATTGAACTGGTACAACATTTAGAGCCTAGAGAGAACAAAGAAGGTATGGCTTATTGTGTCTGGCAGAAAGACTGCTTTGAGGCCCCTCTTCAAAGACATTCACTATGTAAGTTTGGCGTCACCAGAATAAGTGTGACTTCAGAAGGTGTCCTAATATCCAAAAGTCTCTAACTCTCCAATTTTTCCCCTTCTTGACTCTAGCTATCTGCATTTCGGCCAGCACATGCTACATTTCTCTACCTGCTGATCAGTGAGCAGTTTTGGTAACATGTAATGTGCTTGGGGAGCAATGCAGCTGCTGGATGCACTCACTCCTGACCATGTCTGAGTTTATACAGGTGAGTACACACAGGACTGATGACGTATCAGACCACTGGCTACTCAGCTGCCTTGTTCTTCCCGACAATTGGCTTTTCACTTGACACATGATAGCCACGTGTGACGTGATGCAATATAACTACAAAACAGGATGCAGGGAAATTAACAGGATTTTTTGTAGATAAACCTTCACATCAGCCCGTCTGTGTTGCTTTCATGGAGAGCTCATCATGTAATGGGTGATAAATCAGGGACAATTAAGCAAAGTGGTACTCTGCAAATACCAAAACAATGACTGCAGAGATTATAAGCAAACTATATATAATTAAATCAGTGTTCTAGTGTACAAGGAGATGAAGTCTGATTAAGACCTTCTACCAGGTCCTATAATCCTTCTTTTACAAATAATTGAAGAACTTGTGGGGGACATGAGCTTTAGATAGCCATTTTCCAAACAATTAAGAATTAAGTCATGCTAAAGAAATCTTTCCCAAAACAAATATAAAGCCACAAAAACTTTTGTTTTGCTAATTAGGTTGCCATCATCATACTGATAAAGAGACATGAGAGAGTATAGGAGGTAGAACAGGGGGCACTGTAACACAGACATATTGAATGGAAGTGTTAACAGACTGAAAGAACCTCCCACAGGTCTTAATCCAAAATACATCAGGAGCATTTTAAAAGTTATTTTACGCTTTTCAGT